>NC_142581.1:19142500-20342500 GCF_041283825.1 Pyrus communis
CCCAAAATCTAAGAGTAACCCAAAAGTGATTGGCAAGGTTATAACCGAAGAAATTCTAAATGGTCTGAATTATGATAAATTAATAGTTGCTTTCGTGATTTTGTTTGATTATATGAACATTTATTTCTGGTATTGATCCAAGGTGATGGGCTAAGTAATTCAATGCGGAAGACAATATCCACATTTTCTTTCTTCAGATAAATATATTACGTTCTGAATATCTTTTGGTAAATTCTTAATCTTTTCTCTCATCTGGAAGTTTGTGCTAGGAAATCTGTTTATAGGCCTTTTTAAATATACATTTTGAACTTTTTAAAACATTTTTCTGAGAATTCAGAGAAAGAACCTCTTCTTCTAGTACTGCATAATTTATCTTCAAAGTTTTAAAACATTGAGATAAGACACTGCATTCTGAACATTTAATATTATTCTGAGGATTTTGAGTTATAAACTGATTTAAAGCTAAAAAAGCATCATTATACGCATAGAATCCTTTACAAAGAGGATATCTGGAAATCTGCAGAGCAACTTCTGTCCAAGTTTTATAAATTCCTTATTTATTTTCTCTGAAAACTACATAACAACTAAAGTTCTATGGGTCAGAAGAAGTTTTGGGCCTTAAGAAAATATTATTCTGAAGTTAAAGATTTTGAATATGAAGGTCACTGATGACTAAATTAGTTTCTGAAAATACTACGTTAAGACAATTTAAGATATGATAAAATTGTTGAGCTTTTTGTCTATTTTCTGAAAGAAACTGCTTATGAAACTATCATCGGTTATCTAGAACAATTTGCTGAAAATGATTGATAGGCTTATGGCCCATATGTCTAAATTGGTTTGTTGGATTCGGATAAACAGGTAAGCTGAATTTTTTATCAAATTCTAGTTTAGTTTGATTAGGGAAAGTTATTCTGGGATGGATTGCCCTTGGAGTTGCAGACTGAGCTGGATCTCGTTAGAGGAAGCCATATCTGGAATTAAATTAAATATGATTAGTATCTAATAAAGCTCTACTAAACTGATATGGAAAAAAAAATAGGAACTGTTATTGGCATTCCAAAATTCTCATTCTACATTCCTCATAAGTGTATTTTTCTTTCTTAATATAGAAAGTTTGGAGTGTAGGATGAGATTTTTAGAATGCTAATAACAATTCCCAAAAAAATATTATTTCCTTTTATATGTTCAAATTTAACTTTATACCCTCTACCAGTTATACTATTAACAGCGTTTAACCATTTTTTTTTTTTTTTTTTTGCTTAATTAGACTCGTTTAATTTGGGATAGAATCTAACTATTGCTTCGCAATCAGTTCTAATTGTAAAAGGTTTGGATAAATAAATTCTGAATTTACTTACTGCATAAATAACTCTTAGTAAATCTTTGTATTTCATGCCAGCAAAGTCTTTCATAATTTACTGCTGAATCCGAAGCATTTTTTGCTAATAAAATCGCTCCCCAACCTATTTCTGAAGCATCAGTTTGTATTACTAAATAATCATTTTCTAATCGCAAAAATAAGTCTGGAATTCGTTTTATTTTTTCTTTTATTCTTTTAACTAATGTTATATCCTTTTTATTGAATTTGATTTTTGATATAAACTACTAATTTCTTTTGATAAATTTTGAATGAAAGGTCTTGATAAATTTTGAATGAAAGGTCTAGCATAATTTAATTTTCTTAAAAAACTTTGTAGTAATTTTTTATCTTCTAACTTGTCTAGCATTTCTAGTATTCCTTTGCTTACATCGCGTTGTAGATTAATTTTTCCTTTTCCTAATTTTAAACTTAAGAACTCTATATATTCTTGAGCTAATATCGTTTTCTTCTCGCTGATGATTAAACCTTGTTCTAAGAATTTCGAAAATACTTGATGTAAATGATCATAATGTTATTCTAAATCTTTACGCAAAACAAAAATATCATCTATATATAAACTATAAAAAATTCTGAAAAAGGTTTAAGATTAAAAATATTGTCCATTTTTCTTTGGAAAATGGACGGAGTGTTTTTTAATCCAAATAGTAAGACTATCCATTCATAATGTCCTTCACTGAAACTGAACGTTGTCTAAGGGATACTTTCTTTGTCTAATTTTATTTGCCAAAATCTAAATTTACAGTCAAATTTACTATGGGGTAATTTTGATTCAAGTTCAAAATATTCAGCTATTTTTCAAATCAAGTCCAGTTTTATTTAATTTGTTATTGTATATACCCGTTTTGCCCCTTAGAGTAAAAATAAAAATAGATTTAAATTTCTTAAATTTTAGCTTTTAAATACCTTTATCTACCCACTTTCTAATTGAAACATTTTAAAAATTCATATACGACAAATATGATAAGTTTATTAAAAATTAAAAAATTGGAGAGGTAAGAAACCTGTGATATCAATTAATTAATCTATAATATAGGTATATTATAAAGAAGAAAAACATGTGAGGTAGATTATGAACAAAAACCTATGATATAGGTCCTACAAAAGTATTGTCTACCTCTATATATACCTATTATATAGGAAGACCTATGCTTTTACCTAGAAAGCAGATGTACTCTACAAACCATGAGCAAAAACCTATGGTACAAGTTGATAAACGTTTAATTTGAGATAAGTTATAAGAAATAAAAATAAAACAAAAAAAACATGTGATATATATAGGTAGATAAAATACTATTAATCTATAATACTATCAATATATGTACAAGATAGATTGATAAAAATAAATAAATAAATCAAGTAGATAAACACCAACGAAACCAAATGTGGCATCCGGATGACTTTCCCACATCATACCTTGCATATGAGCCACGCTGTTTGGTTCACTTTAAGCATGATTAAAACGGACACGAGAATTAAATGCAAAAAGTGTTGTGCATCATTCAAAACAGCACCCAAGTAGAAGAATCATCATCCTGTTGTTGTAGAGCAACAAATACTATGATAGTATGTTTGAGTTTCTTTCAGAAAAGTCGTAGCGCAACCATCTGCAACTCATGGTGGAGCAACAATGTAGTCGTCCATGTTGCAATAGCTTTAGCATAATGGGGGAGGATACTCCACTTGATGCCCAACGGCAGACGCAATAGACATTCTATTCTCATCCCTCATATATAATCACCCAACCTATAATTCTTACGGAGAAAGTTTTAAATTATTAACGGATTAGTTCAAATCGTATTATTAAGAAATCTGTTCAATTACTAATCGTAAAACTAAGGGTTTATGTGCATTTACATATTTATAATAATTTATAATCTTAGGGGTATATTGGTATGAAAATGTAAATACGCTCATGTGAAATCATAGTCATCAGACCTATTTCACGTAAATGGACTATTTCCAATTGTGGCTCACAAAATCGGATCTATATCAAGTCTCCCCATTTATTAAATATCTTTTAGTCTTCAATTCTATTTATTATGATTTCTTGAGTAGGTATCTTGTATCCATGTATTATCATTTAACCTGTGGTAGTTAATTACCATTCTAGCCTTTTCTCTTAATATTTCTACTCTCTATCTGACCACAAAAGCTACTGATCTATGTGGGCTACTACTTTTTCTCATAACCCCTAATTTTGTAAGCTCCCCAATTTTTTTTTGAAATTCTTCTTAATCTTTATTGTCATAACCTATATTTTTAGTAATTATTCTCAAATCTTGAATTATTATATCTAATTTAGCTACCTTTTTTTTAATTCCTTTCACAATATCTGATAGGATTTTCTCCTAATACTTGAGTTTCTTCTGTTATTCTAATTAATGCATCAAGTTCTGATTTTGTCTTTCTAAATTTACTTTTACCAGTAAAAATATTTTCTTCATCTTCTTCTTCTAAGGATTCATCATTGTTAAGGCTTCCTGGTCTAATTTCTAACTCTTTTTCTAGAATTTCTCCTATTTGACTAAAATCTTCAATTGTAAAATCTTCTTCATTTAGGCATAAGGTATCCTTCTTATGAATATGATCTAGGTTATTACGCTAATATTCTGATTCTATTAAAGGAATTATAACACCTCGCTTAAAGAAAATAACCTGATTGTTCAGTTAGACGAGTCCTCCTCCTAATGATTTTATAAAATTAAACCCCAATATAAATTTATGTTGATGTTTTATATTACTAATCCAAGTACGAGGTAGATGATATTTTTCTGTTGTAAAAGTAGGATATTGTCACATCCCGGCTCGGGACGGATCACTTCCCGAGCCCGCTCCACCACCATAGCACGATATTGTCCGCTTTGGGCCCCGACCACGCCCTCACGGTTTTGTTTTTGGGAACTCACGAGCAACTTCCTAGTGGGTCACCCATCATGGGATTGCTCAAGCCCCCTTCTCGCTTAACTTCGGAGTTCCTACGGAACCCGAAGCCTTGCTCAAGCCCCGAGCCCCCTTCTCGCTTAACTTCGGAGTTCCTACGGAACCCGAAGCCAGTGAGCTCCCAAAAGGCCTCGTGCTAGGTAGGAATGAGAATATACATATAAGGATCACTCCCCTGGACGATGTGGGATGTCACAATATCCTATCTATGAATTTAATAGTGTCGTATCAAATCAAAGTGTTGCCTCTATTTGAATTCCATAAATTTTCTGAACTTTAGTCTGAAATTATTCCGGAATAAGTTCTTTGTCTATATGACTTCTACTTGTACATGTGTATACAAATGCTATAAGATTTGTTTTATCTGAGAAGTAGATAGTGCAAGATATATTAATTCCTGTTGGTCTTTTAACGGTCATGCTTTCTGCAGATAAGACTTGTTCTCTAACACTGATTTCTTGATATTCTTGTAAGGTTAGATCATTTTCATTATTTGCCTCGATGGTTTCTTCAATTAAAATTCTTTTTCCTAAGACTTGAGGCAAATGTTCTTCTTTAGGTATTTTAGTTTCTAAATATTTGATTTGATTTTTTAATTATTTTATTTCTATTTTTTGTTCTTTAAGCTAGAAGTCATATTTTCTTCTCTCATCTTTTAATTGGTATTCTAATTCTTTATCTTTGTGCTTTTATTTCTTTAATTCTAACTCTAAATGCTTTAGTGATACGTTGATAAAATGTCCATCTTCTGTGAATTGTTGTTTAAAGAACTGCTCTTCTTTATAATTCGAACATTTAATGTCTTATAGTATTACAATTTTATGTATTACTTTATTATTCTTGTCTGGAAAATAATTACATTTTCGAACATCTGTCCTTCATGAACCCTGAGTTTCTTATGAAATGATGAATACAAATCATTGTAGTTTAAACTTTTCTAGTTCTTCTAAGAGGTTCATTGTTTCATTTTCCGATGATGATTCATTTTCTGAAAAGTTTATCATAATGTCTAAATCTTCACTAGAATAAATACTATAAAATGATTGTGTTTGTATCATCTGAGATGTTTATAAACATTTGTTCTGTTTCTTCTATAATTTTACTATATTCCTTAGTTTTCTTATTTTGATTTGATTTCGAACATTTATTTGTCAAATGATCTTTTGAGTCACAAATGTAACATTTTTACGTTCTTTTCTTGGTTTGTATTTATTAAATCTCTTAACATGTCTTTTTGGTTGATATTTATTGGGGTACTTGGTAGATTTTCTATATTTATATCTTTCTTGATAACTAGGTTTTTGAAACTCATCTATTCTATTTTTAAAATGTTTCTTTTTTGTCTCTATATAATCGCTAAATCCTGGTGTGTAGATTTCTCCATATTAACCATATTCCCCTTTGATTTTCTTCATTTCTTTCTTTATTAATTCTTCTATGCAGTAGTTCTTTAGTTTATCAAAAACCCATCCTATTCTCAAAGCTAAATTGTTTAGTTGATACGTGTTTGTGACTATTAATCTTTTTGTTTCTTCTGATAATTTCTAAAGTTTTTCTTGTGTAATCTTTCTTAAATTCTTCAAAAAGTTAATTTCTAAGTCTTTGTCCTATTAATCCTATCTGGTCGTATATTATTCACAGGTTGATTTTTCTAGGGATAGTCCTGCTCTACTTATGTTTGGGCCCAAAATAATATTATTGGGCCGAGTGTAGGTTTATGTTCGGCTCAAAGCTTTTTCAAATGTACTATAGGCTGTCTGGTCGTCCTAAGCTGCTCAGTTAGGGCGGTCGAGTCTTATTGCAGGAATGAGTGATTTGGATAATAGCGGATGGGTCGAAGTCCTAGTACGATAAGGGATCCTAATGCAATGAGGATTCTTGGCCGGAAATGAATACGGCTTGAAAAAGGGGTGAGTTCAAAGTCCTAATAGGAGTAGTGATAAGGATTTTACCACCTGCCAAAGTAGGGATAAAATCACACAAAATACTTGCAAGTGAACAATGTTATTGTAGTATAAACGGCTCAAGTAAGGTCGTTTTCCATTGGGATCATTTAAAACAGTTGATGAAAAAAAAAAAAATAATCCTAGTTAATTATTTGAAAGTAAAGATTGAAAAAGGTTGATTTTGAATTTAAAAGTATTAAAAATGAATTTAAAAAAAAAAGTAATTTAGGGAAAGCAACTAATAACCAATTAAAAAGGAAACAAAACAAAATGAAAATATTTTGAGAAACAAATTTGGAAAAGCACTAGGGTTCCGCCGTCATCCTAACAATTCTACGTAGTTCTTCTAATTTCTTATGAATTACACATGCATATTTTGAAGGTGAGGTTTTCCTAAAGTATGCCCTACTTGGAACCCCTAATATAGAACGTATATCTAACATGCAACCCGTCTGTGGCGTCCAAATCGAATGTGAACATGCAAGACTCATTAAGTTTTGTGAAAACCTTTTGAAAAACCATATAACTCTTAAGACGTGTCGTCCATCCTAAGTAGTTACACATGTTAACCACAAGAAACCTTAGTCAATTTTAGGGACAACCCTCCGCCAAAATTGCATCAGATTACTTTTCTAAATATTCTAATGGTCGCGAATCACTAAGACAAATAGATAGTTTAAAGCACAGTGATTAACAATTCAAAACTTGCATGCATAAATTCATAAGAAAATTAAAAAGAGACTACATATTCTTGCTAAAGATCATGGCCTCACCCTAGCAAAAAGGATTAGTGATAGAAGCATATTCATGCGACTTAAATGGCTTGTTCTCGTGCATTTACGTTATGTTTCTCTAGTTATTTTAGTCATTTATGCTTCTTTTGTGTGTTTTCAGGTTCTAAGGGCTTAGGGAGCAAGAAAGTGCATTTTGAGGCTATTTGGGGCACTTTTGGGCAAGGATTGGATAGCTTAATCATGGAGTAAAGAGGATGGACGAAATTGAAGCCTTGTATGCTCTTTGGGGACATCAAACAAAGGGCCTAGCCCAATCAAACAAATCCTTTGAGCCATGGAAAACCTCTAGCCCAATCAAACATATTATGCCATGCAAACCAACCTATTTTAGGCCCATTCTATGTACTTAAACCCTAGCCCTTTAAACTAGCCCTATTATCACTTATCACTTTCATTCACTTATCACTCACCACATATCATTCATTTATCACTTATCATACTCATAATCATCTACACATTTCAACCATTTAAACATATGCATTTCAACTCACATGCACATCCACCTCTTTCCACCTAATCCACATGCTTTCACAACCTAAAACACATGCACATGCACCACTAATCCCTTCACTTTCATGCCATCATTTCTTCCCCCCCCCCCAATGCCGTGCACTCCTTGAGCATTTCCAGTTTTTCCCCTTCTCTTTGTATTCACAAGTCACATGCATTCACTTCATCATTACACCACCACTCATTCTTTAAATCCACATGCACGTTCAATCATTCATTCAAGCCCCCTTGTGCCATGTTTCCCCCTTTTGTTCCCACCCATCACATGCATCATTATCAAACAAACACTCAATGTCGTGCACTCCCACTTCATCATTCCAGCTTTCCAACTTAATTCACATACATTCCATCCTTTAATATCCAACCCACATGCACTTTAATCATTCAATTACCCCATTCACACACCTTTTCTTCAAACCTAACCCGTGCATTCCCTTGCATTTCCACAATCTTAATCAGCCAACACATGCACAAATCCATCCATGCCGTGGGTTCCCTTTGCTCCCCTTGTGCAATTCCAGTTTTCACATGTGTCCTAGCTGTTTTTCCATCATTCCTCCACACAAATGCTTAAACAAACAGCCATATGTTCCCTCCACTACCCCTATAAATACCCTAGCATTCATTCATTCATGCATATCTCATTTTTCATACAAAACACACAACACAAACACTTCCCCTTCCATTTCTGTGCAGTTTTTCTCCTCCATTGCAGCCACTATTCAACCACTTCCCATTCCTCCAAAACACTTCATACCATCACACAACCTATCCTTAAACCTTGTGCTACAACAACGGGGAAGAGAAGAGTGCCTAAACGTTCATACAATTCAAGTTTGAGTTGTTGGAATGTTTAGGTGATTCTTTGATTTCAATGTTTCATTTTAATTCTCTTTGTTTTGTACGTATGAGGAATGGAAGAGAAGAGTGCCTAAACGTTCATACAATTCAAGTTTGAGTTGTTGGAATGTTTAGGTGTTTCTTTGATTTCAAAGTTATGAGGAACTAAACCCTTTTTGGCTAGGGGTGATTTCAATACCATGATTATTTATGTGATATGAATTGATGAATTCCGGTTATGAACTCTTGATTCGTGAATGCAATTGGCTTAACTATTTGATGATTAACTTATTTGTGTTTGTTGATTGAGGGTCGACACTTAATTAGCATGCATGAATATGTGGCTAAAGTTTAAGAAGGTTTCACATAATCGTTACTAACTTATACTTGAAAGTAGTGAAGGTCGCTTGTCACGATCGCGTTAAGTTTAATTCTTAGCATGAGTAACATGATGTCATAGTTGCAAATGCTTTGTCAATGCTTATGGTTTTCATTATTCTTAATGATCTTCGATTGTATCTCTATTATGATGACATGTAGGGAACTTTTGAGAATGTTTTGGGTTGTCGAATGATGCCATCCAATCCAATAATATAAGGAAAATCTGAGGGTTAACTAGTGATGTCACGGTTAATTTGGGGCATTGTCGTTCATAATTCAATGAAGGAATAACTGGAAATTGATTCATATGCATAAATATCATGTGTGGAGAAAGAACCTCTAGCTAATTCACCAACCATCTTGTTTCACAACACTTGTTTACAATCTGTCCATTTTTGCATTTTGTTTGTTTATTTCAACTTCGTCAAAACTAAAACCCCCTTTTTTATTTCCTTGTTCCCAAGTGTCTTAAATCTGTTTTAATTTAGTTTTTATGTTTTTAAGTCAATTTAGAAGGTTTTAGCAAGCCCTCCTAATCCCCGGTCTAGAACGATCCCTCACTTATCCATTCTACTACAATTGTCAAACGAGGGTTTAATTTGAGTGTCAAGTAATTCTCACATCAAATTTTTGGCGCCGTTGCCGGGGATTAGCAACTTTGCTAATCCCTTGTCTTTATTTTTATATTTTTTTGTTTTTCGTGCATTCTTATTTTAGATTCTTAGTTTGTTTGTTTCCTTGTTTTTTAGGTACTGTGTATGACTCGTAGCTCTCGGCCTATTATAGAGAACATCTCCGACTTTGACGGTGATTTTGAACGCACTTTGAGGAGAACGAGGAGTCAACAAGAGCCACCACAACCTCCACCACAACCTGGGCTTGAAGAAGACGAAGTAGGTGTA
Organism: Pyrus communis; assembly: GCF_041283825.1. Taxonomy (NCBI): domain Eukaryota; kingdom Viridiplantae; phylum Streptophyta; class Magnoliopsida; order Rosales; family Rosaceae; genus Pyrus; species Pyrus communis. Next base: position 19,152,198 of record NC_142581.1, read on the forward strand.
GAAGAAAAGCCCACGGATCAGATTTTTGAAGAAGAACAAGCCATGGCAGCAGATAATAGAACCATCAAGGAGCTTTCGGCCTCGGGTTTGGATAATGCATTGCCTCTTTGTATCCAATACCCCACGGCTGCAGAGGGGAAGACTAAGGTGTTTGAACTCAAATCCAGTTTGTTACACCATATTCCGAAGTTCCATGGCTTGTCTATGGAAGACCCCAACAAACACTTGAAGGATTTCGAGGTGGTTTGTTCGAGCATGACCCCCGTCACTGTGGATGAGAGTATATTGAAGATGAAGGCCTTTCCATTTTCACTTATGGACAAGGCCAAAGATTGGCTCTACGAACTAGCCCCGGAAACTGTGACTTCGTGGGAGAGTATGAAGCGTGCTTTCTTGGAGAAATTCTTCCCTACTTCGAGAGTGATTCTCCTACGGAAGAAAATTAGTGGTATTCAACAGAATCATGGTGAGACATTCCCGGCTTATTATGAGCGCTTCAAGGGCCTTGTAGCTTCATGTCCTCAACATCAAATGAAGGAGGAACTTCTCCTTCAATATTTCTATGAGGGCCTCCTTCTTATCAAACGTCAAATGCTTGATGCATCAGCGGGAGGAGCATTGGTGGACAAAACACCAAGGGATGCCAAGGTTCTCATAGCCAACCGAGCGCTCAACGCTCAACAATATGAAGGAGTGGGCCAAAGGGAAGCCCCATGGCAACAAAGTGTAAATGAGGTGAGTGCTATTTCTGAAATTCAATCACAACTTGCTAATCTTACTTCTCTTGTTTCTCAGGTTGTGATTGGTCCAAAAGCACAAGAACACCAAGTCTGTGACGTGTGCTCAATTCAAGGGCATCCATCCGACAAGTGCCCTTAACTAATCGAGAATGGTGGGTGGGAATCTGCCAATGCAATTGGTTTCCAAGGACAAAATCAAAACAACCCATACTCGAACACTTACAATGCCGGATGGAGGGACCATCCAAACTTCAAATGGAGGGAGCCACAACAAGCTGCCCAACAAGGAGGATTTAGGCCAAACCCCCCTGGTTTTTATTCCAAGCCGTATGCACCCCAACAACCCCAACAACCTTCGGCATCATCTCATTCAGGTACGTCCTTGGAAAGTGATCAAGCTATGCAATTACTAACCTCTATTTCCCAGGGGTTGCAAAATCAAAACAACCGGATAGCAAATAACGAGAAGGAGATGATGGATATGAAGAAACAAATAGGGCAGATTTCTGAGTTCCTTGGACAGATTAGAGAGCAAGGAAAGCTTCCTAGCTCAACCACAGTCAATCCAAAGAGAGGATTCGAATCCGCCAAGGCCATCACCCTAAGGGGTGGAAAAGAAGTTGGGACCGAGCCAAACAATCCCAAATCTGCCCAGAAAGTAGATGAAGAGACGACACAACCTGAGGAAGTGTCTAGCTCACCCACGGTAAGGGTGAAAAACCCAATGCCGCAGGCTCCCAATCACCCTAACTCGGCCAAATCAGGTAATTTAAGTTCAAATTCATGTACTTCACGTCCTAATCTGCCCAATGTACCTTTTCCTCGCAGGTTCATGCAAGAAAAAAAGGAAGAAAACGAGAAGGACATTCTTGAAACGTTCCGGAAGGTGCAAGTGAACATACCGCTTCTCGATGCAATCAAACAGGTTCCAAAGTATGCTAAATTCCTCAAGGACCTATGCAATACAAAGAGAAGAAGGGCAAACAAAGAGGTAGTGAAGGTAAGCGAGAATGTGTCCGCTGTTTTGCAACGTAAACTGCCTACCAAGTGCAAAGACCCCGGTAGTTTCACGATTCCTTGTGTGATTGGACATAATCGTTTTGAACATGCCATGCTTGATTTAGGTGCATCCATAAATGTCATGCCTTATTCTATTTATGCATCTATGAATTTGGGTGAATTAAAACAAGATGGTGTAATTATACAATTGGCCGATCGTTCTAACGTGTATCCAAAAGGAGTTTTGGAAGATGTTCTTGTGCAGGTGAACCATTTAATTTTTCCGGCTGATTTCTACGTCCTAGACATGGAGGATTCAGCCCATTCTACATCTTTGCCGATTCTCCTTGGTAGGCCATTCATGAAGACGGCCCGAACGAAGATTGATGTATACAAAGGCACCTTGACAATGGAATTCGATGGGGAAGTGATTGATTTTAATATTTCTGAAACTATGAGATATCCCGTTGATGACCATTCTTGTTTTTCCATTGATGTTATCGATTCTTTGGCGCAGGTATACCTTGAAGAATTGAACGAGGACGCCCTGGAAACAACCATCACTAAGGCCATAGAGTGCAAAAATGAAGGATTTGGGCCAATGCAAGGCCACGGCAAGGAGGAGGAATTCTTTGCCATGGGTTCTAGTGAAGAAATAATTGAGGTTGTGGCAGCCCTTGAGTCATTGCCACAACAATATGGTAAGGTTCCACTCTCACTTTCAAATTCAGTTTCCACTAAGATGCTACCTTCTGTTGTTCAGGCACCATCGCTTGAACTTAAGCCGTTGCCGGACCATTTGAAGTATGTGTTTTTGGGAGAAGGCGAAACATTGCCCGTCATCATTTCATCAAGTCTCACGGCAATGGAGGAGGAGAAGCTTGTGAGGGTGCTGCGAGAACACAAAACGGCCATAGGGTGGACTTTGGCCGACATTAAAGGAATAAGCCCTACCACATGCATGCACCGTATACTTCTTGAGGAGGGGACTAAGCCATCCCGAGAGGCTCAACGCCGTCTCAACCCTCCGATGATGGAAGTGGTGAAGAAGGAAATAATCAAGCTTTTGGATTGCGGAGTGATCTACCCTATCTCCGATAGCCGTTGGGTCTCTCCAGTTCAAGTCGTTCCCAAGAAGTCCGGAGTAACTGTTATCAAGAATGATGAGAATGAGCTCGTACCTACACGCATTCAGACTGGATGGCGAGTATGTATCGATTACCAGAAGCTAAATGCCATGACTAGGAAAGATCACTTTCCTTTGCCATTCATCGACCAGATGCTCGAAAGGTTAGCCGGTCATGCCTTTTACTGTTTTCTTGATGGATACTCTGGATATAACCAAATTGTGATAGCCCCGGATGATCAAGAGAAGACCACATTCACATGTCTCTTTGGAACATTTGCTTATCGTCGCATGCCATTTGGCTTATGCAACGCACCGGCCACTTTCCAAAGGTGTATGGTAAGTATATTTTCCGATTTTGTTGAAAAGATCATTGAGGTTTTCATGGATGATTTCAGTGTGTTTGGGAGTTCATTTGATAATTGCTTGGATAATCTAACCTTAATTTTGAAACGATGTGTTGAAACTAACCTTGTCTTGAATTGGGAGAAATGTCACTTTATGGTGAAACAAGGTATAGTTTTAGGACATATTGTTTCAGAAAAAGGAATTGAAGTAGATAAATCGAAAATAGACCTTGTACGTCACTTACCCTCTCCTACTTCGGTTAGAGAGGTACGTTCGTTTCTTGGCCATGCAGGGTTCTATAGGCGTTTTATCAAGGACTTCTCCAAGATGTCCAACCCTCTTTGCCGATTGCTTCAAAAAGATGTGCCATTCAAGTTTGATGAAGAGTGTAATTCGGCATTTAACCAACTCAAGGAGAAGCTAGTCTCGGCCCCCATTATTGTACTGATGCATGATTTATACGCACACAAATTAAACCCTCTTTTCGTCAAATTGTAGTAAGTATATAAGTATGGATCGTTCTGGACCGGGGATTAGGAGGGATTGTTAATCACTTGGATTTGACTCAAAAACGTAAAAACGTAATAATAAACACTAAACTAGACTCAAAGAATGTAAAACTAAACTTTAAAACACTAAGACAAACCAAAGACTCAAAATGCTTTTAAAAACACAAACTAAAATGATTTCTAACTAAATTGACATTAAAGTAAAGGGGGATTTAAGTTTATACGAAATTAAATTAAATGAACAAATTAAAACAGAATGTAAATATGAAATTGATGAAATAGAATGGATGAATGCTAGCTAAGGGGGTCATCTCCACATATGTTACACTTGCATAATAAAAAGATTTACAATTACATTTCAATAAATTATGAATTCTCATCACCCCAAGTTAATTAGGTCCGCTTAAATTAACCGTCAAGTTTTCCTTAAGTTAATGAATTGGATGGGTTAGCGCAACGCAATTCACTACATTCTCCAAAAGTCCTTTACGTGAACAGCACAATAAAGATACAATCAAAGATCATTAAGCATTATGAAAACTATAAGTGTTGACGAGGCATTCGTTACTATGATGAGCATGAAACTCGTGCCAAGAATTCATTTAACGCGATTGTTTATAAGCAACCTCCACTACTTGTGAATATAAGTTCATAACGATTAGGTGAAACTCACTTATATTCTAGCGTCATATTCCTGCATGAAAATTAAGCGTGCACTCTCAATAAACATACATAAATAAGTTATCAATCAAACGGTTAAACAAATTGAATCCACAACTTATGAAACGCAATTAGAAGTAATCAAATCAAAATGCAAGCATAAACATTTATTTCGAATCCCCCCCTAGCCAAGGGGGGTTTAGTTCCTCATGGTACAAAACAAAGAGAATCAAAGAAACACCTAAACATTCCAACAACTCAAACTTGAATTGTATGAACGTTTAGGCCCTCTTCTCTTCCATTCCTCATTCGTACAAAACAAAGAGTATTGAAATTAAACATTGAAATCAAAGAAACACCTAAACATTCCAACAACTCAAACTTGAATTGTATGAACGTTTAGGCCCTCTTCTCTTCCTCTTCGTTGTAGCATAAGGTCTAGGGATAGTTGGTTGGGGGGATGGAAGTGTGGAATGGAGTGGGGAGTGATGGAAATGGAAGATGGTTTTTGGATTCTAAGGGAGACTCACGGCTAAGAGAGAAAGGGATGTGTTTGTGGTGTGTTGTGTATGAAATGAGATGTCATTTTTGTGTATGAATGCATGGGTTTTTATAGGGGGAATGGGAGAATATGTGGGTGATTTTTTAAGAGTGAATGTGGTTGTTATGATTGAGAGTGCATGTGGATGAAATAATGATGGAAAAAGAGCTAGGTTGTTGGTGTGTGAATGCATGTGTTGAATTGGTGGTGCAATGATGAAAGAGTAAGTGCATGTGTGTGTGAATGGTGGTGCAATGATGAAAGAGTAAGTGCATGTGTGTGTGAATGGTGAATGGTGGTGCAATGATGAAAGAATAAGTGCATGTGTGTGTGAATGGTGGTAGCTAGGGTGAATTATGATGAATGCATGTGGAATAAAGATGGAGAAGGTGGTGTAATGATGAAGGAGTAAGTGCATGTGTGTGTGAAAGGTGGTGCAATGATGAAAGAGTAAGTGCATGTGTGTGTGAATGGTGGTGCAATGATGAAAGAATAAGTGCATGTGTGTGTGAATGGTGGTATGATGCATGTGAATGCATGTGGCTAAGGGTTGTTGATTGGGCTAGAGGTTTTGCATGGCTCAAAGGATTGTTTGATTGGGCTAGGCCCTTTGTTTTATGTCCAAAGTGCATACAAGGCTTTCAAATTCGTCCAACACTTTGGCTCCAAGCATATGCTATCCATTCCAAGCCCAATTTTGCTCCAAAATGCATCTTTTTGCTTCCTTAGCCATATGAACCTAAAAACACACAAAAATGGCTTAAACTACTAAAACAATTATGAATTAACAACATAGATGCACGAAAACAAGCTAAGTAAGTCGCCTAAATATGCTCCTATCATGTACCTCCAGATTGGAGCCTTCCGTTCGAGCTCATGTGCGATGCATCCGACTATGCATTAGGAGCTGTTCTAGGACAAAGAAGAGACAAGCGGCCGCATGTTATATACTATGCCTCTCGGACTCTCAATGATGCCCAATTGAACTACTCCATGACGGAAAAAGAACTTCTAGCTGTGGTTTTTGCTTTAGATAAATTCCGTTCATATTTAATTGGTACTAAAGTAATCGTTTATTCTGATCATGCAGCTTTGAGGTACTTGATCACGAAAAAGGAAGCAAAGCCGAGGCTTATCCGTTGGATTCTTCTTCTTCAAGAATTTGATATTGAAATCCGGGATAAGAAAGGAAGCGAGAATGTAGTGGCTGACCATTTAAGCCGAATGATCCACGAGGAGCATGAACATGCCGTACCTATCCCTGAAACTTTTCCCGATGAGCAGCTGCTATCCATTGAGGTAAGTGAACCATGGTATGCAGATATAGTGAATTACTTGGTGGCTAAACAATTTCCAAATGAACTAAACAAGCACCAACGTGATAAGCTTAAAAATGATGCACGTTTCTATGTTTGGGATGACCCTTATTTGTGGAAGTATTGCTCAGATCAAATTGTACGTAGATGTGTGCATGATTCTGAATTTCACTCAATTCTAAGCTTTTGTCACACATATGCATGTGGTGGTCATTTTGGCACACAACGCACTGCCCTCAAGGTTCTAGAGTGTGGTTTTTATTGGCCGACTATATTTAGGGATGCTAGAACCTTTTGTATGTCTTGTGATCGTTACCAACGAATGGGTAACATAGGTACCAAGGACCAAATGCCGCAAACCCCTGTCTTTAATGTTGAAATTTTTGATGTTTGGGGCATTGATTTCATGGGCCCTTTCCCTCCATCTTATGGTTTCACTTATATCTTGCTAGCCGTTGATTATGTTTCTAAATGGGTGGAAGCAAAAGCCACCCGTACTAACGATTCTAAGGTGGTTGCAAATTTCGTGAAAACTAACATTTTTGCTAGGTTTGGAATGCCGAGAGTAATCATAAGCGATGGAGGGTCTCACTTTTGCAATCGGACCATTGAGGCGTTGCTAAGAAAGTACCATGTCAACCATAAGGTCTCCACACCTTACCATCCTCAAACAAATGGCCAAGCCGAGGTGTCTAACCGAGAAATCAAACAAATTTTGGAGAAGACCGTTGGACCAACAAGGAGGGATTGGAGCTTACGTTTAGATGATGCACTGTGGGCATATCGTACGGCGTACAAAACACCCATTGGGATGTCACCTTTTCGGCTCGTCTATGGTAAGCCATGTCATTTGCCCGTAGAGTTAGAGCATAAGGCACATTGGGCCGTGAAGACTTTCAACATGGACATAGATGCAGCGGGAGTTCATAGGAAGCTCCAATTGAATGAACTTGAGGAGATTCGGAATGAAGCCTATGAGAATGCCCGGATGTACAAAGCCAAGACCAAAGCATTCCATGATAAAATGATTCGAACCAAGACCTTCACAGTTGGGCAGAAAGTGTTACTTTTCAACTCTCGCCTACGTTTGTTTCCTGGTAAGTTGCGTTCTAAATGGATTGGCCTGTTTGTTGTTACTAACGTTTTACCTTATGGTGCAGTCCACATAAAAAGCTTAAGGAATGGCGTAGAATTCAAGGTGAACGGGCATCGGTTGAAGCCATATTACGAGCAAAGTGTGGGGCAAGTGGTGGAAGACATTCCTTTCCATTCCGTGGGCTCAAATGAAGATTGAAGAGAGTACTCGTCCGGCTGCAAGACGTAAAAGAAAGCGTTACTTGGGAGGCAACCCAATACAGTAAATAAAACAAAGCTTGTTCATTGATTTTTCGATAAATTACAATTGTATCTAAACATGGCAGAAAGATGGAGCCTTCACAGAGGATGTTTACATGAAGCCCCACTACGAGGCGTCGAAGCAGAAGGAATAGAAGCGGAAGGCATAGGAGCAGAAGGCATAGAAGCAGGAGGCATAGAAGCGGAAAGCATCGGAGCGGAAGACATCGAAGCTAGAGCATTCCAGGCCTCAATACTTGGCCAAACGCTGGATGACCCAGGAAAAAGGTGCCTCTGGAGATAAGACGCAAGCCTTTGACGGTCATTGTGAATTCGACCCTCAGATTCTTGCAGCTCATCAAGCTTCCTCTTCATGCCCGCCGAATAGTTATTTGCAAGCACATGCAAACTTCTATTTTCGTACTTAAGCTGTTTGATCTCCTGCTTAAGACTTTCCACCTCTGCCATCAACGATTCCACTTGGCGGGACCGAGCAAGCAGGCGTTGGCCCATGTTGGACACAGAGCTCGCACACTGAACACTAAGTGCGAGGGACTCTTGAACGGCCAACTCATCGGACCGTCCTGACAGCAGCCTACTATCTTTTGGAGTGAGGAGGTTCCTAGCTACTATTGTAGCTGTTGTGGCGTCCTGCATCACAGAGTCTTCACCTGAAAGAGGACCGTTAGAAGATAAAAAAGAAGGGCGTCATACATTACCTTGACGGGGCGCAACCGGATCGCTGCTGAGACTCAAATCTAAGCTAAGGTTCGATGAGTTTGCCATTTTTTTCAAAAGTGTTCAAAGAGAATGGGTGGATGGAGTTAAATCTCAAAGGGCCGGAGTCGATTTTCAAGAATGGGAAATCTTCAGAGTGTGTATGAGGGCGGTGATCGATAGCTCTATAAAAAGCCAAGGCGACGCGTCCACCGATTCAAAAAGCCGGAATTTCCGGCGTAAGTTAGGCAACGCTCCCTCGGCTTTTCAGAAAACGCGTTCAACTTTGTCAAAAGATTTCTGACAAAGCTGAAAACACGTGGAGGCCATCATCGCAACTACACATCTTTAGCCGACAAGCGCAAAGTTCGGGACGCTTTCTCTGCTTTTCAGAAGACGCGTGCAGCTTTGTCAAAAGGAGCCGCATCTGCACTACCACGTGTCGTTCAGAAAGCGAAGGGGCGTCGTTCAGAAATCGAAGGGGCGCCTGCTTAGAAATCGAAGAGGCGTATTCAAAGATCGAAGAGGCGCCACTATTTCAAAAAGCCGGATTTGCGGGATCAAAACGTTTGTCGACAAGGGTAAAAAGTACCACCACTTGATATTATCTCTATATATGTCGACCTTCGTCTTTTATGGCAGGGCAAACCTGAAGAAAATGCCCAACTCTCCCTCACCTCTGAGGGCGCACTCCCAGCAAAGCCTTTCGAAATACTCAATTCTTTCTTCTTCCCCAAAAATGATACCAGATGCCTGGAGTACAGATGACCCAGGAGGAAACAGCACAACAAATACATGTGCTGATTCATTCACCGCTTCTTCAAAAGCAAAGGTATCTCATATCATCAAGGTCAAAAGCAAAAGTATCTCATATCATGCTTTTTCCCTGTCTTTTTCTTTGTCCTTGTTCTTACTTGCATGGCAAAGTAAAAGAAGCAATCAGCCGGCACTTGGAGCCAGTCTTCCAATCTGGAGCCGAATGCCTGGAATCTATTCCTGATTGCTTACCTAGCGTTGCTCTCGAGTAGTCATCTTCAACGGTTGATACACTTCCAGAGAAGGGACCACTTCTGCAAAGATTGAACAAAGAAACAGAGATAAGAGGAGGAAGCTCAGACCTTCCGGGGAGACCAAAAGAAATCCTGCTGCTCAGTTCAAGGGTAGCACAAAGGAAAATCAACGATGGGCGGAAACCAGTTCAAGAGTAAGCCTGTGGAATCACCAAGATCAAAGCCTCAATGCAATCACCAAGGAGAAGAGGGAATTTACACTCCATAACCAGATTTGCATCCCTAAACTCTTCTCTTTGTTAATTACATTCTGCCATGTTTAGTATGTTTAGTTGTTGTTTGTGTGTTTACTTATGTTTTGTATGAATCTATGCTTAAAACATTGAGGACAATGTTTGATTTAAGTGTGGGGGGGGGGGGGGTAACTAATGTTGTTAATGCAAATTCGTGGGATTTTATCACCCATAACTTCAAATGTTGTTCCTTACTGTTTTAAGGTGTTTTTAAGTTGTTTTAAAGTGTTTTAGTATGTTTTGTTTTTTTTTATATAACTCCGAAAATCACATAAAAATTTGAAAAACATGTTTTAAAAAGCCTAAAAAGAGTGTTTTGAGTCATTTTTGTGTTTTTGTGTCGTAGGTCACCTTCCAACACAATGATAAAGATTTGGTTTCTAATTGCATGACTGTTAAAAAAGAGTTATAAACATAGAGAAAAGTTTGATTTACTCTTGGTATATGCTTGGTTATGGTTATAATGTATGACTTCACATGCAATCATAAAAGAAAAAAAATTCGTTTTTGTAACATGCTTGAAGGAAGGAACTCAAACAAACGCTACAACCCTGAGAGACTTGAGCCTATAACGTTCTTTGGAGAGTATAATCTGTGATTTCTTGTTTTCTAAAGTCGTTGCACGATCTCATTATTCTTTGCTTGGTTACTACTTAGAAGGCGTTTCATCATATAGTTCCAAATGCTAGAACTCATGCCCATTTCATTCAAAGCATGTTATTGATTTGCATAACACATATTCAAGAAGAAGTTGTGTAGTGACCACCACCATAGCCAAATAGCCTTACTTCTCATACTTCGTATATGTTGTAAGTTTTAACCCCGTTGAGCCTTGTTTAGCCTTTATTCTTTGTTTACCCACATTTTTCTCACCTAGCCTAGTTTAGGACAATCCCCACCCTTGTTCTTAAAAGATAGTGAGCATGACTTAATTGAATTCCTTTTGAGTTACATTATGAAAGAAAATAAGTGTGGGGGAGAGAATGTTTAAGTGTTTATGTTTTGAGATTCAAAAAAAAAAAAAAAAAAAAAAAAAAAAAGAGAAAAGAAAGAAAGAAAGAAAAAAAAAGAGCTTGAAAAAAAAAAAAAATGAAAGAATAAGTGATTGAAGAAAGGTTCCAAAACACCAATTCTGGGCGTAAATTGTCTAAATCCTCCCTTTTTGTTCAAAAGTTGAGTTTTCATTCAAAAGTGAATTCTAAGTTGATTCAAATGCTTTGCTCACTATTTCTTTAAGAACCTTTGTTTTCCATATCCCTTCTTTGTTATCCACATACCCCAAGCCCCGTTACAACCCTTGCCTTCTATCTTGAGTGTTGTGTATTTCAATTTGTGGAGTTTGAACTTGGTATGAGCATATGGTGTCACTGGTTCTCGCGTCTAAGTAGTAGCATTCCATTCATGAGATGATATCTAAACATGCTTATTAACTCCGGAAATTGCGTTCTTTGTGATACATATATGTGAGTGTTCGTTTTCATGTTTACATCAATCTTCTCACATATGACTAGATTAGGGTGTGTAGTTAGAAAATCTGAGTGAAAATCGAGTGCATATCTTGTAAGGAATTGAGCAAATTCTCTAAGGCATGTTACTACATTCAAAACATGGTTTTAAATGCTTAATTGCGAACTAGTATGTGGTGACTATGGTTAAGAATGTACTTAAGGGTAAAGATGGCTAAATTCTGTGGGAATAATGATTTTTAACTTGTCATGTGCATTGGAAATCCCTGAAACGATTGTTTGGAAGGTGTAGGTTGTGTTTTACGTGTTTAGTGTCGTTTTGTTTATTTGTTTTTATTCTATTTTGCTCGAGGACTAGCAAAAGATAAGTGTGGGGGAGTTTGATAGAAGCATATTCATGCGACTTAAATGGCTTGTTCTCGTGCATTTACGTTATGTTTCTCTAGTTATTTTAGTCCTTTATGCTTCTTTTGTGTGTTTTCAGGTTCTAAGGGCTTAGGGAGCAAGAAAGTGCATTTTAAGGCTATTTGGGGCACTTTTGGGCAAGGATTGGATAGCTTAATCATGGAGCAAAGAGGATGGACGAAATTGAAGCCTTGTATGCTCTTTGGGGACATCAAACAAAGGGCCTAGCCCAATCAAACAAATCCTTTGAGCCATGGAAAACCTCTAGCCCAATCAAACATATTATGCCATGCAAACCAACCTATTTTAGGCCCATTCTATGTACTTAAGCCCTAGCCCTTTAAACTAGCCCTATTATCACTTATCACTTTCATTCACTTATCACTCACCACATATCATTCATTTATCACTTATCATACTCATAATCATCTACACATTTCAACCATTTAAACATATGCATTTCAACTCACATGCACATCCACCTCTTTCCACCTAATCCACATGCTTTCACAACCTAAAACACATGCACATGCACCACTAATCCCTTCACTTTCATGCCATCATTTCTTCCCCCCCCCCCAATGCTGTGCACTCCTTGAGCATTTCCAGTTTTTCCCCTTCTCTTTGTATTCACAAGTCACATGCATTCACTTCATCATTACACCACCACTCATTCTTTAAATCCACATGCACATTCAATCATTCATTCAAGCCCCCTTGTGCCATGTTTCCCCCTTTTGTTCCCACCCATCACATGCATCATCATCAAACAAACACTCAATGCCGTGCACTCCCACTTCATCATTCCAGCTTTCCAACTTAATTCACATACATTCCATCCTTTAATATCCAACCCACATGCACTTTAATCATTCAATTACCCCATTCACACACCTTTTCTTCAAACCTAACCCGTGCATTCCCTTGCATTTCCACAATTTTAATCAGCCAACACATGCACAAATCCATCCATGCCGTGGGTTCCCTTTGCTCCCCTTGTGCAATTCCAGTTTTCACATGTGTCCTAGCTGTTTTTCCATCATTCCTCCACACAAATGCTTAAACAAACAGCCATATGTTCCCTCCACTACCCCTATAAATACCCTAGCATTCATTCATTCATGCATATCTCATTTTTCATACAAAACACACAACACAAACACTTCCCCTTCCATTTTTATGCAGTTTTTCTCCTCCATTGCAGCCACTATTCAACCACTTCCCATTCCTCCAAAACACTTCATACCATCACACAACCTATCCTTAAACCTTGTGCTACAACAACGAGGAAGAGAAGAGTGCCTAAACGTTCATACAATTCAAGTTTGAGTTGTTGGAATGTTTAGGTGATTCTTTGATTTCAATGTTTCATTTTAATTCTCTTTGTTTTGTACGTATGAGGAATGGAAGAGAAGAGTGCCTAAACGTTCATACAATTCAAGTTTGAGTTGTTGGAATGTTTAGGTGTTTCTTTGATTTCAAAGTTATGAGGAACTAAACCCTTTTTGGCTAGGGGTGATTTCAATACCATGATTATTTATGTGATATGAATTGATGAATTCCGGTTATGAACTCTTGATTCGTGAATGCAATTGGCTTAACTATTTGATGATTAACTTATTTGTGTTTGTTGATTGAGGGTCGACACTTAATTAGCATGGATGAATATGTGGCTAAAGTTTAAGAAGGTTTCACATAATCGTTACTAACTTATACTTGAAAGTAGTGAAGGTCGCCTGTCACGATCGCGTTAAGTTTAATTCTTAGCATGAGTAACATGATGTCATAGTTGCAAATGCTTTGTCAATGCTTATGGTTTTCATTATTCTTAATGATCTTTGATTGTATCTCTATTATGATGACATGTAGGGAACTTTTGAGAATGTTTTGGGTTGTCGAATGATGCCATCCAATCCAAAATATAAGGAAAATCTGAGGGTTAACTAGTGATGTCACGGTTAATTTGGGGCATTGTCGTTCATAATTCAATGAAGGAATAACTGGAAATTGATTCATATGCATAAATATCATGTGTGGAGAAAGAACCTCTAGCTAATTCACCAACCATCTTGTTTCACAACACTTGTTTACAATCTGTCCATTTTTGCATTTTGTTTGTTTATTTCAACTTCGTCAAAACTAAAACCCCTTTTTTTATTTCCTTGTTCCCAAGTGTCTTAAATCTGTTTTAATTTAGTTTTTATGTTTTTAAGTCAATTTAGAAGGTTTTAGCAAGCCCTCCTAATCCCCGGTCTAGAACGATCCCTCACTTATCCATTCTACTACAATTGTCAAACGAGGGTTTAATTTGAGTGTCAAGTAATTCTCACATCAATTAGTTACGCATATTCATAATTAAAATCAACATAATTGTATTAAACTAGAAAAAGAATGAAAACACCTGAAAGTATAAGTCTTGAAATCTCTAAGCTCTAGCCAAAATCTTCTCCCAAAAGTTGCATACGTTCTACCCAAAAAACCCTAGGTTGCCAAAAGGCTTATTTATACAACTCTAATTAAAATCATCCTAGTAAAAGGTCTTAGAATAAAACTAGGAAACCTAAAAACTTGAAATAAAATAGAAAACATAATCCTAAATTAACTTGGTAAATTTGCCTAGAAATCTGCACAGTCACGTTTTGGACCCAAATCAGCTCCAAAACTGGCCCAAAATAGCTGGATCTAAAGTTTGAACTATTCTAAACACTTCTCCAGAAGGCCATGAACCCATCTGATGTCATCTTGGGCTCCAAAAATGCAGTTTAAGCCCAAAAACGTCATTTTCCAGCAACGTGCACTGTTCATTTATTTAATCGCCAGAAAATAACCACTTAGTAGAAAATTTCCAAATTTTGATACGAACAAGCCAAGAGACACACGAACGTCCTTCAATTTGAATTACTCTAAAATTCGTCTGTTTGATTATGTTTTGCTCCAGAGGAAGTCGAATGTCTTATATTGAAAATATAAAGCAAAGTATCAAAATTCTACCAAAATAATTACCAAATTATACTAAGATTAAAATATATAATATAGTATTGACTCATCAAGTAGGATTGGTCAAGATAAGGTTAGATCAGAATAAGAAGTCCTAATCCGAATATGGTTTTAACTCGATCATCAGGAGAATTTGTTGCTATAAATAGAGAGCAGAGTGCATCATTCAAGGCCTCTCCAATTCAACACACAAATTGCCCTGTGCAAACCTCTCAAACATCTTGAGATTCTTTATTTTCTTTTTCTGCCAACACACCTTCAGTTTGGATAAACAGCACTGTGAAGGCAACCGGCGAACATCTTCAGTTTGGATAAACAACACTGCGTCGAGGTCGACTGGTTACCTATCCAAGTCTCGGTTGAGAAGGGTTTCTAAATCCTTATTGGCAGAGGTCATCTTGAAGTAAGGTGTTACAAGTTACTACATTTGGCAAATTGAACGCCGAGTGATTTTATGATTGGATACTCACAAGTGAGTGTCAGAGTTCGGCATTTTGACGGCCGAACCACATTTACCATCAAGACATACATCTCTTTTGAGTACTTGTGTCCATATAGTTTGGAGCCGGTTCGACGTGCTTATACTCTTACGAATATAATCACCATGATCGAACCCAGCGCTGACGATTCGTGAATTTCGCAGAACTAGCAGCTTTGTCTTCAGGCTTAAGAACCCGAAGGCCAAGAAGTGTTCCTTCCTCGGTCGTAATTGCAAGATCAAGAAGTCAGCAGCGCGCTCAACGCAACATCAACAAATTTTACTCCTCGGCTGAGCTCGGCCAACGAGTTGGCACGCCCCGCATAAACCGAAGAACGTAGTTAGCTCATTAGTTACTCGGCCTGCGAGCCACGTAGGCTTGGTAATTTTTAGGGTCAACAACTTGACAAGTAATTTTTTTTTTTTTTTTTTTTGGGTAAAGGGAACAATATTTTTTATTTTTCTAATATTTGTTTGTTTTAAATGTGCTAAAGCTATATTTTGGTCTGCTACTCCTTTTATTGGAGTTATCCTTCCGTTGCTAATTCTCAGATGAAATTTGTGAAATTAAATATATTCATTCGTGCTTCTATTCTTAGTTTAAACTCTGTTGAATATTTTTCTTTAAAATTGTTATAGATTTTTGCTATATCTAGTCGTAAGAATGTTTCTCTATGGTAGAAAAACATTTGTATCCTTTTCAAAAAAAGTGTCAGACACCATAGCATGCCTTATTAATTCACTTTTCCAAGTGTCTATTGCTTGACTCCACACGTGAGGATGTATGTGTGTTAATTCTAATATTAATCCATTAATACTTGATTTATCTAATATTTTGGACTAAATAGGTAAAGATTTATGAATCATTTTTAATATCTAAACTTAGGCACTAAGATGCCAGATGAGAGATAATGGAAAACAAGTGACTTGATCCTTTGGGGTTAGCGTGAACAAAACCTCTAAGCACACCGTCCGCCTACTAGCTGGGCAAGTCGAAGTTATTTTCTTTTGATCATGTGACCGAATCTAATCAATCGAATTAGAATCAGAGGTCTTGAACTCGAGTTTGTGCATCTCGAAGAAATCTCCTCCACCATTGAAGTGACTAATTTGATCTCTTAAAGTTTCCAGTAAGCTATATCTAGTGGATCAACTGCTTTACCTTTCATATCCTATTCCTCCAAACCTATTTTACTTTCTTATGTTATTCTATTTATCTGTTGCGCTCGCTTCATACTCCTAGTCTTTTATTTCTATTTGGAATTAGTGGTCTATCTTAACTAGGTCTACTAAATACTAATGGTTCTGGTTTATCCTACATTTCTTGATCCATAAAACTTCTTCTAAGTTATAGTCTTTATCAATTATATTCCTCATTTCTTCTATAGATTTAACCTGTTTACATTTAAAAAATTCTGAGGAAGGTTTCTTTCCTCTACATGTATCTCCCAATTATTTTTTGACCAATCAAAATATTTATTTAGTTCTTTATCAAAATCATTGTCTTCCATCTTCTGACAATGGTTATAAACCAATTCCATATACTCATCTAGTTTTACTGGATTCATTAATATAATCTTCCTTTTGAAGATTTACTCTTTTTACTAATCCTGTTATATTACCTATACTTCTTATATTTTCTAACATTTGATCTATCTTTTTGTTAGGATCTTCATAAGGTATCAATTGTTTATCTTTATTAATAACCGTTGATCCTAAAAACTACTTAGCCTACATGACATGCATGCCTAAATGTCGACAAGTCGACAAAACTACCCAAAACTTAGGAAAAGCTAACACATTTTTTGTATTCGACGAGGTGGCAAGATTCGAACATTAGGCTAAAAAACTAAGAATGCTAACATCACGCGTATGATGAACGCAATACTGCCCAACTTATGCTCTGATACAAAACTGACACACCCTAACCTGGAATGTCCCAATTTCATCCAAACCCGCGCGAAAACCCTTAAAATTGGGTAGTTGTTGATTCGTCTCCAAACAAACTCCGACGCTTCCTCCAAGGCTTAGGCCTTGCTCTTGGGATTGAGGGGAGTCCATTGGTAGTGGTGGTTGACGGAGTTAGCTTCACGATCATCGGATTTTCGCCGTGACCCCCAAAACCCACGGGTTCCATTCTTCCCGAAATCAAGGCTAAATCTAGTGAAATGTGATTGGAATGGAAGATGGGAGGTCATGAAAGGTTTCTCAGGTGGTGGGTGGTGACGATTTGACGGAAAAACCAACGGAAACCGCCAAAAAAGATGGCGGAGCCTGGTCGGGTTGCGGGCCAATGGGGAACCCCGCAGGTTCCTCTCCTTCTCCCCTTCTCTCATTTTTCCTCCTTTCCTCTTTTCCCATTGGTTCTCCTCATTTTCTCCCTTCCCCATTGGTCTGGTTCCTCCCTTCTTTCTCTCCTTTATCCTCCATCTCCACCGACCATCTTTCTTTTAATTTGGGCCACACACATGGCTCCACCAGATTTTGCTCCAAAAATCTGGAGCACTCCAGAAAATAACTAGTTTACTAAAATGCCCCCAACTTTAAATGTTAATATCTCATTTGTTATAACTCCAAATCATGATCTATTTGAGCCCACGCGTCCGTAGCGACGAGTACTACGGAAATACACCAAGAAAATGAACCTTACATGACATAACACGACAGTCAACACTTTGTCTCAAAGGGCATTTTCGTAAATTCACTTTTTAAAATTATAAAAATCATAATAATTGGGGACGGGTCATTACACGTGCCCATGCCTAGAACCGAATCCTCAAATCTATTTTTATAGTAGGACAATATTGTAACTTTTAATTTTTTTTTAACAAACGATATTATCTACACTAAAGAGGAGAGAATGAATTATCTACACTAAGGGGGTGGGGATGAATTAAGCCTCACAATGGGCTATCAATAATGTGGTTCAAATTTGTATTTGACGAGAATCAAAACTAAGACCTCTCACTTACAAAATAAAGAGAAATATTATTAGATCGTATTACTAACCGGGGACAATATTGTAATTATCATTGAAATTCCATTTATGTGTCCTACTCGTACAAAAGTCGCCCCAAACCGTTAAAACTTGCATCACTCCCCCAACCCACCAAAGAAACAGAGCATTTCATTTGCTTCTCCACAAACAACTCCGAACCCGAAATCAACCGAAACAATGGGGAAGAAGGCGGTGATAATCGTTACTGCGACGGCAGTGTGCGCCGCGGCAGCGGTTCTGGTGGTGCGCCACCGCATGCGGAACTCGGGACGGTGGGCCCGGGCATCGGCCATCATCAAGGAGCTCGAGGAGAAGTGTGGGACCCCCACTGGGAAGCTGAGGCAGGTGGCTGACGCCATGGCTGTCGAGATGCATGCCGGCCTCGCCTCCGAAGGTGGCAGCAAGCTCAAGATGATCATTAGCTACGTCGACAATCTCCCTACTGGGTACGTAGCCATTGAATCAATCAATCAATTGACTCTTTTGATTTCCTGACATGCATATATGTCTATTGTAGATTCTGGATCGACTTGTACCGCTTGATCTGTTTTGGGTCTGATTGATGTGGGGTGTTTTGTTTTTGTTTATATTGATTTGGGTCTCCATCGTTGGATTCAAAGTCCATTTCTTGATATCTTTGGATGTGTATATTTTTTGGGGTAAGCTCTAATGTTTTAATCTTTATAAATGGATTGAAAATTTCGGTTGAATACTCGCAGTTGCGAAAAGGGTCGATCAAAATTTGTCCAAATTGCGGGAATTTTGTATTGTTTTTCGCAGGTCGATCTCTTCTTGATCAATCGTGTTGTATTATTTGATGAGTGAATTGTACATTGTGTTTGTTTCATATTACTTGAACAGTTGTGTTACAATGAAATTTTCTGCTCTCAGATGTTGAAGTCTCCTCTTAATATGTATATATATGCGTATTTTCTATTTCAGTAATGAGAAAGGGTTGTTTTATGCATTGGATCTCGGAGGAACAAACTTCCGTGTAATGAGGGTGCAATTGGGAGGAAAGGGTCGTGGAATTATTAGCCAAGAATTTACTGAGGTCTCAATTCCTGAAAATCTTATGGTCGGGACTTCAGATGTAAGTAGATTGTCGCTAACAATGCCAATGTAAGTTAAGGTTTTTATGTGAACACACCTCTTAAATCTTGAGAATGATTGTGATTTCAGGCACTCTTTGACTACATTGCGGCAGAACTTGCTAAGTTTGTTGCTAAAGAAGGTCAAGATTATCAACTCCCTCCTGGCAGGCAGAGAGAACTAGGTTTTACCTTCTCATTCCCTGTGCTGCAATCATCAATTAATTCGGGGACCCTTATTAAGTGGACGAAAGGCTTTTCTATAGATGATGCAGTTCAGTCCTTGTTACTTTGACTTCTTTAATTTTCTGTATTATTTTTATTCTCCTTAGTTTATTTTTTTCTGTATTCTCCAATATAATCTCTTGTGAAAAAGGTGAATATTCAGCACTTATAAAGTGTGGACATATTGGTGCCGGGGATTTATAATACATTTGTCTATCTACTACAGCTACTACTTTATTCCACCTTCCCCTGTTAAAAGAAAGTTGTTTCACTTGAGTCCTAGAATTCATAAGATAAAGAATTCCTTGAATCAGTAACTTGTGATTGCGGTTCAGTTTCTGTGATATAGTTGCCCTCGTAATCCTGAAACATCAGAATTGTTAAAGTTAGCTTTTGTTTCTTAACGTTGTAGTCAGTGCCACTTCTCACTATCTTCAAGTGAGCTTCATCCTATAAACAATACACAGCAGAATTACTCTAGTCCATTTCCCCGGCCAGCCATTTCATTCAACAGTGCAAAAATACTCTAGTATATTATGTTAATTTGAAGCAATAAGCATATCTAGTATTTAAATTATCATGTGATGTCCAATAATAAACATATTCTAAACTTGTGAAACCTGTTTTGCACTCATATTTCAACCTTCATGACTTTAACTCTTGATGCTGAATAGGTTGGGCAAGATGTAGTGGCTGAATTGAGTAAAGCCATTGAAAGAACAGGCCTCGATATGCGTGTATCTGCTCTGGTAAGTAAACTTGATGAGTTATTTTCAATTATTAAATAAAAGGCCTTCGTGTCGAGTCTATGAGTATATTTGTTGGATTTGCATTGGTACGACGTAAAAATGCATTTTCAAATCAATGATAATTTAAAGTTCAGTGTTAATGGTCACTTTCTCACCAGGTTAATGACACGGTTGGGACATTAGCTGGAGGTAGGTATGTCAATCAGGATGTTATTGCTGCTGTGATTTTAGGTACAGGGACAAATGCAGCATATGTGGAACGTGCACATGCAATACCAAAATGGCATGGTCTGCTACCTAAATCAGGAGAGATGGTTAGCAACTCCTTCACTGCTTCACTGCTTCACAGCTTCACAGCTTCACGGCCATTGACTTGTGTCAATTACCTATTCAATACTTTTTTTTGTTAAATTATTCTTTTCAAACTTTTGTTAGCATTAGGATTGTAAAATTATGAAAAACAGTAGCAACTGAAAATTATAAAGTAAATCTTGAAGCTGCTGTCTGTGGACTGTAGGTTGTCAACATGGAGTGGGGTAACTTTAAGTCAGCTCACCTTCCATTGACAGAATATGATCACTCATTGGATACTGAAAGTTTGAACCGTGGTGATCAGGTGATTGTACTTGTTTACTTCCTCAATTTGTTTCTTTTTTTTTTTTTTTTTTTTTTTTGGTTTTTTTGTGACATACTCTAATACGCTTATGTTAATGCCGTTGAAATTGATTCTTTTAGATTTTTGAGAAGATAATTTCTGGAATGTACTTGGGAGAAATTGTTCGCAGAGTTCTTTGTAGGATTGCTGACGAAGCTTCCCTTTTTGGTGACACTGTTCCACCAAAGTTAAATGTTCCCTTCATTTTGAGGTTATCCCTTAGGCCCACTATGTTTTTGTAGCTGTGTATGTTGTTGTTTGGTGCATTTAATATTACTTTCCTTCCTTGGATTTATTATAGCCTTTGGGATTTTGTTTTCGCTAAGTAGTTAAAATGTGAGCTTTGAATCATGCAGGACACCTGACATGTCTGCGATGCATCACGATGCATCCTCTGATCTTAGGGTGGTACGAGAAAAATTGAAGAATGTATTGGAGGTGTGTTTAATTTCACTTCAACTACTCGCATTATTAATATCAGAAGTGGCCTTCAAAAGACGTATAAGGAGGTTGAACCTAGGGATGATGCTCTTATCTTCACGTCAATGACTTTTAAATGTTGTTGGCCATACTAATCGGATAAGTTTGTGTAGATAAAATTTTTTGAAGTGTTCCAATTCTGTTTCAGATATCAAATACTTCTCTTACAGTAAGAAAAGTTATTGTCGAGCTCTGCAATATAGTTGCTACACGTGGGGCCCGCCTTGCTGCTGCTGGAGTCTTGGGTGTACTGAAGAAACTGGGAAGAGACGCGGTCAAGGATGGGGAAAACCAGAAGACAGTGGTAGCTTTGGATGGTGGATTATACGAGCATTACACTGAATATAGCAAGTGCATGGAAAATACTCTACGAGAATTGCTCGGAGAGGAAGTTGCAGAAACTATCGTTATTGAACACTCTAATGATGGCTCTGGGATTGGAGCTGCCCTTCTCGCTGCCTCTCACTCACAATACCTAGGAATCGATGAATCCTGAATTTATCAGGATACTAGTAGAGCTTTTAGCCGAAGAAAGTTTCGCACTTTTGGTGTTTTAATCTTTCTCCGGGTTCGAACTAGAACATCTCCCATTTTTTTCTTCTTATAACCGTGCCTCTTCTCCTCTGCTCATTCACCTCTGGAATTCTTTTTTGGGGGAATTTTAGCTTGTGGCTTTGCAGAATGTGTAAGAGAGGTGGATTGATTGTATAAATGCAGGACCCGTAAGCGGCCATGCAATACTGCTTCGGCCTGCAAATTTCCATTTCTTTTTTACCTTGTGGTAATTCTTAAATTGTGCTGGTAATTCTTAATTCTTATGTTCAAAGTAATAAAAATATTGAAATGCTACTTTTAATCATGACGTTATTTCAATGATACTTTCGGAGAAGCTCTTTAGCATCTTTTTAGCTCTTAACAAAAATTCACATTTCACATTTAAAAAAAAAAAAAAAAATGAAGAAAAAGAAACGTATAAAGCAACATTTTAGATGAAAAAAATTCAAGAATTAATTGTTATTACATCTGACATTAACAGTCAATAATTAATAGGTAATGAATCTTAAAGTATTTCTCATTAACATTAAGAGTTGTTGGAGTTTTAAACTTCAACCTCGTTCGAAAAAAAGTTGGGAAAATGGCTCAACAAAGTAGGAAAAGCTATGAAAAAGTGACAAATTCACAAGATGAATGAATATGAATATACATTATACATTGGGTGTACATATCTAAATCTCACCTATATGTTTTCTCTCATTCGTAATCACAACGTAGAAATCTACTAAAAGGAGGGATACACTTGTTAATCAACATTTCTGCACCACAAGTCACATAACATGTAAAAAAAGTTAGAATGTAAACCCTGCATTATTAAATCAGATATTTTACATTATTAATCAACAAACAAATTAACAGAAAAACTGCATTACTTAGTTAATATACAGACCTGCAGAGGTAGTTTTGGTGGTGGATATGGACTTTTTGCAGTAACGTGTACACTTTAAGATATATTAATGCTACCGCTCCACCAGCAGGTTCTCCCGGATAAGAAGGCTTGTGGGCATTTAGACATACAATATTCCCTGCAGGCCTGTTCATATGGTCGTTGCAAATGCCCTTGCAATCTATCACACATTTATGTGGATCTTGGCGAGGGTAAGGAGTACTAGGGCTAGTGCTTGGGACAGGAACGTTTTGATAAGGTGGGGTCGCGGAGTCGTCCAAATAAGGTGGAGGGGGTGAGTTTTGGAGGGCGGGGTCACATGCCGGGGGATGGGGTGATTGTTGAAAAGGATCAACATAGCGAGACGGAGAGGGTGGCTTCTGACAAGAAAGGTTCCCCCAGGAGGTTGGAGGGGGTGGGCTCCACCAGGAGGGTGGAGGGGGTGACTTCCAACAGTAGGGTGGAGGGCGGTGGGCTCCACCAGTACTGTGGAGGGGCTGACTTCCAGCAAGGGGGTGGAAGGGGTGGTGACTCCCACCAGGAGGGTGGAGGGGAAGGGGTTTGAACTAAAGGGTCAAAGAGCGAGGGAGGGGGTGGCTTCCAAATCGTAGGGTTGAGGGTGCAAGGGGATAGTTTCGTAAGGGAGGAGCAACGGGAGGAAGATGGGGTGAGTTTTGTAGGGTAGGCTTTTCGTATTGACCCATAACTAGATGAAAGTATATTGTTTAGGATTTAATCGTTCGTATGATTCTTCTCCCTTCTAGGAGGTAATTAATATATATATATATATATATATATATATATATATATATTAAAATAAAGTATAACCAAACTAGGAAATCTAAATACATTCCTATTCCTCTTAATCTTTGACTCACGGTAATACTCTCCCTCAAGTTGGAGCATAGATATGTCCTAGGCCCAACTTGTCAAGTGAGTCCCAAAACCTTCTAGCTGAGACTGCATGTGTCAAAACATCTGCCAGCTGTTCATTGTCTATACAAACGGAATGTCAACCAACTTAATATCCAATTTCTCTTTTATAAAGTGTTTGTCCCACTCAACATGTTTGGTCCTATCATGTTGCATGGGATTGTTTGCTATCTCTTGCGCTGCTTGATTATCACTGTATAACAACATAGGTTCTTTAGGCTTAAACCCTATCTCAGTAAGTAGAATTTGAAGCCACAAAAGCTCATAAATACCATGTGCCATTCCTTTGTACTCAACCTCAGCTGAAGACCTCACCACCACACTTTGCTTCTTACTCCTCCAAGTTATAGGGTTACCAGCTACAAAAGTAAAGTAGCCTAAAGTAGATTGCCAATCAATAATATTTCCAGCCCAGTCTACATCCATGTATCCTTTCACTTCCATATGTTCATGCTTTCTGTATAGTAGTCCTTTCCTCGAAGTTCCCTTCAAGTAATTCAATATTCACATTACCGCGGCCATGTGATCCTCACTAGCTGTGTGCATAAATTGACTCAGCACACTTACTGTGCAAGCAATATTTGGCCTTGTGAGTGACAGGTAAATCAACCACCCTACTAACCTTTGGTACGACTTATATTTCTTTTTGTATATTTTCTTATGCTTATTTTTCTTATGACAATCATACTATGTAGTAAATCTATATTTTTACAACTCATGTAAAATTACTTCCTAGTTTTTCTCTTAGCTTTTATTTGGCTACACTCTTATCTAAGTATGTCATATATATGTTGAATTCTAGGTCTTATTGCAATATCATTTTTCTTTACATGCTTTTGCCATTCATTCCAAATCTTTTCACCTATTGGTCCTTTTATTTTTGTCATATAAGTATCTAATAATTTAATATCACTAATTCTACCTGTTCTTCCTAAATATTTGAAGAAATATGAAGTATACTCAGCTATGTACTGTAAATCATAAATTTGTAATTGTTCTAATTTCTAAATGCTCTTATTTGTTCTTGTTCGCTTCTGCCACCTAACAAATTATGATCTAGAAATTCTTGTTTAATTAAAGTAACAAAACTATCAATATTAAAATGTGTTTTAGTTACCTGATGTTGTTCCGGATTTTGAACTTTCCATGATTGAAAATAATCAAAAAATAAACCAGCTAAAATATGTTCAAAATAATGTAAAATATTTTGTGAATTACTAAAATCTAACATTAATTCTGCATGTACGCAACCTTTTTCCCATCTCTCAATTGTTCTCTCTCAATCTTGTGGATCTACATTATCTAAGTTTAATATATACCTGCTACATTAATTTGTTCTAATCATTTTAAATATGGAATCCTATTTTTTTCTAGGTGGTTTCATTATACTTTATTCAATGTAATCTACTCCTGATTGTTAATTATATTGTTCATTTGTTTGTCTCAAAAATTGTTGATCAATTCTACCTACATATCCAAGATTTTCTACTCTTGATGTACTATTTTCTTCTGCTAGATTACATACTACTTTCAACTCTAATACATTATTATATTCTTTTGATCCTAAAATACGTTTCACTCCTATTTCTAAAATTAATTTTTTTCATCTCTTCATCTAAACTTCTATGTAGTTCTATATCAATGTCTTATATTTTTCTAAGTATTGTTCTTCATCTAAATGATTAATATCTTCTATAAGCTTATCTACAATATGATCAAAATTTTGCTCAACTAAATTAATATCTAAATTATCAAAAGCAATGTGAATACTCTCATTTTCGATCTCACTCTCATCATCTTCTATATTATCTAGTTGCTTGTAATTACTACACCTAATCGTTGCTTCTCCTGTACTAGTTTCATATATTTATACCCTATCTGGCTGTCTATTTCGTGCTACTTGTAAATTAGGTAACGTCCACTGAGTTTCTTCTAAAAAGTTATTATCTACGGGTTTTGCTTCTATCATATTCACATGCTTACTACCAAATGTTTGAACTAAATTTTGAAATTCTAAATT
Organism: Pyrus communis; assembly: GCF_041283825.1. Taxonomy (NCBI): domain Eukaryota; kingdom Viridiplantae; phylum Streptophyta; class Magnoliopsida; order Rosales; family Rosaceae; genus Pyrus; species Pyrus communis. The sequence continues at coordinate 19,177,730 of NC_142581.1, forward strand.
AAACTTATGATTATATTTATCAGACACCTTATGAATATACATTAAGCTAATACACAAATTTTTATACTCTCCTTTCATATTATAATTTTTTTTATTCTTATGCTTGCTTTAATATCTTTATTAAATTCATTTATTGTCATCACATAATTTGGAATACATCATATAACTGCTAAGTTTGAGTTTAAGTTTACTCAGCTGGTGTTATTGTTGCTTGTTGGTGATTACCCCATCTGTCATCATATATGTATACTAAAGGTTTTGTGCCTACTTGTGCTCTGGTTAATTGTGCTCTTCCAATTAAGATTGTTCATATGTGAATATGACTGAAATATGATTTTCTTAAATAGGTAACTGCTTCTTTACTAAGTAAATTAAGTGTAACTTCTTTAGTAATACAACTAACTTCATGTTGATTGATGCTACTTACAATTCTACTTCTATTTTCAAATAAACCTAATTGATACAAATTATATTTATTTCTCTGTGTTATCTCAAAACCTCTTCTAATAAATTATTGTGCTTCTTCTTCATTTGGATAAATATCTTCAGCTCTAACTACTTATTTTCCTTTTTCTCCTAAAGAGTTACATTTTTTGTTATCAAAAGGATTTATAGTAGGTCTTCTAATATGATTATTTGTACTAAAAGTTAAATTTTCTAATTTTTCTTACAAAGGTTGTGGAATTGATGAAGATGTGTTACGTAAAACTTGATTTATTTCTACTATTTGTTCTTCAACTTGACCTAATTTTTCAGCTAAACTTAAAACTAATTGGATAATTGAATTAGTTTGTCTAATAGAGATATTACTATTAGCTACTACTGGTGCTGAAAAATCAATTAAACCTACTGGTTCTTTATCTAACTTACTAATTTCTTTCAAAGCTTAGATATATTTTCTATTAGTTCTAAAATCGGTCATTAAACTAATAATTTATCTATTTTATTGTGCAACTCATCTACTTGTTCACTCAAAATCTTTTTGCACTAATTAATTAAATTTTTTGAACTTCTAATTTTAACTACTCAACTATTTCTAATAATCTAAGTTCTACTTGCTTAGACTTACTGTCACATCCTGGCTTGGGCGAGACCACTTCCAGAGCTCGACTCCATCGCCGTAGCACGATATTGTCCGCTTTGGGCTTACCATTCCCTCACGGTTTTGTTTTTGGGAACTCACGAGCAACTTCCCAATGGGTCACCCATCATGGGATTGCTCTTGTGCGCTACTCGCTTAACTTCGGAGTTCCCATGGAACCCAAAGCCAGTGAGCTCCCAAAAGGCCTTGTGCAAGGTAGATATGAGAATATACATATAAGGATCACTCTCCTGGACGATGTGGGATGTCACAATCCACCCCCCTTAAGGGCCCGACGTCTTCGTCAGCACACACGCGGCTAGGGTTAGACTCTGATACCAAAATATCACATCCTGGCCCGGGTGGGCCATTTCCCGGGCCCGACTCCACCAACGTAGCACGATATTGTCCGTTTTGGGCTTACCATTCCCTCACGGTTTTGTTTTTGGGAACTCACGAGCAACTTCCCAGTGGGTCACCCATCATGGGATTGCTCTGGTGCGCTACTTGCTTAACTTTGGAGTTCCTATGGAACCCAAAGCCAATGAGCTCCCAAAAGGCCTCGTGCAAGGTAGAAATGAGAATATACATATAAGGATCACTCCCCTAGACGATGTGGGATGTCACACTTACTATCTATGAGGTCAATAAGCTCTTTTATCTCTCTTTTGGTAGGAAACCTTTGGATATTTTTATTATTATCTTCTAACTAAGATGTAATATAATCTAAATTTTGTCTATTTATTTTTTTATAGATTTTTTCTGAAAATTCTCTAACAACTGGCTTAACAAATGATTATGCTTAATATTTTCTAATTTTATATTTGCTGCTTGACTAATAATAAAATCTACAATACTATTGGCTTGTGGATTTTCTTCACTATGCAAAATATGATTATGCTTTCTTAATGGAAAATAACAAACTAAACTATTTTGGTCTAGAGTGATTTTTCTTTTTATTGAGGTTCACTAATTTCTAAATTAAGATAATCAATCATAAACTATAGTCTACCTTTCTCTAAAGTTACAGCTAACTGATTTCTTAGAAACTCTCTTTCTTCTCTCAAGGTCTCTAAAGTTTGATCTATTGCTCTTTTTTCTTCTAATACTCTATGATGCACTTATGTATTATTATATTTACTAATAAATGAAGGGTGTTCAAGATAACCAAGATAAAACTTCTGCTTCTTCAAAGTCTTGCTAATTCTTTTGGATATATATGCTAATATTTTCTTTATGCTAGTTATAGTTAGGTGTCTAGGACAATAAATACCAATTGGTTGTGGTTAACAAGTTCTACAACGACAATAATATCTATTGTTCATACAAAATTAAACAAGTGTGTGATATCAGTTGTGTTAATGACTTCCGTTCTCAAGGTACTTTACTATTATAATTATACTATTAAAATGTTAAATTTGGCTCTGATATCAAATTCGCTAAGCAATGGCCCGGTTAAAATGTCAGATGGCCATTATAACAACTAGAAATAAAACTTTGCACATGGAGCTCGACATGTTTCAGCATAACAACCACCCACAATGCAGGTATAAGGCCTTAAAGGCTGAACTCAGAAGTACAAAGAACTCAGAGGTACCCTGTTTAATGTCCAATTATTTGTATGGCAAGCATTCAACTATAACTGAGTGCTCGAACAAAGTATGATCGTCAGTTTAGCAGGTTAATAATATAACTACAATAATGTTTCCCTGTTTTGAATTAGAAGTTTAATTAAACAAACACACTAAAGAAAGATAGAAAACTTACTTAAGACTTGGAGATTTCTTGAATCTGTACACTTGAACTTTTATTGATATGTAAAATTCTTACAAAGAGAAGTGTTTACAAGGAAGGCTAAGAGAGCTAAAGGCATTGTCTAAAGGTATGATAGTCGTGTCTGTGTAGGTGTGTTTACAATGAATGGAACTCCATTTATATACACTAAATGAGGATACTATTGTATAAAAAAATCTTTACAAATGAATGGTGTGGACGTCTCCTTGGGTACTTATCATTTGTCACTTTGCTTCTACTGTTGCTGAAATCGTCGGTACTGTTTTTGAAACCTGAATTGAATTATTTGTCTTCCTTTTGTTTTGTCTTCTTTTGCTTTTATTTTGAATGGTCCTGTGAATCTGATGCATGCATGTGAAGTTGTTGCATGCCCTCGACCCTCTTTTTCCATACCCTCGAGCCCTTCTTTGTCATCTTTCCTATGCCCAATTTGAGTATTACAAAAGTATTTTGTACTTATGATTAAAACTAAAGTTTTTGAAGACTTTTGGTTAGTTTTTCAAAAATAAAATTGGTACATCATATATGTGAAAGTTAAACATAACGAATGGCATGTTAATCTCGAGAAAAGAATATAAAAATCAAGCAATTGAGTCTATGTACAATTCAAGCACATATACAATAAGTAAAACTGACGGTTTACATTTGAATCAGATGATAGACATAACCAACCAGAGAATCATACACAGTAGAAAAACACTGAAAATTGGTAACACCTAGTACGCCAAAAAATAAAAAATGTAAAGAATAAGGACACAGAGAGAACCAATGAGTTGTTAAATGAATTGAATATATATGGATGAAGGTTTAGACATGCTAGCTGCGATTTGATTTTGGTAGAAGTGTGAGAGAAGGGCGGAGAGAGAATGGTCATTAGATTTCTTGGAGAGATACCATATTCAAAATTTAGGAAATTACAATGCACGCCAACTCGTCTTTAGTTTCAAAAATCTTAATTGTGTTCAGTTTCAGAGATAGTATAGTACCCTTATTCAATTTTAAAAATAGTGATAGAACCATGTCTAGTTTCAGAAATAATTAGTGTTTAGTTTCAGAAATAGTGTAGTATCCTTTAGTTTCAAAAATAGTGTGAGTGACCAACGGGTGGGGTTCAGCGCGTCAGTTTTTTTTATTACCTTTTCTATTTTATTTTTATTATTAAATTTTTGTCATGTTCATTAAAACATAGAGGGGTGTAGTCAAATTAGGATTTGATAGTATTTTAATAGACTTTAAAATCCGAGAGTAGTCAATTAGTTTTTAAAAGATTTTGAAATCATGGTGTAGTCAAATTAGGATTTTAAAGGATTTTAGAGAATATATCCAAATCTATGGATAGTCGATTAGGATTTTAAAAAGTCCACTAAGAGTCTAGGTGTAGTGAAAATATCAAGGATTTGCTAAGATTTTAATGGGTGAAGGATTTTGATGGGTTTCAGAGTAGAAATATAAATAACAAATGCTATAAACGATCAAACCTTCATCCCTAGGATTTCATTTCAAGAAGAAATTGGAGATGAATTCATATGTAGGCTCTGAGTTAATTGGCATGATAAAAGTCCTAAGAAATTCATGGAAAAAAAATCCATACAAATCCATATAAATATATAGTAAAATCTATATAAATTTGTCAAAATTCATATAAAATTGTAGAATCTATTAAAATCCTTTAAAATTTGTCACTTAAAAAAGTGCATCGAAAATCCTCTGAAATCCAAGTTGACTACATCCCCTAAGTTATTTTCATTAAAATTAAGTTTTTTTTAATTAAATAAAACTACATGAAAGTTTTTTGTTAAAATAAACTTAGCCCAAGACTTTATCATTAAAACTCTCTTGTTTTTTTTTTCTTTTTCTATTAAACTCTTTGTTTTATATGTATCTCGTGTTTCTATTTTGGAATCTAATCTTAAAAACACATGAAACATTTGTTTGTCATTTTATAAAGAGGAATTAGTTATAATGGAAACATTACAAACCCTATTTTCTGAAATAGAAATATTGACATAAACTACATGAATGACAAAGTATTAGAGTGAAATGTTTAAAGTGTCCATATATAATTTATATATCATAGATATAATGTTGATAGATTGTGTAGACATTGTTGATACTATGTTCATAATCACTACCAGAAATTTGTACTTACCCTATGAAATTTTGGCCAACGAACCAAATTTCATCGAGTAAAGGTGTTTTACCCAACGAAATTTCAGTTGGTCGGGCAAAACTGGTCAATATTTAGGTTTACCCAAAGTCTTGGAGCATCGGAATGTTTTCGGAGGGCAAGGACAAAATCGTCAGTCAAACTTTTGGCGTCTATAGGGGAAGATAGCGCTTAATTTGTAAAATTTTGCTTGATAAAATGGAGGTTCATCGGCTAGATTATCTCTGCCCGGCATTTCATAAGCGCCAGCATCGAAAGACAAAACCTTGCAGAAAATCCTTTGGTCTATTAATCTTCTCAACCATTCGTATATACCTGTAGAAAATTGACACTGTTAAACCCACCCATTTCCAGATGCAAGGTGTTGCCAGATCAAAAGTGCGTGCGTATGGACATCTAAACAAAACATGCATTTAGGTCTCGTCTTCCTCTCCACTCACCTTGCAAGTATTCTCCACTATCATCCTCCTTTTGATCATATTGCATTGTACTTGTTTGGGCTGTAAATAAAAATAAGGCCTGCTATTGGGCCAATATATTTGTATTTACACAAAGTCGCACGACTCCATTCACCAACTTCTAAGCCTAATCTACGATCTTATCCTAGGGCTTGGACAACTAACTCACTCCAGTCTACACTAGTTCGAGGGCTCGAATAGGGTGCTACCCGAAGTGCATATGCCATGCAGACAACCAAACCAAGAATATCTCGCTAGCACTAAATGACGAACCTACTCCTGCTTTAGCTCAATGATAAAATCGAGGTTGCTATTTCTCCACTGACTATAAATAGGACCAGAGGCCTTCAAGATCAGGACCTTTGTCAAATTCAACCTCTACTACTATACATACCTTAAGTGATTCTTCAATCAACCCATCTACTTTTTAGCACAACCAAAACTACTTTTCAGCTCAACATCTAACTATTCAACTACAATCTCAAACCTTCCCTTGAAGCAAACACTATCTATGATCCCTAAGATCTAAAACTCTTATTACTTTGCCACCCTATGGTATAATTTGGTTGATGTGCAATTCCAACCACCTTGATCACCTCTCTGAGGCAATTTTTCTGTTTAGTCCAATCTGATACTAGTGACCCCGCTGGACTCCTCTAGCATTATCTTGTCCTAACATGGCTTGAATCTTGTTAGACTTTACTTCTTTCTTTACATTTTCAAGTCTATTTACTTTTCAAGTCATGACCTGAATCTTGCAAGAACTTAACCGAACGAACGTCTCACCCAATGCATAATCATTTGGTTAAGAAATCAGATGTATGCACAAACATAACACAACTCTACAACACTACTATCTGTTGGTAACCTCCAACAATGGCACACTTATTATCTCTTACTCTCGAATCATCTCGTGGAATTGAGACCAAAAGCAGCACTCAAGCCAAATACATGTTGAACACAGTTAGCTCCATCCAAATTTTGACACAAACAACACCCCCAATGCTTCTTTACATCACCACCACACAAAGTGTTTTAGTTTATTTGGAAAATTTAGGGCATGTTCAGTATTCTACTTGAATCCAACATTTTAAACTCAAAAACACTTTTCAAGTATTAGATCTTGAGTAATTGTAGGGTAGGACTATTTTAAAAACTAAACTCAAAACCAACTTAAAATTTTGCCTATTTGTTGGAAGGACCAAAATCAAGTTTTTAAACTCTCTCTCTCTCTTGAATCTTTCTGTGCACTTCATCTATTCCTCTCTCTCCTCTCTAGCTCTCTCTCTCTCTCTCTCTCTCATGTTTCTCCCCTTCTCCTCTGACACTCTCTTTCTCTATCCTCCGATACTCTCTCCCACTCTTCCTTCTCCCTTTGGATCTCCATGTCCAGTTGATGTTCCTGACTCTGTTGTAGGATGAGAGTTTTTTATTTATATTTTAATTGTCAAGTTTTTTTTTAAAAAAAGAATTAAATCTCATACCAAACAAATTTTTGAATTTTAAAGAAAATTTTCTTTGAGAAATGTTTTTAGAAAATGTTTTGAGAAATGATAATAGGTTTGAATAGGATACCAAATAGGCGCTCTAACTTCTAACTAATTTTCTACCATGGAACTGGCACCGTAGTACAGCCGGCTTCCAATCCTCTTTATGCCCCAATTCTCTATTTCAATCCAAATGCACAGCCACATTATACCCCGTTTTCACCGATTAAACACCATTAGTACGGAGACCATCTTGTTGGATCAATTTTACAATAGCTCCACTGAATTTCATTTGAACAAAAGAAGTGTGGGGATTGGATTGATGAGATTCATGGTGGTGGTTGGGCAGCAGGAAGTGGAGGAAAGGATAAACTGGGAATTTGCAACAAAATTTGGGTCGAGAAATCTAAGGCAAGAGGGAGTGGAGGTCGAGGGAGATCCGAGACGCAAAGCAAGAAAAACCAAACAAAAGGAAAAGTAAACAAGAAGAATTAGGATTGCCACCGATCCAGGCCACAGCTAGGATCAGCGGCTGCAAGGGTTTGGAGAAACAAGGAAACTCTCACAAGGAGAGAGAAAAGAGCTCTCACTAGCGGAGATAATATTTTTTCTATCAACATCTTTTGATAGGCCAAATTCTTTAACAATTATATGTTGGAAACCTTTCTAACTAGCTGTTGACCCTAAAAACTATTTAGCCAATATGGCGCGCATGCCAAGTAATTAATAAGCTAACTATATCATTCAGTTGAATGTGGGGCGTGCCAACTCGTCGGCCGAGTTCGGCTGGGGAGTAAAATGTATCCTGATGTGGCGTTGGGTGTGCTGATGACTTCTTGATCTTGCGATTGCAGCCGATGAAGGAACACGTCCCGGCCTTCGGGTTCTAGAGCTTGAAGACAAGGCTATTAGTTTTGCGAAGTTCAATATCAAATTCGACTTTCAATGTGCCGAATGTAGTAACCTGGTAACACCTCATTTCGCCGAGAAGGTTGGTGTGATGACCTCTTCCAACAAGTACTCGAAAATCTTTGTTGACCGAGACTTGGATAAATAACCAGTCGATCTCCAGTGCTGTTTATCCAAACTGAAGGTGCTCTTTGGTAGGCTGATTCTATGGCTCCAGTGTTGTTCCCAAACTAAAGATGTCACCGGCTCCATTGTTGTTTGTCCAAATTAAAGATGTCGCCAGTTGCCTTCACAATACTATTTATTCAAATTGAAAATGTGTTGGCAAGAAAAAAGAAAATAAAAAAATCTCAAGCTGTTTAAAAGGTTTGCGCAGGGTAATTATGTGTTGAATTGGAGAGGTCCTTCCGTTGCACGAAGTCTCATATTTATAAGAATGAAAATATACTTGGACGCGAAGTAGAACTCTACCGTGCATCACCAAATCACCTATGGTGATAATCCACTTCTTTTCTGATAGCATCACACCTTGTTGTAGATAATGCACTTAAAATCACGAGTGGATAAAAACACGGCATATGCCTTTTAATGTTCACCTGCTAATCACTTCACATGCATGACCCATCCAAATATACCTCATGCAATTGATTTGAAAACTATGTTTATTAGGATAGAATCCTAATATTGCATGAACAGTCTCCACATAATCTCTCTCTGCTGCCGTGCTGATTGCATGGAGTTGTAAGTCTCCAGCTGTCCAATCCCTAATTATTGCATCATTACCCCCAACCAGCTGTGTTCTAGATAATATTTAGATATTTTAATATATTATTCAAGAGAGAAATATATAGGGTTTAGGAAGAGATCTCAAAATTATGGAAGAGATTCTATCTGGATCTTTTCCACCAAATCTTAAGGATTAAGAGATCTTGAAATTTAATCCAACAGTTACAAATAGAGAGTCCCTTTAAAAGTTATAATAATTATAGCCGTTGGATCAAATTTCAAGGATCCGAATCTCCTAATCCTTAAGATTTGGTGGGAAAGATCCGGATGGGATCTCTTCCCCAAAACTATCTTAACTACGGTGTCATCCAACAATGTATGAGTGGAGTTCATTCAACGGCCTTGATTGCTAGAGCCAATGAAGTAAATTTGGATCCAAACGTAGCTATCCAGTTTCCTTAAGCTTCGGCTTACAAGCCGAATGGTTAAGGAAATTAATTAATTCTTCAAACTCAGTCAAATCCAAAGACTTGAATAAGCCCCTTCTCGATGTAATTAACATTCTTCAACCGAAAGACCCACCTTAATCACAAGGAAAGGAATAACGTCTTGTTGAACTCGACGAATCAATTTTGAACTGTAAGAAAGGTCTTTAAAGAAAATGCTGGCAGTAGACCCTTCAACCCCACCGAATTAATCATAGGATTGAGCTTGAATTTGTCTGATGCCGGACAAAAGATGAGCTTCCACCAAATTACTCACAAAGAACAAATGTCATTGAATGACATTATCAATTGGCCTAAAGCTTTTCTGGACAAATCACCGTACTGCATGTGGATTCCAGAGCCATGAGAAATCATATCCCACCAAGTGTGGTCCATTAAACTCCACCGAGTATGCAAATAATGTATGCTCACCGAGCACAAACACAACTCGGCGAAAACATATCACCAGCAAGCCATATCCAGAATTTTTCATAGCTCGCTACTTACGGCATATTCATGTGTCAACAACAATGGCCAAGGGCCACTTGCCAGCTACAGAAAACAACTTCATTAACCTGGATCTTACTCTGCACGTCGGCAATACAAAGCCATGTTGCTTCATACTTACCTTTCTCCACCGAATAGCCCCCCATGCCCAGCTCAGCGACCATCGGAAAATAAACATGGTAGCTGGCCTTCGTAATTTTCTCATTTGAGACGTACAAGACCAAAAAGCCATATCAACTGGAGCATGTCTTTCGAATTTTCCCCCCAAGAATACGCTACCGTCGAAGCTCGGCGAATACAAATCATGATTTCCACGGTGGCGTGTAGGCCGAGTAACTAATGAGCTAACTACGTCCTTCGGTTGATGCGGGGCGTGCCAACTTGTCGGCCGAGCTCGGTTGAGGAGTAAAATTTGTTAATGTTGCATTGAGCGCGCTACTGACTTCTTGATCTTGCAACTGCGACCGAGGAAGGAACACGTCTCGGCCTTTGGGTTCTCGAGCCTAAAGACAAGGCTGCTAGTTTTGAGAAGTTCACGAATCGTCGGTGCTGGGTTCAGTCACGGTGATTATATTTGTAAGAGTATAAGCACGTCGAACCGGCTCCAAACTATACGGACACAGGTACTCAAAAGAGATGTATGTCTTGATGGTAAATGTGGTTCGACAGTCAAAATGCCGAACTCTGAAACTCACTTGTGAATATCCAATCATAAAATCACTCGGCGTTCAATGTGTCGAATATAGTAACTTGTAACACCTTACTTCGCCGGGAAGACTAATAAGATGACCTCTGCCAATAAGGATTTGAAAACCCTTCTCGACTGAGACTTGGATAGGTAACCAGTCGACCTCGACGCAGTGCTGTTTATCCAAACTGAAGGTGCTCCTCGGTCGGCTGACTCTACGACAACAGTGCTGTTTATCCAAACTGAAGATGTTCGCCGGTTGCCCAGTGCTGTTTATCCAAACTGAAGATGTGTTGGTGAAAAAAGAAAATAAAAAATCTCAAGATGTTTGAGAGGTTTACGCAGAGCAGTTGTGTGTTGAATTCGAGGGGCTTCGAATGACGCATTCCCCTTCTATTTATAGCGGCCAATCCCACCTTAGCCAAATCAGAACTATATTTGGATTAGGATTCTTCTTCCTAGTCCTACCAAGGCTTGGCCAATCCTACTCCTACTAGGACTTTGAACCAAACTCTCTATCTGGCCACCTTCACTTCTCAAATCTCAGCGTCCTTACTCTATTGAGACTGCTTATCATACTAGGACTTCGACCCATCCACTCTTATCCAAATCACTCCTTCTTGTAATAAGACTCGGCCGCCCTAACTGAGCAGCTTATGACCACTACACAGCCCATAGTACATTTGGAAACGCTTTGGGCCGTCACAAACCTACGCTCAGCCTAATAATATTATTTTGGGCCCAAACATTGCCCCCTCGCTTCTAAGGTTTTCAGCCTAGAACTCTTTAGCCGAATTTCGACCTTGAAGAAGTGAAATCAAACCCTAAAAGGTAACTACAAGATAATGAAATGCCTCAAATACCTCATATATTGAGCGCATTTATGAAGCACGATCACATGATCTGAATTCTCTTGCACGTCTTTTCGTGTGTCAATCATGTGGTTAACCTAGCAGCCCTTATTCATAACCCTCGAAAACATGCTCTGGCCGAAACGTCTCTTCTACATTAAATCTGCCGTAACAGGCAATCATGAGTCCTCAAACCGCTAAAACCTCGATCATTTCCCCCGGATTCTCTAAATATCCATAATGAAAAGCAATTTCCCAGTCGATTCTGCCCCAAAGTTTGAAAATCAAATGCTTAACCTTCCTTCCAAAATGCCAATAAATACCCGAATTCCTTCCATTTGCATTTTACGCTTCCAGAAACCTTGAAAATCCTCTTGCCATTTTGCTTTCAAAATCCCAAAAACACTTAAAGCTTTTAAACCAGAAATTCTTCCTTCAAACCCTAAAAAATTCAAATCTTCATCAATGGTTTCCTTCATCTCATAGCTCTCTGACGAGTGCAACAAATGCAAAGACTTCATTGATTGAAGCGCCATCAAAACTCTGCGCTTTGAGAGTGATTTGAGCACCACTCATCAAATCCTGGGGTCACTCTTGAAGGACGTAGTGTCATTGTCCATCACCACGCTCTTCAAGGCTCACTGCCTGACACCTTTTTTGCAAGGATTTGATTGGTCAAAATAGGGCCTGACAAAGCCCCAAGGAGTCTGGCTACAACCAACTCAAATTGGGCAACCTGGGTCGACTGGATGGAAAAATTCTTCGGTTAAGAATGGAAAGCTCTTGACATCTATGATGCCATTAGACTCTCGACTGTGAAGATTACCATGGACAAAAAACTCCTTATGGCAGCATTAAGCCTTTGGTGCTCGGCCATCAACACTATGATCTTTCCTTTCGGCCCTATTGGCCCCACCATCCTCGACGTTTCAGCTATCCTTAGAACTCCTCCCTTTGGTATCCCAATAGATGCCGCCCTTTTTGGATGCCTGTCGAATCTCGACCTCAAGGCACTATTCGACAAATAGGCCATCGAGACGCTGAGTCAAGACGATCAAGAGCCTTCAAAAGAAGTTCAGAAGTTGCACAAGAACTTCTTCAACAACAACACCCTTATTCTCCACTTTGTTGGCCGAGGGGAGGCGAGTCTACGGAAGGGAGAACATGAAGCCTTCTTATTTTACTGGTACAACAAGTTTATCTGTTGTATCAAGTTAAACAAATGCTTCGTCGAAAATATGCCGGTGGCTGAAGTCTTAGCTAGTGGTCACACCCTGGCGCTCAGTTCAGCCGTTCTAGCCAATCTCATGCGCTGCTTGGCCGAAGAGACCATCAACAAAATCGACCCACACCAGAATGAATCCCTTTGGGTTTTCCAACTCTGGCCGCAGATTTATTTCGCCACTCTTCGGCCAAAGATCTCCAGCCTCCAACCTATTGAAGCACTCGGTCTTCAGTTAGCTTCTCGACCGGCGCCTCTTTACTGGGCCAAAGAAATCTTCAAATACTTCTTCGACCTAGATGTCATTTCTGACGATGAATTTTTAATATGTCATCGTCAAGAGTACCCATCCTCAATCAAGCTTCTAACATCAGCATGGAGTGAAGCTGAAGATGCTGATCTTCGTCAAAACTAGGGGTTGTTCGTGTTAACATGTGACCTTCCCCTCGACTGCGACGCTCGTCTAGTAAGCTGGGAAGTCTACCATCCTCACTTCACTGCTTGACAACTCGGCTACCTTCAAGGTTGCCTGGTGCCTCTACTTACCTCCCGCTCCCTCCTAGGCCGAGGACGCTCTTTTGGTTCTTCGGAGAGGGAATGTCGGGACATCGAGAAAGAATTTCAGGAAAGGTGCAAGAAATTCCGCCTTCGACCAACTGTCCCTGAATCTCTCAATACTGATACCTTTGGCGATTGGTGGGAAGAATACATGCGGGACTTCTTTGGCACATTGGTCAAAGATGTCGTCAACAAAATCTTTGGCAACGATCCAAAACAACTCCTGCCCCTCAATCCAAAGAGACAACTTAAGGTATACGATTATCTTTACCTTTATTTGTTTTAAAAATAAAAAAATAAAAAAAAATAAAAAAAAAATAAAAAATTACTCTACTTTACTAATTTGATCTCGCTTTCTTAGATGGTCGAGTGCTAAAACAGGCAGACGTGATCGCCGCAGCTACGGCCTGGAAAAAATCGGTCCTCTCCAAGAAAACTTAAGCTGTCATGCAAACCCCGCTGAGCAAACGGCCTCGCCAGGAAACCGAGATGGCAGGTGAAGCTCCTCGTCCCACAAAACGTGTTAAGAAATTGGCAAAGAAAGGAACATGGGAGATTCACGTTATCTCCAGCTAGACCACGGGAACGACCACTCCTAATGTCTCTCCTCCTGCTCCCGTCATTCAGGCCTTGACAGAGAAATGGCCAACTCCAACTAACCAAGCACCTTAAATTTCAACTGATCCTTAGGGTCGTGGCTGAACCAGTTGCAACTCTGCTAGTCGAAAAGCCTGCAGCTTTGAGGCCGACCACCCATTTTGAAGGAAGTGACCCATTCGGTCGGGAAAAATCTCCTTAAAAAAAAAAAAATTCAACTATCATCTTGGAAGAGGTATGATTATGTTGTTGGTAACTCCCTATGTCTCATTAAATTCAAAAGTATTAACAGCTTTTTATTTCAGGATGACGAAAGCGACGAGATTCCCTTGGCGAGTTGCCCTTAACCAGCTAAACGTCATTCCACTAATCCTCCCCGGGTGGTCGAGGTGACTGCCAATGTCGATTTTCCTGCAGTCGATATGGAAAAGGCCTCATGGTGAGCCTAAAGCGACGGCGGAAACACCCATTCACCTGTAGGATCAGGACCTTGGTACTCTCCCCCAAGAAGCTGATAGGAGCATATTCATGCGACTTAAATGGCTTGTTCTCGTACATTTACGTTATGTTTCTTTAGTTAGTTTAGTCCTTTATGCTTCTTTTGTGTGTTTTTAGGATAATAAGACGTGTTTGACGAAAGGATGCATTGTGGAGTGTTTTGGAGCACTATTGGGCTAAGGATGGATAGCTTATGCTTGGAGCCCAAGTGTTGGATGAAATTGAAGGCCTTGTAAGCACTTGAGGACACAAAACAAATGGCCCTAACCCAATTACATTCACCTTGCCTTGGGCTTAACACAAACACCATTCCTTGCCATGCAAGGGGGAGCAATTTGGGTCCATTTCATGTACTTAAACTCTAGCCCAATCCACAATCACTTCAAAGCCATGCAAAGAACCATCCATTCCATCAAAAACAATCCATCAATTCACATGCAAAACCACCATTAACACACATGCACCCAAACAAAGCCAACCTAGCTAACCCTACATGCATTCTTTATTCACTCTTCATCATTGCATTTATTCTCCAAACACTTTCATTAATTAAAACACATTCACACACCAACTCACACTTTCTTTGCCGTGCCTTTCCCTTCCACTTTCCAACCTTTCCAAATGCAATTTCATCAAACACATGCATTCCCTTCACTTTCACCCACATGCAAATTTAATCATTCATTTCCCAACATCATTGCCGTGCACATTCCCTAACATTTCTAGCCATTTCACTTCATCATTACACCACCATTCACACCCCTTTAATCCACATGCAGCCACATATTCATTCACTTAATCATTAAGCCACACATTCACACACACACACCCAAAACACATCCATGCCGTGGCCTACTCACAATTCCAGCATCTTCACATGTCTTTCTAGCTTTCCCTTTCATTTCCACCACTCATTCTTCATCATTGCAGCCACCTACATGCATTATTCATTAACCTTTCATCATGTAGCCAGAAAATAAGCAAGAAAACATCAATGCCGTGCCTTCACACACCATTTCAGCACATTCCAACACCTTCACATGCAATTCCAGCTTTCACATGTTTTCCTAACTGATTTTCCATCATTAATTAGCCACTTGCATCTTAAACAAATAGCCATATGTTCCCTCCACTACTCCTATAAATACCCTTGCATTCATTCATTCAAGGACATCTCATTTCATACCACAACACAAACACACACCATCTTCACATCCTGAAATTCCCTTCCTTGCCGTGGGTTTCTTTCCATTTTCTATCTTTCCTCATCCATTTTCATAATTCCCCAATCCATTCAACACACCAACAACATCCCTTAGACCTTGTGCCACAACAACGAGGAAGAGAAGAGTGCCTAAACGTTCATACAATTCAAGTTTGAGTTGTTGGAATGTTTAGGTGTTTCTTTGATTTCAATGTTTGAATTCAATTTTCTTTGTTTTGTAATGGAAGAGAAGAGTGCCTAAACGTTCATACAATTCAAGTTTGAGTTGTTGGAATGTTTAGTTGTTTCTTTGATTTCAAGGTTATGAGGAACTAAACCCCCTTTAGCTAGGGGGTGATTCGAAACTATGTTTATATTTGCAATATGAATTGATTACTTTTGGTTGGAATTTCATAAGTTGTGGATTCAATTTGTTTAACTGTTTGATTGATAACTTATTTATGTATGTTCATTGAGATTGCAAGCTTAATTTTCATGCATGAATATGACGCTAGAATATAAGTGAGTTTCACCTAATCGTTATGAACTTATATTCACAAGTAGTGGAGGTTGCTTATAAACAATCGCGTTAAACGAATTCTTGGCATAAGTTTCATGCGTATTCCATAGTAACGAATGCCTCGTCAACACTTATAATTTTCATTGAACTTAATGATCTTTGTTGAATGTCTCTATCATGCGTATTCCATAGTTAGGGACTTTGATTAAGAATAATTTGGTTGTAATGCGTATTCCATTCAATCCAACGAATTTAGGGAAATCTGAAAGTTAATTTAAGCGGACCTAATTAACTTGGAGCATTGAGTTTCACAACTTATCGAAAGACCAACTGAGAATCAATATTGTATGCAAGTGTAACATGTGTGGAGAAGAACCCCTTGGCTATTCCATCATCCATATTTTCATCACATTCATATTTACATTTTGCCTTTAATTATATTCTGTCTTTTTAATTTAATATCGTCCAAACACATTTCCCCCATATTTCGTTGAGTCTTAATCATTCGTTTTTGTTTTATTTTCGTGTTTTAAGTATTTGGAGTCTTGTGTACTTGTTTTGAATTCTTGTTAAGTAAGTTAAGTGTTTTAAAAGTTAGTTTTATTTATTTGAGTCAAGTGTTTAGTATCCCTAGTTAATCCCCGGTTAGAACGATCCCTACTTATATCATTACTACAATTGTCACAAATAGGGTTTAATTTGTATGCGTATAAATCTCGTATCAAATTTTGGCGCCGTTGCCGGGGATTGGCAAAGTTGCTAATCCCTTGTCTTGAGTCTTGTTTAAATTGTTTAGTTTCTGTTTTGTTTTGCACCGTGTGTATGTGTTTTTGTGCCGTGTGTGGCAACTTGTTTTCTTACTTGTGCCAAGTCTATTAAGTTGGTTACTTATCTTGTTTACTTTTGTGTGTAGGTACTAGTTTATGACCCGTAGCTCACAACCTGTTCGTGAGCATATCTCCGACTTTGACGGTGATTTCGAGAGGACTTTGAGAAGGAACAAGAAATTTCAAGAGTCTAATCCTCCTAGTCCTGAACCTGAAGTAGAAGAGGAAGCCACGGATTGGGTTAAAGAGGAAGTACCAACCATGGCCGTGGACAATCGAACCATTAAAGAGCTTTCTGCCTCAGGTTTGGCCAATGCAGCCCCTCTTTGCATTCAATACCCCGCGGCTGCCCAAGGCAAGACCGATGAATTTGAACTCAAATCCAGTTTGTTACACCATATTCCGAAGT
Source organism: Pyrus communis (assembly GCF_041283825.1). NCBI lineage: Eukaryota > Viridiplantae > Streptophyta > Magnoliopsida > Rosales > Rosaceae > Pyrus > Pyrus communis. The sequence continues at coordinate 19,194,718 of NC_142581.1, forward strand.
TCCATGGTTTATCTATGGAAGACCCCAACAAACACTTGAAGGAGTTCGAGGTGGTTTGTTCGAGCATGACCCCCGTCAATGTGGATGAGAGTATATTGAAGATGAAGGTCTTTCCATTTTCACTTATGGACAAGGCCAAAGATTGGCTCTACGAACTAGCCCCGGGAACTGTGACTTCGTGGGAGAGTATGAAGCGTGCTTTCTTGGAGAAATTCTTCCCTACTTCGAGAGTGATTCTCCTACGGAAGAAAATTAGTGGTATTCAACAGAATCATGGTGAGACATTCCCGGCTTATTATGAGCGCTTCAAGGGCCTTGTAGCTTCATGTCCTCACATCAAATGAAGGAGGAACTTCTCCTTCAATATTTCTATGAGGGCCTCCTTCCTATCGAACGTCAAATGCTTGATGCATCAGCGGGAGGAGCATTGGTGGACAAAACACCAAGGGATGCCAAGATTCTCATAGCCAACCGAGCGCTCAACGCTCAACAATATGAAGGAGTGGGCCAAAGGGAAGCCCCACGGCAACAAAGTGTAAATGAGGTGAGTGCTATTTCTGAAATTCAATCACAACTTGCTAATCTTACTTCTCTTGTTTCTCAGGTTGTGATTGGTCCAAAAGCACAAGAACACCAAGTTTGTGGCGTGTGCTCAATTCAAGGGCATCCATCCGACAAGTGCCCTCAACTAATCGAGAATGGTGGGTGGGAATCTGCCAATGCAATTGGTTTCCAAGGACAAAATCAAAACAACCCATACTCGAACACTTACAATGTCGGATGGAGGGACCATCCAAACTTCAAATGGAGGGAGCCACAACAAGCGGCCCAACAAGGAGGATTTAGGCCAAACCCCCCTGGTTTTTATTCCAAGCCGTATGCACCCCAACAACCCCAACAACCCCAACAACCTTCGGCATCATCTCATTCAGGTACGTCCTTGGAAAGTGATCAAGCTATGCAATTACTAACCTCTATTTCGCAGGGATTGCAAAATCAAAACAACCGGATAGCAAATAACGAGAAGGAGATGATGGATATGAAGAAACAAATAGGGCAGATTTCTGAGTTCCTTGGACAGATTAGAGAGCAAGGAAAGCTTCCTAGCTCAACCACAGTCAATCCAAAGGGAGGATTCGAATCCGCCAAGGCCATCACCCTAAGGGGTGGAAAAGAAGTTGGGACCGAGCCAAACAATCCCAAATCTGCCCAGAAAGTAGATGAAGAGACGACACAACCTGAGGCAGATCACCCTAACTCGGCCAAATCAGGTAATTTAAGTTCAAATTCATGTACTTCACGTCCTAATCTGCCCAATGTACCTTTTCCTAGCAGGTTCATGCAAGAAAAAAAGGAAGAAAGCGAGAAGGACATTCTTGAAACGTTCCGGAAGGTGCAAGTGAACATACCGCTTCTCGATGCAATCAAATAGGTTCCAAAGTATGCTAAATTCCTCAAGGACCTATGCAATACAAAGAGAAGAAGGGCAAACAAAGAGGTAGTGAAGGTAAGCGAGAATGTGTCCGCTGTTTTGCAACGTAAACTGCCTACCAAGTGCAAAGACCCCGGTAGTTTCACGATTCCTTGTGTGATTGGACATAATCATTTTGAACATGCCATGCTTGATTTAGGTGCATCCATAAATGTCATGCCTTATTCTATTTATGCATCTATGAATTTGGGTGAATTAAAACAAGATGGTGTAATTATACAATTGGCCGATCGTTCTAACGCGTATCCAAGAGGAGTTTTGGAAGATGTGCTTGTGCAGGTGAACCATTTAATTTTTCCGGCTGATTTCTACGTCCTAGACATGGAGGATTCAGCCCATTCTACATCTTTGCCGATTCTCCTTGGTAGGCCATTCATGAAGACGGCCCGAACGAAGATTGATGTATACAAAGGCACCTTGACAATGGAATTCGATGGGGAAGTGATTGATTTTAATATTTCTGAAACTATGAGATATCCCGTTGATGACCATTCTTGTTTTTCCATTGATGTTATCGATTCTTTGGCGCAGGTATACCTTGAAGAATTGAACGAGGACGCCCTGGAAACAACCATGACTAAGGCCATAGAGCGCAAAAATGAAGGATTTGGGCCAATGCAAGGCCACGGCAAGGAGGAGGAATTCTTTGCAATGGGTTCTAGTGAAGAAATAATTGAGGTTGTGGCAGCCCTTGAGTCATTGCCACAACAATATGGTAAGGTTCCACTCTTACTTTCAAATTCAGTTTCCACTAAGATGCTACCTTCTGTTGTTCAGGCACCATCGCTTGAACTTAAGCCGTTGCCGGACCATTTGAAGTATGTGTTTTTGTGAAAAGGTGAAACATTGCCCGTCATCATTTCATCAAGTCTCACGGCAATGGAGGAGGAGAAGCTTGTGAGGGTGCTGCGAGAGCACAAAACGGCCATAGGGTGGACTTTGGCCGACATTAAAGGAATAAGCCCTACCACATGCATGCACCGTATACTTCTTGAGGAGGGGGCTAAACCAACTCGAGAGGCTCAGCGCCGTCTCAACCCTCCAATGATGGAAGTTGTGAAAAAGGAGATTATCAAACTTCTTGATTGTGGAGTGATTTATCCGATCTCTGATAGTCGTTGGGTGTCACCGGTGAAATGTGTTCCAAAGAAGTCCGGAGTGACAGTGGTGAAGAATGCTGAGAATGAGCTTGTGCCAACCCGCATTCAAACAGGTTGGCGAGTATGTATCGATTACCGAAAGCTAAATGCCATGACTAGGAAAGATCACTTTCCTTTGCCATTCATCGACCAGATGCTCGAAAGGTTAGCCGGTCATGCTTTTTACTGTTTTCTTGATGGATACTCTGGATATAACCAAATTGTGATAGCCCCGGATGATCAAGAGAAGACCACATTCACATGTCCCTTTGGAACATTTGCTTATCGTCGCATGCCATTTGGCTTATGCAACGCACCGGCCACTTTCCAAAGGTGTATGGTAAGTATATTTTCCGATTTTGTTGAAAAGATCATTGAGGTTTTCATGGATGATTTCAGTGTATTTGGGAGTTCATTTGATAATTGCTTGGATAATCTGACCTTAATTTTGAAACGATGTGTTGAAACTAACCTTGTCTTGAATTGGGAGAAATGTCATTTTATGGTGAAACAAGGTATAGTTTTAGGACATATTGTTTCAGAAAAAGGAATTGAAGTAGATAAATCGAAAATAGACCTTGTACGTCACTTACCCTCTCCTACTTCGGTTAGAGAGGTACGTTCGTTTCTTGGCCATGCAGGGTTCTATAGGCGTTTTATCAAGGACTTCTCCAAGATGTCCAACCCTCTTTGCCGATTGCTTCAAAAAGATGTGCCATTCAAGTTTGATGAAGAGTGTAATTCGGCATTTAACCAACTCAAGGAGAAGCTAGTCTCGGCCCCCATTATTGTACCTCCAGATTGGAGCCTTCCGTTCGAGCTCATGTGCGATGCATCCGACTATGCATTAGGAGCTGTTCTAGGACAAAGAAGAGACAAGCGGCCGCATGTCATATACTATGCCTCTCGGACTCTCAATGATGCCCAATTGAACTACTCCACGACGGAAAAAGAACTTCTAGCTGTGGTTTTTGCTTTAGATAAATTCCGTTCATATTTAATTGGAACTAAAGTAATCGTTTATTCTGATCATGCAGCTTTGAGGTACTTGCTCACGAAAAAGGAAGCAAAGCCGAGGCTTATCCGATGGATGCTTCTTCTCCAAGAATTCGATATCGAAATCCGGGACAAGAAAGGAAGTGAAAACGTGGTGGCTGACCACTTGAGCCGTATGGTGCATGAAGAGGATGCCGTGCCTATCATAGAGACATTCCCAGATGAGCAACTGATGTCCGTCAAGGTAAGTGAACCCTGGTATGCTGATTTGGTGAATTATTTGGTGTCTAAACATGTTCCTAGAGAATTACTTAAACACCAATGTGATAAATTAAAGAAAGAGGCACGGTTTTATGTGTGGGATGACCCGTATTTATGGAAATATTGCCCTGACCAAGTTATACGTAGGTGTGTGCACGATTCTGAGTTTAATGCTATTCTAACCTTTTGTCACACTTATGCTTGTGGGGGACACTTTGGCACTCAAAGAACAGCACTTAAGGTGTTAGAATGTGGTTTCTATTGGCCTACCATCTTTAGGGATGCTAGAACATTTTGCATGTCTTGTGATAGATGCCAAAGAATGGGAAATATTGGTCCTAAACAACAAATGCCGCAAACCCCCATTTTTAGTGTTGAAATCTTTGATGTTTGGGGTATTGATTTTATGGGTCCCTTTCCTTTGTCACATGGGTTTCTTTATATATTGCTTACTGTGGACTATGTGTCGAAATGGGTGGAAGCAAAAGCCACCCGAACTAATGATTCTCGAGTGGTTGCAGATTTTGTGAAAACTAACATTTTTGCAAGGTTTGGAATGCCACGAGTGCTAATAAGTGATGGAGGTTCCCATTTTTGTAATCGAACCATCGAGGCGTTGCTCAAGAAAAACAATGTCACACATAAGGTGGCCACACCTTATCATCCTCAAACGAGCGGGCAAGCCGAGGTTTCGAATAGGGAAATCAAGCAGATTCTTGAGAAGACCGTGGGGCCTACAAGGAAGGATTGAAGTTTACGCTTAAACGATGCATTGTGGGCGTATCGCACTGCCTACAAAACCCCCATTAGGATGTCACCTTTTCGGCTCATCTATGGGAAGCCATGCCATCTTCCCGTCGAACTAGAGCATCGTGCACATTGGGCTGTCAAAACATTCAATATGAACCTTGATGCCGCAGGTTTACATAGGAAGCTTCAATTGTGTGAGCTTGATGAAATCCGAAATGAAGCATATGAGAATGCCCGGATTTACAAGGAGAAAACGAAGGCATTCCATGACAAGATGATTCGTGCCAAGACGTTCTCTATTGGGCAGAAAGTGTTGTTGTTCAATTCTCGCCTTCGGTTGTTTCCGGGTAAGTTGCGTTCCAAATGGGTTGGTCCTTTTATTGTCATTAATGTTTTCCCTCATGGTGCAGTACAAATCAAAAGTTCAAGGACGCAGCAAGAATTCAAAGTGAATGGGCATCGATTGAAGCCCTATTACTAGACGTTTGAGGAGCATGTCGTGGAGGAGGTACCCCTCCATGCCGTGGAACCTAGTCAAGCTTAAACGGAGGTACCGTCCGGCTGCAAGACGTAAAAGAAAGCGCTACTTGGGAGGCAACCCATGCATTCAACAAAGGAAGACTTAGAAAGCACTCCAATTCCAGATTCCTAAAAACTCTTCTCTTTGTTGATATTTCGTTTCTGCCTTGTTAGGTTGTTTAGTTGTTATTGTTTGTTTGTTTATTAATTGTGTGAGTCTATGATTGTAACATTAAGAAAATGTTTGGTTTATTGATAGGCACTGCTAAACAAAGAAAGATGGAGCCTTCACAAAGGGCGTTTACTTGAAGCCCCACTACGAGGCGTCGAAGCGGGAGGCATAGAAGCGGGAGGCATTGAAGCGGGAGGCATAAGGGCAGAAGACATCGGAGCAGAAGGCATCGGAGCTAGAGCATTCCAGGCCTCAATACTTGGCCAAGCGCTGGATGAGCCAGGAAAAAGGTGCCTCTGGAGATAAGCAGAAAACCTTTGACGGTCGCTTTGAATCCGACCTTCAGACTCTTGCAGTTCATCAAGCTTCCTCTTCATGCCCATCGAATAGTTGTTTGCAAGCACGTGCAAACTTCTATTCTCGTACTTAAGCTGCTGGATCTCCTGCTTGAGACTTTCCACCTCTGCCATCAATGATTCCACCTGACGGGAGCGGGCAAGCAGGCGTTGGCCCATGTTGGACACAGAACTCGCACACTGAACACTAAGTGCAAGGGACTCTTGAACGACCAACTCATCGGACCGTCCTGACAGCAGCCTACTATCTTTTGGAGTGAGGAGGTTCCTAGCTACTATTGTAGCTGTTGTGGCGTCCTGCATCACGGAGTCTTCACCTGTGAGAAGACCGTTAGAAGATAAGAAAGAAGGGCGCCATACGTTACCTTGACGCGGCACGCCCGTATCACTGCTAAGGCTCAATTCCAAGCTAAGGTTCGATGAGTTTGCCATTTTTCAAAAGTGTTCAAAGAAAAGGGATGGAGTTAAATTTCAAAGGGCCGGAGTCGATTTTCAAGAATGGGAAATTTTCAGAGTGTGTTTGTTGTGGTGATCGATAGCTCAATAAAAAAGCCAAGGCGACGCGTCCACCAATTCAAAAAGCCGGAATTTCCGGCGTAATTTAGGCGACGTTTTCTCGGCTTTTTAGAAGGCGCGTTCAACTTTGTCAAAAGATTTCTTCTTTTCAGACAACACGTGGAGGCCATCATCACAACTACACATCTTTAGCCGACAAGCGCAAAATTCGGCGACGCTTTCTCTGCTTTTCAGAAGGCGCGTTCAACTTTGTCAAAAGATTTCTTCTTTTCAGACAACACGTGGAGGCCATCATCACAACTACACATCTTTAGCCGACAAGCGCAAAATTCGGCGACGCTTTCTCTGCTTTTCAGAAGACGCGTGCAGCTTTGTCAAAAGGAGCCGCATCTGCACTACCACGTGTCGCTCAGAAATCGAAGGGGCGCCTGCTCAGAAATCGAAGAGGCGCCACTATTTCAAAAAGCCGGAGTTGCGGGATCAAAACGTTTGTCGACAAAGGTAAAAAGTACCACCACTTGCTATTATCTCTATATATGTCGACCTTCGTCTTTTATGGCAGGGCAAACCTGAAGAAAATGCCCAACTCTCTCTCACCTCTGAGGGTGCACTCCCAGCAAAGCCTTTCGAAATACTAAATTCTTTCTTCTTCCCCAAAGATGATACCAGATGTCTGGAGTACAGATGACCCAGGAGGAAACAGCACAACAAATACATGTGCTGATTCATTCACCGTTTCTTCAAAAGCAAAGGTATCTCATATCATCAAGGTCAAAAGCAAAAGTATCTCATATCATGCTCTTTCCCTGTCTTTTTCTTTGTCCTTGTTCTTACTCGCATGGCAAAGTAAAAGAAGCAATCAGCCGGCACTTGGAGTCAGTCTTCCGTTCTGGAGCCAACTGCCTGGAATCTATTCCTGATTGCTTACCTAGCGTTGCTCTCGAGTAGTCATCTTCAACGGTTGATACACTTCCGGAGAAGGGACCACTTCTGCAAAGGGGAGCGAGTAAGGCAAGTGAAAATGATACATTGAAGCATGTGGAGACAAACATAGGCTGAGTTATCCTCCAACCCTTTTCATTACGAATTGGAAAGATTGAACAAAGAAACAGATCAAAGGGGTAAGCTCAGACCTTCGGGGAAGACCAAAAGAATCCTCCAGCCCAGTAGCACAAAGGAAAATCAATGATGGGCGGAAACCAGTTCGAGAGTAAGCCTGTGGAATCATCAAGATCAAGCCTCAATGCAATCAACAAAGAGAAGAGGGAATTTACACTCCATAACCAGATTTGCGTCCCTAAACTCTTCTCTTTGTTAATTATATTCTGCCATGTTTAGTATGTTTAGTTGTTGTTTGTCTGTTTACTTATGTTTTGTGTGAATCTATGCTTAAAACATTGAGGACAATGTTTGATTTAAGTGTGGGGGGGTAACTAAGTATATTTGATGCAAATTCGTGGATTTTATCACCCTTAACTTCAAGTGTTGTTCCTTGCTGTTTTAAAATGTTTTTAAGCTGTTTTAGTGTGTTTTGTTTTATAACTCCGAAAATCACATAAAAATTTGAAGAAAATGTTTTGAAAAGCCTAAAAAGAGTGTTTTGAGTCGTTTTTGTGTGTTTGTGTCTTAGGGTACCTTCCAACACAATGATAAGGATTTGGTTTATAATTGCATGACGGTTAGAAAGAGTTATGAACATAGAGAAAAGTTTGATTTACTCTTGGTATATGCTTGGTTATGGTTATAATGTATGACTTCACATGCAATCATAAAAGAAAAAAATTCGTTTTTGTAACATGCTTGAAGGAAGTAACTCAAACAAACGTTACATCCCTGTGAGACTCGAGCCATTACCTTCTTTGGAGAGTTATATTCTGTGATTCTTTGTTTTCTAAAGTTGTTGCATGATCTCATTATTCCTTGCTTGGTTGCTACTTAGAATGCAATTGTATCATGATAGAACTAAATGCTAAAACTTATATCCGTTTCATTCAAAGCATGACATTGAATTGCATAACATATATCAAGATGAAGTTGTGTAGTTGCCACCATAGCCAAATAGCCTTACTTCCCATATTTCGTACATATTAGTTTTAACCCCGTTGAGCCTCGTTTAGCCTATTTTCTTTGCTAACCACATCACCCCTTACCTAGCCTAGTGTAGGACAGTCCACACCCTTGTTCTTAAATGATAGTGAGCATGACTTAAATGAATTCCTTTTGAGTACATTATGAAAGAAAATGAGTGTGGGGGAGAATGTTTTGTTCTTAAGCGTTTATGTATGTTTTGAGAGTCAAAAGAAAAGAAAAAAATTGTGAAAAACATATGAAAAAGAAAAACAGAAAAGAAAAGAAAGAAAGAAAGAAAAAAGAGCTTGTTCTCCCTTTTTGTTCAAAAGTTGAGTTTTTCATTCAAAAGTGAATTCTAAGTTAATTCAAATTCTTTGCTCGCTATTTCTTTAAGAACCTTTGTTTTCCATATCCCTTCTTTGTTAGCCAAACACTTTTTAGCCCCGTTACACCCCTTTGACTTCTATCTTGATCGTTATGTGTTCAATAATGTGGAGTTTGGAATTGATTTGAGCTTATGGTGTCACTGGTTCTCGCATCTAAGTAGGAGCATTCCATTCATGAGATCATATCTAAACATGCTTATTAACTCCAGAAATTGCTCTCTTTATGATACATATATGTGAGTGTTCGTTTTCATATTTACATCAATCTTCTCACATGTAACTAGATTAGGGTGTGTAGTCAGAAAATCTGAGTGAAAATTGAGTACATATCTTGTAAGGAATTGAGCAAATTCTCTAAGGCATGTTACTACATTCAAAATATAGTTTTAAATGCTTAATTGTGAATTAGTATGTGCTGACTATGATTAAGTATGTACTTAAGTGTAAAGATAACCAAAATCTGTGGGAATAATGATTTTTAACATGTCATGTGCATTGGAAATCCCTGAGGCAACGTTGGAAGGTTTAAGATTGTGTTTGGTTTGTTTCGTTTCGTTTTATTTTGTTTTTCTGTTTTGCTCGAGGACTAGCAAAAGCTAAGTGTGGGGGTATTTGATAGGAGCATATTCATGCGACTTAAATGGCTTGTTCTCGTACATTTACGTTATGTTTCTTTAGTTAGTTTAGTCCTTTATGCTTCTTTTGTGTGTTTTTAGGATAATAAGACGTGTTTGACGAAAGGATGCATTGTGGAGTGTTTTGGAGCACTATTGGGCTAAGGATGGATAGCTTATGCTTGGAGCCCAAGTGTTGGATGAAATTGAAGGCCTTGTAAGCACTTGAGGACACAAAACAAATGGCCCTAACCCAATTACATTCACCTTGCCTTGGGCTTAACACAAACACCATTCCTTGCCATGCAAGGGGGAGCAATTTGGGTCCATTTCATGTACTTAAACTCTAGCCCAATCCACAATCACTTCAAAGCCATGCAAAGAACCATCCATTCCATCAAAAACAATCCATCAATTCACATGCAAAACCACCATTAACACACATGCACCCAAACAAAGCCAACCTAGCTAACCCTACATGCATTCTTTATTCACTCTTCATCATTGCATTCATTCTCCAAACACTTTCATTAATTAAAACACATTCACACACCAACTCACACTTTCTTTGCCGTGCCTTTCCCTTCCACTTTCCAACCTTTCCAAATGCAATTTCATCAAACACATGCATTCCCTTCACTTTCACCCACATGCAAATTTAATCATTCATTTCCCAACATCATTGCCGTGCACATTCCCTAACATTTCTAGCCATTTCACTTCATCATTACACCACCATTCACACCCCTTTAATCCACATGCAGCCACATATTCATTCACTTAATCATTAAGCCACACATTCACACACACACACCCAAAACACATCCATGCCGTGGCCTACTCACAATTCCAGCATCTTCACATGTCTTTCTAGCTTTCCCTTTCATTTCCACCACTCATTCTTCATCATTGCAGCCACCTACATGCATTATTCATTAACCTTTCATCATGTAGCCAGAAAATAAGCAAGAAAACATCAATGCCGTGCCTTCACACACCATTTCAGCACATTCCAACACCTTCACATGCAATTCCAGCTTTCACATGTTTTCCTAACTGATTTTCCATCATTAATTAGCCACTTGCATCTTAAACAAATAGCCATATGTTCCCTCCACTACTCCTATAAATACCCTTGCATTCATTCATTCAAGGACATCTCATTTCATACCACAACACAAACACACACCATCTTCACATCCTGAAATTCCCTTCCTTGCCGTGGGTTTCTTTCCATTTTCTATCTTTCCTCATCCATTTTCATAATTCCCCAATCCATTCAACACACCAACAACATCCCTTAGACCTTGTGCCACAACAACGAGGAAGAGAAGAGTGCCTAAACGTTCATACAATTCAAGTTTGAGTTGTTGGAATGTTTAGGTGTTTCTTTGATTTCAATGTTTGAATTCAATTTTCTTTGTTTTGTAATGGAAGAGAAGAGTGCCTAAACGTTCATACAATTCAAGTTTGAGTTGTTGGAATGTTTAGTTGTTTCTTTGATTTCAAGGTTATGAGGAACTAAACCCCCTTTAGCTAGGGGGTGATTCGAAACTATGTTTATATTTGCAATATGAATTGATTACTTTTGGTTGGAATTTCATAAGTTGTGGATTCAATTCGTTTAACTGTTTGATTGATAACTTATTTATGTATGTTCATTGAGATTGCAAGCTTAATTTTCATGCATGAATATGACGCTAGAATATAAGTGAGTTTCACCTAATCGTTATGAACTTATATTCACAAGTAGTGGAGGTTGCTTATAAACAATCGCGTTAAACGAATTCTTGGCATAAGTTTCATGCGTATTCCATAGTAACGAATGCCTCGTCAACACTTATAATTTTCATTGAACTTAATGATCTTTGTTGAATGTCTCTATCATGCGTATTCCATAGTTAGGGACTTTGATTAAGAATAATTTGGTTGTAATGCGTATTCCATTCAATCCAACGAATTTAGGGAAATCTGAAAGTTAATTTAAGCGGACCTAATTAACTTGGAGCATTGAGTTTCACAACTTATCGAAAGACCAACTGAGAATCAATATTGTATGCAAGTGTAACATGTGTGGAGAAGAACCCCTTGGCTATTCCATCATCCATATTTTCATCACATTCATATTTACATTTTGCCTTTAATTATATTCTGTCTTTTTAATTTAATATCGTCCAAACACATTTCCCCCATATTTCGTTGAGTCTTAATCATTCGTTTTTGTTTTATTTTCGTGTTTTAAGTATTTGGAGTCTTGTGTACTTGTTTTGAATTCTTGTTAAGTAAGTTAAGTGTTTTAAAAGTTAGTTTTATTTATTTGAGTCAAGTGTTTAGTATCCCTAGTTAATCCCCGGTTAGAACGATCCCTACTTATATCATTACTACAATTGTCACAAATAGGGTTTAATTTGTATGCGTATAAATCTCGTATCAGAAGCCACTTCGGCCTTCGTAAGTACCCGTATTCCTTTCCTTTGGTCAATCTTTTGTCTTAGAATTCTAAATCAGGAAAATATTAAATGCCAGGTGACTACTTTCTCATTTCACCGAACATTCTATGCGTCGAAGGGCGTTATGTATATTTCCTGGCCACTTCATTGGCCATCGAACGTAGATAACCTTCATCGACCACATGAATTGAGAAACAGTCTAAATCATTGGGCTTGGCCATTAAGTTCTCTAGGTTCAAGCAATGAACCAAGGGACATGGCCGAAATCTCATCTCGGCAGGTCTAAAATCAATTCTCTCTGTCAGTTTTTGTTTTAAGATTTTCCTTTTGCCTCAACTCTTTTCATATGAAGCCTTTATCGGAAGTCGAGTTCGATGCTCTTATTTCAACTACTTCAGGAGCGGCTGGTTCTTCGACGACTACAACCAGAACCCCCTGTATCAACGACTGAATCAGATGCCCATGTCAAGCTGCAGGATCTCCTGTCTCTCTCAGCTTCACAAATTCTCGAACGCAAGGGCCTCGACTCTGTAGGGGAGTGTCTAAACGATCTTGCAGTTGATGGTCAATTAAGCAACGAAGTTATCACTCAAGCATCTTCTACTCTAGAACGAACCTGAGAATATTTTGGTATTTTCGAGAAAGCTCTTCCGGCCGAAGACGACTTGAAAACTGCAATGCTTACTCAAGAAGCTCTTTGTCCAAAGGTCGAAATATTAAAGGCGAAGAAAGAAACACTGGCCGACCTTGATTGTCAAATTGCTGAACCCTAAAACCGAAGGTCGTCAATTGCTTTCGAGCTTGCAAAGGATTTTGAGTCGGGCAACAAATCTTGCTTAACCGAATACGTGGCAAGTGTGAGGCGGGTCGAGCAACTGAAGATGGATAAAAGGAATCGGCAAGCTGAGGTCACAATGGGCGAGGTGAGGTGGTTGAAGTTAAAGGCCGTCCTTGAATCTCTCATTCCTTCATCACCTTAGGACAATTTAGTCATAAACAAATCAACTAACTACATTTGTATACCCTTTTAAGAACTTATTAATGAAATGAACTTTATTCCCCCATCTCCCATGTGACTGAATAGTATTTCTTTAAAAATGTCCTATTGATTGGTAGTTTGTGAATTAAGCCGGTTCGATCTTTGAGGTGGTATACCCCTTTGCTGAGGACTTTATGGACGATGAACGGCCCTTCCTAATTCGGCGACCACAAGCTGAACCTAGGGTCTTTAATTCCCATAGGTAACACAGTTTGCCAAACCAACTCTCATTCGCCGAATCTTTTTTGTCTGACTTGTTGATTACAAGCTCACTCGGCAATCTTTTTCTGTGTCGTTAATAAGTTATAAGCATCGAGCCGAACTTCCTCCAATTCTTCTAACTTTTGTCTCATGGCCTGATTGTATTCGGTGTTGGACAAACTACTTTGCTCGATCACTCGCAATGAATTTAAACTTAACTCAACTGGTAGTATTGCGTCGTGTCCGTAAGTTAACGCGTACAGTGTCATCCCTGTTGCTGATCGGGGTGAAGTCCGGTATGCCCATAAAGCCTCGTTCAAGTTCAAATGCGACATTCCGGGCCTTTCTTTTATTATTTTATCGAGAATGCTGATCAGAACTTTATTACTTGCTTCAACCTGTCCACTTTCTTGTGGGTAATACGGAGTCGATTGTTCAAGTCAAATTTTCAAGCTCGTCGCGTACTCCTTGAGCCTGTCGGCTGTAAAGATTGTGCCATTATCAGTTATGATGGCATGTCGAATCTAGTCACAATGTGTTCTTCCACAAGATCGAAAACCTCCTTGGATGTTAACTCGACATATGATTTTGCTTCGACCCATTTAGTAAAGTAATATGTGGCCACGAGTATCCATGCATGTTTTGCTACTCCAGAAGATGGTGTAATTTTACCGATCACGTCCATTGCCCATCCTCTGAACAACCAAGGTTTGGTAACCGAATGAAGTGATTCGGCCAGGGCTCTCTACATAGGTCCGTGGATTTAACACTGCACACATCTTCGAGCATACTCAATACAATCCTTCAATATGCTTAGCCAAAAATAGCCATGCCGGTGAAGCAACCAACGTATCTTTGGTCTGGATTGATGAGCTCCACAAATCCTTTCGTATACTTTGGAAATTGCTTGGGCAGCCTTCTGTTGGCCGAGGTACAATAACAATAAACCATCCTCACCCTTTCGATATAACTCATTCTGGTATGACACGTAGTTTGTGGCATGGACTTTTGTCCTCCGGTCATGTTTGTCGCTAGGGTTATCCAGATATCGTATAATCGACCTTCTCCAATCGTCTCGCAATGTCTCGACAGCACATGCTTCTACAGGATTTCCTCATTCTAACAATGATGGTAAAGACATCACTCGAGTTTGTATCACATAATTGCGCTGAAGAACTTGCTAATTAACTAAGGCCAGGTAAGATTATCGTCCTATAGGTATTGCCCAGCCTAGCTTGCCCCCTAGCAGTTGTGCTCCAAAGGCTATCTGAGCGAGTTCGTCCGTATCGATGTTTTGAACACGTAAAAGGTGCTCGAATGTAATTCTCTCAAATGATTCGGCCAAATAGTTGGCAACTATATGATAGGGCGCCAAAGTACAACTCATGCAACGAAAAACGACGTTTAGTTGGTTAATCACAAGTTCTGAATCACCAAGGACGAGGACACAGGATGCCTTTAAGTCATGAAGGACGTGAAGGCTGATGATAAAAGCTTTATACTCAGCTTGATTATTCGTACAACTGAAGTCTAACTTGAAAGAGAAATACCAACGGTAGTAGTCGGGAGATTGAATGACAATGCTGACACCAGCCAAGGCTGAAGTGCTAGAACCATCAAAGTGCATCATTCAATAGTTGTCTTGTGTTTCAACCACTCCGATGTCGACTTCGTTCCCCCCGAAACCATATGGAGAGGGGTGATGAGCCAAAAAATCGGCTAGAGCTTGTCCTTTGACTGCTTTTTGGGGCACATATTGCAAACTGAACTTTCATAATGCCATTATCCATTTCCCAATTCGGCTTTTTACTATAGGTCGAGTAAGCATGTAATGGATAACATATGTCTGGGTGATGACCTGCATAACTAATGGGAGCATGTAATGTCAAAGTTTTGACGCGGCGAAAAACAAAGCCAAGCAAAGTTTTGTTCACGCCCAGCATCGTTATCCTGCGCGAAGAGGCAACCGATGGACTCATTGGCTGTCAAAATGTATAGCTTAAGAGGCCTACCGCATCGAGGTGGTACGAGTACCGATGGCGTTGTAAGGGAGACCTTGAGTTGTGTGAAAGCAGCCTGAGTTCTTAAGTTTCAAGAGCGTAGAGAACGCTTTCATTTTACCCGCCGAATTAGCTATAAAACAGATAAGAAAATTTATCTTCCCGAGAAATGACTGAAGCTGCTTCTTGGTCGTTGGAGGTGGAGCGCTAATGATCGTGCGAGCTTTATTTTTGTCTGCTTCGATGCCATAATGGTGCACAAGAAAACCCAAGAAGTTACTGGTCAATACACCGAATGTGCACTTGACCGGGTTCATTTTGAGATTATGCTGACGCATACGAATGAACGCTTGCCGAAGATCATCCAGATGTGTTCGGCGGCTCTTGAGGCCAAATGGCATGACAACCCATTTGTACATGAAGAATGCCCCCGGGCAACCGAAACCGGTTTCGTGAACATCGATTTCAGCTATAAAAATCTGGTTATAGCCAGCATGGCTGTCCATGAAAGACAACATTTCATGATTGCCTACAACATCAATTAACAAATCTGATATTGGCATCGGGTATTCATCCTTGGGAGTTGCCAGATTCAAATTATGGAAATCGATACAGATGCGTAGAACACCATTTTTCTTTAGCACAGAGACGATAATGGCTAACCACTCGATGTATCGAGCGGTGTGAATAAACCCGGCTTTTAAAAGTTGAACTTGTTCGTCCCTTATGCCCAGTTTTACTTCGGTCGAGAATCGACGAGGGGGTTGTCGAAAAGGCTTACAACCAACTTTGATGCGTAATTCATATTCGACGAGGTTCTAGTTGAGGCCTGGCATCTCATGATAATTACAAGAAAAACAATCTTTAAACTCATTTAGTAATTTACAAAGTTTAATTTTCATGGAGTGAGGTAATAACGCACTAATAAATAACGGTCGAGGGTCATCGGCTATTCCAACATTTATTTCTTCTAATAGGTCATTGAGTTGTGGCCGATTGTCTTCGAGTTTGGCAAGTGTGGCTTGAACTTTGACTAACGATAATATTGGGCCGTTATATCCCTCGGCCAAAAATTCGATTAAGTTTATGCCCGAATGTGGATGCTTGGAAATAGCATATCAATAAGCCAACAGACGTTCCATGGTGGATGAAACTGCAGCCTAACGCCTTTCTTGTTTGGCGTCAGTCAACGGTGTTGGTAATTAAGTCTGCCAAGCCCAGTCTCATTGAATCCTGGTGTATAATCTCGGTTCCTACCTTGATGGCTTTTTGGACTGAGATCCAAGTCAGCTGTCCGTCCTCATTAAAACCCTGCAGGGTAATGTAGCTGACATGATCGTCATAATCGCAGGCCTAAATCATGTTGGTTTCGAACGGCTAATTATCGGTTGGGTAAACCACAACCGATTTTCCGTCCCTAAAGATAAGAACTTGGTATAGTGACAAAGGAATGCAGCTCGTTTGATGAATCCAGTCATGGCCAAGCAATGCATTATATTCGATCTTTGAGTCAATTATCAAAAATACGGTCATGTGGTTGTGACCTGCAACCCTTACCTCTAACGAGAGCACCCATTTGGTTTGGGAGTTGTCGCCGACAAAGCTGCTCATGGTTATTCTTGACTGTATGAGTTCGTCATTAGAGCGGCGTAATGCCTTCATGATGGATATAAGCATATGTTGATTGTGGCCCTACAATCAACAAACACCTTAGAAATTTGGTATCCTTTAATATGAGCCATAACGTACAACGACTTTAGATGTTGGAGATTAACAGAAGATGAGTGGGGGAATAATTCAGCTAGGGCTACTTTAAGCTTGTCATCTTTACTCGCTTGCCCATCTTCTTCGATGGTAATGAAATCGACTTGTGTTGCTTTTTCGGCAACTACGTCCCCGTCCAAGAAATTTGGCTGGTGTGTGGTTGGCCGAAATTTAGCAGGTAAAACATGGACAATGCTGATTTCCATCTTTTCAAGGACTGAAGAACCCATCAGGTCCTGGTCGTATTCCTCCGGGTGATCGAGGCCAGTATCATGCTTTTGAGCATTCTTGTCATGGTCATCTTCTGCCTCATCGGATGCTTGCTCTTGTGGTATGGCACCTGGGCCTATTTCAATTTGGTTGTCGTCTTCGAGCGTGCTCGATACTGAGGTTTGATTTTGTCCCTGCAATGTTTTACGGGTTCGTTCTTTATAGGCGATTCGGGCGTTCCTTGTGTCTAGGTATGCATCTAAAAGCGCCACACGATCCTTCTCATCTGCAGTAAGCTCGGTGGTGTCTATGTTTGTGTATGGGTCGACCTCGAAGCCGAGGACTTGAGCCTCACGTATGTGCTGGAACCTAGCTTTTATTGTTGGATCAGTAGTTTTCTGGATAATCTGTTCAGCATTAGGACAAGTTAGTGTTAGGTCGAGGGCTTCTTGACATGCCTTGGGCAGGCTATACAAGTCATTGGCGGAATGTTTCTTGTGAAATTCTCACATGTACTTCAAGGATTCGCCAAGGAATAGAGGTTGTAGATTCCTCTGGACTTTTATTAATGGCTCTTACAGAGGTAATGGGGGAAACTTGTTTTCGGCTTCTTGTCTGAAATGCTCGAGACGAGCTTTCATCTCCCCAGGCCGAAGAAGAAGTTTGATGCGTTTCTCAAACTCTTCAATGGTGGTTTCAAAGTCGCGATCAATTACCTTTTTCTCTTGAAGTAATTATGCCATGATGGTCAGGGTTGGTCGGTCATCGCCACTTCCTGCTGCCTCTTTTGGCTGCCACCTGGTAGTCAAAGTAGCTTGTGCTTCCTGTCGTCGAGCTATGCAGTCTATCCCCTGGCGGCGATGATTTTGAGATTTGGATAACGCCGTATACATGCCAGTAGGAGAATTATTACTATACCAACGCTGGTCGTGTGGCTTAGATGGCTTGAAGGTTTTTTAACTCCCCAATGAACTCGAATTGCTAGAGTTATGCGAATGATAATCCTCATTATAAAACGGTGCGTCAAAGTCAAGACGTCGTCTGGCTGAGGACTGAGCTTCTCGAACACCTTCTGGCTTTGGTTGGCATCGACTTCCTTTGAAGGTGTTGTTACGGCCGTGGATGGTTGCCATGAAGTTGGAGCCTGAGGTATTTTTTCTTTAGGTTCGGTTAGGACAACGCGTGTTTTACAACGACCACACAAAACCATTGATCCATCAGCTTCTTCGGTACTGGAGTTTGACATAGATTCAACTCTGGTCGGTCCCGAAAACTCCATGGGCGGTTCATTTGAAAATAAATCAATCTTGAGTCGCAGTTGAGAGTTCTGTTTTAGCACATGTTGTATTAGGATGAACTCAGCTTTCCCTTTCTCTTTGTTTTTAGGCAGATAAGCATCCACCATGCCAATTGTTGTCGAGGGAAAGGGATTAACATCGACAGTGATCTGTTTCTCAGGAAATTTTAGCTTGCCTTTATCAATCGATCTTTGAATGACATCATAGAACACGACGCAATTGTTGGTGGTATGCTTGTTCGAGTTATGGTACTTGGAATACGTTTTGCCTTTCAACTCTTCGGCCTTAAAAATGTTATGTCCTAGCCGAAGTTTTATGATCTTTGCAAACAACAACTGGTCAAAAATTGCATCAGGCTTGGTGATATCGAAAATGTACACTTTCAATGTTTTAATCGTCATTTCAAAGGCCGAGCGGGTTTTGGCATCCTTGGAATTAATTTGAGCTAATGCCTTGCAAACATATGGTTTATCTATTACTATATCAGTTGTGTCCACACTGGTCTATTGGGAATCCTCGCTGGCCAATGCATAACTAACCGTGGAATTCTTGTATATCATTCCCCGAGATGGGGACTTCGAGATCTTTTCCCCTCGGAGCAAATTATCACACTGCTTAACGTGCTAGGCCAGTTCGTACATATCTCATAAATTTGCCCCTAGGAATTTCTTTTTGTATTCCATATCCAGGTCGTTTAGAGCGATTCTGATGAATTCAACTTCAGGGAGAGGTACTTAGCACCAATTTCTGGCCAACTTGAACCTTGTTTAGTATTCCATTGGCAACTCTTCTGATGCTTGAGCCATCCTAGCTAATGATGAAACTGACATTTCCATCCCCAGTCAATAGAATTGTTCATGGAATTTTTCAACCAGTTTCTCCCAACTCTGGACGGAATTAGATAAGAGGTTGATGTACCAAACAAATGCCGAACCTGTTAGCGAGAAGTTGAATAGTTGCAGTTTATGGAAGTCCCTATTAACGTCTCCACATTACGCAATGAACCGAGCTACATACTCTAACGAAGACAAAGACGATTCTCCAGCGAAAAGGCTGAAATATGGGATCTTGAAGCCTTTAGGATATTCAAACTTCTCCACATAAATCGAGTATGGATGGATGAATTTTGGGAACTTCGGCCCTTTTTTTAAGGCCGAATCGATCATCCTTTGGACCTCGGTCATATTGACGGATGTTGTTTCCACTCCCTGGTCGGGTCCGTCTGATCTACTGCTTGATCCTCTTCTTTTTTCCAAGTCAATTCGTTAAAGTCGAGCGGATCCTGTCTCGGCTTGCAGTGGAATACTCTTAAATGGAAGTTGCCGAGACTGACCAATGTGTCCATCTTCAAAGGCTTTACTGACCAAAAGTTCAAGCAATCTAGTGTGTGTATCACCATTACTTCATATTACTTCGAGCAAATTGTTCAGTTTTTGGCCGACTGACTATTCAACCTGCCGAGATTGCTCATCAAGTCGTCTTCGAAGAAATGACCTAGTCGGGGGATCAGAACCTTCCCCACCATCTTCGTCGCAGTCTTCCATTATTCCTTCGATTAAAATGTCTGCGGTTTTGTTGGGAATTTCTATGTTGTAAGGCTGGTCGCCGAGACAAACTTCATTTTCTCGGTGTGTCGCACTTACAGCCTCAGGTGTCACAGTAATGAGGGGGTTTTGTGCCTGTGACCAATATTGTCTGGGGCCCTGAGCCGGCAAGTCGATCGTTGACTTTCACATGACCGTTTTCTTTTTTACTGACCGTGTCTCAATGGTCATGAATTCCGAAGGTTTAGCACTGCGTTCCACTGGGCGTGCCAAATTATTGACCCTAAAAATTACAAAGACCATGTGGTGCGCAGGCTGAGTAACAAATGAGCTAACTACGTCATTCGGTTGATACGGGGCACGCCCCGCACACAGCCGAATAACATAGTTAGCTTATTAATTACTCGGCATACACGCCACGTAGGCTTGGTAATTTTTAGGGTCAACATTTTGGCACGCCCGGTGGGACCCATTAAGACACAGTTGGTAAAAAAGAAAATAGGGATGGGTAAATCAACGACTAACCTTCCACCTATGGTCCAAAACCCAGATCATGATGGCATGTCACAAGCACAGAATCCTCCTGCTGCCATCACACCCGAAGCCACGAGTATGATATGTCGAGAAAAGGAAGTTAGTCTCGGCGGACAGGCTTGTGATGCAGAGATCACCACCAGAGTGATAAAAGCAATTTTTGTCCAATGAATAATCGAAGATTACGATGAGGATGGTGGTGAAGGTTCTATCCGCCGACTAGATCTTTTCTTTGGAGAAGACTCGAAAAGCAATCTCAAATTTTCAATTGAGAAGTAAAAAGCATACTTGAAGTAATATGCAGTAATTGTAAGGCACACAACAAAATGCTCGATGTATTAGTTAATAAAGTTGACGACGGCGGACCCACTGATTGTTCCCGACAACTTCCACCTAAAGGTAAACAGAATCTGCTCGGCTCAAAATGATCGATTTGGAAAAAAAAGGAGAATTAAGCGGTAGATCGGACGGATTCGATCAGAGAGAAGAAACAACATCCGTCAATGAGATCGAGGTCCAAAGAATGATTGATTCGGCCTTGAAAAAGGGGCCGAAGTTCCCAAAGTTCATCCATCCATACCCAGCTTATGTAGAGAAGTTCAAATATCCTAAAGTTTTCAAAATCCCAGATTTCAGCTTTTTTTGCTGGCAAATCGTCCCTGTCATCGTTTAAACATGTGGCTCGATTCACTGCACAATGTAGAGATGTTAATAGCGACTTCCAATAAGTAGAAATTAGCTATTTAAATGCAAGAAAACAAGCTAAGTAATTTGCATAAATATGCTCCTATCAAATTCCCCCACACTTAGCCTTTGCTAGTCCCTGAGCAAAACAAAACAAACATAACATAACCTAGACCTTCCAACAATTGCCTCAGGGATGTTCAATGAAACATGACATGTTAAAAATCACTACTCCCATAGATTTTAGCTATCCCTACCCTTGAGCATACACTTAACCGTGGTCACCACTCACTAGCTCGCATTTAATCAATTAAAATAACATTTTGAATGTAGTAACATGCCTTAGAGAATCCTCAATTCCTCATCGGATATACTCTCTATATTCACACAGATTTTCTGACTACACTCCCTACACTAGGTATATGTGAGAAGATTGATGTAAACATGTAAACTAAACACTCATATACATATGATCAAAGAAGGCACTTTCTAGAATTATTAATACAACATGTATATGATCTCATGAATGGAGTGCCACTACTTAGACGCAAGAACCAGGGATACCATAGGCTCATACTAATTTCAAACTCCACGTATTGAAACGCATAACAATCAAGATAGAAGTCTAAAGGTTGTAACGGGGCTAAGGTATTATTGGCTAACAAAGAAAGGTAAGGATAAACAAAAGTTTCTTAAAGCGATAGTAAGCAAAATAATGAAATCAACACTTAGAATTCAACTTTTGATTGCAGAAATCAACTTTAAACATCCATGGGAGATTCACACAACACTTAGGACCATATTCAAACTTTTGGACCCTTTCTTCAACAACCAATATTTGTGAGTTCATTTTCACTTATTTCTCAACTCCTTTCCTTTCTTTTCTCAACTTCTTCTTTTTCCAGTTTTTTTTTTTTTTTTTTTTTTTGTTCCCCTGCCCTTTCTCTTTGGCACACAAAACGTACATCCTCATAGATTTCCAACGAAAAACCTTCCCCCACACTTGTTTTTCTGCAAATTGTAGATCAAAAGGAATTCCCTCTAAGTCATGCTCCACTATTCTTTAAGAACAAGGGTATGGATAATCCTATTCTAGGCTAGGTAAGGATAATGTGGCTAACAAAGAAAATAGCCTAACTAAGGCTCAAAGGGGTTAAACCTACAATACATATGCAAAGGGTAAGGCTTTTTTGGCTCTGGTTTAACTACATAACTTCATCTTATTATATGTTATGCAATCAATTTTATGCTTTGAATGAAACGGGCATGAGTTCTAGTATTTGGAACTATAATGATGAAAACGCTTTCTAAGTAGCAACCAAGCACAAAAATAATAAGATCATGCAACGACTTTAGAAAACAAAAAGCATCAAAATTAATAACTCTCTTAATAAAGTTTAGGCTCAAGTCTCTCAGGGTTGTAGCGTTAGTTTGAGTTCCTTCCTTCAAGCATGTTACAAAAACTAATTTTTTTTTTTTTTTTTCTTTTGTGATTACATGTGAATTCGTAAACGACAACTACAACTAAGAATAAACCAAAGAGCAAATCAAACTTCTATCCATGTTTGTAACTTTCTTTAACAGTTATGCAATTAAAAACCAAATCCTCATCATTGTGTTGGAAGGTACCCTAAGACATAAACAAACATCAAAAATGACTTTAAAAATGACTCTTTTTGGGTTTTTTTTTCAAAACTTTTTCGAATTTTTTTTTCAAAATTTCGGATTTTCTGTTATAGGACACATTAAAACACTTCAAAACACAATAAAAACACTTAAAAATAGTGAGTAACAACTTTTAGAAATGATAGGTGATAAAATTCGAAAATTAGTCATGGAAAGCATCTATTTACCCCCCCCCCCCAACACTTAAACCAAACATTGTCCTCAAAAGTAGGGTTAAGGAATGCAAATCTGATTTTTAGAGCCGGAGATTCCTAGGTCTTCTTTATTTGAATGCATGGGTTGCCTCCCAAAAAGTGCTTGCTTTAACGTCTTCCAGCCGGACGATACCTCCACTTAAGCTTCACTAGAGCCCACGACATGGAGGGGTATGTCCTCCACAACATGCTCCTCAAAGTACTCATAATAAGGATCTATGAATGGAAGGGGATAGTGATCCTTCCTGATTATGGTGTTGAGCTTTCTAAAGTCAATGTAACCTCTCTCACCACCTTGGATTTGATTGGGTACCTGCACCAAAGAAGGTAACAACCTATTAGTTGAAATGGGAATTGGAATTGGAATAGGTGGCTCACCAATATATTGCGACGAAGGCTCAAAAGTAGTAGCACTGTCAACAAATTCACTAAGGATGCTCTCGGCCAGATTTGGTATTTTGAGGGCAGTGGCGTGTTCCTTGTGCTCCACTCCAATTCCCTCTTCGATGGTGGTTCGAAATACATCCTTCTTGATAAGTGCTAAACGTTCATGCCCTATATTTTTATTCACATCAATGGAAAAACAAGGACAAACATCATTAGGATGCTTAACAGAGTCAGAAATATTGAATTTAATAATATCGCCACAAAACTCCATTGTTAATGCTCCCTTAGCCACATCAATCTTGGTTTGGGCAGTTTTCATGAAAGGTCATCCAAATAAGATTGGCAATGGTGGAGAATGAGTTAAATCTTCCATCTTAAGCACATAGAAATTGGCTGGAAATATCAAATGGTTAACCTGCACCAAAACATCTTCAAAAACTCCTTTCGAATATGCATTAGAACGATCGGCTAATTGGATAATAACTCCAATATTTTTAAGCTCTCCTAGATTCATAGATGCATAAACAAAATATGGCATGACATTAATGGAAGCATCTAAATCTAGCATAGCATGTTCAAACCTTGTATTACCAATTACACAAGGGATAGTGAAACTACCTGGATATTTGCATTTAGGTGGCAGCTTCCTTTACAACATTACAGAGACATATTCACTTACATGTACCACCTCTTTCTCTCGAATTCGTTTCTTTGTTGTACAAAGCTTCTTCAAAAACTTAGCATACTTCGGAATTTGCTTTATTGCATCAAGAAGTGGGATATTGACTTGCATTTTCCTAAATGTCTCTATAATATCTTTTTCATTCTCTTCGTTCCTAGATTGGATAAACCTGTTAGGAAAAAGCACATTTGGTGGAATAGGGTTAGAAATAATTGAATTTGAACCTACCTTACCTGAATTGGATGGCGTAGGAGCCTTAGAAGGTTGCGGCAAGGGTTGTTGCCGTGGCTTTGTCCTTTTCCTCCTCCTCAAGCAGCAACTTTTTGTCCTCCTTTTGACTTGATTTGGACGTTTGTGGGTTGGTTCCAACCTCTTTGCGACTTCTCAAAGTGATGGCATTGGCAGTTTCAAAACCTCCATTTAGATTGATAATGGTTAAACTAGGCAGTTTGCCTTGTTCCCTATATTGTCTCATGAATTCCGCTACTTGCCCCATTTGCTTCTTCAATTCGTCTACCTCTTTAGCTTGATTTTGCACTCCCTGTGTCAAAGAGGTGGGTAATTGAATAACTTTATCATTATCCAAAGACATACCTGAATTTGGTTGGACCGAATGTGGTTGAGGTTGCCTTGGTACAAATGGCCTTTGAAAAATCCCGGGGGGGGGGGGGGGTGGCTGTTGAAATCGTCCTTGTTGTTGAGTTTGTTAAGGCTCCCTTCGCTTCATGTTTGGGTGATCTCTCCAGCCCAGATTGTAAGTGTTGGCGTATGAATCATATTTTGGCTGATTTTGGCCTTGGTACCCCACGGCATTAGCACTTTCCCATCCTTCATTCTCTATTAATTGAGGACATTGATCATTGGAATGTCCTTGCATAGTGCATACGCTACAAACACTTGCTGATGTGATATACAATAGCACACAAATTAAACCCTCTTATTGACAATTGTAGTAAAGATGTAAGTAGGGATTGTTCTAGGCTGGGGATTATGAGGGATTGCTAATCTACTTAAAACTGACTCAAAAACACAAAACTAGGCTTAAAAACACTTAACTAGACTCAAAGAACTCAAAACAAACTAAAGAGACTCAAAACAGCACAAAATAATCAAATAGACTCAAACTAGACACTAAAGGTTGATTTGGACGAAAATTGATTTTAACTTGACTCAAAACACTTAAAAACACAAGTTTGGACAAATTCTAACTAATTTGACACAAGAAAGTAAAGGGGATTGGGTTTTTGATGAATTTAAAGTAAAGACAAGTAGATTAAAGACTTAAACAAGTTTTGCACGAAATTGGGGGAAATTATGGGTGATTGGCTAGCTAGAGGGTCCTTCTCCACACATAACACGCTTGCATACAAATCGATTTCCAGTTGCTTTTCCAATAAACCATGAACCTCAACGCACCAGATTAACCATGAACAGCACTAATTAACCCTCAGATTTTCTGTAAGTCATTAAATTAGATGGATAACGCATTGGCAACCAAATTATTCTTCAATAGTTCCCTACATGAACAGCAGAATAGAAATACAATCAAAGATCATTATGCTTTGTGAAAATCATAAGCATTGACAAAGCATTCGTAACTATGAACAGCATGATACTCCTGCCAGGAATTTACTTAACATGATTGTGACTAGCTACCTTCACTACTTATGAATATAAGTTCATAACAATTAGGTGAAACTCCCTTATATTCTAGCATCAAATTCATGCATGCAAACTAAGTATGCATCCTTAATCAACAAACAAGAATAAGTTCTGAATCAAACAGTTAAGTAAATTGCATTCACGATTTATGAAATCACAATTGGAAGTAATCAATTCATATTGCAAATATGTTCATGGTTTTGAATTCTCCTCTAGCTAAAACGAGTTTAGCTCCTCATGTTCGCAATTAAACAAAGAAAACTTAAATTAAACATTGAAAACAAAAGATGGATTACACCTAAAAACGTTCCAGCAATCTAACAATCTTGAACGGCAGGCACGGCTCCAAGCTATCCTCTCTCCTTTTTCCTTGAAAAGTTGCTGCACAAGGTTTGTGTGTGTAAAGGATGGATGTGTGGTACGAATTCTGGTGAAGGATGAATGATGGGGGGGGTGGTTAGGGATTTCTTTTGGTGCGGCAGAAACATATATTTAAAAGGGGGAAACCCTAATTAATTTTGGAGAAGGATTTGCAATCCAAATCCACAAGGAAAAAGGCTAACTAAATCAAAATCCAAGAGGGAAAGGGAAAGGTAGGGTGCGGCAGCATCCTTAAAGGAAAGGGAAAGGGGATTTGCCGCAAAGATTTAGAGGGAAGGAGCATGCCTTGCACAGCAAGGAAAGGGATATGTGCAACAGTCTCTTTAGGAATGGGATTTAGGCCTTCTAGAACATATATTTAAGTGTCCCAATATAATTAGGGATCCTTTTGGTAGCTAGAACATAAGTACGAAAGATTAGGATTGACTAAGTCAAAATAAGGTAGTTTAACTAATGTTTCCTTCTTTGTAGCTGACTTCTTGTCCTCCAAGCCTTGAATTAATTTCTTCAACTCTTTAGCATATTCCTAGCCCTTCTTGAACTTCAATTTCTTCCATCCACCTTGCTTCAAGCATGTGCTAACCATTCCAAGCCCAAAACTGCTCTAAAATGCTCCAAATTGCCTTTTCTTGCCACTTTAGCCAATTAAACCTACAAACACATGAAAATAGCTTAAATCACTATAATAAATACAAACTAACTAAGTAAATGCAAGGAAAGAGGCTAACAAAGTCATATAAATATGCTCCTATCACTTGCTCCTTGCACTTTGGATCCATCAAAAACCTGTGACACAAGAACAATGAGATTAGCCAATTAAGATTGAATTTCAGAAATTGCACTTACCTCATTCACTTGGGTTTTCCGTGGGGGGTCTCTTTGCCCAACTCCCTCGTATTGTTGTGCATTCAAGGCTCGATTGGCTACGAGGATCTTGGGCAGCAACTGGGGTGTTATGCACTAAAGACTGAACCAATTTAATTCATAAACTACCAATCAAGGGAAGTTTTTAAAGAAGTACTATCCAGTCACTTGGAAGATGCGAGAATAAAAGTCGATTTATTTAATTTAGTAAAAAGACGTACAAGTTACAAAAAATTCCTAAAAGCAAAAATCCTAAGGAGTCGAAGGAATGAAGGCTTCAAGAGCGGCCTTTAGTTCTAACCACCTCACTTCACCCATTGTGACTACGACTAGCCTTATTCTTCTATTGAGCTGAAGTTGATGTATCTGCCTTGCGCTAGCCGCGAAGTCTGTCAGTCGAACCTTATTCGCTTCAAAATTCCTTTCGAGGTCCGAAGCAACGACAGACCTTTGTTATTAAAGTTTGGCAATTTGACGTTATAACTCGGCAATTTGATGATCAAGGTCAACCAACCGTGTTTTTTTTGTTTTTATCACCTCGATTTCCGGCTGCTTGGTTTCATGAGCAGCCTTTAGGTCATTCTCGACCCGAAGAGCCCTTTCAAAAGTTGTGAAGTACTGCCGGGTCTCCTCCAAGAGGTTGGATAGGTGGGCGACACTTTCAGTGCTCAGTAAGCCACCAACTGCAAGATCGTTCAAGCACTCTTCTACAAAGTCAAGGCCTTTACATTGAAGGATTTGTTAGGTCGAAAGGGATAGGTGTTCCTGCAACTTGGCCAGGGCATTGGATTCGACCATTGTTACGGAAGGCTCGGCCAATGCTGCAGATGGCCTAACCACTCCAGATGTACTTGAGAAGAGAGCATCGAGCTCGACATCCCATGAAGGCTACACATGAAAAGATTTTAGAAAAAAGGAAAGTCGTAAAAAGATAGCAGAGAGAATTTGTTTTAGACCTACCAAGATGAGACTTTGGCCAAGTCCCCTGGTTCATTGCACGAACCTAGAGAGCTTAATGGCCAAGCCCAGTGTTTAAGATTGCTTCTCAATCCCCTGCGGTCGATGAAGGTTATCTACGTTCGACGGCCACTGAGGTGGCCAGGAAATATAGACAACAACCTTCGGCGCATAGAATTTTCAATGAAACGAGTAATTGGTCACCTGACATTTAATATTTTTTTTTAGTTTAGAATTCTAAATCAGAAAGTTTATAGAAGGATAAGGAAGGTTCTTACGAAAGCCAAAGTAACCTCTTATGGAGGAATGCCGAGATTCTGATCTTGGGGATGAATTAGCGTATCTGCCGTCGCTTCCGTCTCAACAGCAGGTATCGCTTCATACCCCGCGTTTGCTTCAGTAATAGGAGGGTTGACTTGGCCAGCCGTTTCGACCATTGGCTGAGGAATGATGGATGGTCGTTTGGTCAGTTGAGGGCACTTCATCAACAAAGGTTATTCACTCTCGCCCTCCTAGACAGAGAAAGGTTATTCATTAGTTGGGAGATCTAGTTAAGTGGAAAAGGAAAATTGCTAACAATAATGATCGTACCTCTTCCTCCACAACGATTATTGATTTCTTTTTTGGATTTGGGGAAGGGGTTTTCCCAGCCATAGTGGCCGTTTTCCCAATGGCAATAGTTACTGAACTGATAGCAGGAGTAACAGCCGACCCCAAAGCGACAGGCACCTCAACCAATGAAGCAACGACTGGTTCGATCATGGATGGGAGAATGGGTTGCGCTTCAGTAGCCTGAGCCGTTGGAGGATTTTGCAGTCCTCTTGCCGAGGCCTCGACAACAAGAGGATGGAGGGAAACACTAGGAGCAGTTGCCCCTATAGTTTGACTTGAGATCACTAGAATCTCTCGCTCACCCTTTTTTGCTTTCTTTTTAATGCGTTTTTTGGGCGGGGCAACATTTCTAACCGTTTCTGCCTCAGGGCAAGGCTGTTTGTTTGGTGTGACTGGCACAATAGTGGCTGCCACTGGGGCAGGAGATGTTGCAGGAGCTTGAACAATTGCAGTCTTCTTTGGAGGAGCAGGTTTCTTTTTTGTTGCAACTGTCGCGGCTGTGTTAGCCCATTTTGTTGGATGACTCACTAAAAATAAACTCAAGTTAGGATGAAAATTTTGAGCATGAGATAGAAATAAATAAAGGATGCATACCTTGGGTTGCTTCTTTGGATTTTGGGGCGGGGGCTTTCTTTGGACAGTCGTTGAAGATCTTTTTGACAACTTCCTCAACCGGTGTGCCAAAGAATTCTTGGACATATGCATCCCACCATTTAGCAAAAGTGCTATTGTTGTGAGTTTCAGGGATGTTCGACCGAAGGCGTTGAAATTTTCATTCGGCCTCTATACAATCTTTTTCCGACGAACCAGAAAGACGTCCTCGACTTAGAAGAGATTAGGAGGTGAGTAGAGGCACAGAGCATCCTTGGAGGTAGCCAAGTTGCCAAGCAGTAAAGTGGGCATGGTAGACTTCTCACCCACCTTGCACGTCAAGCATCACAGCGGAGGGGAAGGTCGCGAGCTGGCACGAACGCCCCCTAGTTTTCTCGAAGATCGGCATCTTCGGTCTCATCCCATGCTAAGGATGGAAGTTTGATGGAAGATGGGTACTTTTGATGATGGCAGATCAGGAACTCGTCGTCAAAGAGATCTTCTTGGCCGAAGAAGTATTTAAAGATTTCTTCGGCCAACTGTGGAGGAGCTGGTCTGGAAGCCAATTAGAGACATAGCACTTCAGTGGTCTTAAAGCTGGAGATTTCTGGGCTCAGGGTGGTGAAGTAAACTTGCAACCAGAACTGGAAAACCCAGAGTGGGCCGTTCTGGTGTGGGTCAATTTTGGTGACGATCATTTTGGCCAAGCAACGCGTAAGGTTGGCAGGGATGACCGAGCTAAGAGCTAGGGTGTGACCACTGGCCAGGGCCTCAGCCACTGGCATGTTTTCAATCAAACATTTATTCGACTTGGTACAAATAATAAATTTGTTGTACCAGTAGAATAAGAAGGTTTCTTGTTCCCCCTTCCGAAGGTCTTCTTCGCCTCGGCCAGTAAATTGGTGGATGATAGTGTTATAGTTAAAGAAGTTCTTATGCAACTTTTGGACTTCTTCCTTTGGGGCTTCTTGATCATTCTTCTTTAAGGCTTCGACGGCACGTTCTTTAAATAATGCTTTAAGGTCTAAGTTGAATTGATACCCAAGAAAGACGACATCAACTGGAAGACCAGATGGAGAAGTGCCAAGGATGGCCGATATGTCGAGCACTATCGGGCCAATAAGACTGAGAGGGAGTACCATTGTGTTGGTGGCTGAGCACCAAAAACTCAAAGCTACCTTGAGGAGCTTCCAGTCCATAGCAATCTCAATTGTCGAAAGCTTGATAGCATTATAAATGCCAAGAGTTTTCCACTTTGTGCTGAAGAACTTCTCCATTCTTTCAACCCAAGTTACCCAGGACTCAGTGGTCGAGGGCCAAGCTCCTTGAGCCTGGCCGAATCCCACTTCGACCAATCATACCCCTGGAGCAAGGGTTTCAAGTGGTTGGCTTTAAGCATTTCAGTAATGGTCTATAGGACAACGTTCTTGAAAAGAGGTCCTAATATCTAGTGAGAAGCAACTGAATCACCTTCAAACCATAAGGTCTTGATAGCATTTCGATCGATGAAGTCTTTGCACTTTGCGCACACCTCAGAAAGCTTGGTGATAAAGTGTTGGAAGCCATTATTGAAGAACTCAAGGATTTTTTTCTGGGTTTAGGGTTTTCTGGGACTGGATTTTTTTGGGTTTCAAGATCTTTTAAGATATGAGAGCAAATGGCAATAAAGATTCAAAATTTTTGAAAGCGTAAAGTTTGAATGGAAAGGAGCCGGGTATTTATAGGCATTCTGGAAGGAAGATCAACCGTTCAATTTTTAAATAAGGGGTAGAATCAACCGAAACAATTTGATAATCATAATGGATATTCAGAAGACCCAGGTGAAAGGACCGAGGTTTTCGTGGTTTGAGGATGCGTGTTTGCATGTGACGGCAGATTTAATGGCGAAGTGACGTTTCGATGATTGCACGTTTCAAGGGTCATTATTAATGCTAGACAAGTAAGCTAAGGAGTCGCCATGTGGCAGAGCATCTAACAAAATTATGATCGTGCAATCGTGCTTCATAAATGCGCCTGGTGGATGGAATATTCGAGAATTTTCGTAGTCTTTTAAAGATACCTTAAGGGTTTGATTTCACTTCTTCAAGGTTGAAACTTGGCTAAGGAGTTCTTGGCCGAAGACCTCAGAAGCGAGGGGGAAATGTTTGGGCCTAAAATAATATTATTGGGCCAAACTTAGGTTTATGTTCGGTCTAAAGCTCTTCCAAAAAATACTACGGGCCGTCCAGTGGTCATAAGCCATCCAATCAGGTTGGCCGAGTCCAATTGCAAGAAGGATTGATTTGGGTATGACTGAATGAGTCGAGTCCTAGTATAATAAAGAGTCTCAATGGAATAAGGATGTTCAGATTTGAGAAGTGAATGTGGCCGGATAAAGAGTGGTTCAAAGTCCTAATAAAGGTAGGATTGGCCGAGATTTGGTTAGATTAGGATAAAGAATCCTAATCCGAGTATAGTTCTGGTTCGACCATAACGAGATTGGCTGCTATAAATAAGAAAGGGGTGCATCATTCTAAGCCCCTCTAATTCAACACACAAACTGCCTTGCGCAAACTCTCGTACTATGCGAAACTGAAGGAAGATTTGTGAAAAACAAGTTCATTTGAGCAACATCAACAACATGCAATTAACAATTAAAAGGCGGAATCATGTTTATATGCACTCAAAAACAAAACTTAACCCATGAACTTCAAAGCCTAGTAGATAGGTGAACCAAGACTCAACTCAAAACAAAGTGAGTTGAGAAATCAATACCTTTGTAGATTCCTCTTTGCATAAGCAAAGGCTAATCACCCAAAGAGAGGGCCTTCATTCCTTGCATCTTAGATCCATGGATTTGGATGGATGAAAAGGTTTCTCCAAGTTCCCAAAATTGAGAACCTCTAAGTCTCCACACCAAGGCATATTGTAGAAGAAATGAGTGACCTAGAGGAAGTAAGATTGCTAGCTATTTTCCTCTAGGGTGGCCGGCCTCTTTGAGAGCAAAGAGAGGTTTGTGTTCTCATCTTTTCTCCAAAAAGAAACCCTTAATGAATTTTGGCTATAAAGTCATACTTATTCCTTAATTCATTTGAGTGGCAAACTTGTAAATAAGTCCAAAACCACTCCTTCTCTAACATGGCCGGCCATATGGGATTTATTGGGCTATTTGGGCCTTTGTGAATCATTATTCATTAAGTTGTCACACAACTTAAGTCAATGGACTTGACGTTCGAAGCCCATTGGGCCTTAAGGTCCAAAACTATTCCGAGGTCTTTTAACGAACTTATTCGTTTGATTAATAATCATATTAATTAATCCTTGCCATAAATAATTAAACCATTTAATTATTTTTACTCATCTCCGTTGAATCTTCAATCTCTACCTTACACGGTGTACGATCCATTAGGTTCCTTTTAGCGAGGCAGTGGGCGATTCAAACTCTTTCAAATCGATTGTGAATTGAAACTTACTTTCAATTCTCCCTTTAGTGTTTATACACATTTAGGGCTTCCACAAACCATGAGTGACACCTAGCAGCATATCATGGTTACCCAAGCTAATCAGAAGAGGTGGAGAACCTATTCAGTTTAGGATTACAAATGCAATACGGTCTTTCTCTAATACAATACTCTTGACCACATTGTTTGGTTTGATAGTTTATTCATGTCTACTATCCAATGTGAATCTTGTACTTATATGATTACCTTGAATGTGATCTAGAACGCATTCCAACATCTCATTCATACTCTGGCCAGAGATTCTAAATCATATCATAGAGTATTCTCCCTCAAACAGTTTGAAGGTTAGAGATCCCTTGTTGCGCATTCACTTGCCTCCATGGCTAAGTGGCTTAACCCCGACGATGCCGTGGACACCCTGATAGAGTGACTTTTGACATAATCAAAGATCAAGTACCTGACCACAAGACAGCAGTGATGCCTCAGGTCAAAGGACTACTTTGCATTATCCCAACCATGAGTTCTCATGTGACATGAATATGAGAACTCCTCGTTGATCGTGTTCAGTGAACTCATTCTCTATTAAGCACCTACATGCTTGTCTTGGTGTCACTCACACCAATGACTCGAGACTAGTCACTCTCCCTGAGAGAAGACACAGCACGTACTAATCTTAACGGACTGTCAATGCCCAATTGGCAATCCTATGATCAGGAACGTTTAGGATGTGTCTACGAAAGAATGGTCTCATGAATCTAACTTTTTTAGATCGCATTCTCCCAATCACATATTCCTTGGACTTATCGTTTAAGCATATAAATTTTATATGAGACGGCTCAAACAATAATGTTTGCCCTTAATATTAAACTAGATTAGTTTAACATGTGAAATGTCCATAAAGTATCATCATATGATTGGTTTTAGGGCACATTTCCAACAGAAACTTCTCAACAACCTTGAGATTTTTAGTTTCTTTTTCTCGCCAACACATCTGCAGTTTGGATAAATAGCAATGTGAAGGCAACCAAAGAACATCTTCAGTTTGGATAAACAACACTATTACCGTAGAATCAGCCGACCGCAAAGCACCTTCGGTTTGGATAACCAGCACTGCATCAAGGCCGACTGGTTATCTATCCAAGTCTTGGTCAAGAAGGATTTTCGAATCGTTATTGGCAGAGGTCATCTTATTACCTTTCTCGAGGAAGTGAGGTATTACTGGTTATTACATTCGGCATATTGAAAGTCGAATTTGATTTTAAACTTCGCAAAACTAGCAGCCTTGTCTTCAGGCTCTAGAACCCGAAGGCCGAGATGTGTTCCTTCCTCGGCTGCAGTCGCAAGATCAAGAAGTCAGCAGCGCATCCAATGTGACATCAACACATTTTACTCCTCAACCGAGCTCGGCCGACAAGTTGGCACGCCCCACACACAACCGAAGAAATTAGTTAGCTTATTAATTACTCAGCCTGCGCGCCACGTAGACTTGGTAATTTTTAGGGTCAATAGTAACCACCAATAAGTCAAAATGTGTGATGCCATGTAATCTTCCTCATGGTGGATCCCCCTTTGTTAATGATCAGAACCACAAAACCATCTCGGTTAGGCCTGTACTGTTGATGTGCATGGAAAAGACCTCATGTTTTTTACTCTGTCCCACTCGGCTGTATCCAAAAACCAATCTTACCAAGTGACAGACTACTAAGCCACGCAAAGGCCTACCATGGGTGGCCTTCTACAAATTAATTTATTTTCAAAAAAATAAAAAATAAAAAAAATTGTTGAACATATCACGCCCCCTTACTTCTTTAAGTATCGGCTTGTGCAACCAAATAATTAAAGAAATAAAAATATTGTTTTGGTCGATGAACCGACACCAGCGAACTCAGCAAATGCTGCACGATCTCTGTCCAACACCAAAAATCTAACCGCCGAGCATACAGTTCGCAGCCCCCTTGTTTTCTTATGCGAATGGATAAGAAAAAAAAATAACATACAGAAATAAAAGTGGCCGTTCCATGAGAAGGAGGAGGCTAAAGATAGTTTATTCTGAGTCGAGATCTTTTCATATTAAAATTGCCAATCATATTTTGCTCCTAGCCGAAGAAAGAATTTTCTTCAAATATTCTTGACTTGGCAAAATCTTTTTCATTATCAGTTGACGAATGCATTGAACAATTATTAAGCCCACGGGCATAATAATTTGGGTCTAGGTCTGGTGTCCCCTAAAATGTGTCTCATTTGTGTTTCCTTGCTAATATGTTGACATGTGTCCTTTAACTTAACTTAAAACTTAACTCTATTAACTTTATTTATTTAACATTTAAATTTTAAAAAAAAATCCAAAATAATCAAAAACTACTGAAACGAGGTGAGCAAACCCAAATATGATTCTTTACCTTCTTTTACGTGGCTGTTGAGTGAACAAACTTCTCTGTTCAAGCTTTCTAGTAGAAACTGAGATTAATGAACAAGCTTTTGCATCCCTGGATGTATAAATATATATCGACACACTTTTATATATATATATATATATATATATATATATATATATATATCGACACACTTATATATATATATATATATATTTTGTCAAATATATATACACTGAATAAGGTACAGATACACACACACACACACACACACACACATATATATATATATATATATATATATATAATTGAACCATTTATAATTTTGTTGCTGAAATATTCGTATATAAATTTGACTCTTATATATTGTATTTTTCATTTTTCCTTAAGCACATGAACGGAGAAGATAATACCAGTGAAGCATATGAAAAGCCATATTTGAAATAGAATTCTTCACTTTCTTTCCATGGGTGTTGAGTTGCCAAGGTGAACAAGGATTAATGAAGACAAAATTGATTATAGGAGTTAAGGATTAATGAAGACAAAAACGATTCGAAGCAGTGGGACTACTGCTTACTGGGTAAAGAGTTGAGTAGGCAAACTGAGGGCTTTAGTAATTATCGATTGTGTGTATGTTGCTGTTGTTATTCTCGTGCAGAAAATACAAAGCTCCATTTTTCACAATATACAAAACTAGAACTGTAGTGCTCAATATTTCAATTTGAGGCGAGTGAGATTATAACAAATATGAAATCATCATTCATAGTTGAGTTGATTAAGTTACACAAAACCAAAACTATAGTACTATATATGTCCTTTAAATGCAAGAACTGATTTGTGACTAAATGAAAGCTCTTGCAGGTGCTTGGTGTCAAACGAATTTCACTCTAAAAACAAAGTAAAATTCATTCTTTTGTTCCATTGGCTTCACTAGGATTATCTTCTTTGTCCATGTCCTTAAGGAAAAATGAAAAATATAAGAGTCAAATTTATATATGAATATTTCAGCAAAAAAATTATAAATGGTTCAATAAGTGTATATATATACTTCTTCTTTTTTTTTTATCAAATATAAATAAATAAATAAATATATATATATATGTATATGATTCATAGCATGGAGTTCCTTGATCACCTTTCAGTTGGCTTTCTCATTAATCTCACTTTGTACCAGAAAGCTTGAACAGAGAAGTTTGTTCACTCAACAGCCACGTAAAAGAAGGTGAAGTATCCTAGTTGGGTTTGCTCACCTTGTTAACCCAATAGTTTTTTATTATTTTGGATTTTTTTTAATTTAAATGTTAAATAAATAAAATTAACAGAGTTAAGTTTTAAGTTAAGTTAAAGGACATGTGTCAACATATTAGCAAGGAGACATAAATGAGACACATTTTAAGGGACACCAGACCTGGAGCCTAATAATTTCATCAATTTTTGTTTTTAACTCAAATAACTTAGCTGAATGAGATTTCTCCATATCGTCTTTATTGCCAATAACCATATCGACTGTCATGGTTTCTGTGTCTAAAATCATGTCTCGACCTTGTTCGTCATTGGAGCACTTATCTGACGAATCATTTTCTAAGTCGATTTTTTGCTCAGAAACTTGAACTTTTTCTTTTAGGCCAACCAAATTTTCAATCACGACAGAAATAATGGATGGCCCAGGTTTTTCTTCAATCGGCTTGACAATTTTCTTAGGCCGAAGTTTGATTGTGGCCACAACGGCTAATAGCTCCCAGGCCTCTTGCCTTTCTTTTTCAAGAATTCTTCTCACTTCAGAAAAAATTTCTATGCTCCTCAAGAGTTTTCGTTCCCCCTAAAGCGTTTTTTAGATAGGCAACCAA
The DNA here is from genome assembly GCF_041283825.1 of Pyrus communis. Classification (NCBI taxonomy): domain Eukaryota; kingdom Viridiplantae; phylum Streptophyta; class Magnoliopsida; order Rosales; family Rosaceae; genus Pyrus; species Pyrus communis. Next base: position 19,231,388 of record NC_142581.1, read on the forward strand.
TCTCGTCCAGTGGAGCTTGATCAAGGTCTTGACATATCATGTGAACTTCGTAATTTTAGCACTGGATCCCACTATACGTGCCAAAATGTTGATCCTAAAAACTACTTAGCCTACATGGCCTGCAGGCCGAGTAATTAATAAGCTAACTACGTCATACGGTTGAATGTGGGGTATGCCAACTCGTCGGTCGAGTTCGGTCGGGGAGTAAAATGTATGTTGATATGGTGTTGGGCACGCTAATGACTTCTTGATCTTGCAATTACGGCTGAGGAAGGAACACATCTCGGCCTTCGGGTTCTAGAGCCTGAAGATAAAGCTGCTAGTTCTGTGAAGTTTAATATCAAATTCGACTTTCAGTGTGCCTAATATAGTAACTTGATAACACCTCACTTCGCCAAGAAGGCTGATGAGATGACCTCTTCCAACAAGGACTTGGAAATCCTTGTTGACCGAGACTTGGATAAATAACTAGTCAATCTCAAAGCAGTGATGTTTATCCAAACTGAAGGTGCTCCTTGGTCGGCTGATTCTACGACTCCAGTGTTGTTTATCCAAAATAAAGATGTCGCCGGTTGCTTCCACAATGTTGTTTATCCAAACTGAAGATGTGTTGGCACGAAAAAAGAAAATAAAAAATCTTAAGGTGTTTGAGAGATTTGCGCAAGGCGGTTGTGTTTTGAATTTGAGAGGCCCTTCCCGTTGCACGAAGTCTTATATTTATAAGACTAAAAATACACTTGGACATGATGTAGAATTGTACCGTTCATTACCAAATCACCTATGATGATAATCCATTTCTTTTTAATTCATTTAATTTGACAATTGTAAATTAAAAGAGGATTGGAAAGAAAGAAGGGATGAGAGTCGAGAAGGGGGAAAAGGGGGAAATTTCTAGGGTTAGGATTTACCGAGTTGCAATCATTCTACTTGGTTAATCGGAATCTCTTTGCAAATTTCATTTGGGTTGTAGTTAATTGGTTAACTAGTTGGATAACAGAGAGGAGGGAAATTTCTATTAAGGTAGATATCCAAAAGAAATTAGGATTTAGTTATTATGATAAGGCTTAAGATTTCGTTTGTTTTGATAAGTCCTTGTCTCGGGGGGATAATCCTCATCATTATGTTAAAAGATGAGAGTGTGGCGTGCTAATTCACAATAAGATTATCAAGAGACGGTGCAATAACCTAAGGTAGGTGAGTTGGGAGGTGATGCTAGCCATTGTTTGCTGCTGTAAAATTGATGACCTACTAACCGAAGTTTGCAAGGTATGTTTCAATTATCAGTGGTTCATTTTGGATGGAGATAATTAGAACACTTGTTAGAGCTAAACAAAATGCTTGATGTGAATGTGATTTTAATCTCTAGGCTTAATCATGATTTCTTAAAGATTAGATGTTGGTTTGGAGTGTCTTGGTCCAATTTATTGTTTTTCGAGAGCATGCTTGCTTGCTCTGCTGTCTGGATTAGGTTTAGGCTATGTAGGGTGTTAATTATATCCAAGAGCTTGTGTGTGTCTCTTTGCCTTCTAGGTTTGCTCACTTTGTATTCCTGGAACCATCTTAGTAGCTTTGCCATTAGTATTTATAGGTGTTGGTTGATTAGTTTTAGTCATTACTTATCATCCTTGATTCCCCCTCAGAGTTTTTGGACCTTAACCATGATTGTCATTTCCCAACCTGAAGCTTCCTCTTCCAGGCATGCTAGAATTCCCACCAACCCTAGGATCCATGCTTGGGCCAATAAGTTTGCCAATCCCCTCCCTGGTCAACCCCCAGTTGTGGTTGAGGATGCTCATGGTACCTTCACCATAGAAAGTGGCATTACTAGAGTGTCTACTAGCCTCTATTCAAATCTGAATCTTGAATACATGGAGAGTAGAGTGTTCATGGGTAAGTTAGTGGGTAAGCAATTGGATGCTAGGATCATCAAGTGGAAGTTGGGATAAACTTAGGGTGCTAGAGTTAAGAATCCGTTGTATTTGGACCATTTTGGGCATAGGTGGTATGTTATTGAGTTTACTGATAAGGAAGAGTTGAAGTTTGCCTTAGATAATATGGGCCCTAGTATGTTTAGGGTCAAATCTTCCATAGGAAGAGGTGGAATGTTCATTTTAGAGATATGAACCTCATCTCTAATTTGAGGGTTTAGATTAGGATACCCAGAATCCCGGTCCAATACTCTGATGCTAAGATTTTGGACGTTATTATGCAACATGTGGGTAGCTTTGTCCGAGCGGATGAGACTGCCCTCTCGGGCCTCAATGGCTTGTTTGTTAGAGTTCTTCTCGAAGTAGATCTGAGGCTCCCCCTGAAGAGAATCCTAGCAGTAAATGATGATGAAGAGTGCCCCATTGCTGCTGAGCTATAAGAAGCTTTTTGAAGTCTGCTTCTAATGCGTAAGAAAGATGACTGATAAACATTATTGCCCTGTTGACTATGATAATGATGGTTGTCTCCTTGTGGATATAATCTTTAAGGATAAACCTTTGGTGTGCCCTACTGATTTCCCAGTGAGTGATGAAACCAAAAGTGAGCTCCCTGAAGGTGTTATGTTGTTATTCCCCTAACCTACTCTAGTTTATAAGTTAGGTTCTGCTGAGAGAGAAACACCAGTGAAGGGTGAGAATTTCTAGGAGCATACCGAGGATGAGGAAGGGTGGAACTCGGTCCTAGTTAGAAAGAACAAAAGTGCTAGTAAAGGCAGGAGTTCTGGTCGTAGGGATGGCAGAAGCTATGAGAATGCTGTACGAGGTAATAGAACTTGGGTGTCAAAGGCTGATCTTGTTTCTAAGTGGTGTCCTCAAGCTGACGGAGGGTCCGGTACTGGCAACGTCGGAGAAATGATTGTGATGAATGAAAAGGTTACTGATAGTGGAGGTAATGTTAAGGGAGTTAAAGAAGTCACTGATCTGGATACCGATAAGGACTTTATGGAAACTGAGGAATGCGAATTTGAGCAAGTTCAAGCTAGAGGTAATAGGAAGAGGGTTAGAAGTAAGGGTAAAGGTGAAGCAAGTCCTAGCTACAATCTAGAGGATGTTGATTGATGAAGTCGCTGTTATGGAACTGTAGAGGTTAGGGCTGGCCTGATTTTGTCTCACAGTTTAATTTTCTTTGTTTTCTATGTTTTTTAGATGTTTTGTGTATTGTCGAACCTAGATCCAGCCTTGATAAAAGGCTTAATGCTTTATTGTTTAAGAGGTTCGCTAATGTGTTTTTTGCTAGTGGGGATAGAAGGGCAAGGGTCTATGCCTTTGTTGGAACGATCGAAATATTAATATGAATGTGCTTGCCCATAATTCTAGATTTATTCACTGTGATGTTTTAGATAAGCAAACAAACATTAAATTCTTCTGTACTTTTGTTTATGCTTACTCTCAAAGAAAATCTGCAACCTCAACTATGGAACAATATCATTAATCTAAGTCCTACAAATAGCGAAATTAACCTCTAGCTTCTCCTTGGTGACTTTAACAATATCATTAATCTTACTAAAAAGGTTGGAGGTAATAGAAGTGTCCTAAACCACATGATAGACTTTAATAAGTTCTTGAGTGAAGGCAGTTTAATTTCCATCCCTGCTTCAGGAGTGCCTTTCACCTGGTGTAATGGTCATAAAGATAACACCATTATCTATGAAAGATTGGACAAGGCTATTACTAACTTTGATTGGTTAAACTTATACCTCAATGCCTTTCTCCATAATTATCCCATTTTATGATCAGATCATAGCCCAATCTTATTGGATACTAGTACCTTGTGTAACGTTAATGTTGTAGGAAGTATAAGTTCAAATTTTAGGCTATGTGGTTAACTCATCCGAATTTTATGAATCTTATGAGTAAAGCTTGGAGTGATGACATGCCTGGTATCTCTTGTGATAAGGTTAGGGGTTACTTAGGTAGATTCAAATTTCTTATCAAGAAATGGAATAAGGATATCTTTGGGAACATCTTCAACAAGAAAAAGGTTCTTATGAGTAAGTTAGAAAAAATCCAACAAGATAGTATGAGTATGCCTCATTCCAGCATTATGTTAAACAAGGAAAGTGTTACTAAACAGCAACTTTATCAAGTTCTCAGGAATGAGGAAAAAGCTAGAGTTAATTGGCTCCAACTTGGAGATATAAATACTTCCAAACTGTGAATAATATTCGGAAGAAAATGAATGAGATTTCTAGAATTAAAGACCACCAAGGTGATTGATGGTGGAAGGGTGAAGGATTGGAAAATATTTTTGTTGAAGAATTTAAACTTCAATTCACCTCTTCCATCACCCCTTCTAACTCAAGTATTAGTAACTTTGTGGATATAATTGAACCCTATTTAACTGAGGTACACAATTCCTTCACAAACAAGCCTATTCTCGATGGTGAGGTTCTTGAAGCTGTAAATAGTTTGGGGCTCTTAAAGCTTCTAGACCTAATGGTATTCATGCTGTGTTCTATCAAAATTATTAGGGCTTTGTTGGCGAATCTATTACGAACATGGTTAAAGATTTCTTCAACACAGGATCAAGTCTAAGGCTGATAAACCATACGCATATTACCCTTATACCTAAAGTGGCTAACCCTAAATTGGTTTCTAATTTTAGACCAATTAGCTTATGTAATGTCACTTATAAAATTATCACTAAGATTATGGTTAATCAGATTAAACCTTTACTAACACATTGCATTTCCAGGAATCAAGGTGTCTTTGCTCTTAGAAGATCCATCTAGGTTAATATTCTAATTGCTCATGAAATCTTCTCATCATTTAAGGGTAAAAAAGGTAAGTATAATGCTATGGCTATCAAATTAGATCTTGAAAAAGCTTATGATTTTATTAGCTGGGATTATATTAAATCTGTTTTAATAAGATTCGGATTTAATACTCATTGGATTAACCTCATTATGGAATTATTATGTCCGCTTGCTTTTATGTGTTAGTTAATGGTAAAGCTCATGTCTATTTTCATCCATCGAGGGGCATTAGACAGGGTGACCCCCTTTCTCCCTACATATATATTTAATGTATGGAACCCCTGATAAGACACTTAGACAAAGTTGGTGGGTCTCCTAGGAACAATGTTGGTCTACCAACTTCTCCTAGAGCGTTTAGAGTTACAAATCTGATGTTTGTGGATGACTGCCTAATCTTTGCTAAAGCTACTAATATTGCAACTAGGAATATTTCTAAAGTGCTTAATGACTTTTCCTATACTTGTAGACAAAAAATAAACTTCCATAAGTCGTTGCTTGACTTTTCCAATAACACTCTAAATCATACTAGGAATGATATTGTTAATATTCTCCAAATCCAGCATAAAACCATTATTGGCAAACACTTGGGGATCCATAATATAATTTTCTGGAAAGACCTTATTAATGCTAAAGAGCTTATTATTAAGATTCAAAACAAATTATCCAGTTGGAAGGCTAATACTCTATCTAAGGCAGTGAGGCTTACTCTCATTAAAGCAAACTTTTCTGGAGTTCCAAATCATCCCTGAAAATATTACTAAGGCTATTGATAAAGAGAGTAGGAAATTTTTGTGGAGAAAAGACTCCAAACTAAACCCTGTTGTGTGAGACAAAATTTGCTGCTCTAAAGAGAATGGAAGGTTAGGCATTATGAACAATGCTTGCTTGGCTAAATTAGGGTGGAAAGTCCTAACCGAAGATCAAAATTGGTGGGTCCAAATTGTTAAAAATAAGTATTTGAAAAGTGAAGATTTTTTTTAATAATAAAATTAGACAAAATTATTCCTGTGCATGGAAGGGTATCCTAAATGCTAGGGAAGTTGTTAAGATGGGGTTGAGATGGGTAGTCGGAAATGGAGAAAATATTCTTTTCTGGACCCATAATTGGGTTTTTCCTTTCCCTCTTACCAATCTCTTATCTAGCTCCCAACTTACTAATGTTGATCATGACCTGAAAGTGAGCCAGTTTATTACTAATGGTCAATGGAATAGACAATTTTTATGTTCTATGGTTGATGTTGATATTGTTAACAAAATTTGTAGTATTCCTTTGCCTTTAGCCTCTCAAAATGATTCATGACGTTGGGGACCAAATGCTAATGGTAAATTCCCTATCAAGTCTACAACTTGGATACAAAATTCTATTAATTACAATGTTAATTTTAGCAAGCTTTTGAAAAGGATGTGGAACCTTATTAACTTGCCTCACAAAGTAAAAATCTTTAGTTGGCTTCTCATTTTGGGAAAACTCCAAACCAGAGACCATTTGGCAAGATATATTAATAATATGCCTACTATTTGTCGCCTTTGTAACTCAGATAATGAGAGTATTAGCCAACTTTTTGCTTACTGTGATTTTGCTAGACAGGTGTGGAACAACCCCACTATATCTAGCTCCTTAAAGATAAATCAAACCCTTAATTTCAATGATTGGCTAATCAACCTGGACAGCAAAATCATTGACGATCTGAGCAAGTTGGATATGGCGTTCCTTATTTGTTGGCAAATTTGGGAGGAGATGAACCTTTTCGTATTTCAAAATAAAAATCTGAATTACACTAGAATTGTGAATTCAACATTAAGTATGGGTAGAGATTATCGTGCAACTAATCTACTGATGCATAATGGGCCTTCTGGTGACCAAAAGGTGAAACCCGACCCCATTTGGTGGTCTTCCCCGGAAAATAGTTTTGTCAAGCTCAACTTTGATGGCTCGGTGACTAACCAGCAGGCTGGTTTTGGTTTTGTGATTAGAAATGAGAATGGTTCCCCTATCACTGTAGAGGCGCGCGATGTTGGACAGAATGCCATTAATGTGGTGGAATGTTTGGCAATTCGTGATGGTCTCTGAATGGCAAACTCGAGGGGTTTTAAGCGCATCATTGTTGAAGGCGGCTCTAAGCTGGTTAGTAAGGCTATTTGTGGTGTCTATCATGCTCCCTGGAGATTGAGGACCATTCTTGCAAATACTCAACAGCTGGCAGGCTTCTTTGAGGATATTTGTTGGAAGCATGCCTTTAGAGAAGCCAATTTTCTAGCGGATGCTGTCACAATAGTGGGTTCTTAGTTAATGGCTTCCATGTTTAGGATAAAACTATTCCGTTGACTGCTCATCTAGCCTAACTATCTGATAGCATCATCTACTTAAATCACGAGTGGATAAAAACACGGCATATGCCATTTAATGTTCACCTGCTGATCACTTCACATGCAGGACTCATCTAAATATGCCTCATGCAATTAATTTGAAAACGATGTTTATTAGTAAGAGTCATGATATTACATGAACAGCCTCCACATAATCTCTCTCTGCTGCCGTGCTGATAGCATGGAGTTGTAAGTCGCCAGCTGTTCAATCCCTAATTATTCCATCATTATCCCAGCCAGCTGTGCTCTAGATAATACTTGCAAGAGTGCCCGTGTTGTGCTGCAAGTTTTTAAACTGTGCAAAACACGGAAAAAGTTTTAAATGTATATATGAAAAGCCATACTACTTATATACATGTGGAAAATGTACTTACAACACTATCTACAATAAGGAACAATGAGTAGCAGTGAATTTTCTTAATCTAATGGGCTTGTTTTCATTTTGCTTAGCATCGTTGTCTGAACTCATAAGAGAAATAGAAAGAAAAAAAATTGAAATTTGTCTATGAAGGAAACAAATTCAACCCAAATTATATATAATAGATAATCTATTACCTATACGGAAGAAGACTTGGTAAAACCATTTTACCACATCAGGAAACATCTACTCATATGATTTGTAATTCACTGCAACAAATTTATTTCCATTACCAATGCCTCGAACTTGCAGGATCTAAATTTAAAATATATATATATATATATATATATATATAATAGCTATTAATGGACATTGATCACCAAAAATGAAATCATAGACCCTAAAACTTCCATTATGGCGAAAAATATAAACATTGCGAAACTAGAAAAGAATACAATTCTGAAGAGAAACTGAGAAGAGGGATTACATTGAATGGAAACCGCAAACACAAACCGAAACAATTCTCATAGGATAAGTCAGTAGAACTTACAATGGAGTGAGAAGTGTGCAATCTCGCTGCCAATTTGCTAAACCAAGATTAACTACACCAAATTAGAACATTTTAATCCTTCAAACTGTTCGTAAGAAAGAAAAAATAAATAAATAACCTAAATTGAGTTGGGGGATCTATACCTTAAGACAATGGGAAAACAGAAAGGAAGACTCTGTTGAGCAGTTGGTTTCAACACTTACTTTTCCTACAATGGTTACCACAATCTAGACTCTAATGCCAGAGAATATGCAAATGCAAAAACAGACTTGAACACGTTCGGATTAAAATAAAGCAAATTTCAATTGAATTGAATTCCTACTATTTTCTTTCCATTTGTGAGCTTCATTTATACACAGCGTATGATTTACAATTGAATTTGAGTGTCATTATTTTTGAGCTACTATTTTGAACCCATTTTTGAGCTACAATGACATAAAATTTTCTTTAAGGTTGTCTAAAATTTCCAACTATTATTGAGTGCCAATAATAGCTTCCTTAAATTTACATTCTTTCTCCTTAATTTTATATCTCAAATCATGAATTTAAACACTTACACATGTATATTACATTAATAAATTTGACGTTGGGATTTCCTTATATCAACAGCCATCAAGAATTCTATGAACTTGATGATCAAGATAAAGACTTGTTGATTATAAATTGACGACTGGAGGCATTATTAGTAGTCGATCTTGTAGTTCACTTTTTGCTTCTAATTTTTATGCTTCTTTTGTTTCTTCACAATAGCATATGTCACTACAAAAGTACCAATTTTTCACATTAATAGAACCCACGCAATATTCTTTCATATTTTTCAATGAATTTCAAACTAAAGATGGTCACATTTAGGGCTTCTTGATTTACGTCCCACTTGTTACTCTATTGTTGTATCTATTAATCCAAATTCATTCAAGAAGCATTCGTCAAATGTTTTACATTTGACAAAATTTGGCAATTCAAATAAAATCCACACAATGCAATCATCACAATCCCCAAGAGCAACAATTGAAAAAAGCAAATAAATTCGGTGATAAGGTACATGACAAAAACCCATTAGGATTAAGATTACACTAAATTCATTCCATTCTTTTAAAACGGACTAGGATTCTCTCTCCTCCTCTTTCCATCCATTTCCATCCCCTCCTCTCATATTCTCTATTTTGTCTCTCTTTCTATAAAAAAAAATTAATATAAGATGTTAACGTGGCTTAAAACAGCCCAACTCACAAAATGCACAATCAAAACAACAACATAGACCTTACTCTAATCTCGCAGAGACTCGAAAGGAATCCCGTGCTCATTCGGCTATATAATTAAAAATAATAATGTTGAAAGAAAGTAAAAAAAATCTGTTGTATGCCTATTATTACTTTCGCTGGACCCAACATAGATTAAAGATTCCTAGTATTTCTTTGCTCCCTTCTGGAAGGGCACGCAGAGCTTCTCTTTATCAGCAGGATCATGCACCTGTGGCACTTTTTGTTCAGTGACCAAAGTACCATACAAAACTTCATCTAAGCCAAACGTAGCAAAAAATTAATCACAACTTTCGAAACGATGTAAAAACTAACACTATTTTGTTGATAAAAATTTGTATGCAACACCTCAAGAATATTAAGATTATACGGTATGGAGACATGGCGAAAAGTAAAAACTTACAGCAGAAAGATGCTTAGAAGCATCCACTATGAGAACTGGTCTGCTGTTAACATCAAGAAAGTCGTGTACATAAGCTTTTCCATTTCGGCTATACCCTGCACTAAATCTTGTGACAATTCAGACACTCTGAATTCTTGAAGCCATTTGTATCACATGATTAGGGAAGTACCAAAAACGAAACTTTATTCATAATTACATTCTTTTTCTGCTTTAAAAGGGTAAAAAATCTAAAAATGAAGGAAATTTTCCAATATAAAACGTAAGTGACAGAACATGTTCAAGCAACAACTAATGCAAATTATGCAATTGATCAACCATTTTGTATGGGGTAAAACTAACTCCGCTTGACCATTTTGTTATCATAGGTCATCTCTATGAGAAACATTGTATTCATCTTTTTATTTCACCACAATTTTAACACGTATTGGTCTGTGTAACGTGAGTTGCTTTCTTTTTAGTGGACATCTGATTAGAGTTATATGAGTTTTCATTTTTTTTTTTTTTAACTTCACGTTAGAATTATAGGGATTAATCTATGACATCTAGCAACTGATAATATATGCATGCTCTAACCCAATAAAATAAGAACATACAATGTTGTGAGCTGTAAAGCCACCATACTGCTGCGCAAGAGCATCTCCCATGCTGTGGTACATATCCATTCGAGGCGCAACAATAGTGCTATCAGGATTACACAACAATAATTATTTGAACATTAGAAAGAAATTAAACAAACAAAAGAGGAGAAACATTTGACCACCTGCATAATCGTCAATTTATTTAGCCATTAAAATAAACCCTCTTCAACTGGTTTAGTCCACAATCAAAAGAGCAAACCCTTCGTATAGTTTTAGGCAACAATAATCAAGAGGAAACCAAATAAAAAAATTGGAGATTTTTAAGAACCAAAAACTCCGCAATCAAACAAAATATAATCTGTAGAAAGAGTTTAAAGAGAGAAAAAGAGGAGAGTGAAGAGGCTTACCATCCTTCTAGGCAACCAGAACTTTCAGATAAAAGGACACCAAAAAAAATCCACAAATTTAACGAAAAACTGAGCACAACCCAGAAATTTAAAGGAAAAAAAATCTATGAAACTTAACTAAAACTCAATTATAATAAATCCAAAATCTGAGTTGTGCATTCAATTGCTCACCTCCACTCACCTTCTTCATACGGAGAGTAATCAATGTCCTTTTTTACACAATTCAATATCAGCGCCGCTAAAGACGCACATATGCCTGCAAAAAATCCCAATTCGCATACACAAATCAAAAACCCACGGATCTGATTTCTTGCCTGTAGAGCACAATTAATTGCATAATTATTAAACTAAACATGCAAATAGCTTGAATGTGCAAACCTGAAGAGGACATCGGAATCGGTGGTGGCACGAGCATGGTCGGGATGGCTGAGATCATAGGCGGCAATTCCACAAACGTACATGTTAGACAAATAAGGAATATGGTTGGAGTCCTTGTGTAATTGTATATAATATTATTATTGGAAGAATAAGCCGTCATACAGCCGTCAAGCCGTCCTACAGCCGTCCTACCTTGTCCTACCTACACACTAGCCGTCCTACAGCCGTCCTACCTTGTCCTACCTACACACTAGGACGGCTACCTTGCCTTCTACAGCCGTCCTACCTTGTCCTACCTACACACTAGGATGGCTACCTTGTCCTACCTACACATTTGTATCATGTATATATATCCTTGTAATCTTGTAGAGAAACATAATGAAAAAATAAGCATTCTCTTCCATTTGCATTCTCTTCCATAAGCATTCTCTTTCATTTGCATTCTCTTCCATTTTTCCACATTCACGTATCAATAACAAATATATTTTTTAGCCTACATACCTTTTTCTACATGGTATACAGAGCAGGTTTATAACCCTAGCCCTAATTTTTTTTCGGCAGCTTTCTCTGCCGTTCCCATGGCTGTTCATGGCCCGTCCCGTCCCTCCTCTGCTCGTCCTCCCCTCCACTGCACCTACTGCAATTTTGATTATCATACCCGAGACACCTGCCATAAACTTCATGGCTATCCCGTTGGCCATCCCCTCCATGGCCAATCGTGGCGACCACCGCGCCGTGCCACTGCTTCCAGTTCTTCCCGCAGCCATGCACCTTCCAGTCCTCCCCGGCAGCCACGGTTTTCTGCTTCCCGGCCCCATAATTTCACCCAGGCCCATCACGTGCAAGGCACCCAGGCCCCCGCCTCCTCTTCTACTCCAGCGACCCACCAAGTGCACGGGGCCCAGCCCACTTTGCATGACTTGCAACTTGCCATGCCTGACCTCTCTGCCGAGCAGCACTCCCGTGTTCTAGCTGCTCTACCTGACACCACCACCCCTCCTCAGGCCAATGCCGTGCTCACTACTGATTTTGCCCAAGGTTTGTTACCTGTCACCTCTCGTCATGGTCAATTGATTCTTGACAGTGGTGCTACGGATCATATTACTTCTTCCGCTTCATGTTTGGTTAATCGCTCTCCTTCACATTTGCCGCCTGTTTCTTTGCCTAGTGGTGCTTCCGCTCCCATTACTTTTACCGGCACTCTTCCTTTAAATTCATCAGTTACTTTGAAGGATGTTTTATGTGTCCCTAATTTCCGAGTGGACCTTTTATCGGTTGGTAAACTTACAGATGGATTATCGTGTTCCATAACCTTCTTTCCTTCTTGGTGTGTTTTGCAGGACTTGGTTTCGAAGGCGATGATTGGTGTGGGTAAGCGACGTGGCGATTTGTATTACCTTGTGGCCCTTACCTCTTCTCTCCCCACCTGTCAACCTCTCTGCAACATCATTACCATCCCCTCCTCCCTCTGGCATAGGCGTCTTGGTCACCCCTCCTCCACTCGTTTGCAAGCTTTAGCATCTAGCTCTCTTAATTGCACTTTTGATTCTAGTCATATTTGTGATGTTTGTCCGTTGGCAAAACAAACTCGTCAACCTTTTCTTTTGAGTTCAATTTCATCCACTTTCCCTTTTGCTTTAATTCATTGTGATATTTGGGGCCCGAATCGTCAATCCTCTTCTCTTTCTGGTGCTCATTATTTCTTAACCATTGTGGATGATTTTTCTCGCTTTACGTGGGTTTTCCTCATGAAACATAAATCCGACACTCAACAATTAATTAAGGATTTTTTTGCTTATGTCACTACCCAATTCCGCACTACCATCCAATGCATTCGTACTGACAATGGTGGTGAATTTTTATCTCTTCGTAGTTTTTTCTCTGATCATGGGGTGCTTTTACAAACTTCTTGTGTTTATACCCCCCAACAAAATGGCGTTGTTGAAAGAAAACATCGTCATCTTCTTGAAACCGCTCGCGCCCTTCGTTTTCAATCCCATCTTCCTATCAAGTTTTGGGGGGAATGTGTTCTTACCGCTACTTATCTCATCAATCGTCTCCCTACCAGTCTTCTCCATCATAAATCCCCATTTGAGGTTCTCTTTTCGAAAACCCCATCTTATGACCACTTCCGCGTCTTTGGTTGTCTGGCATATGCCACCTCTGTCACTCCCACCACCAAATTTTCCCCTCGGGCTCATCGTTGCATTTTTCTCGGTTATCCTCATGGACAAAAGGCCTATACCCTTTACGATCTCGACAATCACCGCATTTTCACTAGTCGAGACGTCATCTTTCATGAAACTACTTTCCCTTATGCCGTTTCTCACCCTCCTATCCCATCCTCTTCGCCTACCCTACCCATCCCACCCCCTCTGGACTTTACATATAACCCACCCCTTCCTGCCCCGACGCCTCACCCTCCTCCACCTTCCTCCCCTTCCATGCCTCCCACAGATTCCCTTGCTGCCCCATTACCCGTTCTTCCCCATGCCCCTGCCCTCTCGGTATCCCCTCCTTCCCCCCCCCCCCGCTACTTCCTTACCTTTCACCCTTTTACCCACGGACATCCCTACCCCCCCACTACCTACCAATCCTCCCCTTCCCCGCACCTCTTCCTGTGCCCATAAACCTCCATCCTATTTAAAAGACTACGTTTGCTCGCAGGTGATTCTGCCATCCCACCCATCTTCGACTTTGCAACCCGGTTCTACACAAGGTACGCGATATCCACTTTGTAATTTTCTCTTTTATCACCGTTACTCTCCCAGGCATTTTTCTTACATTAACTCTGTCAGTCGGACTGTGGAGCCTTCCTCCTTTGCCGAGGCTGCCACTGACCCCAATTGGCAACGTGCTATGACTGAGGAACTTCAAGCTTTACATGCTAATGATACTTGGACTTTAACTTCTTTGCCCCCTGGCAAAATTCCCATTAGTTGTAAGTGGGTGTACAAACTCAAGCACAATTTCGATGGCTCTATTGACCGCTACAAAGCTCGTTTGGTTGCTAAAGGCTTCACTCAGGCTGAAGGTATTGATTATCATGACACTTTTTCTCCTACTGCTAAGATGATTACGGTGCGTTGTCTTCTTGCTCTTGCTGCTAGTCAGTCTTGGTCTCTTCATCAGCTTGATGTTAATAATGCTTTCTTACATGGTGACTTACATGAAGAAATCTATATGTCTCCTCCTCCTGATCTTCGGCGACAGGGGGAGAATCTTGTGTGTCGCCTTCACAAGTCACTTTATGGTCTTAAGCAGGCTTCTCGCCAATGGTTTGCCAAATTCACTAGTGCCATCATTTCTGCCGGTTTTCAACAATCCAAAGCTGACTATTCATTGTTCACTAAAAAGTCTAGTATTTCTTTCACAGCTTTGCTCATTTATGTGGATGATATTGTGATTACAGGCAATGATGCTAGTGCCATTAATTCTCTAAAGTCTTTTCTTCGTGATCATTTTCGGATAAAAGACCTTGGTGATTTAAAATATTTTTTGGGTATTGAGGTTTCTCGTTCCAAACAAGGGATTTATATTTCTCAATGCAAGTATGCATTAGAGATTCTCAAGGACTATGGTTTTTTGGGAGCACGACCCATTGCTTTTCCTATGGATGACACAAAATTATCTGATAAAGGAGAACTTCTCAAGGATCCTGAAAAGTATCGACGATTAGTAGGTCGGTTAATATATCTCACTATCACTCGGCCGGATATCACCTATTCTGTGCATGTTCTAAGCCGTTTTATGCACGAGCCAAGGATATCTCATATGGATGCTGCGCTTCGTATTGTTCGTTATTTGAAGGCTACTCCAGGTCAAGGTTTATTATTTCGTTCTGACAACCAGACCAAGTTAACTGCGTTTTGTGATTCTGATTGGGCAGGTTGCCCTATCACTCGCCGTTCGACTACTGGGTATTGTGTATTCTTGGGCGGTTCTTTGATTTCTTGGCGGACGAAACGACAGAAAACCGTTCGCTCTCTTCAGCAGAGGCGGAATATAGGGCCATGGCAGGTGCTTGTTGTGAGATAGTTTGGCTTCGTTTTTTGTTGAAGGATTTGAACATTCCTTTGGATGGTCCTTCCATTTTATTTTGTGATAATCAAGCAGCGTTACATATAGCTGCCAATCCTGTTTTTCATGAACGAACTCGTCACATTGAGATGGATTGTCACTTTATACGAGATAAGATTGTAGATGGCACAATAGAGACCAAGCATGTGGGTACGGCACAACAGTTGGCAGACTTGTTTACCAAACCTCTTGGGAAAGAAAAGTTTTCGGGTATGTTACGCAAGTTGGGAGTTCTTGACATCCACTCTCCAACTTGAGGGGGAGTGTTAGACAAATAAGGAATATGGTTGGAGTCCTTGTGTAATTGTATATAATATTATTATTGGAAGAATAAGCCGTCCTACAGCCGTCAAGCCGTCCTACAGCCGTCCTACCTTGTCCTACCTACACACTAGCCGTCCTACCTTGTCCTACCTACACACTAGGACGGCTACCTTGTCCTCTACAGCCGTCCTACCTTGTCCTACCTACACACTAGGACGGCTACCTTGTCCTACCTACACATTTGTATCATGTATATATATCCTTGTAATCTTGTAGAGAAACATAATGAAAAAATAAGCATTCTCTTCCATTTGCATTCTCTTCCATAAGCATTCTCTTCCATTTTTCCACATTCACGTATCAATAACAAATATATTTTTTAGCCTACATACCTTTTTCTACAGTACATGCTGATCTTGCCGGGTTCCATCGGCCTGAAGATCTGGAGAAAGATGGCAACGCTGAAAGGTGAGTAAAACAGCGATGCGGGTGAGAAAAAAACCTAGGTTACAAAATACCCAAAAGGTGAGAACGGCGAAAGAGAAGCGAAATTGAGAAATTGTCGAACGGAAAGGACCAGCGATGGTGGACGCGTGGTCTAGAAGGACAAAGCCGTCCTCTAGCTATGTAAAAAGAGGAAAAAACGGTTGAGAACAAAGGAATCCGAGGGCATTTCCGGCCGCACACTATAGATCAACAGTGCCAACCCAAACCTGAGTTTTAGCATATGCTAGCGATTGATGCCCACACGTTACTGGTTTTAAAATCATATAACACATGTCATAAGTTCTAATCAAAAATATATTATGTATGCACATGTGATTGATGTCTCATTGTTCATTAACAATAGACAATACTATGTTTACATACATGTGGAATGTAAGAAGGAAATTATTGACCTTTTGTTCTAAATCAAAAAAAACACTAATTCTAAAATAAAATTTCAAAATATCTTTCGAAGCAGTTGAACCTCAAGAAGAACGCTAATTCTAAAGTACAAATTCAATTTATATTACCAGTATGATTAGCTTATAACAACTTCTCCACTGTGATAAAAAGCATCCAATTTCTCATTCTGTCTCCAATTTCCATCACTCCAGTTGCCCCTTTTTGCAGATTTTTTTTCTTTCTTCCAGTGAAGCCAACGTTTTGCCTTACACTTTGGTGCAGCCTCATCTAGATAATGTAAATATAAATTTATAACATATTCATATAACATTCGTGCCATCTATTTATTTATAACATATACTAACAATACTAAATGCACACATTGTAAATAGTATTCTACATAAATACTAACCACACAATGCAAAAATACTCGATAGCAGCAAAAAAAAAAAATACGATTGCTCATCTAGATAATTCAAATACAAAAAATCAACTTTACACCAAACACAACAGACCTCTCTCTTCTTTACAATTATGAAAGAAATGAATATAAAAACTTGGTTATGCCAACATACTTCTTACAAATTCTATTCATTTCAAAGAAAAACCAAACCAAAAATGCACATAAAAACTCACTAAATTACGAAATATGAACAATTTGGGTAATTGGGTATCTCAAAACCATTCTTCCTCATATTTCAAGCAATGTTTCAAACATGTTCTCATATCTTGTGCAGAAAAGAAAAGCAAAAATTGCATAATAATAACAATTCATTGAATAACTGAATATATGAGGCACATACAGTTGAAGAGATGTTTGTCAAGGGTATCATGATGCACATACTCCGCCACCAGCAACCTCTAGTCGCCATCGCAACAATACACAATCATGAAGAAATACCTCTTTGAAAAAAACACTTTGCAAAGACTGCACAAAGAAATTAAAACTACTTGACACTTTTCCAAAAATCAAAATCAGGAACTTTAAAAAATACATTTGAAATTTGCCCTCTTCGCTAACATGTAGAAAATAAAATTAACATCGGCAAACTATGTAACAACCTCATTGAGTAAAAAAAGCATGCATAACGTAGTAGCTTCTACATATGACCACTCCAGGTTCCAAAATAAGCAGGAGCCTCCTGTCAAGTAATACCAATTTAAGTTTAGATACTTCAATATTCAGTATACATAATTTGGAAATAGAAAAAACGTAACATAATCATACCTCCAAATAAAAAATTAGATGAATCAAATTTGATAACATTGTGCTGTAAGAAACCCCCAAATTTCCAGATGCAGAAAAACTAATACAACCTCTACAAAAAAAATAATCAGAAGATGAAAAATCAGATTCGAAATTCTCAAATCTGGAAGTTGAAATTGAAAATTTCGAGAAGCTACCTCTTATGAGCAGAGGAAGAGATTGATACCTTACCCGACGTTAGAGGTGCTCGGAGTTGACCGAAATTGAGAAAAAAAGGGCCGAAATCAGTCGATTATTTAGGAGATGGACACCTTGGAGGCAAAAGGGGACTAACAGTGGATGGCACATAATCGTTTATGCAAAAGCTTAAGAGAATTATGGAATTGAGAGGGTTCTTTCGATTTGGATGAATTAGTGGAGGCGGTGGTTTTGGCCAAAGAACCAACGACCTGTCAAGAACCATATTTAAGCTTTGGTCTCCGACCTTTCAATGGAGAATGAGAGTTGGAGGAAGAGTGGCAGATGAAAGCAACTCCAGCGTGGGGAGTTTGCTCGAGGGACAGGCCAGGAAAAAGGGCCCGAGAGCCTGGCCTACACACTCCAAAGTGGGGAGCCCAAGGGACAATGGAGGCCCGAGCACAGGCATGTGAGGAATTGCCATCCTGCGAGCTCGAAGTGGATCTGACGCAAGGCTAACGTCATCCAGGCATCAGCCTAATTTTTTATTTTTTTCTATTAGGCACGTGCACCTCATTCGCGTGCAGGGGCGCGTCACCCGACACTGTTTCAGCGCCTGGGGCCCGCAACGTAGTTTCAAAACGTTACCGTTGGGAAGCCACGTGGCTTCCCATGCTCCGTTGGATCTCAACGGCTATATAATGTGACCGTCCGATTTGCAACAGTAAAAAAAATTAAAAAAAAATCTTATTTAATATCAACCGTTGGATCTGAGATCAACGGTTGATATTATTCTTCTTTATAAATAAAAAAATAGTTTTAAAATTCAAAAATGTTATCGTTGTGCCACGTGGCACAATCTGGAGTGTTGGAATTCAATTTTTTTTAAATCCAACGGCAAAGATTAATTAGTTGAATAAAAAAAAATTTAAATTGTAAAAAAATGAATAAAAATCCGAAAAAAAAAATTGAAAAATGTTTTAAAAAATTGTTTTTACTTTTCTATAAATACCTTCTCATTATCATCTACCTTACACCACAATTTCATATTTTCTCAACTACTTTCAACCACATTTCTATCTTTCTCTCGAAGTTTGAATCCAATTTTTTTCCAACAAAATGACTACTGATGCAGGTACGAATTGGACATTTCTTGAAGATGTTGCATTGTGTACTAGCTGGGTTGAAGTTACTTATCATTTGCTTACGGGTAATGAGATGCAGTTGCGAGAAATATGGAGTCTTATTCATACCAATTATCTTGAGAAAATGGGTGGGAAAAGAACCAAAGAATCGATGTCCAATTGTTGGAAATTACTTAGCTAATCATTTAGTACGTGGAGAGACGCCTTGGCACAAGCTACTAATATTCGAAGTGGGGAAAATTACGCGGATCAGGTAAGAAAATATTATTTATTTGTTTGTACTGTACCCAAATTTACATTATAATTATTTGTTTGTATTATTTATTTGTTACCTACTTTCATTATAATTATTTCTTATCCCACATTGTGTAGTAACTTCAAGCACAAGCTTGGTATGGTGCCAAAACCAAAACCAAAAATAAATCATTCAACCGGTGGGAATGTTGGAATATTGTCAAAGATTGTCCTAAATTCAAAGTTGTGCAGGTCGATCCAGAAGTTTTCATGAACAGCACCCCTCTACACTCTACACATGATCATGCCTCGCATGTTCATGAAGATGAAGTAGAAGAAGTCCCCGAAACGCCCCCCTTAAACAAGCATCGGGATTGACCCGTTATCCAATTAGGCCTCAAGGTAAGAAGGCTTCGAAGAGAAAAGGGAGTGCTTCGAACAATGATTATGCAAAGTATATGGAAGAACTTGCTCGCCAAGGTGAATTGACTTTGGCGCGGGAAATGGCGAAATTTGAGGCTGATAAGGCTAGAGAGGAGGCAAATGTTGCAGCAGTTAAGAGAGCATTTCAAGCTAATAAGAGAGAAAGAGAGCTACTTAGGCAAAAAAGGGAACAGGTCAGAGAAGAAAGAATGGCTCAACGAGATCATGACATTATGAACACACCTTTAGAAGGGAAGTCTCCAAATTCTAAATATTTTTGGAAGTCGGAGAAAGCGGAAGTGGTGCGAATGAGGCGTGCAAGAGAAGTGAGAGCAAGAAGAGATGGTCCTAGCACGACAAGAGAAGATCATCCTAGCACCACAAATTGGTTAAGTGATGATGAATAGAGTACTTTTTGTAATCGGAGCCCATAATTTTCCAATCACTTTGGGTTGTAATTTCTTATTTATTGAATAGAGTACTTTATGTTGTTTCCAATTTATTGATACTTTATTTAATTTGGTAATTTATTTATACTGAGAGAATCTTTATTCAAAAGACATTTAAACACACCAAATAAAATTACATAAACATACCAAATAACAAAAAACTCACTAAATGAACTAAAAGAAACACAACAAATAAAATTAAATAAACACACCAAAAAAAAAAAAAAAAAACAAACAGACCAAATGAACTTAAGTATCTTGAGTTTGTTTCAATTTCCACTGGTGCTCTATCAAATCAATTTGCGGGGCATTGTGCATATATGGCCTTTGAAGTGCACTATATCGTTGAATGATCAATTCATTGTAACGTACATCCCTTTCTAATGGCTCATGTTGCACGGGTGTTTCAATGGCGTCATGACCAAAATATATACGTGTTCTTGAATTGTTCATCGTGTCTGGCTCATATTCATCAACGGCATCATAATCGTACTCATATTCCACAATCATGTTATGAAGAATGATGCACGTCATCATGATGGATCGAAATGACTCTACATCAAACAATCTGGTAGCACCCCTGACGATCGCTCAACGAGCTTGGAGGATACCAAAACAACACTCCACATCCTTCCTGCACCCCCTCTTAATAGCTTGCAAAGTGTTTTTCCTTTGCACTTCGCGGACGTGGCACTGTTTTGACAAATGTTGACCACCTTGGGTAAATGCCGCTTGCTAGGTAGTATGGCCCGTCGTACATATGTCTGTTGACGCAGTACATGACTTTTGGTGCCTTTCCTTGCACGACATTGTTGAACACTGGGGATTAGGCAAAGACGTTGAGGTCATTTTGAGCTCCTGGAACCCCAAAAAAGGCGTGCCAAATCCATGTATCAAAAGATGCCACCGTCTCTAAAATGATACTTTTTGCTCCTTTTATATCCCCATAAGCGCCTTGCCATGCACTTGGATAATTTTTCCACGTCCAGTGCATACAACCGATGCTTCCAATCATCCTAGGAAAACTTCACATCTCGCATTTCTTCAGAAGCCTTTGCAAGTCCATGTCAGTAGGTTTCCGAAGGTACTCTGCGGTGTAGATAGATTTTATTGCTTCGCAAAACCTCATCAAGGACTCAAGAATGGTTTATTTCCCCATCCTTGTTATCTCATCCAATTGGTCTGTAGATACTCCATATGCAAGCATCCGCAAGGCAACAGTAATGTTTTGCTGAGGAAGAAGACCCATAGCGCCAAAAACATCCTTATTTTGTACAAAGTAAGAATCATGGTTGCAAACGGCAATCATGATTTTGTTGACCAAATGTGTTCCATTCTAAAATGACGTCTAAAGTACGTATTAGGGAATGCACTATTATGGATAAAATAATCGTCCAAGAGTTTCGTACCTCGTCGTTGCTTGCTTCTATCAAGGTTTCCAGAACGGCTGGGCCTGCAGATCTGACCCACAGCTTGGATGACTCTACGGGGATGTGAGGCTCTTGCCTTTCTTTCTTCATCATCTCTCCTTCTACGTTCCTCATCCTCTTCCCTCTCATTTTAAGCCACCTGGAGATTGAACATTCCCTCTAATTGGTTAAACAATTCTTCCTCTTGCTAATTGATTTCCCACAACATCCTTGAAGAAGAAGACATTGTAAAAATGAAGCAGAAACTATGAATAATGATAGAGATTTTGTTGAAGAAAGAAGCAGAAACTATTAATAATGATAGAGATCTTGAGGAAATTGGTGTGAGATTTGTGAGGATGGATGGTGGATTATATGGAGGATTCATAAAGGATTAGGTTGTAGATAATGCCACGTGGCGACGTGATTGGTTAATAATCTTATCGGAAATCCATCACCAATAATTGCATTTTCGGATAATGACACATGGCACAATGAATACGATTAAAAATCTTATCGGAAATCCATCACCGATAATTGTCTTTTCAGATTTTATGACACGTGGTGCATCGAGAACGATTAAAAATATTATCTGAAATTACAAATAAAATTATTTTGTATTATTTTATAACTTTTCGGATAATGACACGTGGCGCAACGAGAATGATTAAAAATCTTATCCGAAATTACAAATAAAATTATTTTGTATTATTTTATAAATAAAAAAATACTAATATTTTATTGCCTATTGCCTATTGCCAAGGTTATTGAAGTGCAACGGTGGAGATGCAAAAGGCGGTTATTGTTCATTAAATGCAGTTACTGTTCACTGGGTGGATAACATAGTGTATTGCCTGGGGGGTTCCCACGCTGGTACTGCTCTGAGGAGAGGAAATGAGAGAAGACTGCAGAGAGAGAAATGGAAACAAAAGGAAAAGTTGGGAAGAAAGTCTGCACAGAGCCTTCGACGATGATTGACGCGTGGCCAAGAAAGAAAGAAGCAGAAGTCAAAAGAAAGATTGAGAAAAAGGACCAAAAACAAAGGGTTAAATGATGAGTGACGCATGGTAAAGATGGGCATTTTCTCCATTTCACTGTTCACGAACAGTGAAAAACAATGCCAGGAGAACCTAATTTTAGTATATAGAAGATAATATAATATAATTTAGATATTTTAATATATTATTCAAGAGATAAATATATGATTAAAAATCATAATTTCACCCTCTAAATAATAATAAAAAATTATCTTAACAATGGTGTCATCCAACGATGTATGAGCGGAGCTCATTTAACAGCCTCGATTGCTCGTGTGAGAATTGTAGTGTACGCATCATCAAGGTCATCAATGGTGGCTGTGTAACTAAGAGAGAAGAAGAGAGGTTAAGAGAGAAAGAGATACAGAGAGAGATAAAGTATTCTTTGATATATTTCTGTTTTCTTACTTTAATACAAGCATATCATTTCCTTTTATACTTGTTACATTACTTACTTCTTAAGCAATCTATTTCTCAACAATCTTAACTAACTTTAACAACTATACTGCCTAATCTATTGACATATGACAGTATCTTGACCCTTGCTCAAGGCTTGATCCTTGTCATCTTACATCCCCACGCAATCTCATACTTGTTCGAACCAAGCATGAGATTGGAACAATGGTCTTGAAATAAGGAAATAGACAAGCCTTTAGTTAAGACATCAGCAAACTGCTCCTTGAAAGATACATGTTGCACGGCCAAATCATCTCGAATCACCCTTTCTCGTACAAAATGATAGTCTATTTCGATGTGTTTGACCCTAGAGTGAAACACCAGATTGGAGGACAGATCTATGGCACTGATATTGTCACACAACATTAATGAAGAATCAAGAAAAGGCACATGAAGATCACATAATAGCTGTTTGATCCATGATAATTCAGCAATTGCTATAGCCATTGCTTAATATTTAGCTTTGCTAGAAGATCTGGAGACTATATGTTGCTTCTTGGAAGCCCAAGAAATAGGACTCGAACCATAATATACAATGTAGCCAGATGTTGACCGTCGATCATTAAGATCATTATCCCAATCTGCATTGCAAAGATGGTTTTCCAGGTTGAAAAGTAATACCATAATGAATTGTACCACTGAGGTACCTGAGAATCCTCTTGACAGCAACAACATGAGAATTCATAAGCCGATGCATAAACTGACAACACTGATTGACTACAAAGGCAATATCGGGCCTGGTAAAGGTCAAATACTGTAAGGCACCAACAATACTTCAATATTGATCTGGACTATGATATGGATCACCATCATCCTTTAAGAGCCTGTGATATGGAAGGCAAGGTGTAGCACAGGGTTTTGAGTTGCTCATGTCCACTTTAGCTAGCAAATCTCGAATATACTTTTGCTGAGAAACAAATAAGCCCTGTGAATGATATGAAATCTGCAACCCCAGAAAATAGTTTAACTGACCCAAATCCTTCATATCAAAGGCCTTGGTTAAGTCTATGATTACTGCAACAATATCTGAGGAATTACTTCTAGTAAAAATTATGTCATCAACATAAAGTAACAAGACTACAATGCCAAGCGAAGTGTGCTTAACAAACAAAGAAGGATTTACAAGGGATGCCTAAAACCCCAATCCTGGGAGGAAACTAGTGAATTTTTCATTCCAGGCTCTTGGACCCTGTTTAAGACCATACAAGGATTTATTTCATTTGCATACAAAATCAGAAGGCTGATGAGAGCTAGCAAACCTAGGTGGCTGTGACATGTAGACCTCCTCAGTTAAATCACCATGTAAGAAGGCATTCTTAACATCCATTTGCCTTAAAGACCAATGGAATTGAGCTGCAAGTGCTAAAATAAGTCGAACAATAGTTGGCTTCTCAATAGGACTGACAGTTTCACTGTAGTCAATGCCCTCCTCTTGATTATACCCTTTAGCAACAAGCCAAGCCTTATACCTGGCTATAGATTCGTTTGGATTCTTCTTGATCATATAAACCCATTTGCAATCAACCAAGTTCTTGCCATATGGAAGAGGAACCAAATCCCAAGTATGTTGAGTATGTAAGGTATCAATTTCTTCTTGCATAGCTGCTTGCCATTCTGCAACCTTACTAGCAGCTTTAAATGATGAAGGTTCTGAAACTGAACTCTCAACATTGGACACAGAAGCAACAAAAGCTTTCTTTTTGACAATGCCACTTTTAGACCGAGTTTGCATTGGATGTAAACTCACGGAAGGCACTAAAAGAACAATAGTGAGATTTTCTAGCTGAAAATCAGGATCCACAGGGACTGGAGACTGTGTAGATGTTGATGAATCAGATATAATACGTTGTAATGAACTCAAAGACCCTAAAGCACTAGATGTAGGTTATGGGATATGGAAGGTTGAGGAAGATAACTTTGAGGCTCGAAAAACCATATTTTTACACTAAAAAGTCAATCCTGGTACTATTCACTTTACCCTTTATTTTATCCTTATCGTTAAAACTCAAAGTTTTCAAGCCCTTTTTATTAGTTTTCCTTAAAATATAAGTCTTAAAGAGAAAATATATCTTTGGGGCCAGATTTCCCTCAAAAATTAAGTCTGGCTTAAATTATTCTAGACCCACCAAACTAAGGGTGGGCACTTGGAAACCGAAACTGTCACATCCCGGCCTAGGGGGAACCACTTCCCGGGCCCGCTACACCACCGTAGCATGATATTGTCCGTTTTGGACCCCGACCACGCCCTCACGGTTTTGTTTATGGGAACTCACATGAGAACTTCCTGATGGGTCACCCATCCTGGGAATGCTCTCGCGCGCTACTCGCTTAACTTCGGAGTTCCCATGGAACTCGAAGCCAGTGAGCTCCCAAAAGGCCTCGTGCTAGGTAAGGATGAGAATATACATATAAGGATCATTCCCTTAGGCGATGTGGGATGTCACAGAAACAAGAATCAAATCGAACCGTACCAAACAGTTCAATTTTACGGTTTTGAAAATGTTGCAGTTTTGAAACCGAACCACGACTAAGAAAACGGTTTGGTTTCGATTTTGGATTTTCAAAACTACATCGAAACCGAAACCGCACCATATATTGAATGTTATGTTCTAATTGGTTCTTTATTAGAGTTCATACATTTATAGTATGGACTCAACTATACTAGAATAGAATGCCATCCAATTTTGCACCTTTATTCAAGTTCATACGTCTCTCTCTCTCTCCCTCAAAACTCATGTTCATCTATCTGGCCACACACAAGAAGCTGTGCAATCAATAGTACTCATATTGTAGTAGAATTACTAATTCCAACCCTTGATCACAACTCGATCTAAAAAGGCACATAGTTCATAGATGTGCTAGAAGCTTGAACCTGATTAATGCAGCATACCTGTAATTAGCAACATTCTTTCGCTTGAGAAATGTGCTTCATAACAGTGCTTATCTTGATATATAACTTAAACAAATTGTGCAGTATAAAAGATGTATACATGTATACTTTCTTTAATGCTTGTGTGTGGTAGATTCAGTGTTCTAAAAATCGGCCTAGGCAGTCGCCTAGGCACTAGGCGGAGGTGTGCCGATGCAATTAGGTCCGAATCGTTAAAAATCGGGGAGCTGTTAGGCGCCCACCTAGGCGCTCTTAGGTGGCCTGGGTGATTTAGGCGGTTATCTAAACGGAGTGAAATGGTTTCGTGGGAAGAAATTCCAAATAGAAACCCAAAATCGCAAACTCGAATTTAAACTTGAAAGTAACATGCAAAGCATGGGTTAAGCTACTTGAGTTTCTAACGGGACTAATTCGAGCTCATGGGACCCCAAGTTCGACGGGTCCCTTGCTAGAGCTCCACGCCAAAAGCTCAATTTTCAAAGGTTGTAGCTCGATTCCATTAGAGCAACTCTCACCGAGAACCCCTGCTTGGATTCTCCTACTTTCCATCACAGAATTTAACATGCAAAGGTACCATAGGGATCCCCAGGTTGCGCAGGTCTTGTATTTGGTGGTTTGGGGTCTCGATTTAATTGGAATTTGTGGTGATGGTGACTGGAGCTCTCTTTGGCTATGGTGGTTTAGAAAGAAGGCAGAGAGTTTGAGAGAGAGAGAGAGAGAGAGAGAGCGAGCTGTAATCTTCAAAGGAAAAGATGGTTTTAAGAGAAGGCTGAGAGTTCGAAAAGAAAGAGAGAGAGAGAAGAGAGAATCGGTTTTCAAAAACAAAAATGATGGTGATGTTTGAGTGATGATAAGAATTGGTGGTTGAGTGTGTAGGTTTAGAGAGAGAGTGAGAAAGTGACGTGAGGGTGGGGTGTGTGTGTGTGTGTGTCAGAGGGAAAGAGAAAAGATGTGTGAGAGGTGAGAGAGAGATAGGACCGGTTGATATGAAATGGGGAAGGATGCATGCTCTGATCGGTTTTGGTGCTCCAAAGTTAAAAGTGTCACCAAGCCAGTTAAAATCATAAATAAAAGACTCATGCTCTGACCGGTTTTGGCTCCAAAGTTCAAAGCAGGACACAATAAAATCATAAATAAAAGAGAGAGGATTTCGGGGATGATACCAATGGGCGTGGTTTCATTAAGGGATAACTGGCATGGCTTTCTAGTAGTTTTATTATTAACCACCCAACCCATTACTTCAGATTTTTACTTTTATTTTTTAGAAATTTGATATAATCATTCAAAATGTCTTAAATTATATGGCATATATGCTTAATGTGTTTTTAAATTTTAGACTTGTTGGATACTATTTTTGTATTTTATCATTCTTTTATTATGTTATCCATGGATTTCATATAAGTATAATTTTTTATGTGTTAATATGCATTTATTTACAAGATATATAAGAAATTAACCTAAATCCGCCTAGAGCGCCTAAGCGCCCGCCTAGGCACTAGTTCGCCGTCCGACTAGTGCCTAGCGTTTTTTAGAACCTTGTGTAGATTGGTGCTACTGTTGCATATGGTCAGACAAATCTCTCTATCTCTGACTTCCTTTGTTTTTTTGTTGGTGAACTTTTTTGCTGCAGGTTTGTTGCTTTTTTTACCGTAGTTTTGCTTTTGCTGCTGTTTTTCACTACAGTTTTGCTACAGGTTCATTGATTAATGTACAAGGAAAATGAGATCGTCTTATGCGTAAATAGGTGAAAATTTAAAATTGTAATTTTTTTTTTCTCAAAAAACCGAACCGAAACTGTTTGAAATTGCACCGAACCGAATCAAACAGTTTGATTTCATTTCGATTTTTGCTTCACAACCGCACTGTAAAAAGTTTAGGTTTCGGTTACGGTTTCACTCGAAACCACACCAAACTGCACCGCACCACCCCTACACCAAACTGTCATATTTCAAACTTTTTTTTTTTTAATTATAATCCAACTGCTGTGATCAAATCTAACGGCAAAAAGAAAGAATAAGCCCAGGCATCAAACTTTCTACAAAGCCCAGAAAGAATAAGCCCAGGCATCAAACAGCCCTACAGATATTACGTCCAACCATACTCAAATAAAAAATCATTATTTTATTGTTTGTCAAACTCCTTTCTTTTTTGGGGTCGAGAATCATGTAACCATTATTATACTATAGTATTCTTCTACAGTTGTAAGTGAGAGTTCCCAGATTTGACTCTTATAATTTTACGAATGACGAATGAGATACCTAATTATGCTGTCAATTATATACGGCTTTGCCCAAATCTCTCAAAAAATAGAAAAAGCCAAAGAATAAGCATTTAGCTGCACAATATGTAAATAATTCTAAAAACAATCATTTATTTTCACTAGGAGTTTGCTTGAACTAAAAGATTTCAGATCAACAAAATTTCTATGTATGGTCATTGAAAACCACACATACACATGCATGAACGACATGAATTTGATACATGAAATAAGCATGCAAAGTTTTGGATTTGTGTAAAGTGACTTGCAAAATATTGTACATAAAGTGGACTATAGGGACATTATCCTCTCCCTAAACTCAAAAGCAAAGACCACAATATGAATTCCTTTGGAATAAAGGGCAGTCTCATTTTTCGCCCAAAGTTAGGCAGTTCTCAACTACAGACAAAGACCCTTCAATCCTCCCCAAAACTCCATATTCCTTTTCACCCTCTAGACAGTTTTTCTTATGCACCCACACGTTGATTAGGACACAACCCTGAAAATGTCCAAACGAATCTAACCCTACAATTAAGCTGCATTAATGGCCATCACTATCTTACTCTTCAAATATGGTTCTCGATATTTCAAGAAGAATGCGATACGCTTACTCGTTCACGCTTGTATAGTTGATTTGGGACAGCTGAGGCACTAGATTTAAACATGTGTTCGCTTCTGATGATAGCGCAACTCAATGTGCAGAAGATGTATACACATTTAGGGACCCAATGGATAGTGTTGAGGTGTAGGGGCATCACATCAAAGGTCCGGTGAGGACTCGGGGGATTTTTCGGTCTACTGCTTTTGAACTCAAAAGGTATCTGTTTCTACTTTATCCCAACCCAAAGCCTAAGCGAAAAAACCCCCTTTGAATACAATGAATAGTGTACAATTTGGCAACCTCTCCAAATGGAATCAAAAAGGAGAAAGTGGAGCAAGCTTTACAGCCCATCATTCTTCTAGTTTTGTAGGAGATTGATTAGTTAGCGAGTAATGTTAGAGAGACTAACTATATAAACTAAATTCTATAAATTAAATGACATAAAAGTTTATGATTGGATTATTACTTAAGTGTTGATTAATGTGGTTATTTTTTATTGGTAACACATCATTTAGTTTTCAAATTTAGTCTACCTAGCACCATTCTTACTTAGCAGATCAATACGGCATTTTTTTATTGCCATGTACCACTGAATACACCTAAGGGCGTAAGGTCTACACCCAACCTACTAAAAAAAACTTGTCATGTTACGTGCTAGGTTGAGGGATAAGTAAAATTAAGAATAATTATTGTAGCACATGTTATATTTTGATAACAATTTTGATAATTATTATTATAATTTGATGTCACTTGAACTCAAGAGTTGTTGAACTTTGAGCGTAACACAAATCTAACAAGTTATTAAACGACTGGCCAGTACAAGTTCTATACCTCTACGTGGCAAGAAGTCCCAGCTCAAAACTCGTCCGAAATTACATGATCATCTTCAACTCCTATGATTACTCCCTACATGGGATCTTAGTCTCCTTTACTTTTTACTTCTTTGTCTTTCTGTTTTGGCCAGATTTCAAGCCCTACTTTCCTTAATATGTTTTAAAGCATAACTTTCAACATTTGTTTAAAATTAGATGTTTATGACTTTCTAATCAACCTTTGCTTGCAGTCAAACTTCGTAATTGACTTTTTAAGGAAAAGAAAGAAACAAACAAAATCACCCTTCTCTAAGTCATCTCTTTGCCATGAGATGGGACAGTTTCGGTTGTAGGAATTAGGTACGTCCGCAAGCGGTTTGGCATAATGTTCTTGACCAAGTAATACAATTACGCATCGTGAATTCGACTTGTAATCGGTTGAATCAACGTGACATTATTGCTAAAATCCATGATAAGAGTAAATAAAGTGACATTCAGTTAAATCAGCGTAACACAATGACCAGAATGCACAATATGGCAAAGTGATGTGCCACCCAAAGCACATTCTTTGCTTCCCTTTTTTCTACAAGAGCCGAGAGGCATAGATAGGATTTTCAGCCCAAACACAAACCCATACATCTCCGCACGCCACTTGGGTCCCTACCTGACTCTTTTAATTTCCTTCCTTTTCTCGACAGAAATTACTGAAGCAAAATTTCAGATAAGTCACACAAAACAAGTCTACTGCAAAATACAAACTTCAATGGTGGATTCTTGAGATTAAAATTCCTCTTTCTTCAGTTGAATGCAGAGTCAAAGTGGCATCTTATCTTGCTTGCTGCTACGAACTGAAAACAAATCACCATTAGTTTAATCATAATCACTACACGGATGCACAACCAAATGCTAATTTAATTAATAAAGACCAAGTTGAGTTTATATAATGAATTAACATCGAACATACGACGAAGTGCAGACAGTTCAGAGCTCTTGAGCACACGCAGCCTCTTCACAGTCGACACAAACATCCTGCAAATCGAAGATCCGAGCAAATTACACAACATTGTTTAATGCCGCTTACGGCAGGAGACAATATTACAAATTTCAGGCGCAAAATGACACGATATGATGCCGTTGTATGGAGTTGCGGGAATCATTACATTAAGAAACAACGAACGAAAACAGTACGCTGATTTTTATGGATAAAAAAGAGAAGCATATATTGTTTAAAGATCAAGGAATCTAATTCTGCATGATTTAATAAAATGGTGAGATTAAAACTGAAATCATATCAGCAAGTGTTGGAATATAATATACATGAGGAAGTGAAAGAAAATAATCTAAATTTGCATCAGATTCACAGAGATGATAAGATGCTTACTGCCATGGGACATCCCCAACGAGCATCCTGTCTCCTTCATTATCTTCATAAACTAAAGTATATTCTCCACTTCCATCCAATAAACCTGTGATTTCTTTCTCTTCCCCTTTCTTGTTCTTGGTTCCACCAGCACAGGAATCTCTTTGAGCTAAAGATAAGAGCGCACAAACGACAAACAAGATTGTGTATAAATAAATAGGATGTATTTTCATGAAAAAGAATCCGAATACCCCATCAAAACAAATCGTGGTAAAAACCAAAGCATTATAAAATTCGTGTTGGTAAAATGAATTTTGACCATATGAAGTATACACTTACCCAAATCATACTCTCTCTAACTAATTAAAAATACTAGGAATAAGTTTTAAACAGTAAATTAACAATGTGGCTACAATAATAATTAATTAGTCAAGATTAATTATGAGATTTACCTGCGAGAAGGTCACGGAAGAGTTGATCGACAGCGGAGGAGAGCTTTTGGTAGCTGTCATGGGCACTGAGGTCCACTTTTCTTCCGATGGGAACTCCATCCATGTTAATTTTCACAAACAGACCCTGTCTGCTGGTTTCAACTGGTTTACCACTAGGAACTTTGTTTTGGACAACATTTTCGGATTCAACCGCAGGTTTCGATGAGTTGTTGCTTGCAAGATTTTTCCTAAATGATCGAACTGGAGGCCAACCCACAACCGAAGCAGGAGCAGTTCTGTAATTTTTTTTTTTTTTAGGATATCAAAAGAGAAATAATTAGCACAAATTAAGTTTTCATATATTAATTCATAACAAAATTCTTATACATAAATTCTACAAAAGACATTAAGAACTAAATAATAATGTAAGAGATAATATCTAGGCGTTATTGAAGTAGATTTGGCAAGAAACAACGACAGAAAAGCCAAAAACTTGGATGAAAATGGAAGAACAGACGGTATGCTTGGACAGACCCTAAAAGAAAAACAAGCTTGATTATGAATAAACAGAAAAAAAAAGCAAACTGTCTCACAGGAAAGACTACAGAAAAAGGAAAATAATTTGAAACTTCAACAAAAATGAAATAAATAATTTAAAAAAAAATAGAAATATTATGCATGGACCACAACTTTGCCTAGTCTAGCTCCTAGCAGTGAGAACCTGTGAGTGAATATCCTGTCTGAAAAAAATAATAATAACAATATTACACAGGAAAGTAGAAAAGGCTGGATTACCTTTTCTGAGAGGTGTTGGGGAGCACAGCTGTGTCTGCAGGGGCTGGTGAAAACCCTTTCCTTTCTGCATTCTGCAAGTCTACCACTTTACTGCAACAGGGCTGTGACGGTTTGTTGGAGTTGACAGGCAGGTGAACAAAAGATCCAACTTTTGCCTGCTGCTGGTAAGAAGAAATAAGTTTCTGGGTTTGGTTGGAGAACATGGGGGAAGAAAAGTACCCAAGAGAGAGAAGGGACTGAGACTTCTCATCTCTTTCTCTTTCCATTGACCAGTCTTGGCATGGAGGGCCAAGCCTGAGCTCAAGCTTCTTCTCCTCTGAGGAGGAGCTTCCATGGCTGCTGCCTTCAATATCTCTGTTCATAAGCCAGTCTCTCTGTCTAGGAATTAAATCTAGGAGCTGGGGACATGCCTCCTCCTCCTTCCTTGTACATCCCTCCATCTCGGTGACCATATGTAAATACTCTGTTTTGTGATGACCCTAGTGAAAAATTCAAATCTTTCTACTTTCCCTTGTACTTTTCACACACCAGAAGTACAAATTGAAGGAACTGCACTGAGAAATGGAACAAGGGGAAGTTAACAAGCTTGGGATAAAATAGAAACCACTTTGATAAGAACAAGGAAAAATGGAAGAGAAAGGGAGAAAGGGGTTTTACCTTATAAAAGCCATTAGACAAAGCTCTAAACTTTGAAGGCCAACATCCTCATGTGCTCGAATTGCCCACTTGGTATCACACACCTTTGATATCAAAAGATCTGGAAGAAACAAACACAAAGGAAAACCCAAAACCTCACAAGGGAAGAGAAAATAAGGAGAAGAACAACCAAACTCAAAGCACAAAAGGGACAGGGAGGCTAAAATAGGGCGGGGATTGATGTCTACTGGGTTTTTTTCTCTTTAAATTTTGATGTAGGCTTCAGTGGGTTCTTTCTCTTCTTTTCTTTTTTCCTTCTCTCTCTCTCTACTTTTGGGACTCGTGGGGTGTATGAGTAGTTGCTGTGAGAGATTTTTATAAATAGAGATGGAAACAAAAGTGAAAAAAGATGAGATGGGCAGAGAGATTCCCTTCCCCCCCCCCCCCAAAAAATAGAACCCCAAAACAGAAAACAGAAATTAGAGCAAACGCACGCAACCACAGCCCCTCTCTCTAAAAACACAACGTAGTAACAGGAGGAGGAGGTTGTTCAACTCAGGAAGCAAAGCGTGCTGTGCTGTGCTGACCTTCCCTCTCCCAGCAACACCAAATGTTGTCCAGCCTCGTTAGCACACAACCCCAAACATCCCCTCAATATTTGATAGAAAATGACATTCTTGCTCCCAAAGTCACTGCCCTATTTGCCTACAGCCTAGTGCTTTGCATTGCATTGGTGTTAATAAAGTTAGTTTACACAAGCTTTGTTTAGCACAGCACCCAATAAATTTTGTCTTTTTAGTACCAAAGACACTCGTTTACGGGTAATACTAAAAAGACTAAATTAACAAATTAAATAAGGTAGTTACAAATGATTTGATTATTAATTCATGATTGGGTTCGAATATGCAATTCTACTTTATTTGTTTAAGTAGAGATGATATTCTAGGATCAGTTCGCTCACACATATATTCATCTTTTACAATCATTCATGATAGGAATATTAACAAAACATAGACGAGCATGGTAAGCGCTAATCCGTGTGCTCCACTTGTTTAGAGTCATGAGTCCAAATTTTTTTGTCACAAGAGAAAGACTTGTTTACAATGACATTCTTGCTTTCAAAGTCGCTAATAAAAAAAAAAGTAATGCTAGAGAGATCAAATTTTTTAAATCAAATTTACAAAATAAATAATGTGATTGTAGATAATTGAATTATTAATTAAGTATCGATTAACATGTTTATTTTTTATTAATTACACATCATTTAATTTGTACTTTAGGTTAAAATTTTTAATTTCTTTAACATTATTCGTCAAAAAAGTCAGTGCTCTTTATCGAATTGATGTTAATAAGAGTTGATTTTTCTTGTCGAGCACGAAACCCAACACATTTTGCCTTTTATTAGTGTCAAAGTCACTTAACTAAGTAGGTGTTAATTTAGGAGGAGGTTTGGGATAAGCAAAGACACGTGTTACATTGTTAGGCGTAATAAATTAATGCGGTTGCTTTTAGAAACTTAATCGAAAAACTCCTAATTTAACAAAAAATCACATTTTTACACTAAAAAAAATCAATATTGATACTATTTATTTTATCTTTTATTTTGTTTTTATCGTTAAAACTAAAAATTTTCAAGTTTTTTCGTTAATTTTCATGTTGCTTTTTAGCATGCCAAGAAATTGATGGATGGGACGTTGTCTATTGGTCTATTGGCCAATTACTTTCATTGTTCATTTATTTAATTTTTTAAATATATTATTTATACTAAAGTAGTGAGGGAGTGAACTAAGTCTCCTAATGAACGAGTCGTAATAATATGATTCAAATTCGTTTTTAGTAAAAATCAAACTTAAAACTTTGTGCTTATAAATAAAAATGAATATTATAAATGATGATAATAAGTGGTCTTTAATTTTTAAAATTATGTGCTCCCAAGAGAAGAAAAGAAAGGAAAAAGTTGAGGAAGGATTTGCATGATCCATTTTTGCAGGGCTTGTGCAATAAAAACATGCAGATCCCATGATCTTGTCTGCTCAATGCTCATCCACACATAGACAGAGTGGTAATGTCGTGCGGGAGAGTCCAACGTAAGAACTGCGTAAACCATGCAGCATAGCCGTTGGATTGGTGATTTGTCCTGGCGATGTGATGCAACGCGTAACAGGAAACAGAGCTGCTTTATTGGTCAATGTAAAAGAAGAGCTGCTCTTGAATAGTGTATGTGATGCGAAGTTTTTTTGTTTTTTTTTTTTAATAGTGTATGCGATGAGAAGTTTTATACTCTACGTTAATCGGCTGTCTGTCAGGTATGTTTTCTCACCGTAATTGGTGGTTCACACCAACCAACAATACTGCACTTGATGACCTTTGCCTTTGCTTCATGAATTAGGACACTGGTTTAATTTTAAGTTGTGAATTACCCAAAAATTAAAAAAAAAAAAAAATTTAAGTTGAGAAATATTAGAGATTCTCTCAAATTAGATTTTTTATGAATTCTTCTTCATCTCATAATTTTAGTACAATATTTTATAATATTGTCACGAGAATTGTGCCAAAAAATATGAAGTGGCAGAGAATTCCATTTTTGACAGAATCTCCTTACCATTTCTCTTTTTTTAAGTTTGTGTTAAACAGAGGCATATGTACTC
This sequence comes from Pyrus communis, assembly GCF_041283825.1. NCBI lineage: Eukaryota > Viridiplantae > Streptophyta > Magnoliopsida > Rosales > Rosaceae > Pyrus > Pyrus communis. The sequence goes on from NC_142581.1 coordinate 19,266,631, forward strand.
TTTGATCACAACATATAATTTTTCATTCTAGAATTTGCTATAATCTACACCAAGTAATTTATTTGAGTAACATTGTATTTTTTTTTTTTACCACATTATAACTCATTATTTTTCCAATGTTATTAAATCAGATTAATTGATGATGTTAAAATATATATTTATGCGAGCATTATATGTGATCTCTTTTTTTTTTTTTTGTCAAATGATAGATTTTATTAGATTAGATGTTAGACTAGCCACCGAGTTCGAACCAACGTCATCATGTAAGGGTTCAACACCATGGGTGGATCCGTATAGGGACTCGGGAGGTCTCGGGACCATCCGGAAGTCCAAAGAAACACTTGTGATCGACCTTCGGAACCCTCCAACAATTTGGGCAGGTGCAGCGGAGAGGCTTATTGCCTCCATGGATGTGCATGTAGCAATGCTTATAACGAAGAAGAAGAGGTTTCTAATTTTTGTTTTAATCCTTCAAATCATTGTAACCTCTCAACTTTAAACCCAAGTTACCTCATCCCCTAGCACCACTTGCCGTTCCACCACCTCTAGCTACCTAAATTTATTTCTTCCAAATTCATTTAAGTTTTTTAGTCCTAGACTCTAGTCTCAACTCCTAATTGTAATATGTATGTTACATTAACAAATTTCATCTTTGTAGAGTCATTAATTGATGCGTTATGTTGCTGAGGAGAAGTTGTTGACTTTATTCCCTTTGAGAGGAATCTTGATTATTATTATTATTATTTTAAAGCGGGACAACTACTAGCAAGCCATGGTTATCCATCCCTTTTAGGGGGCTAGAAGACTCACAGAGGCATTTCAGCTTTCTCCTAGCCACAGTCAAGCAGACTCACCAGCTTGGAGCCTCAAACTCGGGACCTCCGTGTTTTTTGTATTTTAAGAGCCGAAATCCACGATATTACCACTGGGCCACTTGATGTGGTTGATTAATTTTGATTATTTAATGAACGAAATTCAATAAAAAATAGTGCTATGGAACCAAACTAGTCTAATTTTTTTTTTTTTTACTTTTATCTTGGGACCCCCCGATTTTGAAAGCCTGGATCTGCCACTGCTCAACACCTTTCTACCATTGTGGTAAATGGCCACTGTTATCTCTTTAAAGTTATTCTTTTCACCACTCTCTTTTTTCACTTTCATTTTCTTTACTGAAACTTCCGCTTTGTTAGAAAAAAAAAATTACATCTTGAATAAAAGAAATCTCAACAAATAAAGGACTTTGTGAAAACATTGACTTTCATATCATTCTTATGTTATTCTTACATAATGCACGGAATTGTTATTTTATATTATTCTTTCAACAGTTAACGATAGCTGAATATGATAAGCAAAGATCCTTACAAACATATTATAAAGACGTGTAGGTTAATAAAAATGTTTTAAGTGAAGACCTATGTTATTATACACAACGAATTACATATCATGTTTGTCAATTATAGTTTACAAATCAATGTTTTGTTTTTTTGGTGGGAACATATCCATGTTTGGCATGCATATATTTCTTCTTCCACGTAGCCACGGATCATTTTGGTCAACTAGGCAACTTCACGCAAGAAATACATCATTTCAAGTGATTTTGATGTATATACGCATCAATACCTTGGGGGAAAAAGAAAAAAAAACCCTCATTCAAACCGACTTTTTTTTTTTCTTTGAAAAACAAACTAAATTAGATAGGAAAATCACAACTATATTCGGTCCTAATACAATCAGAGAAAAGAACATTTCTAGTAGTAGATAAAATATGAGCCTATACATGAATATGTTGAATTGTAAGTCTAATAAGAACATTGACGGAAAAATTGGTTTGTCGATATATAATTTGAAACGAAGTTGCCACAACCATGAAATCTTCTTCAACCATAGCCCTTAATCTCAAACCTACTTTTTTGTTTTTTTTTTTTTGGTCAAACAATAAATTTTTTAGATTATATGTTATATTAAAGCCGACAAGATTCGAACTCACTTGGCGTAAAAGGTAGCACTCATCTCCACCATTGTGGTAAAGGACCACTTGCCAAACCTACTATTTTTAGATGTGCGAATTTTTATTTCCGTTTTATTTGTGCATCATTAGATCTTTAATAATACAATTTTGAAAGAAAACTGTTATTAGCACTCTAAAAATATCATTATTCACTCCTCATAAATGTTTTTTTTTTTCTAATTATAAAAAATTTGGAATGCCAAATGAGATTTTAAGAGTGCTAATAACAATTCTCTTTTGAAATATTTAATACAATTCAATCCATATAGTGGGTTGGCTTCTCGATATATAATATGAAAAGAAGTCGCCAACCATGATATATTCTACCATAGCCTTCATTCTCAAACCTATTTTTTTAGATTTATGAATTTTTATATCTGTTTTCTTCTGTGCAGAGTCATTTGGATGTACTTTTATAATAATTGAAAGCGTTTTTAAAGAAAATATTTTCAAGTTCCAAAACCATTTGAAATGTTTTTTACAAAAAAAACATATAACTTGTGCTTCTTTCAAAAAACACTTTAAGGGTTTTTTCAAGATTAACTAGCATTCTACTTAAAAATTGGATCTAAAGATTTTAACTAAAAACATTTTTAATATTTTAAAAGCACATAAACAAGTAGATTGAAATATTTAATACAATTCAATCCATATGGTGGGTTGGCTTCTTGATATGTAATATGAAAAGAAGTCGCCAACCATGATATATTCTACCATAGCCTTCATTCTCAAACCTATTTTTTTATATGTATGAATTTTTATTTCTGCTTTCTTTTGTGCGGAGTCATTTAGATGTGTTTTTATAATAACTGAAAGCGTTTTTAGATAAAATATTTTCAAGTTCCAAAACCACTTGAAATACTTTTTACAAAAAAAACACATAACTTTTGCTTATTTCAGAAAACACTTTAAGAACTTTTTCAAGATTAACTAGTATTTTACTTAAAAATTGGTTCTAAAAACTTTAACTAAAAACATTTTTAATATTTTAAAAGCACACATAAACAAGTAGATCTTCAATAATACAATTTTGAAATATTTAATACAATTCAATCCATGTAGCGAGTTGGGGAAAACATTTGCGAAAACAAAAATAAATTGAACAAAACATTTGCGAAAACAAAAATAAATTGAAATTCGAACAACTCGGCTAGTCTGGTTGGATACTGGGAAACACATACTTTGCATAGGCCAAAACTACGAAGCCTATTTGTAGGTTTGGTGAATCAAGGAATAAACGCCATGTGTCGGAAGCTTAAGGCCCTTGTTTTTCTCCGTGGACCCTACAGCGTCGCTTTCTCACGTGGGGGTGCATGTGACCTCTTGGCCTCCGAAAAACCCAACATGTTCGACGTTTAATTCCCACGCTTGACTATGAGTCCTCGAGCACATAATTCTTACATTTTAGGTCTGTCATACCAAATGAATTAATCGACTGTGTCTTGCAGTGGTATGTAATTTTGGTAACAAATTAGGGTTGGGTTATTGTAAAAGAAGGTAGAGCTAGAAAGTTGTCTTCATAAATTTTAGAGGTATTTGTTGGTTTGCCTCCTGAATTTGTATAGAGTTGTTAATTTTGTCCTCAACTTTATTTTTAACTAATTACCTTCTTATATATTTTGATTAGCCAATTTTCTCCATAAACTTTAATTTAAACCGATTATCCCCTGAACTTTTATAAATAGTCAATTCCCCCTTTCATGTTATATTTTAAAATTTTCATTCAATTCTTCATACATCCAGTTTTTCATCCTTTTTGCCCTCATAGAATTGTCAATGTTGATTATGTGATCAAGATGGATGGAGAATTGGATGAAAATTTTAGAAATCTAATGACAGGGGAAAAATTGGCTATTTATAAAAGTTCAGAGAAGTAATCGACTAAAATTAAAGTTTAAAGGAGAAATTAGCCAATTATAAAAGTTCAAGAGGGTAATCGACTAAAATTAAATTCATGGAGAAATTGGCAACTCCATACAAGTTCAAGTGACAAATTGACAAATATGTCTAAATTTTAAGTTTGAGTTTGATTGCATTGCAAAATACACACTTTATATCTAAATTTTAAGCTGGGTGTAGCGATTAAACAAATGAGTTTTAATAAAAATTTCCTAAAAAAATTAACATAACCAATATATTGTCTTTAGATTAAATAAGATAAATTAAGTTCTCATCTCTCATTTTACTTTCTTATTAAATAAAACTTTTATTTTTTATTTTTTAACAAGTTCCTTTTGACTTTTTTCCACGTTGTTATTTGAATATTAAATGATTTACATGTCAACATATTTTAATTTTAAAATTAAAATCTTATTCCATTATTTCTAAATGTATTCACTTAGTATTTTTCATATATTTCTATTTTTAATTTGTATCCTTTTTTTAATTTTATCTTTTTAGTTTAATTAGTACCCATATATTTTAGGTTCTTTTTGTGTCCTTACTTTAGAAAACAATGTTGATTTGTTCATTATAATTTCAAATTTTAATATGTACCCTATATTTTTATTTTCATTTGTACGCAGATTTACCTTTTACTTTTTATGATGAATGTACTCATGCTAATTACATGTAATTATTTTATATTTTAAAATATATCAAAAGTTATTTTTTATGAAATATTTAATAACTGTGTGGGTACATTATTTTTTCAAAAACTATGTCAAGTATAATATTACTTTATTGTTGATTTTCTAAGTAATTATTATATTTAAAAATATGATAATTCTCACTTTATTACTTGAAGTATCATGAATACATCAAGTTTTATTTTCTTCCTAGTCTCATACTTAATGTTACATTTTTCTCCAAGATTCATACTTCCATTAAGTTGACCGTTAGACCATCTCCAAGGGAGATGTCAAAAATACCACATAGACATATAACGGTAACAAATGACGTACCATTTACACCAATTGAGATATCAAATATGACATGGAAAAGAAGGCTAAGCTGATATGGACAAAGGGATGTCAAATTTGAAGGTGCCTTCAAATTTGATTTTTGATATTTCCAAAGGCATTCCACTTGCCTTACCTTAAATGCTAGCATATTTAAGTATTATTTGATAATTTTTAAACCAACAACAATCCAACTTTTATTATTTTTGTTTTGAAAAAACATAAATGAAACAATAAATTTTGGCATATCGGGTGGAAGGAAAATATTGATAATATGTCAAATGCCAAGTCAGCCATCAAATTTAAATATGATCTTTTGAATTTAACGTTTCCTTTAAAGATGTTCTTAGTAACTTCATTAAAGCGTGACATGGCTACCACGTGGACGATGACTGTGCACACACGTGTCACTATGACTCCATGTGGAAATTAATTTAAAAAAAAAAACTAAAAAAAAATTGGCAGAATGATAAATAAATAAATTTGTTTTCCTGTTGTCTTCTTCCTAGAGGGAAGAAGTTCGATCTTGCCCTCCCTCCCTATCACGCCTCTACGTCTTCAACCTCGATTTCAACCAATGGCTCAAATTCATCCTCGATTTCCTCCTCTTTCGTTCCCCATAACCCATCGTCTGCTCCCTCGACTTCAACTAATGGCTCCAATCGAATATGTGTGATTTCATCGCATGACGTGCTCAACCCGACAAAGCACATCAACCTCATCTCCTAGAGTTTGTTGCGGATGAAGATGCAGATGTTTGATTGAGTTCGAATTGTTACAAACCTAGGTTGAACTCACACACTCAATCATGTAATTATGTATTTGGTTCGGTACTCAAATGTTGGGAGAATATCTATTATTGATTAAAGAGTAAGCATGGCCTTAAATAGCCTTACAAGGAAAGATGAACGCTAAAAATATGCAGCCCATGTTTTGCAATCCTAGAACGTGGTATAGGACTAAGTCAAGCTAATAACAGAAACAAATAACTTATCCCTAAAGACTAGGGCTTATTATCAATAGCTGAAACAAACCCTACAAATTAGGAACAAACCCTAACAGCTTCAACATCCTCCCTTAAACTGAATGTTGTCAACAATCAGTTTATATTCATGAGTGAATGAACACCCAATAGCTCCCGTAATTTCTGAAACACATCCAGCTTCATAGGCTTAGTCATGATGTCTGCCACCTACTCCTGTGAAGAACAATGAACCAATCCTACAACTTCATCCTTGGTGAGTTCTCGAAGAAAATGAAACCAAACATCTATGTGCTTACTGTGCCCATGCATCACTGGATTTTTTGATAGCTTACTAATAGAACTATTATCACAAAAAATTGTTGTGGACTTACACGGTTCATGATTGAGATACTATAAGACCCTCCTTAACCAAACTGCTTAACATGCACTTGATGTTGCAGCTATGAATTCAGCTTCAGTGGTAGATAACAACTGAGGACCATGAAATTGCCCCCGAACTCAACACAAAAACATGTCCAGAAGTGCTTTTCCTATCATCCAAATCTCCAGCATAATCATTGTCAGTGTACTCGATGAGTTCTTCTCTTCCTCCCTTCTTGTAGAATAGCCCAAAATTCACCGTGCCCTTTAAGTACCTCAATACTCTTTTTGCTGCTTTAAGATGCAGTTCAGTAGGTTGTTCCATGAACCTACTAATTAAACTGATCGCATTGCAGTAAAGTATATAAGACTATCTACGACTCATTTGTACAAAGTGCTATCAACTTCTATTCCATCTTCATCCTTTATTATTTTGAAGCCAGGGACAATGGGATTATGAACTGCATTGCTTTGGTCCATGTTAAACCTTTCCAACACTTTTTGAGCATATTTCCACTGACTAACATAGATACCTTCTGACCTTTGGAACACTTCTAAGCCAAGAAAGTAGCTCATTTTCCCAAGATCAGTCATGTCAAACTCAGTCATCATTGAATGCTTGAAATCTCTAAACATGGACTTATCATTCCCAATGAATATAGGATCATCAACATAACATTTTACCTTCATTCAGCCTTTTGACAAACAAGGTGTGTTCATGTGGGCACTTCTCGAAACCTTCCTTCATGAAATAAGACTCAATGCGGTTGTACCAGGCTCTAGGAGCCTGTTTAAGACCGTAAAAAGCCTTTTTGAGCTTATAAACCTTGTGCTTATGCCCCTTTTGTTCATAACCTGAAGGTTGTGCAATGAATAACTTTTCATTTATTTCACCATGGAGGAATGTCGACTTCACATCCAACTGATACACATTCCAGTCATTTCGAGCTGTAAGTGAGATAATAACACAAATTGTATCCAAATGAGCTACGGATGCAAACACTTCTGCATAATCAATCCCATATTGCTGGCTATACCTTTTTACAACCAGATGAGCCTTGTACTTGTCTACTTCTCCTTTCTCATTGAGCTTCGTTTTGTAGATCCATTTTACCCCAACTAATTTCCTTTCTGATGGCATCTCTGTTAATTCCCATGTATTATTTATCTCTATTGCTTTAATTTCTGAGTCCATTACCTTTCTCCGTTTGTCACTTTTTATAGGTTCCTTATAAGTAATCGGATCTGAATCAGCAAATAAAGCTAGATGAGCCATATCTTCTCCTCGAAGAGACCTTCTCCACTCACATAGTCTCTCATCCACACTGGTTATCCTCTATCTCGTCCCTCTCGGCCAGTTATGTCTGTATGTTCATTGTGATTAGAGTCCTCGATGTCTAGTGTTGTTTCTTCTGTCGCCGATTCTTCTGCATTATTGTCATTCCTTGGATCATCTCCTTCATTTGATTCCCATTTAAGATCAGCCATGGTTTGTCTCTTGATGATTGTCATTCCAGTCCCAAACTTTGTCTTCTTCAAAGACAACATCTCGATTTATCACGATCTTCTTAGTAGTTGGATCATATAAACGATAAGCTTTGGATTCCTCGCTAACTCCTAGTAGAATGCACTTCTTACTTTTATCATCAAGCTTAATCCTCTTACTGTTAGGAACATGCACGAGTGTTAAACATCCAAAAACCCTAAAGTACTCCATCAATGGTTTGGAGCCACTCCAAGCTTCTTCTGGCTTCATATGTCTCACTATTAGGGTTGGACTTCTATTGAGCACATGAATGGGCCAATTCACTGCTTATGGCCAGAAAGTTCTTGGCATTTTCTTCTCTGTAAACATACTTTGAATCATGTTTATAATGGTTCGATTCTTCATTTCCGCGACGCCATTCTGTTGAGGAGTGTAGGCAGTTGTTAATTGCCTTCGAATTCCATGCATGTTGCAAAACTCAGTGAACTCATGTGAAATGAACTCGCCTCCACGATCTGTACGCAGGGTTCTTATGCTTAAATTGGTTTCCTTTTCAACCTTAGCTTTAAAAGTTTTAAACGTATTGAGAGCTTCTGACTTTTCAACCAAGTAATATACCCAAGTTTTCCGACTGTAATCATCAGTGAAGGTAATGAGATACCTCTTTTTGCTATTGAAGATTGGATTAATAGGCCCACATATGTCTGCATGCACGAGTTAAAGGCTCTGAGATGCTCTCCACGTATTCTCTTTTGGGAATGAGTCTCGTTGTTGCTTTCCCACCAAACACTCTTCACAAACTTCCTTGTGTGCTTTGAACTTTGGTAAACCCTTCACCATATTCTTTTGCTGGAGAACCCTTAGACCACTCCAACCCAAATATCCATATCTGCAATGCCATAGTTGAGGTTGATCATCCGTCACAGTGGTCAAACAATGATGTCTTTGTAACTGTATGCCGGCTAGTAAAATGAACATGCAATTTTCTGCCATCATGGTCTCCCAGATTAATCCTCTCTCTAGATGATAAATTCTGCAATTTCCACTTTTGATAAAAATGGCGAGAGCCTTCTCTTGTAGTTGTCCAATACTCAATAAATTGTGTTTTAACCCCGAAACATAAAATACTCCAATGATGACCTGCATGATTCTGTTGACTTCCATACGGACATTTCCTTTTCCTAGCACATCCAAGCTTGAATCATTCCACATCTTCATAGACTTCCTGAATGTATCATCCAAAGTTGTAAACAACTCATTCTTACCACACATATGCAGACTACACATATGATTGCTGCATCTCGAGTCCATGAACCACAATTCTTCTCTGTTGACCTCCTTGATATCCACTTAGGCCATCAATAGCATTTCTTCACTAGTTTCTGCATAGAAACCTTTTGAGTCCTTCCCCTTCTTGGGGCACTCCCACTGAAAATGCCCAAGTTCATGATAGTTGTAACACTCAAGAGTAGTTTTATCTAGACTGTTTCTACCCCTTCCTCGTCCTCTTCCTCTGGAATTGCTGCGTCCACCTCGCCCACCTTGTTGGAGATCATGAGTCACTTTTAGGGCTTACTCATCCACTGAATGTCGCCTCATTCTTTGCTTGTGCACGAGCAAGCTGGTTTGTAGTTCATCAATGGACATGATGTCTAAATCATTCGATTCTTCAATAGAGCATACCACATAATCATATTTATCAATCATTGATCTCAGAATCTTTTTGATGACCACCATATCTTCCATCTTTTCCCCATGAATCCTCATCTTATTGGCTATGGTAAGAGCACATGCAAAGTACTCGTTTACTGATTCCCTTTCCTTCATGTGTAGAATTTCAAACTCGTTGCGAAGAGCTTGTAACTGTGCTCGTTTAACTCTTGTTGTGCCTTGGTATTTCTGCTTCAAGGAGTCCCAGATGTCCATCGAGGTCTCCTTCTTCAATATCGCTTCCAAGATTGAACGATCAATGACCTGGAACAAGTAATTATTGGTCTTCAAGTCTTTTAGTCTCAGATCTTCAATAGTTTTCTTCTGTCCATCTATGAGATCATCTACTGCTACAGGAATTCTAGTTTCCACCAAACTCCAATATTCCTTAGAGCACAAGAAATTCTCCATGAGCATGCTCCAATGATCATAATGTCCGTCAAACCTCGGGATTGCAGGTTGTACAAAGTTGTTTTCAGTCGTCATGGCGTCGTTGTTAAACAATGAAACTAGCGTCAATCAGGCCTCGTGGTGGGGCTCTGATACCAGATGTTACAAACCTACGTTGAACTCACACACTCAATCACATAATTATGTATTTGGTTTGGTACTCAAATGCTGGGAGAATATCTGTTATTGATTAAAGAGTAAGCATGGCCTTAAATAACCTTACAAGGAAAGATAAATGCTGAAAATATGCAGCCCACGTTTTACAACCCTAGAACGTGGTATAGGACTAAGTCAAGCAAATAACAGAAACAAATAACTTATCCCTAAATACTATGGCTCATTAACAATAGTTGAAACAAATCCTACAAACTAGGAACAAACCTTAATAGCTTCAACACAAATCACATTTAACCCAAGTGGACTCAGCGATGGAATCGCTCTTGTGTCTGTGACTTGACTCCAAATATGAAGCACTGAGTCGATTTGGGGATTCAATCGCTATTTGGGCTTTTGAACTTGAGATCGTCGAAGAACACGAGGTCTTGAGGTTGTCGAAAACGACAAAGACAATGTCGAATGAGACGCTGCATCGATGATGAGGACATTAGAGAAAACAAGACGATGTCCAATGCAAGAGAGATGAAAGAAAGAGAAAGACGACTGACAAGAAGACAAAGCACACCTACCTCATGCTGAGATTTCAGTTCAAAAACCCTAAACACCTAAACACTAACAACATGTAACATATCCAAGTGTTTGCCGCGGCTAGGTAATATGCTCTGAAAACTTCATTTGTTATTCGACGGATCTAGAGAGTGAGGGTGCAGGTGCGGGGCTAGGTTGAAGGACTGGGTAGAAGGGTTGATAAAAACTTTTTGTTTCTGTTTGGTTACCGGTTTATGGGTTGAGTATGAAGATGGTTGATTAAGTTTTTTTTTTTAAGTATTTTGAAGAAAATTATAATTAATTATTGTTATTAGATATTTTTAAATGAATTTTCAGATTTTTTGGCATTTTAAATAATTGAGCCGTAGTTTTTTCTTTTTAATTTTTTAATGTCTACATGGAGCCACAGTAGCGCGTGGATGCACATTTATTGTCCACCTGCAAGCTACGTCACGTTTTAATGGAGCTATTAACAGTCAACCTAACAAAAGTACGAATTTGAGAGAAAAACGTAACTTTAGATATGTGACTTGAATGAAAAAAAACTTTATGTATGAAAGTTTGAAATCCACAAGACTTTAGAGTAGTTTGAAAACCATGTCACACCTTAATAGATTTACTCTTATTTGAACTTTTAAAATGTCATAACTTGTGAGATATTGAATCTATAAATGTAGGATTTACAATGAAGCTAAGAACTTTGATCAAATTATTTAAACAAACTTGATTTTAGTTTAACAAATGGGTTGACCAGGATCAGAACCAACATGACCGATTAGAATAACTAAATGAATCTTTTTTATGAATAGTGTTACGATTTTTTTTTTTTTTTTTTTTTTTAACTTTAGTTTCTTTTATTTGTATATATATTTTTATTACGAGTGATATTATCATAAGAGATATGATGATTTGAAAAAGAACTTTAAGCTGAAATACTATTTTTATTAATACAATCCACACTTACCCACTTCTTACAACTTATTAACTTTTGTTTATGGAGAAACAATTTTTATTTAGATTGAAAAAACTCATACACAACTGATATCATGAAAGAGGGCAGCATGAATAACATGTGGAGGATCCTCGTTCCATACTATATAATTAGGAATGGGTAAAATACTTATGGGTTTGGGTAACCGCGGTTACTTGTTCATTTTAAGTTCACGATTACGGTTATGGATAACCGTTTAGACGAATAAAAGGTTATGGGTATAACCGTTTATCCGTGAAATTTAAATGGGCGGTTATGAGTACTACCCGCGGTTATAATAGGTATCCATCGGTTATGGGTATTACCTGCGGTTATAATGAGTATCCATTTACCCATTTAATTTAATATATGTAAAATTTAAAAACTAATAACAATAAAAACCCAAAATTTTCAATCACTCCACCAGACTTAAAGTCTCAAACCTCCATCCCCCGCTCATTTGATTTGGTACTCCGCTTTTGTTTGCTTTTTTTTTTTTTTTTTTTTTAAATTTTTTTGATAACTGAGTGTACAATTTAAATCTTTTGTGATCACTTACCTCTATTAGATTCATGCTAACTGGTGTCGATGTTCCTAAATGGGATACTAATTCGATTTATACATTTCTTTTGTAGGCCGCTTTTGGTGACACTGAGTCAATGAGACTTTGTGATTGAACGTGTTAAAGCATTAGTGTTTGAAAGTGTTTAGTTTCAAAATATTTTGGAGCTTTGATCATTTATTATTCAAGATAATGATTACTTTTTGTTTTTAGAAGCTTTACTTTGTAATCATATGAATTATAATTAAAGACTTGCTTGGATGTAATAGAAAAATATTGTTTGTAAATTATTATTTCAATTATTGGAATTATATGAGGACTTAAATGATTAAAATAGGGAAATACATGCTAAAGTGTACTTGTAACGGTGTTTAATTGTCAGAAAACGAAAATTGTGAATTTTTTTTTTTTTTTTGTAATTTTTCAAGTTGTTAAAAAAAAAAAATACATGTAGACGGGTGAAAAAAGGGATAAATGGGTAAAACAGGATAAACGGGTTCAAAAACAGGTAAATAGGTAAATGGGTAAACGGTTATGGTTAAATGGGTACACGGTTATGAGTATGGTTAACCGTTTATAAACGGTTATGGGTATGGGTATAAAATTTTATGCAATTACCCAACGGGTAAACGGTTATGCGGGTATGAACATAAACGGTTATGGGTAAATAATCGCGATTACCTGTCCGCCATAATTGTTGCCCATCCCTATATACAATCCATTTTAGTATTTATATTTGTAATACCATATCTGCAAAAATTGAATTATTAATCAGTTTGTTTATCAAAGAATAAAGGGTAATTCTAGGAAAATAAAATTTGTAACTAAATGATATGTTACTAATAAGAATGAGAACGTTTATTATTGCTTAAATAATAATCTAATCATCAACTTATATGTTATTTAATTTATAAAATTTTGTTTTACTAGTATTACAAAAAAACAACACACAATTAAATAAAGGAATCAGAGTACAACCAAATCCGTTACAATCACAAATAAAAGCATGTCTAGCTTTCAACGGAATAGAACGATGCCAAATATGAGTATCCAATATTTTATGACCTACACTAGCAACGGCGTCTGAGAAAAAAATTATAAACCAGTTATTTTATTGTGGTTGTATATTTTCGTGATAATATATCAAAAATCCTGGGCCGTTGATTGTGCAATGGATGGATGGTGAAGATGAGAAGATTCGGAAGAACAGCTCGTGATGTGAATGTCAAATCCGAGACTGTGTGCATGTTCACATTAGAGAGAGAGAGATAAGAGAGAGAACAGATCGTACATGTAATGATGATGCCTTTGTCCTCAAAACATAACAAGAATTTATTGGACCGGAATCAGATGAGGCGCACTAAAAACTGCCAGTTAAATCATTGAACTTTTTTGTTTTTTTGTTTTTGGTCAAACTAATTTACTTCCATTGAAAACAGCAAGTACAAGAAAAAAAGAGAGCCAGAAGGCAACCCACTACTTAAATACAAGCCCAATAGCAATAAAAAAAAATACAGTAAATAGGTTCAAAAGTGACCAGCCGAACAACAACAAAAAAAACTAAGATTGGAACGAAACCAGCAACCACCAGATGTGTCTCCATCACAAGATCACCACCACCACCAAGAGAACAAACCAACGAAACAAATGGATTAACGGAAAATAGGGGTGAGCAAGCCACTCACGTAGAAAGCGCTCCTATAATCCTGCCAAATAGTGATAAAAGCACTTTGACAACCACCTAACACCTGAGAAGAAGCATACGGGCCGAGTAGCAAAGACCAGTGGTTGAGGATGTGTGACGAAAAGTTGCATTGAAGCAGGAGAGGGCCATGAAGGTCCAAATCTGAGTCTAGCTCATGGGAATTGAGATAGATTTCATAGAAAAAAGCTCAAGGGAAGCCAAAATAAAGACGAAAATAAAAAAGTTCAGAAAATAAAAAACTTTTGAGCGGAAGAAAGAAAGGAAGGAAGGGGGAAGGAAGAAGGAAAGCAAGAGAAAAAAAAGAAGATGCAGATGGTGGAGGTGGAAGGGAAAGATGGAAAGAGGGAAAGAGGGAAAAAGAGCTAGAAAAAGCTGGGAATGATGGGGGAAGAAGGGGAAGAGGAAGATGCAGTATGCCTTAATCCCAACCGTCTGAGTTAATACTAGTATGTTACTAAATTAAAATGTTAAAGAGTTCATCTTTTGTCACTTGTACTACGGTTTAGTGGTATTTTGTAAGTGAAAAATTTTAGGTTTGATTCTCGCCAAAAGCGAATTTAAAGCACTTTATTACTAGCCCAACCCACCTCTCCCTCCCTTAATATTAGATAATATCATTTATTTAAAAAAAAACATCTTTATAAATAATTAAGTCTCCTTAGCATTATTCATAACTAATTCTCAACATTTTCTTTTTGATAATATGAATTTGGGATATCAAGCAAATAAATCTTGCTCAACCAACAACTTGGCTATAAAAAATAATAACGATGTTATGAATTGGAAGTAGATATTATTTCGGTATAATAATACAATGCAACTTATATGGAACAAAATTACTGTTATTTCGATATTTCTGTATAATAATACAATGTTATATGTAAATTTCTCTTTAAATAGGCTTGCATGATTGAATCAAAACGTTGCGTTACAATGAATTTGTTTAATGTAAGTTGCATTGTGAGCAAATTAGAAATAAATTTGTTTGAAAGCACATATACAGTCAGAAAACAGTGCCAAATTCTCTCAACAGTTTGTATGAAATTAAATAAGTTGACTTGATTATTGTAATATGTAACAAGCTTGGCTAAGTGATCGGTTAGTCCTGTTTTTCATTAAACTCATTTACAAGTCATGAAAGACTACCAGACTATTCAAAATTTCCACACATTGTCAATCACTACTACAAAATTGGCTTAATGTGTCGGAGAATGGTGGCGGTTTTATATTATTACTATCGGATAAAATATTTCTGACAACATGTTTAAATTGACACACCCCGACCCGAAATGTCCACTTGGACTCTGTATCGAGTTGTGCTGACCGACACCTAGAAGGTGACAAAGTCATAAAGTGTAGTGTGGTGGAATATGTGAATAAATTTAAACCTAAAAGTGCCTAAATATAAGAGTGTGCTGTGAGCGGGAATGAACCCATTTCACACGTGATGTCAGAGCATAAGTACAGTATAGTAAGATAGGGTGAGAATTATACCATCAAAGGTAATCGTCTACACCAAGATTTGCCAAGAATCCTCGTTGGTAAGAAAGCTTAGCTACTAAAACTTGGAGGGGCGAAAAACAAGGGTGAGTGGGCCTGAAAATAAAGTTTTAATAAAAACCTTTGAAAACGTTATAACCCTTCATCATAAAACATGTATAGTTTCCAAGATATACATACTACATGTAGTATGAAAATACTCATCGTAGCCTGCAAAATATCAAGATATCAATACGGCACAATAGTTCATATATAAGTGCATGACATCAGTAATCATATACTTTCATATAAGCAAACATACCAAACCAAGTGCTCATCGACACATGCTGACACACGAGTTCATGCAGAGTTATTCTGACATGAACAGGACTGAGTGTAATAATGATATACGCTCTAGTGTTACAATCACGTGAAAAGTGGTGTTATTCGAGGTCACATACGAGTCGAAGCTGCCTATTGCAACTTGTACGACAGAACTGGCACCTACTTGGATCCAAGGCAAGCATGCGGTGCGGATGTGAACATACACGTGAAAGACTGGTCCCGACCCTGGGCGAGCACTAACATCGGTGCAGCAAACGATGAGCATAAAACATAAATATAGTCATGCCATAGTGGTTCGATAGTTCTAATCAACATAATATCATTCATAGTTGTAGGTATAATCATGGCATTAATAAACATACGCATACCTATGCATCCCGTAGGATTTATGGTCACTTCGTAACTTTCAATTATTTCGCTAATTCTTATCAGCATTAGTCTAAGCTAGCCATACGTATTAAATTCTCTTTCAATGTATAAATGGAAACCAACAAATACGTATGTACTATATAAAAGAAAAGACCCACTCACCTGAAGTCCGCGCTACAACTCCCTAGCACAAATGTTAAGGCGTCACGAACGATTGTTGCCTAGAACAAATATCAAATCACGTCTCAGAATTCTTATCGATAGAACACATAAATTACATAAAACATATCCCCAAGGACGTTCTAGAATGATTTGTAACCCATTGACCAAATGTCAACCGTCGGTCAAAGGTTGACGGTAGGTTCCATAACCCTACGTAACTTGATCCAGAAGATCCGCACAGCAAATTTTTGATCCGTAACTTCCTAAGAGTTTCAATAATCTTCTAGAACAACATTGTAAAGTTTAGGAATGATCCAACGGTCAGATCTCCACCAATCACTAAAATGAAGTGGCGATCGACGTTTAGATTTACAAACATAGAAAACCTATTTGGGAAGATCCATACGTCAGATTCCTGATCCATCAGTGCCTAATATCCTTAAACATTATATACTATTATGTATTAAAGTTTGGTGATGATCTAATGGTCGAATCATCGAATCATATAATAACCAAGTGGCGGCCCTTAAAGGAAATATAACCAAACAACGAGATTTCATCAATTAGATGTCTAATATGGAATCGGGGGACCCATTTTAGCCTAGGGAGGTCAAGTGGTGTCTTTGTCCACGCGTCGCCGACCTCATAGACTCGCTGAAAAATTCAACTATTTCCAAAAATTTTCAAATTTTACAAGAATGAAGATCTCTACGAGGGGAACAACTTTTGATAGGAGCATATTCATGTGACTTAATTAGCTTGTTCTCATGCATTTATGTTGTGTTTCCTTAGTTATTTTAGTGTTTAAAGTCACTTTTGTGTATTTTCAGATTATGAAGCCAAAGTGTGCAAGAAGATGCAAATTGGAGTCTTTAGTAGCAAAAGAGGAATGAATGAGTTGAAGACTTGAAGAACGAGGATTCCTACTTCAATGAGGATTCCTACTTCAACAAGGATTCCTACTTGAAGTAGGAAAGTTAACCCTAGGTTTCCCATTTTGGTAACCATTTCTAATCTTAAATGTCCGTATTTTCTAGCCACTTTGAAGGCCTTGTATGCACTTTAGGACACAAAACAAAGGCCCTAGCCCACTTTCACACCTTTGCCGTGGGTTTTCCCTTCTCCCCTTCCCTTGCCGTGCAAGGGGGGGCATTTTTGTCCTAGTTTATGCATTTAAACACATGCTCCTTCCTAAATAAAACCCTAGCCGCACCTTGCAGCCAATTCCCTTTTTAATTTCTGATTTAATTCCCTAATTCTAGAAGCCTTTGACTTAATTTTAGTTAATAAAAATAAGCTAGGGTTTTATTTTCTGAAACCCTATATATTCTAAAGCTTAGCCACACCCTAGGGATCCTATTATTCATTCTTTCATCATTCAGCCAAAAACCCTCTCTGACGCAGCCACCCCTCCATCTTCTCCCTTCAATCCGTAGCCACCATCACCCTTCTACATACCTGCCGTAACTTCCCACCATTCCAGCCACCATTCCCAACCTTCCTACACCACTCACACCCCTTGCCTCAACCCTTCACCTCCCTAAATCCATTCCCAAACCAAAATAACATCCAAAAACCCCCTAAACCCTCTCTGCCGCAGCAAGGAGAGAAGAAAGAGGAGCTAGACGTGCAGAAATTCAACGTGGAATTGTTGGGCATTTTAGGTGTAATCAATCTTTTGTTCTCTATGTTTAATTTCAATTTTGTTTCTCTTTCTGTGAACATGAGAGGCTAAATCCCTAGTTAGCTAGGGGGTGATTCGAAACCATGTTTATGCTTGCAATATAAATTGATTACTTTCGGTTGGAATTTCATGAGTTGTGGATTCAATTTGTTTAGCTGCTTGATTGATAACTTATTTGTGTATGTTTATTGAGAGTGCACGCTTAGTTTTCATGCATGAATATGATGCTAGAATATAAGTGAGTTTCACCTAATAGTTACAATCTTATATTCACAAGTAGTGGAGGTCGCTTATAAACGATCGCGTTAAATGAATTCTTGGCACTAGTTTCATGCTCATCATAGTAACGAATGCCTCGTCAACACTTATAGTTTTCATGTTGCTTAATGATCTTTGATTGTATCTTTATTGTGCTTTTCACGTAAAGGACTTTTGGAGAATGTTTTGAATTGTGTATGCGCTGTCCCATCCAATTCATTAACTTAAGGAGAACTTGAAGGTTAATTTAAGCGAACCTAATTAACCCGGGGTGTTGAGTTTCATGATTCATCGAAAGACCAACTGAAAATCATCTTGTATGCAAGTGTGACATGTGTGGAGAAGAACCTTCTAGCTAGCATTCCATCCATATTTTCATCAAATTCATATTTACATTCTTTCTTTATTACAATATGTGCACTTTGTTTAATTTCGTCAAAAACTACATCCCCTTTACTTTTGTGTTCAATTTAGTTAGAAAGTGTCTTAGTTTGTGTTTCTAAGTGTTTTGATTCAATTTATCACCCAAATTCGTCCAGATTAGTGTAAGTGCTCAAAACTGCCCAGATTGTGTTTTTAATGCAGTTTTGAGTGTTTTGGTGCTGTTTTGAGTCTTTTGGTTTGTTTTAGTGTTTTAAGTGTTTAGTTTTCATTCTTTGAGTCTAGTTTAGTGTTTTAACCTTTGTTTTACGTTTTTGAGTCAGTTTTCAAGTGATTTAGCAATCCCTCCTAATCCCCGGTTTAGAACGATCCTTACTTATACATATACTACAATTGTCAAAAGAGGGTTTTAATTTGTGTGCTTATATATTTTGCATCAAATTTTTGGCGCCGTTGCCGGTGATTAGCAACTTTGCTAATCCCTTGGATTGTTATTTTCTGTTTATATTAGTTTGTTTAAGTTTCTGACCTTGTTTTGTTTTTCTTGTTTTAGGTACTAGTGTATGACTCGGAGTTCTCAACCGATTCGTGAGAATATCTTGGACTTTGACAGCGATTTTGAGAGGACTTTGAGACGAAAGAGGAAGCAACACGAATCAAATCCACCAAGCCTGGAACCTGACCTTGAAGAACAAGTCCTAGAAGAGGAAGAGGAGGCCACAACAAGGATTTTTGAAGAACCACAAGGCATGGCCATGGACAACCGGACACTCAAGGAGCTTTCTGCTTCGGGATTGGATAATGCCGCACCTTTGTGTATCCAATATCCCTCACCTGCCCAAGGTAAGACCGAAGAGTTTGAGTTGAAGTCAAGTTTGCTCCACCACATTCCAAAATACCATGGGTTGTCCATGGAGGATCCGAACAAGCATCTGAAAAAATTCGAAGTGGTGTGTTCAGGCATGACTCCCGTCAACGTCGATGGAAGTATTTTGAAGATGAAGGCTTTTTCATTCTCTTTAATAGACAAAGCCAAAGATTGGTTGTATGAATTAGCTCCCGGAACCGTCACATCATGGGAGAGTATGAAAAGGGCATTTCTGGAGAAGTTTTTCCCGACTTCTCGAATCATCCTTTTACGTAAAAGGATAAGTGGAATTCAGCAAGAAGAAGGTGAGTCTTTTCCTACATATTATGAACGTTTTAAATCACTTGTTGCTTCTTGTCCACATCATCAGATGAAAGAGGAGTTACTTCTACAATACTTCTACGAGGGGCTCCTACCAATTGAACGTCAAATGCTCGATGCCTCGGCAGGTGGAGCATTGGTGGACAAGACACCCATGGCTGCCAAGGTCTTAATTGCTAATCGAGCGTTGAAAGCTCAACAATACGAAGGAGTAGGCCAAAGAGGACCCCTACGACAGCAAGTTCATGAGGTAAGTTCCGCACCCGACATACATTCACAATTAGCTAATCTTACTTCCATTGTGTCTCAGATGGCCGAAGGGATGAGGATGCAATGACCAATTGTATGCAGAGTGTGTTCTATCCAAGGACATGCTTCTGAGAAGTGCCCACAACTCATTGAAAATGGTGGATGGGAAAGCGCAAATGCAATTGGATTTCAAGGCCAAAACCAACCAAGGAACGACCCATATTCTAACACATATAATCCAGGTTGGAGAGACCACCCAAACTTCAAATGGAGGGAGCCCCAACAACCACCACAACAAGGAGGCTTTAGACAACAACCCCCGGGGTTCTTCACTAAGCCATACACACCCGACATACATTCACGATTAGCTAATCTTACTTCCATTGTGTCTCAGATGGCCAGAAAATCAAGCCAAAGCCATGCAAAACCAAGACAAGAGGGTGGATCAATTGGAGAAACAAATTAGGCAGATTGTAGATTTTGTAGGGAAATTTCGTGACCAAGGCCAACTTCCTAGTTCTACCATTCCAAACCCAAAAGGAGGGTTTGAAAGTGCAAAGGCCATACTCTTGAGAAGTGGAAAAGAAGTCGGGGCAGGTCCTACACCATCACCATCAGGTCCTAACGAGGATGAAAAACTGAGAATTGAAGAGAAGGAAGCAAGCCAACCCACGGCAAAGGTGGAAACACCTTTGCCGCAAGCTTCTAGTGATCCAAAAATGTCCAATTTGTCCAAAAAGGGTAAGAATGTGTTAAATTCGGTTCCTACTAATGTTTTTCCTTCGAATGTGCCTTTTCCTAGTAGGTTCATGCAAACAAATAAAGAAGAAGCCAAGAAGGACATCCTTGAGACATTTCGGAAAGTTCAAGTTAACATACCCCTTTTGGATGCAATCAAGCAAGTCCCGAGGTACGCCAAGTTTTTAAAGGAGCTTTGCACCACTAGGAAGAGGATGTCGACCAAAGAGGTGGTAAAGGTAGGTGAAAATGTCTCCGCCATCTTGCAACGCAAACTACCCCCCAAATGCAAAGATCCGAGCAGTTTTACCATTCCTTGTGTCATAGGTAACACTCGTTTTGAATCTGCCATGCTAGACCTAGGTGCCTCTATAAATGTCATGCCATATTCAATTTATGCATCTATGAACCTAGGAGTATTGAAAAAT
The DNA here is from genome assembly GCF_041283825.1 of Pyrus communis. Classification (NCBI taxonomy): domain Eukaryota; kingdom Viridiplantae; phylum Streptophyta; class Magnoliopsida; order Rosales; family Rosaceae; genus Pyrus; species Pyrus communis. The sequence goes on from NC_142581.1 coordinate 19,287,715, forward strand.
GATGGTGTGATCATACAATTGGCCGATAGATTAGCCTATCCAAAGGGAGTTTTGGAAGATGTGTTAGTGCAGGTAAATCATTTAATCTTTCCGGCGGACTTCTATGTGCTCGAGATGGATGAATCTGACCATGCCCCTTTGTTGCCAATCCTCCTTGGACGGCCATTCATGAAGACGGCTCGGACGAAGATTGATGTGTTTAATGGAACTTTGTCCATGGAATTTGATGGGGAAGTTGTTAATTTTAATCTCTCTGATTCTATTAAGTATCCTAGTGAGGATCATTCATGTTTATCCATTGATATAGTTGACTCTTTGGCGTAAGGATACCTTGAAGAGTTGAACGCCGATGCACTCGAAAATGTCATTACACGAAGCATGGAACTCAAAACCAAGGGAGGGGGACTGTTGGTAGCCCACGGCACACACACTCCATTGCATGTCGTGCCTCCTAGTGAGGAATGCATTGAGTTGGTTGCTGCCCTTGAGTCATTGCCTAAGCACGATGGTAAGTTTTCTAACTTTAAGTCAATTCCCATTTCGACTAACAAGTTGCTTCCATCCATAATTCAGGCACCTATTCTTGATCTCAAACCACTACCTAGCCATTTGAAGTACATTTTCTTGGGGGAAGAGGAGACCTTACCTGCCATTATTTCTTCATCACTCACAACACAAGAAGAAGAGAAACTAGTGCGTGTTTTGAAGGAGTACAAATCTGCCCTAGGTTGGACCTTGGCCGATATCAAAGGTATTAGTCCCACAACATGTATGCATCACATATTTCTTGAGGAGAGGGCCAAACCAACTAAAGAGGCTCAACGCCGTCTCAACCCTCCGATGATGGAAGTGGTGAAGAAGGAGATAATCAAACTCCTTGATTGTGGAGTGATCTACCCCATCTCCGATAGCCGATGGGTTTCACCTATCCAATGTGTTCCCAAGAAATCTGGAGTGACGGTTGTGGAGAATGCGGAGAATGAGCTTGTGCCCACCCGAATCCTAACCGGTTGGCGTGTATGCATTGATTATAGGAAGATAAACGCCACCACAAGGAAGGACGACTTCCTATTGCCGTTCCTAGATCAAATGCTTGAGAGGTTAGTGGGTCATTCATTTTATTGTTTTCTTGATGGATATTCTGGTTATAATCAAATTGTTATTGCCCCGGATAATCAAGAAAATACCACTTTTACTTGTCCCTTTGGAACGTTTGCATATCGACGCATGCCATTCGGTTTGTGCAATGTTCCTGCCACGTTTCAAAGGTGTATGGTTAGCATATTTTCTGATTATGTTGAGAGGATTATTGAGATATTCATGGATGACTTTAGTGTGTTTGGTGATTCCTTTGATCATTGTTTAAATAATTTGACCTTAATTTTGAAACGTTGTGTTGAAACAAATCTTGTGCTTAATTGGGAAAAATGTCACTTCATGGTTAAGCAAGGTATTGTTCTAGGACATATTATTTCTGAAAAAGGCATTGAAATGGATAAATCTAAGGTAGACCTTGTTCGTCACTTACCCTCTCCAACTTTGGTTAGAGAGGTTCGTTCGTTTCTTAGTCACGCAGGTTTTTATAGGCGTTTCATAAAGGATTTCTCCACGATTGCGCAGCCACTATGTCGATTGCTTCAAAAAGAGGTGGTTTTCGAGTTTGATGATGCATGCTCCACGGCATTCAAGCACTTAAAGGAGGCTCTCACCACGACACCAATCATCACTCCACCAGATTGGTCCATTCCTTTTGAGTTGATGTATGATGCATCGGATTATGCCTTTGGAGCTGTTTTGGGCCAAAGGAAAAACAAACAGCCACATGTTATTTATTATGCTTCACGCACTTTAAATGATGCTCAATTGAATTATTCTACAACCGAAAAAGAACTTTTGGCGGTTGTATTTACGTTAGATAAGTTTAGATCATATCTAATTGGTACTAAAGTAATTGTTTTCACTGACCACGCAGCCTTGAAGTATCTTCTCACCAAAAAGGAGGCCAAACCAAGGCTCATTCGTTGGATGCTCCTACTTCAAGAATTCGACATTGAAATTAGGGACAAGAAGGGATGTGAAAACGTGGTGGCTGACCACCTAAGTCGAATGGTGCGTGAAGAAGAGGACCTTCCCATTTCAGAAACGTTTCCGGATGAACAACTTCTGTCCGTTGAGGTAAGTACCCCTTGGTATGCCGATTTGGTTAATTTTTTAGTGTCTAAGCAAGTTCCTAACACCTTAAGCAAGGCCCAACGTGATAAACTAAAAAAGGATACACGTTTTTATGTTTGGGATGATCCTTATTTGTGGAAAATATGCCCGGATCAGATTGTGCGTCGTTGTGTTCATGAATCTGAGTTTAATTCCATTTTGAGTTTTTGCCATACATATGCATGTGGTGGACACTTTGGCACACAACGCACAACGTTTAAAGTTCTTGAAAGTGGTTTTTATTGGCCTACATTGTTTAGAGATGCTAGGGCTTTTTGCTTAACATGTGATCGATGTCAAAAGACAGGAAGTTTAGGCCCAAGAGACCAAATGCCGCAAACCCCAATCCTTGTTGTTGAAATCTTTGATGTTTGGGGTATTGATTTTATTGGTCCTTTCCCTATGTCTTTTGGTTTTACTTACATTTTACTTGCCGTTGATTATGTGTCAAAGTGGGTGGAAGCTAAAGCCACCCGAACTAACGATTCTAAAGTTGTTGCAGATTTTTGTAAAATCTAACAATTTCTCTAGATTTGGGATGCCTCGAGTGCTCATAAGCGATGGTGGGTCTCATTTTTGCAACCGCACCATTACGGCGTTGCTTAAGAAGTACAACGTGATGCATAAGGTTTCCACACCTTATCACCCCCAAACTAGTGGCCAAGCCGAAGTTTCAAATCGAGAAATAAAGCAAATCCTGGAAAAGACCGTGGGGCCAAATAGAAAAGATTGGAGCTTGCGTTTGGAGGATGCATTGTGGGCGTATCGAACGGCTTACAAAACGCCCATTGGTATGTCCCCATTTCGGCTCGTTTATGGCAAGCCATGCCATCTACCCGTGGAGCTTGAACACAAGGCACATTGGGCGGTCAAGACCTTCAATATGGATGTGGACACGGCTGGAAACCATAGGAAGCTACAATTGAGCGAGCTTGAAGAGATTAGGCATGAGGCGTATGAGAATGCCCGGATTTATAAAGAGAAGACCAAGGCCGTCCATGACAAGATGATTAGAGGCAAAACCTTCTCAATCGGGTAGAAAGTGTTGTTATTCAATTCCCGTCTTCGGTTATTCCCCGGTAAGTTACGTTCTAAATGGGTTGGTCCATTTATTATCACTAATGTTTTTGTGCATGGTGCAGTCCAAATACAAAGTTTGAAAACTGGACAAGAATTCAAGGTGAATGGCCATAGGTTGAAACCCTACTACGAGAACTTTGTTGAGCATATTGTGGAGGAGATCCCATTGCATGCCGTGGGCTCCAATGGGGAATGAGCATACCATCGTCCGGCTGCAAGACGTTAAAGCAAGCGCTTCGTGGGAGGCAACCCATGCAATCACCAAGGAGAGGATGGCATTTACACTCCATAACCAGATTTGCGTCCCTAACCTCTTCTCTTTGTTATTTACATTCTGCCATGCTTAGTGTGTTTAGTGGCTGTTTGTGTGTGTACTTTTGTTTGGTGTGATTTTAGGCTTGAAACATTGAGGACAATGTTTGATTTAAGTGTGTGGGGGGGGGGGGGCGTAACTAATGTTGTTGATGCAAATTCGTGGGATTTTATCACCCATAACTTCCAATCTTGTTCCTTGCTGTTTTTAAGTGTTTTTAAGCTATTTTAGAGTGTTTTAGTGTGTGTTGAATTAAAAATCCGAAAATCCCATAAAAATTTGAAAAATTGTTTTGAAAAACCCAAAAAGAGTTGTTTTTGTGTGTTTGTTTGTGTCGTAGGTTACCTTCCAACACAATGATGAGGATTTGGTTTTTAATTGCATGATGGTTAAAGAAAGTTACAAACATGGATGGACGTTTGATATACTCTTTGGTTTATGCTTGGTTGTAGTTATAGTTTACGAATTCACATGTAATCACAAAGGAAAATTAGTTTTTGTAACATGCATGAAGGAATGAACTCAAACTAACGCTACATCCCTGTGAGACTTGAGCCTAAACGTTTATTTGGAGAGTAATAATCTGTGCATCATTGTTTTCTAAAAGTCGTTGCATGATCTCATTATTCTTTGCTTGGTTATTACTTAGAAGGCGTTTCATCACTTAGTTCCAAATGCTAGAACTCATGCCCATTTCATTCAAAGCATGTTATTGATTTGCATAACACGTATTCAAGATGAAGTTGTGTAGTGACCACCATCGAAGCCAAATAGTCGTGTGCCCTTCACTCATTTTGTGTTTAAGTTTAACCCCATTGAGCCGTATTAGCCCATGTTCTTTGTTAACCCATATTATCCTCACCTAGCCTAGATTAGGACCACCCATACCCTTGTTTTTGAAGCATAGTAAGCATGACTAAAAATGACTTCCTTTTGATTAATGTGTTGCAGAAAATAAGTGTGGGGGAAGGAGAAAAAAAAAAGAAGTTGAGAAAAAAAAAAGTGAAAAAGAGTTGAAAAGAGGTGAAAAGAGTTCCAAAGTATTGGTTGTTGAATTAAGGGTCCAAAAACAATGAATTTGGCCCTAAGAGTTGCTTGAATCTTCCCTATATGTCTAAAAGTTGATTTCTGCATTCTAAGTGAATTCTAAGTCTTAAATTCATTACTTTGCTTGCTATTGCTTAAAGAACTTTTGTTTATCCCTATCTTTCCTTGTTAGCCAATACCCCAAGCCCCGTTACAACCCTTGACTTCTATCTTGAGTGTTGTGCATTTCAATTGTGGAGTTTGAATTTGGTATGAGCATATGGTGTCACTGGTTCTCGCATCTAAGTAGTAGCATTCCATTCATGAGATCATATCTAAACATGTTTAATTACTCCAGAAATTGCTTTCTTTGTTATAACGTATGTGAGTACTAGTCTTTCATGTTTACATCAATCTTCTCACATATAACTATTGTAGGGTGTGTAGTCAGAAAATCTAAGTGAAAATTGAGTGCATAACTAGTGAGGAATTGAGGGAATTCTCTAAGGCATATTACTACATTCAAAATGTTGTTTTAATTGATTAAATGCGAGCTAGTGAATGGTGACTATGATTAAGCATGTGCTTGAGGGGAAGTAAGACTAAAAGCTATGTGAGTAATGATCTTTGACATGTCATGTTAATTGGAAATCCCTGAGGCAAACGTTGAAAGGTTTAGGTTATGTTTTGTTTGTTTTGTTTCGTCTTGTTGTCTTTAGTTGTTTTGTTTTGCTCGAGGACTAGCAAAAGCTAAGTGTGGGGGAATTTGATAGGAGCATATTCATGCGACTTAATTAGCTTGTTCTCGTGCATTTATGTTGTGTTTCCTTAGTTATTTTAGTGTTTAAAGTCACTTTTGTGTATTTTCAGATTATGAAGCCAAAGTGTGCAAGAAGATGCAAATTGGAGTCTTTTGGAGCAAAAGAGGAATGAATGAGTTGAAGACTTGAAGAACGAGGATTCCTACTTCAACGAGGATTCCTACTTCAAGTAGGAAAGTTAACCCTAACCCTAGGTTTCCCATTTTGGTAACCTTTCCTAATCTTAAACGTCCGTATTTTCTAGCCACTTTTGAAGGCCTTGTATGCACTTTAGGACACAAAACAAAGGCCCTAGCCCACTTTCACACCTTTGTCGTGGGTTTTCCCTTCTCCCCTTCCCTTGCCGTGCAAGGGGGTGCATTTTTGTCCTAGTTTATGCATTTAAACACATGCTCCTTCCTAAATAAAACCCTAGCCGCACCTTGCAGCCAATTCCCTTTTTAATTTCTGATTTAATTCCCTAATTCTAGAAGCCTTTGACTTAATTTTAGTTAATAAAAATAAGCTAGGGTTTTATTTTCTGAAACCCTATATATTCTAAAGCTTAGCCGCACCCTAGGGATCCTATTATTCATTCTTTCATCATTCAGCCAAAAACCCTCTCTGCCGCAGCCACCCCTCCATCTTCTCCCTTCAATTTGCAGCCACCATCACCATTCTACATACCTGTCGTAGCTTCCCACCATTCCCAACCTTCCTACACCACTCACACCCCTTGCCGCAACCCTTCACCTCCTTAAATCCATTCCCAAACCAAAATAACATCCAAAAACCCCCTAAACCCTCTCTGTCGCAGCAAGGAGAAGAAGAAAGAGGAGCTAGACGTGCAGAAATTCAACGTGGAATTGTTGGGCGTTTTAGGTGTAATCAATCTTTTGTTCTCTATGTTTAATTTCAATTTTGTTTCTCTTTCTGTGAACATGAGAGACTAAATCCCTAGTTAGCTAAGGGGTGATTCGAAACCATGTTTATGCTTGCAATATAAATTGATTACTTTCGGTTGGAATTTCATGAGTTGTGGATTCAATTTGTTTAACTGCTTGATTGATAACTTATTTGTGTGTGTTTATTGAGAGTGCACGCTTAGTTTTCATGCATGAATATGATGCTAGAATATAAGTGAGTTTCACCTAATAGTTACAATCTTATATTCACAAGTAGTGGAGGTCGCTTATAAACGATCGCGTTAAATGAATTCTTGGCACTAGTTTCATGCTCATCATAGTAACGAATGTCTCGTCAACACTTATAGTTTTCATGTTGCTTAATGATCTTTGATTGTATCTTTATTGTGCTTTTCACGTAAAGGACTTTTGGAGAATGTTTTGAATTGTGTATGCGCTGTCCCATCCAATTCATTAACTTAAGGAGAACTTGAAGGTTAATTTAAGCGAACCTAATTAACCCGGGGTGTTGAGTTTCATGATTCATCGAAAGACCAACTGAAAATCATCTTGTATGCAAGTGTGACATGTGTGGAGAAGAACCTTCTAGCTAGCATTCCATCCATATTTTCATCAAATTCATATTTACATTCTTTCTTTATTACAATATGTGCACTTTGTTTAATTTCGTCAAAAACTAAATCCCCCTTTACTTTTGTGTTCAATTTAGTTAGAAAGTGTCTTAGTTTGTGTTTCTAAGTGTTTTGATTCAATTTATCACCCAAATTCGTCCAAATTAGTGTAAGTGCTCAAAACTGCCCAGATTGTGTTTTTAAGGCAGTTTTGAGTGTTTTGGTGCTGTTTTGAGTGTTTTGGTTTGTTTTAGTGTTTTAAGTGTTTAGTTTTGCATTCTTTGAGTCTAGTTTAGTGTTTTAACCTTTGTTTTACGTTTTTGAGTCAGTTTTCAAGTGATTTAGCAATCCCTCCTAATCCCCGGTTTAGAACGATCCCTACTTATACATATACTACAATTGTCAAAAGAGGGTTTTAATTTGTGTGCTTATATATTTTGCATCAACTTTCATATCTGGGCCGAAATCTAATTCAGTCCGGAAGTGGCCTGAAATTACCACGAACCGCTGAAAACCCTATAAAGGGTGTGTTTTGATTCGTCACCTCCGGTGCTCCGCCGCACCAACCAAGAATTGGGACTTGTTCCTGTGTTCAAGAGGAGTTGACCCATGGTAGTAGTCAACTGAGTTTTCTTTAGGAATGGTAGATCGCCGCCATGAGACCCTCGGCACCACCGACTCGGTTCCTCACGAAACTGGGGCTATATGCTGTCGAGTTTGGGTGGGAATTGAAGAAGGCAGATCAGTGAGTCTAGTGGTGGTGTTGGATGGCTTCAACTTGTTGGAAATCCGATGGAAAAAGCGACGGAAAAGTGGCCAGAAATTAGGTAAAAACAAGGTCAGGTGAGGGTCCAGGTTGGGTGGTATCCTCTATTTTCTCCCTTCCATCCTTTCATCATTTCTGATTGGTCACTCCTTTTTCTTCCACTTTCCCGATTGGTCTCTCCCTCCTATCTGGTTGCTTTCCTTCTCTTCCGCCATTCTTCTCTTATTGGGCAGTAACCCTCTCTTTCCTCTCATTATCTTTCCATTCACAGCCACTCACGTGGTTTCCCAAATTTTCTCCAACAATTTTGGAACCTTCCAGAAAATGATCAATTAACCATTTTGTCCTCGACTTCATTCGTTAATAACTCCTTTGTTATAACTCCAAATTGTGTTTTGTTTCCACCCACGCGTCCTTAACGACGAATACTACGAAGATACGCCAAGAAAACAGATCTTACGTGTCACGACAAAGCGGTCAATAAAAGTCAACGTATTTGTCTCGAAGGGTATTTTTGAAATTTAACATTTTAAAATTATAAAATCGTAGTAATTGGGAACTGGTTGTTACATAAATAATGTCAAATAACAAAGTAGTGTTGTCGCTTATATCCAACATTAGTTCACTACTTTCCGACAAGAATGAAGCAGGCCCTTTAGTCCAACAAATTTATTTTTTAAATAATTTTAACCAATTCTGGTGGATATATCCGCCATGAGTAAGTAATGTGTCAGATAATGTTAAATTATTTTCAATTTTTATACTAAATTTGACGGTTATATCTGAAAAAAATATTTTCAAATTTTTTATACGAACTCTGGCGATTATATCCAACACAAATAGTTTCAAATTTTTTTATTCTATAAATATTTATGTTTTGTTAATCACATTCAAAGGCAATAGCAAAAGCACACCCCCTGGGAACCCAAGGCCAAGATGTCTCATGCACAAGCACTTCACCATTAGGCTGGGAAGATGGTCAATTAAATATATTCATTAAACTAGTTAATATATAATATAACATAAATATCTATTTATGTTTTCTTGTTGTCGAATAAATATTTATTTATGTCAAATTAATATACTTTTTCGCTACAATTGGTATGAAGATGTAGAAAACTTGAATTTAATGAATAATCACGATTAGATAAGCATAATTTTGATAATCTTTGGTTTTTTTTTTTTTTTAAAAAATTTGTTTTTACTATAGTTATATTTTTTTTCAAGGGCGTGTTTAAATGGTTGAAAGCAATTGTTTATTCCTGAGAGCAACAAGTGGTCACCGACAGTAATTTCTCTATTTTTTAGGGTGGTTAGCTATTGTCAGATGTGATTTGTATTTGTGAGCAACTAGAAGCCATAAAATAAAACTACTTAATTTTAATTGATTAAGTAGCCACCCGTGCAAATATTTTTATTTGAAGATCGACTTTGTTGATTGTATTCTTATAGGGCCGAGGAGTGTAGCCGTAAAAAATCATCAAAATCAAAGCTAAATTTACCATTAAATCGTGATTTTTTTGTTTATAACCATTGAAATTTTGGGTCCTGTTACCTACTCTCTGAATGTTTTCTTTCTTGCGATTTTTTACACATGCTATATCGGAGTATATACAAGCATGTTTGACGGTTGGATCGTTGAACTAGTTTTGTAGAATGCATATCCCATCAAATTGATAGATTTAACAAACACTTGATAGATTTAAAAAACACTGAAGAATTTATTTTATACTTCCAATAAGCACAACATAAGATTTTGTGGTATCCAGTAGTGCAATACTTTAAATTGAAGATCGAATTCATTCATTATATTAATAGGGTCGATGACACATCCCAATTCGGAAACCTGGACTCCTAATCGGGCTATGTTGGCCAACACAAGAAGGGTGACAAAGCCATAAAGTTCAGTGAAGTGGAAAATGTGAATAAATTTAAACCTAAAAGTGCCTAAATATAAGAGTGCGCTTGTGAGTGGGTATGAACCCATTTCACACATGATGTCAGAGCATAAGTAAAGTACAGTAAGGTAGGATAAGAATTATACCATCAAAGGTAGCCACCTATACCGAGATTTACCAAGAATCCTCGTCGACATGAAAGCTCAGTACTAAAACCTGGAGGGGCGAAAAACAAGGGTGAGTGGGCTTAAAAACAAAGTTTTGAAAAAACCTTTTCGAAAACATAATAAAACCTCGCCGTAAAACAAGTATAGTTTCCAAAATATACATACTACGTACTGTAAGAAAATACTTACCGTAACCTGCAAAATCTTAAGAATTCAATACGGCACAATATTTCATAAGTAAGCACATGACATCCGTAATCACATAATCTCGGATAAGCAAACATATCATATCGAATGCTCATCAACATATGTTGCCACACGAGTTCATGCAAAGATATTTTGACATGAATAGGATAACAATAATATGCGCTATAGTACTACAATCACGTGGAGGCTGGTGTTATGTGCAGTACATACGAGTCCTATTTGCCTATAGCAATCTAGGACATGACTGGCACCTATAATGGATCCAAAGTGAGCATACGGTGCGATGTGCATATACATGGGAAAGTCTGGCCCTAGCCTAGGCGAGTACTAACATTAATGCAGCAACGATGAACAAATAACGTAAATATAGTCATGTCACAGTGATTCGATAATTCTAGCCAACATAATATCATTCATAGCCGTAAATATAATTATGGCATCAGTAATAATACTTATACCTTTGCATCCCGTACGGTGTAGCATGATGTCATCATTTCTATCAATGTGCTAAATCTCATAAATGTCATGCTAATCTAGGCGTATTGTACAAAACTCTATGAAATGTATATATGGAAACTAACAATTATATACACACACACACACACACACTACACACACACACATGTATACATACATACATACACTCACACACACATACACCATATAAAAGAAAAGACCCACTCACAGATCATGTCGTCTAGTCAAACCCGCCTCGTAGCATCGAGAATCCTTGCAATGCGTTTCGCTTAGAAACGAAACCATTTATGTAAATACGTAACGTACTCATTTATAAACGCATTTTCATACAAAGTACGGCTAATAAAGGAACTATTTTAAAACAATCAAATTTTGGAAAATAAAGGGCGGATTCGAGTCCGGCACATCGAGAAACCTAAGGAGGGACCTCAGGTTCCTCCAAATGCTGCCACGCATCGGCACCACACTTGCCGCCATCACGCACGCCTTACGCATTGCGAGTACAACAGTACTCACCTTCCTCGCGAGTTCCTGCAATTTTGCAAGTTGCAGAGCCATCTTTTCGAGCTCCATTTGAGCTCATTTCTTAGTCATTTCTAGAGTTCTATATATGGATTTGAAGCTAGGAATGAGAAGGAAAGAAATATACTAGTTTGAGGTCTAAATGAAACCTCAGATAGCTGGAAAAATGGTCTGAAAGTGGCCCGATGGCCACTGTTCGATTTCCAGAAATCTGGGGAAAAACTCCCTCGAGGTATTTTTGCATTGTTCTTTCTCCAAATCAGTTACAAGATTATAAAAGACATCCGATCATGATTAAAAAGAGAACCTAAGGAATCCTAAGGCTTACCTTCATCAAAGTATTGAGAAATCTTGCTGGAGTTGGCTTAGTTAAGTGGTTATGCACTGTTGTTTTCCTCATACCAGTGGAGGTAGAAGGGATGGGAAAGAGATTGAGAGTTTAAGAGAAAGGTTTAAAAGGAACAAGGATGTGGTGGTGGTCGGGTGAAACATCGTCATCGAGGCTCGATTTTAGGTAGACCTTCTCGACCTTTCTGCATGTGCAGAGAAATAGGAAGTCTGAGAGGGATGAAGATGAGAGTTGAAAAGGTTTGAGCGAAAAAGATGAGTTAGTAGCCAATGAGTGAAGAAAGTGAGGTGAAGGATCTTTTTTGTAAAAAAGAAATGAGATTGTCCCGAGAGATAGAGGGACACGGGAGTGGGGTGGAGGAATATGGCATGGGCCTCACGTGGTACACAGCCCAAGGCCAAAAGACAAACAAATTATCTCCCATAAATGTGAAATTACTAAAACGCCACTTACGATCGTAGTTCAATAAAATTTTAACCATAGCTTTGATTCTGATTCTGCTTACGCCTACGTGTTCATAGTGACGAGCACTACAAGGATTCACTTAAAGAATGTTTCATACATCTCACAATACGCTGGTCAACGAAAGTCAACATCCACCTCAAAGGGCATTTTCGTCAATTCATTCTTTTAAAATTAATAAAATTGTAAAAGTAGGGACGGGTTATCACAATTTACCCACCTTAAAAAAGTTTCGTCCCCGAAATTTGAAATAAGGTGCTATGTAAAGAAGATATCAAGTTAGAGTGGTTGCATAAAAGAGAATCCTATTATGTCGCGATCGAATTGCAATGATTCCTCTTTCATGCCTCCAAACTCATACTTTCTTTTTCTTTTAGTACAATATTATAATATAACACTTTTTATAAAAACATAAAGTAGAAAATACTTATATATGTATAATAACATCACATCAAAATACATATATATAATAACATAAAGTTAAAATAATTGCATTGAGATTAAAACTGAACATGGAAAAATTTGACCTACGTACTTGTAGCGTCATGTAGTCCAAGAATAAGTGTAGAATTCTTGGGTCAAGCCTAAGCAATAAATAAATAAGTAAAAATGCTAACGAACCCATCCCTTACTTAACGAACCCAACAAATAAGTTATTGATACTACAGTTTGCAGCCCGCAATATCGACAACTCACTAATGTTTCAATAAGCAAGTAATAATTCCCCGAGGGTGCAATATTACAATCATGCCCCCCATTGGGAAATACACATACATTGTCTGATCATAGCCTCGATCGTACTCATGCACTACCCTCTTGGGCAACATAATTTCCTACGTCGTAATCTTGATCATTCAAATACCTGTTCGCAATACTCTTTTGTCAATCTTGTATTGTGCATAAAATCTCTATACCATGGGTCAAACAATACCATAGCCAAATTAGAATAATAACTATTGTCGAATGCAATATAAGTAGAGATAGGTGTCTAACATAACCGACTAAAACTGCAAAACATACAAAAGCAATATGTTCTTTAAGGTCCAGATAAGTCATTCAGATTGGAAATTAGTAAATGTGGTATGTGACAAAACTTAATACACATAGCCGTCAAGAAGGTTGCCAAAAACTTGGAAGTAAAACGCACATCACAGTGAGATACATTAGCAGCACACACATTATACAGCCGAACAATGTAGTTCACAACGCCTTAGCGAGCCGATTTCAAGTGAATTTCTATCGGATTTTGCGTAAAACTATGTCGAGAAGGCTAAAAGAACACTTAAGAATTTGAGGGTTAAAACAAGTCTACCAAATCTAGAGTACAAGATAACTGGATTGTATGCATAACATATCACTACAACCGTAGTTTTTGAAATATTCAATCACCCACGGTAAAGATTCATTCAACAAAGTATCTGTTGGGTGATTGAAGAATTAATGATCACAACTAAAAATTAGATGTCCGAGTAATTTTCCTAAACGATTTGTCTACTTTAGAAGCCATAGGAATTCCAGTAGAGTAGACATGTACCCAAGGTTGATTGGAATGCCTTTCGATACAAAGAGATGACTATGGGATCGTGGTCAAAGTAGATGTTGATCAAAACACCAAAAAATCTGATAAATTTAAGAATAAGCAATTTTACCAAGTGGTCTAAAATGTAGTCTATCTGATCTAACGGAAGGTGAGCTGACTTGTCGAGTCAGTTGATAATTACCGAAACATCATCATGGTCTCCACATGTATAAGATACCTCAATATTAATACACATGAATTCCAGCTGAATTAGGATAGGACAGGTTGAAAGTGTTCAAAGGTAGAAATATCTTTTACCAACATGAGTAGTAGTTTTGTTTGCACAATCGGGGTAATACACGATAGTGCAATTGTAGACATTGATTAGTTCTTCCATTATTGTTGTCAAAAATTTAGCTCATTACAAATGAAGATGTATTTGAGAAATCTAAGGTTGGTAAATATTCTAGACATGTTTCTCCATAGAGAAGTATCATCCAATTTTCTAAGTAAAGATGGTAATTGTTGACTCTAGGTCGAGAAAGTTGGTTCACTTTATATGGTTTCAACCATTGGGAAACATAAGCGATACCCCGTCATGCTGCATCTACCCAGCCAAAACATCCAAAGAAAATGTGATCGTGGATTTTCCAATTATCGACGTTGTCGAAAAATGTAAGAATAATGCTTGGGAAAAGACAACACTTAAGTTGTCAGAAAGTTTATTCATATCTAACATCCCAAACTAAACTAACTTTCCTCAGTCGATAAGTGGGGAAAAACACTATAGCCGAAGAATTGTTCATAAATTGTCGATAAAATCGACAAGATCAAAGATATCTCAAATTTCAAAAACACTTTGTGAGAATTTTGACTTTCTTCCGCTACAACCTTTTGGAAAAAAGAAAAGAATATCATCTACTGAGATCACGTCTCCCAAGAAAAGAACCAATTTAGAAAAGCTAACATTTGATGAATTTGGTATAAAGCTTATTGCCAGTGTTAAGAGAATTTGCATTCATTGCTAGGGTAGGTGAGAAAGTCATCGGTAAGACCACAACGAATTTGACCAGCTAGGGAAGAAAACTCAAGTTACAAAAGTTGGTTGGGTCAACCATCAATTCAAAGTATAGGTTAACGATTTTAATCGTCACCTGATTGAGTTGCTAAAATCTAGGTACGATCCTAAAGTTTAGTTTTTCGCCATTGGGAATAAGTTTGAGGTTCCCTAGATAAAGTGTTTGGTTCCTGGTTAGGAAAAATCCTAATCAATAAACTTTTGTAACTAAGTTTTCTCAATGACGTTGGAGTTGTTCAGGAAGATGCAAGGAAGATTAATGTAATACTAGAAAGTGGATTGATGGTGTATTCTACTTCCCGTTTCAGTGCTAACCAAAGTAAAATTTTGAGACATGATGCCATCAGATATACGTCATCGAAACATACCAACTACTTCCTTTCATTTCACCACGTACTAATAGGTCTTCACAGCTTTCTCGATACTCAATTCACTTTTACAGCGGGAAATTAACTCGTACTTCAATTCTACTGTCTATCTATGGAAGTGCTCGAAAAGGTGGCTAGTCGAAGAGGTTTTGTTTCCCTAGATGGGTGATAAGGTTAAAAAAACTATGAGTTTACTATACTAAAACAAAACTCGCTCCTAAGTTCTCACAATTTTAGTTTCTTCGGCTCATATAGTCACTGTTAACCAATCTATTAATTGCGCCGCTAATTAACACATTTATGTGATTTAGTGTTGTTCCCATTACCTTGCAACTGTGAACTGACGTTCTGGCACAAAGGTATCACTTCCAGATACTAGCATGTGTCCATATCAGAAATCATATCGCCTGAATACTGATTGACAGTTCCTAGATATCGAACAATATCATCAATTAGTAGTGCCACCGTAGGCTGATTACAGGTTAGAGCCCACTCAAGTGGATGGTTTCGGATGATTGGTAAGGAACTGGTCCTGTGAGGTGGTTCAGTTTATTCTAGGGAAAACACTTGCTACATAGGGATTTCCACTAACTATAGGTATAACAACTCGTACTCTCATGCATATACTCATCAAAATGACAAGTACAACATCCAATGAATTCTAGGAACTAGTAGTGGTTAAGACACCCTAAGGCCAGAAAAGAAATTGCTAATAACTTAATTCAGAACATGTCTAAAAGTTTCAATCTTCCTCTTGAAAATCCGGAATGATCACTAGTGTGATTGAAAAGATTAGTGTTATCGAGGACCAAAAGTAGCTGTCCCCCAGATGTTATTCTATTGAGTGTTACCACTTTAACACTAGGTTATTGCTCAAAACATTTCTGGAATCTCGATGAAAGTAAACTTCATAGGAATTTTGATAGATGGTATACTAATGAATACCGCCAAGGAATCAAAATTAATTCTGGTTTCCTATCTTGAAAGGGTTGGTAAAGATGATTGGCTAGAAATGGAATTGATGGGAAATTCTCCAACGGTGCACAATTGTTGATATATTAACCTAGCTTCGAGGCCTTCAACTCATACCAATTTGGATTTTCCTTGGCGACGGGGTTCTTTGTTTAAGTGTAGAAGGTTGATAAGTCGTCTAAGTCACTCAAAACTTAGAAAAAGTTAACACATTTTTCATGCTCGACGAGGTAGCAAGATTTGAAAATTAGGCTCAGAACCGAGAATGCTTACATCACGCATGTGATAAATGTAATACTGCCCAAACTTATGCTCTAATACCAAACTGACAACACCGATCTGGAATGTCCACTTGGACTCCGAATTGGGCTGTGTTGGTCGACACAGGGAGGGTGATGAAGCCATAAAGTGTAGTGATGTGGAAAATATGAATAAATTTAAACCTAAAAGTGCCTAATATAAGAGTGCGCTTGTGAACGGGTATGAATCTATTTCACACATGATGTCAGAGCATAAATAAAGTACAATGAGGTCGGATAAGAATTATACTATCAAAGGTAGCCACCTATACCAAGATTTGCCAAGAATCTTCGTCGACACGAAAACTCAGCACTAAAACCTAGAGAGGTGAAAAACAAGGGTGAGTGGGCCTCAAAATAAAGCTTTGTAAAGACCTTTTCAAAAACATAATAAACCCTCATCATAAAACAAGTATAGTTTCCAAAATATATATATTACGTATAGTAAGAAAATACTTACCTTAACCTGCAAAATCTCAAGAATTCAATATGGCACAATATTTCGTAAGTAAGCACTTGACGTTAGTAATTACATAATCTCGCATAAGCAAACATATCATATCGAATGCTCATTGATACATGTTGCCACACGAGTTCATGCAGAGATATTCTAACATGAATAGGATAACAGTAATATACGTTATAGTACTACAATCATATGAAGACTGGCGTTATGCGCAGCACATACGAGTCCTAATTACCTATAGCAATCTAGGACAGGACTGGCACCTACAATGGATCCAAAGTGAGCGTACGGTGCGATGTGCACATACACGTGAAAGCCTGGCCTTGGCCCAGGGGAGTACTAACACTGGTGCAGCAACGATGAGTAGATAATGTAAATATAGTCATGCCATAGTGATTCGATAATTCTATTCAACATAATATCATCCATAGCCATAAATATAATTATGGCATCAGTAATAATATGCATACCTTTGCATCCCGTAGGACGTAGTATAACGTCATAATTTCTATCAATGTGCTAAATCTTATAAACATCACACTAATCTAGGCGTATTGTAGAAAACTCTTTATGAAATGTATATATAGAAACTAACAATTACACACACACACACACACACACACACACACACACACACACACTATATAAAAGAAAAGATCCACTCACAGATCATGTCGTCAGGTCGAACCCGTCTCATAGCATTGAGAGTCTTTGCGATCCGTTTCGTCTAAAAACGAAACCATTTATGTAAATACGTAACGTACTCATGTATAAACGTGTTTTCATACAAAGTACGGCTAATAAAGGAACTATTTTGAAACGGTCGAATTTCGAAAAACAAAAAGCGGATTCGGGTCAAACATCGAAGTATTGAGAAATCTCGCCGGAGCTGGCTTAGTTAGGTGGCTATGCACTGTTTCTTTCCCTATACCAGTGGAGGTAGAAAGGAAGGGAAAGAGACTAAGAGTTTAGGAGAAAGATTTAAGAGGAACAAGGATGTGGTGGTGGTCGGGTGAAACATTGTCATCGGTGCTTGGTTTTGGGCAGACCTTCTCGACCTCTCTACATGTGTAGAGAAATAAAGAGCCTGAGAGGGATGAAGATGAGAGCTGAAAGGGTTTGAGGGAAAAAGATGAGTTGGCAGCCAATGAGTGGAGGAAGTGTGGTGAGGGATCTTTTTAATAAAAAAGAAATGAGATTGTCCCGAGAGATAGGGGGACACGGGAGTGGGGTGGAGGAATGTGGTGTGGGCCCCACATGGTACACAACCCAAGGCCAAAAGATAAACAAATTATCTCCTGTAAATGTGAAATTACTAAAACACCTTTTACGATCGTAGTTCAGTAAAATTTTAATTGTAGCTTTGATTCCGATTCTGCTTGTGCCTACGTGTTCGTAGTGACGAGCACTACTACGATACGCTAAAAGAATGTTTCATACATCTCACAATACGCTGGTCAACGAAAGTCAACATCCTCGCCTCTGAGGGCTTTTTCGTTAATTCATTCTTTTAAAATTAATAAAATTGTAAAAGTAGGGACACGTTGTCACAATCGAGGAGTATAGCTATAAAAAAAATCATCAAAATTAGAGCTAAAATAACCGTTAAATTGTGATTTCTCATTTATAACCGTCAAATTTTTTTGTTTATTTACCTAATCTCTAAATGTTTGTTTTTTGCAATTTTTTATATATGCGATCTTGGAGTGTGTACAAACAAGTTTAACAATTGGATCGTTGAAAAAGGTTTCGTAGAATGTGTCGCACGTCAAAACGGTTGATTAAACAAACACTTAGAGTTAATGTTATACTTCCATTAAGTATAAAATAAGATTTTTTGGTATCCACTAGTGTAAATATTTTAAATTGAAGATTAAATTTGTTCATTGCATTCTTATAGGGTTGAGAAGTGCAGTTGTAAAAAATCATCAAAATTAGAGGTAGAATAACTGTTAAATCGTGATTTTTTGTTTATAACTGTCAAAATTTTTTGTTCAACTACCTAGTCTCTGAATGTCTTGTTTTTTGCACTTTTTTAGGTATGTGATCTTGTAGTATTACAAACATTTTTGACGGTTGGATCATTGAAACTAGTTTCGTAAAATGCATATCCCATCAAATTGATAGATTTAACAAATACTTTAGAGTTTATTTTATACTTCCAATAAGAATTTGTGGTATTCACTAATGCAATATTTTAAATTAAAGATCGAATTCATTCATTGTATTCTTACAGGGTCAAGGAGTGTAGATGTAAAAAATCATCATAATCGGAGCTAAAATAACCGTTAAATCGTGATTTTTTGTTTATAACCGTTAAAATTTTTTTGTTCCACTACCTGATCTATGAATGTTTTTTTATGCGATTTTTGACGTATGCAATCTTGTAATATATACAAACAAGTTTGATGGTTAGATCGTTGAAACTAGTTTCGTAGAATGCATATCACTGTTAAATTTGTGTCTAAATTTTTGAAGTGGGAAAAGTAATTTATGCTAAATTTCTTTTTTATGTTTTTGAAGTATTGATTAGACAATATTTAGTTTGTGTGATGACATTTTCATTGTACAATTATCTTTTTGTTTCTTTATCACACATTTTACATGGGTTATTATCTATTTATTTATTTAAATGTGTATTATTTATTAAACCAAACAGTTATTATTTTATTTTTTAAATCGTGACAAAATTTTGAGAGGGAATTTGGGCGGGATATTTTTCGTCATTTTTTACACGGAGTGCTGTCGGTTATATACGACGACAATAGGAAAGTGTGTAGGATACATTTTTTATATTTTTTTACACAAAAAAGATTCTATCGGTTTTAAACTGAAGTACTACCAATTTTACATAATAAAACCCCTCTATCTTTTCCTTGCACTGCTGCCTTTTCCTTTCCCTAGTTTCATCTCCTTCCCGCTGTATTCCTTCATCTTTTCCTTATCATCTCCTCATTCTTTCATTCTCCTTCTCGCTTTAATCAGCATGGATGAACAATTCGAGGAGCAACATTTTGAAACCAGTACATTTTAAATTATTTGTATTACGTTCAATTTGTGTTTTAAATTTTGATTATGTTATTAAATCGAGTTTGTATTTTGAATCTTGACTTGAGATACCTTATCAAATATTATGCATAAATTGAAAAATGGTCCTTGTTTAGAGCTTTTATGTAGGTTTTGTTTTTGTAAATATGCATCACAAATATTTTTTTTGTTATTAACAAGGAGCAATGCCTCAACGGAGAACTCGGAGCTGATCCTAAAATGGAAAGGAAAACAAAACTGTTCATTTGATTCCGCCGGAAAATGCATAAGTTCAAATAGTGGCCATTTTTCGAAGTTTATTTCTTTTGAGGTCAACGATCCTCAAAATATTCCTTTGATGAAGGATTGGCACTTGATTAAGAAAGATGAAAAGAAAGTCGAATGTAGGTATATTTTTCCTTTTGGCTTAAATGTCAAAATGGTCAATGTGTTATAGCCATATGGCTAATTTAGTCCCCATGTTTTCAATTTGGCTAATTTAATCATTGTGTTTGTCTCTGTTAGCCAATTAAGGATATTTCATTCAATCTCTTTTAAAAAATTCATAAGAAAAATTATATGAGATATAATTACCCTTTTCTCTTTACATAAAAATGCAAATCAATGAGAAATAACACATATAAGAGATAAAAGCTTCCAATCTGAAAAATGATTAAGGTTGTGACATAGAAAGAAATGGGGTAATGTTTGGGAGGAGGTCGGGGAGTTGGGAGGAGAATAATTTTCCTTTTAATTTTTAATTTCATTTCATTTTAAATATTTTAAATCAAATAAATAATTTTATAAACAAGTTTATAATAATTTATAAGTTATTTTACAGAAATTAGATGGAAATGTCATTAATTGGCTAACAAAGATAAACACAATGACCAAATTGGCCAAATTAAAAACACAAGGACTAAATTGACCCAATAACTAAAACATAGGGACGGTTTTAACATTTAAGCCTTTCCTTTTTCTTACAAATTATATGATTAGTAAAAGATTATAAACATAATTAACAAACTTATATATATATATATATGAATATATGTTATGGTGGATAATTATTAGTTTTGTTTAGTATTATTTATTCAATTATTACTTTTGTTTATGCTTATTTAAATTGTTGTTTTTATATTTTATTATTATTAATATCTTTTATTTTGGTTATGGACAACAGAATTGTCCTTGTATCCGACATAATTTCTCAGAAGTTAGAGTCAGTTGCATCCGATTGGAGGTTAACATCGCCTGTAACCAACGCCATTGTCTCCTATCCAACACCATTTTGCTTTTTTTATTGTTTAATGGACTTTCCTTTTTGATTAAGAGTCCTATCTGACAACAAAAGCCTTTTCGTGACGCAAACAATGTTGTCGGTTCTTTTATTTGACATTACATGAATTTCTGTTGGATTTTTTTGCTAATATCCCACAAAAATGGGTTTTTCTTGTCGTTTTTTAAAATGACACTACTGGGTGCTTTTGTAGTACTGAATAAAGGTAAACAACTTAGGGCTCATTTGGATGTGCTTTTAAAATGACTGAAGACGCTTTTAGAGAAAATGTTTTTGGGTTCCAAAAACATTTTAAGTGCTTTTTACAAGAAGCACCAATTTTGTGCTCTTTCTAGGAAGCACTTTAAGTGTTTTTTATTTTTTTTTATTTTTTTTATTTTGAAGGATTTACTAACATTTTTACTAAGGATTATTTCTAAAAATATTTTCACTAAAATGTTATTAACAAAAAAAAACTTGCACATAACATCTTATATGAAACATATTTACTAACATCGTAGCATTTTAATTTAATAATACAATGTAATATTATAAAAAAAAAAACTTGCACAGAACATTATATTATTAAATTTGAATGCCATGACAGTGATAAATTCGTTCTATTCCATGTAAGTCCTTTTTTCTAATAGAACAACGTGGAATGAGTAATTTTTAGGTTATATAATTACAAGTTACATAGCTTCAAACTATTTGATAAAAGAATAGGCTTTTAGCTAAAATGGTCATTGAAATTAGCATAATTCCTTACTTTAGTCCCTAAGATTTGAAATCAGTAGAAGTGGTCCCTAAATTTGTCCACCGCCAATCATTTTGATCATTATGTGAAAAATCTCTGTTAAATAAAGATCAAAATGACAAAAATACCCTCAATTTAATAAACAGTGGGCCAAAATGATTTTTTTTTTTATATACAAAAAAAGGGGGGACAACTGATGGCAAACCACGGTTATCCAACCCTTCCGGGCCCGAAGATGCTATAGGGAATTTTACCCTGTCCGTGACCACAGTCAAGTAGACTCATCAACTCGGAGTATTGAACCCGGGGCTTCCCATATTTTTTGTTTATTGGGTAGCCGCAGTTTAGCCCTTACGACTGGGGCACTTGTTGTGGTTGTGGGCCCAAATGATTTGACATACGGTTTTTTTTTTTTTTTTTTCATTTTCTCCTTATTTAATGGAGATTTTTCACAGAATAACCAAAATGATTGACAGTTAACGAACTTAGGGATCACTTATATCGATTTTAAATCTTAAGAACCAAAGTGAAGAATTATGCCAATCTCAAAAACCACTTCGGATAAAAAAACGTTGTTAATCTCTTTGTTTGTGGCATGCCAACCCCATGCTTACTTTATCATGATGAAATTCAACTTTGTCACATAAACCCATATTTCACAACTACAATACCTTGGCCTATTTTATCTTTTTATTTTTTAACTTTTGTTGCTACATTCCATCGAACAATCACTGTTATTTGGGATGCTTTTGTTGAGGTCTTTTTGTTTTCTTGTTAAAACCAATCAAATGTCAAGTATGTAATATACAACAATTGCACAATTTATTTTGAATAGAAATTTCATAAGGATACAATATATCTCACAATATAAACAATTAATAAAATTGAATAATAAATCACAACACTGACTTGGTTAGGAAGATAGAGGCTTGCAGTAGCAATCTCCTAAGACAGAAATTCGCCCTTACACCAGTGCAGTAGTTCAACGGAGATCTATCTTGCAGGATACAACTATCTAATCCAAGTTCTTGCACTTGAACTTGGATTCTTGGTGAATTGGTTGTGGTGTTTCTCTGTGAAGTATGGAAAAAGAAGCGATGGAATTGTTATTCGGTTTTTTATCTTACGGCCATATTTATAATGCGTAACGAAGCAGTTAAAGCCATTCATGTTTATCTTCAGAACGGTTATAACTATTCACCTGAACAGTTTTATCCTTTCGGAAAAAACTGAATGCAAAAATAAAAAACGTAAAAATGATACTTGTGTTTTTCGTCCATCCGAGCCTAAGGCCAATCTTTGACATTTAATATATGCACCGAAACCCTCCAAGTCTAAGGCCCAAGGTCTATAGCTTTGACCCAATTTCTTTCAAACCATAAGTGTAGAAACACACTTATAAAGTGGATCTTCAAAAGAGAAATAGGTGACGTGGGACTAAAGATCCCACAAGTCTCACAAGTTCCAACATTTCCTTCCCTTCAAAATTGCCCTTCTCGATCCTACTGTGACAAGTGTGTTCATCTGAGGTGCCTACTAGCTAGCTTAGGACCACTCTTGGCATGGGGATGTATTTTCTAGGGTTTGTGGGGGTATTGATTTGCGATGGTGGAATGGTACCGATTCTCACGTCTATAATTGCCGTGTATGTCAGTTACATTTGAGTAGGTTGCTAGTTGCACAACTTCGCAACCTTAGCCTTTCTTTTGTAACAGTACTTCTTTACTCTTTATACGCACTCTTTATACGCAACAAGTTATTTATCTGTAAATAATAAATTTAACACATAAAAGTTACTTAATAAAAAGATAAGGAAAAAGTTGTGGAATGTAGTCGTGTTACACCGTGCCGTAACGACGCATCAAGAACCGTTTGCATCTTTTTCAAGATCTTTAATATTCTATGCCGTAACGATGCATCAAGTACCTTTTGCATAGAAAATGAAGCATGAAATCAGAAAAGCCCCAAGTTTGGTATTTGGAAGGAGGGAATGATTGTGATGATCTGAAGCTCTAGCATTAGGTTGATGACTAAAAGTAATGTCTATAAGAGCAACTCCAGCGTTGGAGCCCTCCCCCCAGGCAATACACTATTCAATCCACCTAATAAACAGTAACTGCCCTTAATGAACAGTAAATAGCTCTGGCAATAGAATTTGCATCTCCACCGTTACACTTCAATAGGCCTGGCAATAGGCAATAAAATATTAGTATTTTTTTTATTTATAAAATAATACAAAATAATTTTAATTGTAATATCGGATAAGATTTTTAATCGTTCTCATTGCGCCACGTGTCATTATCCGAAGTATTATTAAATAATACAAAATAATTTTATTTGTAATTTCGGATAAGATTTTTAATCGTTGTCGTTACGCCACTTGTCATAAAATCCGAAAAGATAATTATTAGGGATGGATTTTTGATAAATTTTTTAATCGTACTCGTTATGCCACGTGTCATTATCTGAAAATACAATTATTAGTTATGGATTTCTGATAAGATTATTAACCAATCACGTCGCGCCACGTGTCATAATCTGTTCACAATCTTTGAGGATAGATTTCCATCAGATTTTTAACGAATGACGGCATGCCACGTGTCATAATCTGTTTACAATCTTTGAGGATGGATTTCCATCAGATTTGTAACGAATGACGGCATGCCACGTGGCATTATGTACAACCTAATCCTTTCTGAATCCTCTATATAATCCACCATCCATCCTCACAAATCTCACACCAATTTTCTCAAGATCTCTATCATTATTCATAGTTTCTGCTTCCTTATTCACAAAAATCTGTATCATTATTCATAGTTTTTGTTTCTTTCTTACAATGTCTTCTTCTTCTTCCTCAAGGATGATGTGGGAATTCAATCAGGAAGAGGAAGAATTGTTTAACGAATCAGAAGCAATGTTCAATCACCAGGGGGCAAGAAATGAGAGGGAAGAGGATGAGGAGCGTAAAAGGAGAGATGACGAAGTAAGAATGGGCAAAGCCTCACATTCCCGTCGAGTCGTCCAAGGTATGGCTCAGATCTGTAGGCCCAGCCGTTCTGGAAACCTTGATAGAAGCAGGCAACGACGAGGTATGGAACTCTTGGATGATTATTTTGTTCCTAATAGTGCATTCCCTGATACGTACTTTAGACGTCGTTTTAGAATGGAACGACATCTGTTCAACAAAATCATGATTGCTGTTTGCAACCATGATTCTTACTTCGTGCAAAAGAAAGATGCTTTTGGTGCTATGGGTTTACTGCCTGAGCAAAAAATTACTGCTGCCTTGCGGATGCTTGCATATGGAGCATCTGCAGACCAAGTGGATGAGATAACGAGGATGGGGAAATCAACCATTCTTGAGTCCCTGATGAGGTTTTGTGGAGCAATCGAATCTATCTACACTCGCAAACCTACAAACATGGACTTGGAACGGCTGTTGAAGAAGGCGGAGATGCGTGGCTTTCCTGGGATGATTGGAAGCATTGATTGTATGCACTGGACGTGGAAAAACTGTCCAAGTGCATGGCAAGGCGCTTACGGGGATAGAAAATGAGCAAAAAGTATCATTCTGGAGGCCGTGGCATCTTTTGATACACGGATTTGGCACGCCTTTTTCGGGGTCCCGGGAGCTCAAAATGACATCAACGTCCTTGCCCAATCTCCAGTGTTCAACGATGTCCTGCAAGGAAAGGCACCAAAAGTGACGTATGAGGTCAATGGACGTATATACGACGGGCCATACTACCTAGCTGACGGCATTTACCCGCGATGGTCAACATTTGTCAAAACAGTGCCACGTCCGCGGAGTGTAAAGGAAAAACACTTTGCAAGCTGTCAAGAGGGGTGCAAGAAGGATATGGAGCGTTGTTTAGGTAACAAATAAATAATACAAACAATAAATAATAAATTATGTAGGTAACAAATAAATAATATATTGTTACCTGATCCGAGTAATTTTCCCCACTTCGAATATTACTACTAGCTTGTGCCAAGGCGTCTCTCCACGTACTAAATGATTGGCTAAGTAATTTCCAACGACTGGACATCGATTCTTTGGTTCTTTTCCCACCAATTTTCTCAAGAAAATTGGTATGAATAAGACTCCACATTTCTCGCAACTGCATCTCATTACCCGTAAGCGAACTATGAGTAACTTCAACCCATCTAGTACACAACGCAACATCTTCAATAAGCGACCAATTCGTACCTGCACCAGTGGTCATTTTGTTGAAAAAAAATGGATTCAAACTTTGAGACAAAGAAAGGAATATGATTGAAAGTAGTTGAGAAAATATGAAATTCTTGTGTAAGGTAGATGATAATGAGAAGGTATTTATAGAAAAGTAAAAACAATTTTTTTTACAATTTTTTTCAGATTTTTCAGAATTTTTTTTTTTTGAATTTTTTTGAATTTTTTAAAATTTTTTATTCAATTAATTAATCTCTGTCGTTGGATATAAAAAATTTTGAATTCCAACACTCCAGATTGTGCCACGTGTCACAACGGTAACTTTTCTTAATTTTAAAACTATTTTTTCTTTTATTTTTTTATTTATAAAGCATTTTAATATCCACCGTTGATCTCAGATCGAACGGTGGATATTAAATAAGACTTTTTTATTTTTTTTGACCGTTGAGATCTAACGGTCCAAATTAAATAACCGTTGAGATCTAATAGACCGTGGGAAGCCACATGGCTTCCCAACGGTAACTGACAAAGGTTTTTTTTTTCTTCTGATTTTGTGTCAGCGACGCGCCCCCACGCGCGAGTGGGGTGCACATGCCTAACACAAAAAAAAATTAATATTGCCTGACGTCAGCGTTGACGTCACATGGCCCTCAGGCTCTCAGGCTGGCAATTCCCCACGGGCCCGGAGCTCGGGCCTCCACCTTCGGTCGGGCTAGCCCACGCTGGAGCCCTCCCACCGACCCTCGGGCCCTTGTTCTCTCCATTATCCCCCGAGTTATAGCCCACGTTGGGCTTGCTCTAACAGCCACTCTGAAGCCTCTGTTGTTAAATAATTATACTGGGCAAAAGAAGTCAATTTTATAGAGTTGAAAAATGGGCATTTATAGACATCGAAATTTCGGTAAAATAAATGTTCATCGACGCATTAAAGTTTTGACATATCAGGGCATACGTGGCATATGTCATATGTTATGTGTCTCACAAATTGTACAAATGGTGTGTGACTCAACAAAACGAGTGAGTCATCAAGAATGACACATGTCAACACTTATCGAAAATAAATTATTTGATTTGAATTTAATTAAATCAAATATTAATTGATTGAGTCAAATCACTAACCGGCCCATAAATCAAGTCTTGGTTCTTTCGTCAATTAATCAAGCCCATAATAAAGGACAAACCATCCATAGGCAAGGCTTGGAGGGTCTATAAGTACAAGGCTCCAAGACAAAGAAATGGTCCAGAAAATCATTCATGCCTAGACTCAGAAACTTTGAAACTCTGAAGCTCTCAAACACTCAAACCCCCAAACACTCAAACACTCAAGAAGACTCAGAAAACCTTCCACATTCTTTGTCAAACCCGTGAAGAACCACCGAGCACCCATACACATGGCGATTCCTCCATTGTCAAGAGCCAAAACCTTGCGGCATCCGTTCATCCAAGATCAAGTCACTGCAACCCTAGAATCAATAACGCTACACAACTTACATTTCGGGGATTGAATCAGAGGATCAAATTGTAAAGAGATTGTAACCCTAAATTTACATTATACAAACATTCTTTGTACAATTGTTCTTCTTACATGTGCTACAAGATTTTTGTGTTTGCAGTTAAACAACTTATATAAAACGTATTTACTGACATCGTAGCATTTTAATTCAATAATGCAATGAAATGTGAAACAAAATTGCATGGAACATTATATTATTAAACTTGATTGTCAGGGCGGTGATAAACCCGTTCTATTCTATGTAAGTCCTTTTTTTTTTCTAATAGAACAACGGTGGGGTGAGCATTTTTTAAGTTATATAATTATGAGTTACATGGCTTCAAACTATTTAGTAAAAGAATAGGCTTTTTAGTCAAAATGGTCAATGAGATTGACATAACTCTTCAGTTTAGTCCATAAGATTTGAAATCGATAGAAGTGGTCCCTGAGTTTCCACAATCAATAATTTTGATCATTCCATGAAAAAACTCTATTAAATAAGGATCAAAATGACAAAAATACACTCAATTTAATAAACAATGGGTCAAAATGATTTGACAAATTTTGGGGGTATTTTTATCATTTTGATCCTTATTTAATAGAAATTTTCACAGAATGATCAAAAGGATTAACAGTGGACAAACTCAGGGATCACTTCCATCGATTTTAAATCACAAGGACTAAAGTAAAGAGTTATGCCAATGTTAGAGACCACTTTAGATAAAAAAAATAAAAAAAAACCAAAGGAATACTATTTCTCTATGTATGAGTAAGCATGTATGTGTATACACACACACACACACACACACACACACACACACACATACCAATTTAAAAAAGAGGTATTCATCAATTTACCCCCTGAACTTGTGACCATATACCAATTCCCCCCTCCCCTCAACTTTAATTTTGGCCAATTTCCCCCCTCAACTCTCATAATTAGTCAATCTCCCCTCTGTCTCCTGCCAATTTTGCACCAGTTTCTCCACTGGACATGTTGGATTAATTTTAATGTATTTTAGTTTAGTTTATTCACCCTATATATGTGGTGGTCGTGTGCTTGCGATGTTGATGTTGTCTGCGCTCTTTGCGTTGAGTTAGCGGTCTCGTTTTTAATGATGACCTTTTTGTAGTCTCGCTTGGCGATAATTTTTGGTGGCCTCATATTTATGTGATGACCTATGTGGCTATCGATTTAAGTATGTTACGTATGTTTGTAACATATTTGTATTGATGACGGTTCGCGGGGTTAGGACAGTGATTGTGGTAGCCGTTTAGGAGGTTTAACATTATTTGTTTTACTGCGTAAATTCACTTCAGATCAATTTATTGATCACTGAAGTTTATGTACCCAATTGGCCACCTTTGTAATTGTTTATGAAGTTAAAAATAAAAAGTAAATAGGCCAAGCAATTGTAGTTGAGAAATATGGGTTTGTGTGACAAAGTTGAATTTCATCACGATAAAGTACGCATGGGGTCTGCATGCCACAAACAAAGATTGGGATATATATCAATTTTCATTAACCACGATAGGTGGTGACTCAATCATTGAGGACAAATTTCATATTCGTATTTCACATGGTATATTTTGGGTTTAATTTATAACGTTGGTGAATCGCATGATTATGGTTAAGGGAAGGCTAAAATGTCTATATGAGTCTTTCCGGTCCCTGAAATACCTATGGTTATATTGTTTGTGGTGGTGTAAAGTGGATGGCTTGGTTTAATGTGATGCTAAGAAACGTGAAGAAAAGGGTTGGGGCTCAAGGTGTAAGGAATTTCACACCAATAATTTTTTAAAGAGGTATTCATCAATTTACCCCCTGAACTTGTAAGGATTGGCCAATTTCCCCATCAACTCTCATAATTAGTCAATTTGCACCTTATTGTTAATTTTTTTAATTTTCAATCTATTATTTCGTTAAGTATGCATCCTCATGACTGCCTTTAAAGGGAAAAAAAAAAAAGTCATTTTCCCTACACCTTATATCTAATTCATTTTCTTCAAACTTTCTCTTATTCCTCCTTTTCTCCAAGCCGAGCATGTGACTGCTGACAACACCTCCCTCCTCCATTGTTCGCAGCCCAGTCCATTTGATATGTTGCTTTTGCAATTTGCAGCTACCCACACCCTGTCATCTCCTCCCTCGACCTCGTTTACCTCTGTTAAGGTGTAGGGAAACCTATTTAACAAAAAATGACAATAGGATGCAAATTGAAAAAATGACAGTAAAGTGCAAATTGACTTTTTTTGCCCTTCAAAGGCAGTCATGCGGACCTACTTTTTTTGCCCTTCAAAGGCAGTCATGCGGACCTACTTAACAAAAGAATAGATGGAAAATTAAAAAAATTAACAGTCGGGTGTAAATTGACTAATTATGAAAGTTGAGGGGAGAAATTGGCCAAAATTAAAGTTGGAGCGAATTCACGTGCAAAGATGACAAAGGTATGGGACACCCTCTAAAGCTGGGGCGATATCCAAGGTACCAAAGATCGTCAACCGCCGCCCGATGTGGGTTGTAACGGAAGGAGGATTACGATGACTGACAAGGATGGCAAAGGGAACAATCCACCTTGCCGCACCACCTGCCCACCACCAAAACGAACCCAAATAGACTGAACGATATTTCCAAGGGCAAAGCCCTCGGGGAGCCCAAAACACCGGGAGCAACGATTCTGCACATCAAACTGAGAGCAACTAGAAAGCCACCGCCGGGAACACCCAAAAGTGACACCACCCAGGACAAGAGCATGACAGATTCGAAAGCTCACCACGCCAAAGTGAGGTAGGGACCCAACAAAACATGTTACAGGAACATCGCTACACCAACCCCGGCAGCCACCAAAATCAACCAAAATAAAAAAAATGGCAGAGCTATCCAAGGGAACACTAGAGGAACCCCCGGGACAAAGCCCACCCGTAGAGGGAGAAGGAAGGGAGAGGAGCCCCGGATGAGGGCGAGTGAGAAGAGACATGTAGGGGGAAGCAGGGAGGGAGAAAACGTAGGAAAAAAAAACACCCCGGGGGGGGGGGGGGTGGGGAGGGAGGGAGAAGTTCGGAGAAAAACGAAGGAGAGACATGGACAGGGAAGAGGCGGTGTAAAGCTAGGAAAGGCACGGACGAGGAAGGGGGCATGCGTAAAAGACCAGAAGGGGGTACGGGAAGGTAATAGAGAGAGGGGTGGACGGGTGAGGGGTGTGGAGAGGAAAGAGGAAACGGGGAGAAGGGAGGAAAACTAGGAGAAGTAGGAGGAGAGGCAGCCACCGACCCCAGCCTTAGCCAGAGGCCGGTGGCCATAGAGGAATGAGAAGTTGGCTGCTATGGTGAGAGAGGTTTCTAGAGAGAGGTAACTTCCAGTGGATCTACCTTTGAGTAGGTTGCTAATTGTCACAACTTCGCAACCTTAGTCTTTTTTTTAAAATTTTTTTTTATCTGCTTTACTCTTTACACGTAAGAGGTTGCTATTTGTAAAATATAATACTCATGTTACACTATGTCGTAATGATGCATTTTGCGTATTTTTCAAGACCTTCAATATTCTATACCGTGACAACGCATCAATTAACTTTTGCGTAGAATGAAGCATGAAATCAGAAATGCCCCAAGTGTGATATTTGGAAGGAGCGAATGATTGTGATGATTTGAAGCTCTAGCATTAGGTTGATGACTAAAAGTAATGTTCATAACAGCCACTAAGAAGCCTCTTTTGTTAAATAATTATACTGGGCAAAAGAAGTCGATTTTGTAGAGTTGTATCATGATGAAATTCTTATAGTTTTTAGGCGCGTTATTCACGAGTAAGATACGGGTAATATTCAGATTTTATATGGACAATAACCTACTTCGTTTTTGTTATAATTCAGCGAAAATCCTCTCATACAGCAAATTCCAGATTATATCATGATTACAATAATTTAATCAAAACCCCAAAAGAAATTCTTGATTAACTTTCTGATATATATTTGAGAATGATATTATATAAAAGATTTGCAAGTTATATATATACAGGTCCTTTCTCTAAAAGGATTTCCATATATTTTTTTTTAAATAGAATTATTTACTGGACTCATTTCACATCGAGTTTCAATGATCTGAACCGTCTATTTTATAAGTCTCGATTCATAGATCATCCCTAAAAAATTTCAATTCAATCTGAAACAATTTACTTATTTAATTATCATGATAAAATTTCAATATTTCTTAGGGAATAAAGTGTTCGTCAATTTCTTTAAACTCAATTAGATATCTCAAATATTTCTGATTTAGCTAGTATTTTACAATAATGATCTATGAGATGCAACTTAAAAAATAAACGGTTCAGATCGTTAAAGTTCGATGTGATATGGGCTCCCACAACTAATCTTCATTTTTATTAAAAAAAAATAAAGATCTCTTCCCTTAAAGCCTTCGGTATATACATGTTAACAAATCCCACATGCCAGGAATGACTAGTGAAGTGAGAACGCATTATGCGCAGTAAGTATTATTCGATTTCAGAGACGCGCACTCCACAGTCCATCCACACACAAAGTGCATGCCAAAGCAGATAGCAAGCAAGATATTATTCCAACAGGCATCATCATTCATCAACAACAAATTTAATTATTATCACAATATTTACTGGTGATGAACATAATGACTTCTCCAATCAACATATGATTCAATCGTCTGTTTTCTTTGTATTGGTTATGTTATCACAAACTTTATTGATAATGTAGCAAAGTTTCACAAACGGTCCAACAACTCGTTACTAAGTACTGGTTTGGTACCGATGTGCTTTTATAAAAAGTGGGTATAAAAAAAAGCTGAGCTCAAAAAGGTATTTGGTAAACATTTAAAAACCGCTTATTTTCACAGTTTTAGGTGAAAAAAGGCTGAAAACGTGAAGTAGGAAAAATGAGCTTATTCTCACAACATAACAGAACCAGTTTTTTTTTTTTTAAAACACAACAATACCAAACCAACCCTAAATAACTTCATCAGGTTTTTGTTTTAATTGTGTAATCACAAACTTTATTGATAGCGTAACAAAGTTTCACAGACGGTTCAATGACTCGTTACTAAATAACTTCAATAGGTTTCTAGTGGAGGATATGCTTCAATACACCCCTCACTTGGGATCACTTTTTAAGCGGGCCACTCGGGAAGGCAGCTCCACAGCTGTAAGGTTTTGCGGATTTGATGCATCCAAATTCGGAAATTTGAGTCTTTTCAATTCATAGTCCCAATTTGATTTCAATCGAGCGCAAAATATTACTCTACTCTAATATCATATTAAAATTTTAAAGATGATCCAACATTAATAATGTTCTTAACTTAACCATATGTGCAGTCGAATAAATGTGAAATTTTATACAAAATGCATCAATGCAATTAGTAGTAAAACCATTTTATTTAACTTTATCATATTTCTGAATGCTTCAAGCCTTCAACAAATGCATGAAAAGCTAAACTTGATCGATAGTCATTAATCCAAAAGCTCAAGGAGATTAAAGAAAACATGATGGAGCAATGAAGAGTTAAGGGCCCACGATTTTTTCCCTTAGAAAACGTGGGTAATTTAATCTGGACATCCAGTAATCTTGGCTTTGACACTATTTAAGGGTGTCCATGATGAAAGGGCCCAAGAAAATGATTGCTGTAAAGAAAAATTAAATCGTAAAGGAAGAGAGTGCGCTTTTATTTCATTGTCTTTTGCAGAATAAACCTCCAATCCTTATCCAAAGAGGCAAATTAGTGTCTAAGTTGGGGGTTGTTTAGCTGAGATTGCATTGCTTCTGATTTTCTTTTTAATATTTTTTTTTTAAATAAATAATATTATCTATACTAAAGAATTTGGACTAAGCCTCACAATATGCTAACAATAATGTGGTTTAAATTCGTTTTTGGTGAGAATCGAACCTAAGATCTCTCACTTACAATTGAAAAAGAATACTACTAGATCGTAGTATTGAATGATTCCTTTTCAATATCTTAGGTAAAGAGGTAAACATTTCGATTAGAATCTAATAAAGCCTATATATTGTATACGGTAAAGATCCTAGTATAATTACAATTAATATAATTTGAAATATAATAAAAACTAAATCAAGACTACAAAGTCTATGGATTGTATATATAGGCCTTAAAACACTTTTTTTTTTTTTTTTTTTTTAAAAAAACAAAATTATTTAGAACGGGATGGACTTAGTCTCACAAAAGCTTTAAAACACTTACTAGCAAAGAAATTTATGAATATCCAACAACTTGTAAAATATATAAATTTTCAAGATTATTTTGACATTGAAAATTATGATCTGATCCTATCGATTCCAAAAATGAAAATCAAAAACCTTCTTTTCGATCCGATCCATCCGAAAATCATCTGAGTAACCGTCCACGGACCCTTGACCAATGAGAGAGTTTATGATGTTGGTTGGCTTGGGAAAACTTTGATTTCTAATTTTCTAGGTCTACCTAAAGCTTAGGTCAAGATTCACTTTTACCATTTTGTTTGGTGTTTTTTGACAAGTCTTGAAAGTAATCAAGAGTGACACAACTTTCAACTTTATTTAATTAGGTGATTATTGACGGTTGTCACTCGCCATTACTTGATTAGACGCACAACTTTTTACATAATCAGCACTTGCTGGGGATTTGTCAAAGATATGTCTGTTGGATAAGATAGACTTTAGTAAATTCTAATTGAAATATTTATATTTTAAGCAAAAATGTTAAAAAGAAACTCGAGACTAATACAATCTCATCCAAAAGAACCTTCATTTTTTTTATTTAACGTTGCAACATAATGTGCCGCTTAACAAACTCTATGGTCATACATGTATTATAGTATATCGTGTTAATTCTAGATGAAATATACGTTAAGCCTCACGAGAGTAATTAGAATTCTTACTTAACTTAGTCAAGATGTAATCTCATATGTGTGCATTTACACTATCACAATAAATGAGAATTACAACTTCTACATGTTATTAATACACAAGCCTCTATGCCTACATTTTAACATGTAAAATGCTTTGTCACTGTCACATTTGCAATATTGTAATTTCTTGAATAACTGACTTACTTTAGGGCACTTCCAACCATTTCAAATCCCCTAGGGCATAGTCTATTTAATCCCCTCTCCCCCCCCCCCCCCGGCCTCAGTTGCTCACCCAGTCAGTAATCAACCGCCTAGCCCCTAGGCCATGTGACTGCAATGCTGACATCGCCAGTAGCAATTTTTATTTCCCGAAGGTTTGGTGAACCCAGCCTTTGAGGGAGAAGAGGTCAAGCCTTCGTCGTTGAAAATTCACAAACCCAACATCCACATCGTTGTTGCCCGCCTCCACATCCTTAAATCCCAGCCTTCGAGGAAGAAGAGGTCAAGCCTTCGTCATCGAAAATTCAAGGGGGAAAAAAAAAGAGAAAATATAATCAATTATGAAATTTTATTAATTTTTTAGTACCAATTGCCAGGGTAATTATTTTATGGGATGGAGATGCATTGGGTAATTAGTGTTCATTAAAGGCAATTACTGTACACTTGGGTGGGGAGGGGAAATTGAATTGCCTATTGCTAGAGCTTTTTAGGGGTGAAAGTGCTCTTAGAAACGACATACTTGAATGCTTTAGTTTATGTGGAAAGGTTTACCCTCGGTACCATATATAGATTACATATTTTTCATTATTTCTCCATCAAAACCTAGTTGAAACCTACCCACAGATTTTTTTAAGGCTTATTTTTAGCTTTGACAATCATACTTTTCTCCAAATTTCACTTTGCCTCCTATACTTTATATTGTCTTATTTTACTACTTACATTCTTCTTTTGTGTCCTACTTTACCCCTTATATTCTATATTGTCTCATTTTAACATTTGCACTCTTCCTCAACGTCTCACTTTACCTCTACGCTCTATCTCATTTTAACATTTGCCCTCTTCCTCAATGTCTCACTTTCTATTAAAGAAGTTAAGGGACTCATTAATTGTATTGATGTGGCATGGATAATATAGTCCTTTTGTAACATCCCACATCGACCAACGGAAAGGGGGTGATGTGCTTTATATGTACATGCCCACCTCCATATAGCACGAGGCCTTTTGGGAATTCACTGGCTTCAGGTTACATCGAAACTCCGAAGTTAAGCGAGTTCGGGCAAGAGCGGTCCTAGGATGGATGACCCACTGGGAAGTTCTCGTGTGAGTTCCCAGAAACAAAATCGTGAGGGCGTGGCCGGGGCCCAAAGAGGACAATATCGTGTTATGGCGGAGTCGAGACTGGGATGTGACACTTTTCGACTATGTTGGCGAGTTAAATCTTGTAACAAAATCATAAAATTTTGAAATTGATTCGTGAATCTTGAAATTCAACCCTAATTCTTCTTCTTTTTTTTTTCCTTCTCTTTATTTGGAGAAAGTCAAACCCTAATTCAATCTCCACTAACATGACATTTCATATGCCACACAACCAACTTAGTTTATGGAATAGATTAAAGTGCGACATGACATGAAAGAAGAGTGCAAAGATAAAATGTGACAATATAGAGTGTAGAGTGTAAAGTAGGACATGGAAGAAGAATGTGGGTGGTAAATTGAGATGATATAGAATATAAGAGATAAAGTAAGTACACATAAGGGACAAGGACACTTTGGGCTAGTTGTAGGAATTTATTTGAATTCAAAATGGCAAACGGTTTGGGCCTTGTGGCCCATGGACATCTATTTTATCAAAACTGAAAAGTTTGTTGGAGTGGATAAAGGATATGTGATTTGCTTGCTTTTCTTTATTCTTGCAATGAGATGTCATATAAAAAGTTATGGTTCTCCAGAAGGTTTTGAAGGCCTGGCAATTTCTGATACGACCTGATAACTCGACACGACACGACACGAAATTAACAGGTGTTTGGGTCGACACGATAACGAATCGGGTCTTATCGGGTAACCCGATAAGCACCTGTTAAGATAACGGGTTGGGTCGGGTATACACGTGGGTAAACACGATACACGATAAGCAGAATATTATTTTTATAATTTTATAACCCTAAAAAAATACTGTAATAATTATATACATTAATTTTACAATTTTATACCCCTAAAAATTATAATAAATATATATATATATATATATTAAATTAACTATAAAATTTATAATAATTATAATAATTATATATACTATAATAATTATACCCCCAAAATATTAAGTCTATCTATACTAATTATATATATATATATTAAATTTTATAAAAATTATAATGCATATTAATTAATAATTTAATATGCATGATCAATCATGCATTTGCCAACTTGCCGCCCTTTTTGAAGAAAACAAATGGAGGGAAAATGATGTTAAGAAAAGTTGAAAATAAAACAAAAAAGTGAGGGAATTAGGGAAAGATGTTGGAGGGAAAAGTGAAAATGATAAGAAAAAGTTGAAAAGGAAACAAAAAAGAGAGGGAAAAATGAAAATTAATAGAAGTGGTGAGAAATTTTTTTTTTTTTTTTTTAAGTTATTAACTTTTTATCACACACATGACTGTCATGACATATCTCACTATTTTTATAATGAACACGTGACACGTGATGTATGTACTATTCCGTGTACCAGTCAATTATAATTTATACGTACAAAATAAATAGATTTAAATCTACTTAATAAATATATATATATACACACACACACACGGAACTTGATTGATGGCATACGAATTCTCCAAAACTAATTTCAACGATCCAAACCATCAAAATTGTTTGTATATGCTTGGAGATCACATCAGCAAAAAATCACAAAAAAAAAAACATTCAGAGTTCAAGTAACGGGACAAAGCTTTTCAACGGTTATAAACGAAAAATCACGATTTAACGGTTATTTTAACTCCGATTTTGATGATTTTTTATAACTACACTCCTTGACCCTCTATGAATACAATGAATGAATTCGATCTTCAATTTAAAATATTTACACAAGTGGATACCACAAAATCTTATGTTATACTTAATAAAAGTATAAATAAACTCTAAGTGTTAGTCAATCTATCGTTTTACGAATTCTCCAAAACTAATTTCAACGATCCAAACCGTCAAAATTGTTTGTATATGCTTGGAGATCACATCAGCAAAAAATCACAAAAAAAAAACATTCAGAGATCAAGTAACGGGACAAAGCTTTTCGACGGTTATAAACGAAAAATCACGATTTAACGGTTATTTTAACTCCGATTTTGATGATTTTTAATAACTACACTCCTTGACCCTATATGAATACAATGAATGAATTCGATCTTCAATTTAAAATATTTACACAAGTGGATACCACAAAATCTTATGTTATACTTAATAAAAGTATAAATAAACTCTAAGTGTTAGTCAATCTATCGTTTTACGAATTCTCCAAAACTAATTTCAACGATCCAAACCGTCAAAATTGTTTGTATATGCTTGGATATCACATCAGCAAAAAATCACAAAAAAAAAAAACATTCAGAGATCAAGTAACGAGACAAAGCTTTTCGACGGTTATAAACTAAAAATCACGATTTAACGGTTATTTTAACTCCGATTTTGATGATTTTTTATAACTACACTCCTTGACCCTCTATGAATACAATGAATGAATTCGATCTTCAATTTAAAATATTTACACAAGTGGATACCACAAAATCTTATGTTATACTTAATAAAAGTATAAATAAACTCTAAGTGTTAGTCAATCTATCGTTTTACGAATTCTCCAAAACTAATTTCAACGATCCAAACCGTCAAAATTGTTTGTATATACTTGGATATCACATCAGCAAAAAATCACAAAAAAAAAAACATTCAGAGATCAAGTAACGGGACAAAGTTTTTCGACGGTTATAAACGAAAAATCACGATTTAACGTTTATTTTAACTCCGATTTTGATGATTTTTTATAACTACACTCCTTGACCCTATATGAATACAATGAATGAATTCGATCTTCAATTTAAAATATTTACACAAGTGGATACCACAAAATCTTATGTTATACTTAATAAAAGTATAAATAAACGCTAAGTGTTAGTCAATCTATCGTTTTACGAATTCTCCAAAACTAATTTCAACGATCCAAACCGTCAAAATTGTTTGTATATGCTTGGAGATCACATCAGCAAAAAAACACAAAAAAAAAACATTCAGAGATCAAGTAACGGGACAAAGCTTTTCAACGGTTATAAACAAAAAATCACGATTTAACGGTTATTTTAACTCCGATTTTGATGATTTTTTATAACTACACTCCTTGACCCTATATGAATACAATGAATGAATTCAATCTTCAATTTAAAATATTTACACAAGTGGATACCACAAAATCTTATGTTATACTTAATAAAAGTATAAATAAACTCTAAGTGTTAGTCAATCTATCGTTTTACGAATTCTCCAAAACTAATTTCAACGATCCAAACCGTCAAAATTGTTTGTATATGCTTGGAGATCACATCAGCAAAAAATCACAAAAAAAAAACATTCAGAGATCAAGTAACGGGACAAAACTTTTCAACGGTTATAAACGAAAAATCACGATTTAACGGTTATTTTAACTCCGATTTTGATGAATTTTTATAACTACACTCCTTGACCCTATATGAATACAATGAATGAATTCGATCTTCAATTTAAAATATTTACACAAGTGGATACCACAAAATCTTATGTTATACTTAATAAAAGTATAAATAAACTCTAAGTGTTAGTCAATCTATCGTTTTACGAATTCTCCAAAACTAATTTCAACGATCCAAACCATCAAAATTGTTTGTATATGCTTGGAGATCACATCAGCAAAAAATCACAAAAAAAAAAAACATTTAGAGATCAAGTAACGGGACAAAGCTTTTTAACGGTTATAAGCGAAAAATCACGATTTAACGGTTATTTTAACTCCGATTTTGATGATTTTTTATAACTACACTCATTGACCCTATATGAATACAATGAATGAATTCGATCTTCAATTTAAAATATTTACACAAGTGGATACCACAAAATCTTATGTTATACTTAATGAAAATATAAATAAACTCTAAGTGTTAGTCAATCTATCGTTTTACGAATTCTCCAAAACTAATTTCAACAATCCAAACCGTCAAAATTGTTTGTATATGCTTGGAGATCACATCAGAAAAAATCACAAAAAAAAAAACATTCAAAGATCAAGTAACGGGACAAAGCTTTTCAACGGTTATAAACGAAAAATCACGATTTAACGGTTATTTTAACTCCTATTTTGATGGTTTTTTTATAACTACACTCCTTGACCCTATATGAATACAATGAATGAATTCGATCTTCAATTTAAAATATTTACACAAGTGGATACCACAAAATCTTATGTTATACTTAATAAAAGTATAAATAAACTCTAAGTGTTAGTCAATCTATCGTTTTACGAATTCTCCAAAACTAATTTCAACGATCCAAACCGTCAAAATTGTTTGTATATACTTGGAGATCACATCAGCAAAAAATCACAAAAAAAAAACATTCAAAGATCAAGTAACGTGATAAAGCTTTTCAACGGTTATAAACGAAAAATCACGATTTAACGGTTATTTTAACTCCGATTTTGATGATTTTTTATAACTACACTCCTTGACCCTATATGAATACAATGAATGAATTCGATCTTCAATTTAAAATATTTACACAAGTGGATACCACAAAATCTTATGTTATACTTAATAAAAGTATAAATAAACTCTAAGTGTTAGTCAATCTATCGTTTTACGAATTCTTCAAAACTAATTTCAACGATCCAAACCGTCAAAATTGTTTGTATATGCTTGGAGATCACATCAGCAAAAAATCACAAAAAAAAAACATTCAGAGATCAAGTAACGTGACAAAGCTTTTCAACGGTTATAAACGAAAAATCACGATTTAACGGTTATTTTAACTCCGATTTTGATGATTTTTTAGAACTACACTCCTTGACCCTATATGAATACAATGAATGAATTCGATCTTCAATTTAAAATATTTAAACAAGTGGATACCACAAAATCTTATGTTATACTTAATGAAAGTATAAATAAACTCTAAGTGTTAGTCAATCTATCGTTTTACGAATTCTCCAAAACTAATTTCAACTATCCAAACCGTCAAAATTGTTTGTATATGCTTGGATTTTCGAGTGTAGATATAGTACTTGAACGAGAAATGTTTTAATGTTTTGAAGTAATATTTATGTGGCAATGTGTGGTATGTGCAAATTTTTAAAATATATATTTTTTTCTTAACGGGTCATAACGGGTCGGGTCACTTTACCCGTTGGGTAAAGTGACACGACCTGTTAAGGACCCGTTAAGATAACGGGTGTGACACGACACGACCCGTTAAGATAACAGGTGTTACACGAAAACGACACGAACACGATAGACACGACCCGTTTGCCAGGCCTAGGTTTGATAATTTGATTGATTGTCAATGATCGCGTTACAAAAAAACGAAAGGAAAGTAAAAATACATTTTGGTGAATACTGTAATCTTGATTGACAATATTCTTTGTTTTTTTGTTTAATGGATGAATTTTATTTTATTTTTGATCAAACGATAGATTTATTATATTAAATGTTAGTTTAGAGAGTCAACGAGATTCAAACTCACGCCGTGATGTAAGAGCAACACTTCTCTCCACCACTGTAGTAGAGGGTTACTTGGATTTAATGGGTGAAATTAGATGTTTGGTGAATTACCCTTAATAACCATTTCATAAGCTAAAAAGAAGGATTATGCACGTTATTCAAATTCAATTTCATAACGTTTTTTATATCATGCATTGTAGTGAAAAAATCTCTGATTTCTCTTATGGTTGTATGAGTATTACTTTCAAGTCTAATATCTGGACAACACAAATTGGATGAAATGGATCACGTATGGCCGTTGAGCTTTACACATGAGATAATCTGCTTTGATGTTATAAAGAAAGTTGAGGTTCCAACATAAAACCAATTGAAAATATAGAGAGTAGTCTTCTAATAAGCACCCCCATATGCGATTCATATTCTCAACACAGTCCAAGTACTCATGATGAAAAACTATCCTCAAGGAAAGACGGTTTATGATGTTGGTTGTCTTGGGAACACTTTGATTTCTAATTGTCTACGTCTACCTAATATTGGCTTGGATTAGACATTCAACTTTATACATAATCAGCATTTGCACACAGGATCGACAAAGATATATATGTTGGCATGCTGCTCTTGACATTTGTTTCAGAGTTTGGCAAGTAATGCATTTTGTCTAAACATAACGAACCTGCACAAGGCATTGATGAATGCATTTGCAACATGTGGACCTTTGTAGTTTATTTTGTGCTGATACTTGTAAGAACTTATTCAGTTGCAGACTTGCAGTGGCAAAATCATAGTTTAGTAAGTTGACGGATTAGTCAAATCACCTAAATCAAATTGTTTAAAACAAATTTGAACTTATGTACAACTACAACTAGAAAGAGTTTACAAAAACAATAGGCATAGCATGCGGTTATTTTGACTATTTAAATTAATTCAATATTATATGTACCACCTAATCCGCCTAAAATGATCAATTGCTTTAAGATACACAATTGAAACATATAAGCAGCCACCTGTGACAACAAAACAAAACAAAAAACAGAGAAAAGCTACGGCAATAGAATTCACATCGTCTTCTGCAACATTTGTCTCAGTAGTTGCCTATAAAAACATTAGATGACCAGAAACCAAATTAGTGATCACGAGAAGACTTGTCAGTTATTAAATAATGTTTAAATGGATGGTTTCATAACAATAAGCACTTGTTTTCAATACTTACTTTCATAACAATAAGTGTGAAAGTTTTAATCATTCATATTGTGGTAGACTGAGACTCCATGTATACCCATCCCACACCAAAACCGAAGAGAAGTTCCAATAGTCTCAGAGCAAGAACAAGCACTCAAGTCCATGTCTGCAAGCAGTATCAAGTGGGGTGTTGATATGATTGTTACCACATGTAAATGTAGGGATAAAAATACTTAAAAATACTTGTAAGAGAACAAGGTAATTGTAGTATAAATTGTTGGAACTTTACAATTAGCAAGAACCCTAAATCACAATCCACATACATGTATCTAAACAAGAGTTTGGTTATGAATTCAATCCAAATGCATTTGATGGAAAGAAATAAATAACTTCTCACCTTTGGCTGTTGTATGTCTAATAAAGCCGTGAAACGGTGAATAAGGAATAATCTTTTACTCAATGGGGACCTGTTGACCCTATAAATTACAATGCCTACGTGGCGCGCAGGCTGAGTAACTAATCGGCTAACTAAGTCATTCGGTTGAATGCGGGGTGTGTCAACTCGTCGGCCGAGCTCGGTCGAGGAGTAAAATTCGTTGTTGTCGCGTTGAGCGTGTTGCTGACTTCTTAATCTTGCGACTGCGATCGAGGAAGGAACACTCTCGGTCTTTGGGTTCTAAAGCCTGAAGACGAGGCTGCTAGTTCTGTGAAGTTCACAAATCGTCGGTGCCTGATTCGGTCACCGTGATTATATTCGTAAGAGTATAAACACGTCGAATCGACACCAGACTATACGGACACAAATATTCAAAGGTAATGTATGTCTTGACAGTGAACGTGGTTCGGCCGTCAGAATGTCGAACTCTAAAACTCACCTGTGCATACCCAATCATAAAATCACTCGGCGTCCGATAAGCCGAATGTGGTAACTCGTGACACCTTACTTCGTCGAGAAGGCTGATAAGATGACCCCTGCCAATAAAGATCCGAAAACCCTCCTCGGCGGAGACTTAGATAGGTAACCAGTCGGCCTCGACGCAGTGCTGTTTATCCAAATTGAAGATGCCCATTGGTCGGCTGATTCTACGGCGACAGTGTTGTTTATCTAAACTGAAGATGTTCGCCGGTCGCCTTCACAGTGCTGTTTATCCAAACTGAAGGTGTGTTGGCAGAAAAAGAAAAGGAAAAATCTCAAGGTGTTTGAGAGGTTTTGCGCAGGGCAATTGTATGTTGAAATTGAAGGTCCTTTTTTGTTGCATGATTTCTTGTATTTATAGCACCCATTCCTTAAGATCAAATCGAACCCCTATCTGGATTGGAAGTCCTTGTCCCGTTCCAACTTTACTTCGAACAAACCTACTCCCATTAGGACTTTGAACTTTCCCCCTTTCCGAGGCTTTATTCCTTGCTGGTTGGGAATCCTGGTTGCACCAGGACTTCCTCGACCCTTTTTATTTATCTGGACTACTCCTTTTTAGGATAGGACTCGACCGACCCTGCTAACTGGTCTGAAATCTATCACTCAGCCCATAGCATTTGACACAGCTTTGGGCCGAGCACAACCCTCTGCTAGGCCCAACAATATTATTTCGGGCCCAAACATTGCCCCCTCGCTTCTGAAGTCACCGACTGTCAACCTTTGGTCGGGCTTCGACCTTGAAGAAGCGAATCCACCTTTTGCTTTTTAGACTTCGCTTTTCTTGATAACCATTACTATGCACATTTATGGGACATGATTGCACTATCCTCGTTACCCCCAACGTACAGCCACATGTCGACTCTCTGTCAATCCTAACAACTTTCAATCATGGCCCTCGAAAACGTGCACCCACCGAAGCGTCTCTTCCTCATTAATGCATTAAAACCGTCGCCGCACGCAATTGTGCGTCCTGGATCCTCGAAAACCTCGATTCTATCCTTGCAGGTTCCCAAAATATCCGAAATGATTGGGGTCATTTCCCGGTAAAATTTCCCCCCAATTCAAACTAGTGCTTTCGAATACCAAACATTTGATCTTCTTTCTGAAACGCCTATAAATACCCAAATTTCTACCATTCGTATCCCACGCTTTCAGAAATTTTGAAATCTTCCCTTTGCCATTCCTGCTTGCTCAAACAACGCCCTCAAGTTCATCTCTTTGCAACCTCTTTTTCAAACCTACGCACCACTCCATTCCTTACCAATGGCCTCCTTCATCTCCAAACTTTTCGACGAGTGCAACAAATGTAAGGACTTCATCGATCAGAGCGCCATCAAAACGCTCCGCATCGAAAATGATCTAGCCACCACTCACCAAATTCTGGGTCTATTATTCAAAGATGTAGTGTCGTCGTGCATCACCAACCTTCTCAAGGAACAATGCATAACACCCCTGCTGCAGGGGTTCGATTGGTCGAAATGGTGCTTGGCACGACCTCAAGAAGCTTGGTGCTCGACTACTGCAGCCTGGGCCGCCTAGGTCGACCAAATGAGCGCATTCTTTGGCAAATAGTAGAAAGCTATCGGCATTTATGATGCCATCATGCTCTCGACCATGGAGATTACCATGGATAGAGAACTGCTTATGGCGGCCCTAAGTTTATGGTGTTCGGCTACCAACACCATGATCCTCCCTTTCGGCCTCACCGTCCTTGACATTTCGGCTACTTCCCCGACTGGTCTCCTAATTGACGCCGCCCTCTCCGGATGCCCCTCGCCTCTCGACCTAAAAGCGCTGTTCGACGAACGAGCCGTCGAGACACTCAGCCGAGGCAATAGGGAGCCTTCGAAAGAAGAAGTTCAGAAGCTACACAAGAACTTCTTCAACTACAACACTGTTATCCTCCACTTCGCCGGCCGAGGCGAGGAGAACCTTAAGAAAGGAGAACATGAAGCCTTCCTATTCTACTAGTACAACAAATTCATTTGTTGTACCAGGTCGAACAAATGCCTGGTCGAGAATATACTGG
The DNA here is from genome assembly GCF_041283825.1 of Pyrus communis. Lineage (NCBI taxonomy): Eukaryota > Viridiplantae > Streptophyta > Magnoliopsida > Rosales > Rosaceae > Pyrus > Pyrus communis. The sequence goes on from NC_142581.1 coordinate 19,332,699, forward strand.
TGGCTCAGGCCCTGGCTAGCGATCACTCCTTGGCGCTCAGTCCGGTCATCCTTGCCAATCTCTTTCACTGTTTGGCTGAGACGACCATCAACAAGATCGACTCGCACCAGAACAGACCCCTCTGGGTATTCCAACTCTGGCTGTAGGTTTACTTCTCCACGCTTCGGCCCAAGGTTCCCATTTTCCAGCGCACTACAGCGCTCGGCCCTCAACTAGCCTTTCAACCGACGCCTCCTCATCGGGCCGACGAAGTCCTCAAACACTTCTTCAGCCTCGACGTCCTTTCTGATGACGAGTTCTTGGTGTACCGTCGTCAGGAACATCCCGCCTCGATCAGGCTTCCGACGGCAGCGTGGGCCGAGACCGAAGATACTGATCTTCGTCAACACTGGGGGTCATTCGTATTGGCCTGCGACCTCCCCTTTGGTTGCGATGCCCACCGAGCTAACTAGGAGGTCTATCATCCTCATTTCGTTGCCCGGCAGCTCGGCTACCTCCAAGGTTGCCCCGTACCCCTACTTGCTTCTCGCTTCTTCTTAAGTCGATGACGCTTCTCTGGTTCATCCGAGATGGAGTGTAAGACGACGGAACAGGAGTTTCAGGACAAGTGTCAAAAATTTCAGCTTCGATCGACCGTTCCTGAATCTTTGGGTACCAACACCTTTGGGGACTGGGGGGACGAGTACACCCGTGACTTCTTCGAGGTCTCGGTCGAAGACGTGGTAAGCAGAATCTTCGACGACCGGCCCAGACAAGCTCATGCGGCCCAACCCAAGGAATCAACCCAAGGTATATTGTCCTTTCGTCATTTGTACTTCAACTACTCGCCCCCTGTTACTGATTACTTCGTTATCTGAGCTGGTCGTGTTTTGAGGAAGGTGGAGGTGGTCGCCGCGGTGGTGAGGACGAAAAAATTGGTTCCCACGAAGAAGACCATTACCACTGGGTGGACATTATCAGCCAAACGCCCCCACCAAGACGCCGAGCCGGAGGATGACGCTCCTCACCCTTCCAAACGCATTAAGAAGTTGGCGAAGAAAGACGACCAGGAGATTCATGTTGTTCCTAGCTACACCACAGGGACAACTGCACCTGCCGGCTCTTCTTCCATCCCGGCTGCCCCGGCTTCGGCAGACCCCCTTCCTCTAGCCGTCTCTCGAACTGGGGTTATGGCCGATCCGACCGCCGTACCAGCTACAGCTTCGGAGCCGGCCATGGCTCCTGCCGTCGGGAAAACGGCCGCACCTGTCGAGGCACCCCCATCCAGCAACCGACGGTCATTCTGGAAGAGGTATGATTCCACCGCTATCATTTGTTTATTTAGCTTTCTAGTCGTAACAAAGGTTTTCTCGGGACGATGAGAGCGACTAGAGTGACGAGATTGAAGGTAAATTTGTGAAAAACAAGTTCATTTGAGCAACATCAACAACATGCAATTAACAATTAAAAGGCGGAATCATGTTTATATGCACTCAAAAACAAAACTTAACCCATGAACTTCAAAGCCTAGTAGATAGGTGAACCAAGACTCAACTCAAAACAAAGTGAGTTGAGAAATCAATACCTTTGTAGATTCCTCTTTGCATAAGCAAAGGCTAATCACCCAAAGAGAGGGCCTTCATTCCTTGCATCTTAGATCCATGGATTTGGATGGATGAAAAGGTTTCTCCAAGTTCCCAAAATTGAGAACCTCTAAGTCTCCACACCAAGGCAAGATTGAAGAAGAAATGAGTGATCTAGAGGAAGTAAGATTGCTAGATGTTCCCCTCTAGATTGGCCGGCCATTTTGGAGAGAAAAGATAGTTTGTTCTCATCTTTACTCCTTAGAAAAACCCTAAGGATGAAATGACTATAAAGATGTCTTTATACCACCTCACAATGGAGTGGCAAACTTGCAATTAAGCCAAGTTCACTACCCTCCTCTAAATGGCCGAATTTAAGGGGATTTATTGGGCTATTTGGGCCTTTGTGAATCATTATTCATTAAGTTGTCATACAACTTAAGTCAATGGACTTGACGTTCGAAGCCCATTGGGCCTTAAGGTCCAAAACTATCCTGAGGTCTTTAACGAACTTATTCGTTTGATTAATTAACATATTAATTAATCCTTGCCATAAATAATTAAACCATTTAATTATTCTTACTCATCTCCGTTGAATCTTCAATCTTTACCTTACACGGTGTACGATCCATTAGGTTCCTTTTAGCGAGGTAGTGGGCGATTCAAACTCTTTCAAATCGATTGTGAATTGAAACTTACTTTCAATTCTCCCGTTAGTGATAATACACTTTTAGGGCTTCCACAAACCATGGTTGACGCCTAGCAGCATGTCATGGTTACCCAAGCTAATCAGAAGAGGTGGAGAACCTATTCAGTTTTAGGATTACAAATGCAATACGGTCTTTCTCTAATACAATACTCTTGACCACATTGTTTGGTTTGATAGTTTATTCATGTCTACTATCCAATGTGAGTCTTGTGCTTATATGATTACCTTGAATGTGATTTGGAACGCATTCCAACATCTCATTCATACTCTGGCCAGAGATTCTAAATCATATCATAGAGTATTCTCCCTCAAACAGTTTGAAGGTTAGAGATCCCTTGTTGCGCATTCACTTGCCTCCATGGCTAATTGGCTTAACCCCAACGATGCCGTGGACACCCTCCTGATGGAGTGACTTTGACATAATCAAAGATTAAGGACCTAACCACAAGACAATTGTGATGCCTCAGGTCAAAAGACTAATTTGCATTATCCCAATCATGAGTTCTCATGTGACATAAATATGAGAACTCTTCGTTGATCGTGTTCAGTGAACTCATTCTCTATTGAGCACCTACATGCTTGTCTTGATGTCACACACACCAATGACTCGAGACTAGTCACTCTCCCTGAGAGAAGACATAGCACGTACTGATCTTAACGGACTGTCAATGCCCAATTGACAATCCTATGATCAGGAACGTTTAGGATGTGTCAACGAAAGAATGGTCTCATGAATCTAACTTCTTTAGATCACATTCTTCCAATCACATATTCCTTGGACTTATCGTTTAAGCATATAACATTTATATGAGACGGCTCAAACAATAATCTTTGCCCTTAATATTAAACTAGATTAGTTTAACATGTGAAATGTCCATAAAGTATCATCATATGATTAGTTTTAGGGCACATTTCCAACAGAGATCCCACTGGAGCGTCGCCCTCGACTAGCCAACTCTCCTCCCGTCCATCCTCCTTCGGTGGTCGAGGTAGCCGTTCAACCACATCCCCCTACGGCAGATTGTGGAAAGAGGCCCCTGGCCGATCCTGAGGTGACAGCCGAAACGCCGCTCCATCCGAATGATGAAGACCTCCCCATTCCTCCACAAGAAGTTTCCTCGGCCTTTGTAAGTCTTATTTCTTTTGTGTTGATTTTATCATGACGCACTTGTTCTTAAAGAAATATTAGATGTCAGGTGCCCGAACGTTCTTTTCACTGATAATTTTATGCGCCGACATGCGTTGTCTATATTTCCTGGCCACTGTCGTGGCCATCAAATGTAGATAACCTTCATCGGCCGCGTGAATTGAGAAGCAGTCTTAGGCACTAGGCTGAGCCATTAAGTTCTCTGGGTTCGAGCAATGACCCAGAGGGCATGGCCGAAGTCTTCTCCTGACAGGTCTAAAAATAATCCCTTTGTCATGCAGTACATGTATTTCTCATCTTATTTTCCTTTACAAATTTCCCTCTATGTGCAGCCTTCGTGGGAAGTAGAGCTCGACGCTCTTCTTCAGAGCACGACTGGTAAGGCCAGCTTCTCTGCTGGCCCTGCCGAACCAGTGGAGGCCATGACCGAGGCCCAAGCTTTTGCCAAACTGCACCAACTCCTGTCCCTCTCTGCCTCCCAATTCCTCCAATGCAAGGGTCTTGACTCCGTTGGGGAGTGCTTAAATGACCTTGCCAGTGGCGGTTACTTGAGCACAGAGAATATCTCTTACCTTACTGACCTTCTGGAGCAAACTCGGCAGCACTTAACCATTTTCGAACAAGCTCTACGGGCCGATGACGACTTGAAGGCGGCCAAGGTCGCGCATGAGGCTGGCCGAGCGAAGGTGGAGGTGATAAAGGCCAAGAAAGCGCAGCTGACCAAGTTTGATCGCCAGATCTCCGACAGAGCTCAGAGCTTGAGAGGTCCGCTGCTGCTTCAGAGCTTGAGAGGGATTTTGAGGCCAACAGAGCTCGGCTTACAGCCTTCGCTGCCGGCGTGCGGCACATCCAGCAACTGTAACTCAACAAGAAGACGAGGCAGGCTGAGATAATTTTGAGAGAAGTGAAGTGGTTGGAGTTGAAAGCTGCCCTCGAGACTTTCCTCCCATCGACCCTCTAGAAAATTATTTTTAGGAGCCTCTTGAATGTATCTGTTCACTTTTGTTATGAATTAATACAATGGTATTTATTCTTGCATTTCCCACGTGACTGGATAGTACTTTTTCAAAAAATTTCCATTAATCGGCAATTTGTGAATTAAACCGGTTCGATCTCTAAGATGATATGCCCTATTGCTGAGAAATTTGTGAACAATGAATGACCCTTCCCAATTTGGCGACCATTTGCCAAACCTGGGGTCCTTAATCCCAACAGGCAACACCGTTTGCCAAACTAATTATCCTTCACCGAACGTTTTTTGTCTGACGCGCTGGTTATACGCTCGCTCGACAATTTATTCTGTGCTATTAATAAGTTACCCGCGTCGATCCGATTTTCTTCCAAGTCATCTAATTCTTGTTGCATGGCTTGACTATATTCGGCACTAAACAAACTACTCTGCTCGATCACTCGTAATGAGTTTATACTCAACTCGACTGGTAACATAGCGTCGTGTCCGTAAGTTAACGCGTAAAGAGTCGTTCCGGTGGCTGACCAGGGTGAAGTTCGGTATGCCCATAATGCTTTGTTTAACTTTAAATGCCAAAGCCCAGGCCTTTCTCTTACCGTTTTTTCGAGAATGCCGATCAACACTTTTTTGCTTGCCTCAGCCTGCCCGTTTGCCTGTGGGTAGTACGGCATAGATTGCTCAAGTCGGATATTCAGACTTGCCGCGTATTCCTTAAACCTGTCAGCCGTGAATATGGTGCCATTATTGGTTATGATCGTTTCTGGCACGTCGAATCTGGTCACAATATTTTCCTCTACGAAATTGCATGCTTCTTTGGCCGTTAGTTCGGCGTATAACCTTGCCTCGACCCACTTAGTGAAATAGTTAGTTGTTACTATTATCCACGCATGTTTTGCCGCCCCTGACGATGGTGTGATTTTGCCAATTACTTCCATTGCCCATCCCCTGAACGACCATGGTTTAGTAACCGAGTGGAGTAATTCGGCCGAGGCTCTCTGTACGGGTCCATGAATTTGGCACGGTATGCATCTCCGTGTATATTCGATGCAATCCTTTAATATACTATGCCAAAAGTAACCATGTTGTCGAAGCAACCAGCGCATCTTTCGTCCTGATTGGTGAGCCCCACAAATTCCTTCATGTACCTCGGCCATCGCTTGGGCAGCCTCGTGTGGGCCGAGGCACAATAGTAGTAACCCGTCATCACCCTTGCGGTATAATTCATTTTGGTATGACACATAATTGGTGGCGAGGACCTTCGTTCTCCAGTCATGTTTCCCATCAGGGTTATCGAGGTATCGTAGCATCGTCTTTCTCCAATCGTCTGGTTGCACCTCGACGACACGTACTTCTATGGGGTCTTCCGGTTCTAGTAAGGATGGGAGCGACATCACCCTTGTGCGTATTACGTGCTTACGCTGGAGAGTTTGTCGATTGACCAAGGTTGGGTACGATCGCAGACTTGTGGGTGTTACCCGGCTTAGCTTACCCCCCGTGAGTTGTGCTCCGGAGTCAATCTGGGAGAGTTCGTCGGCGTCGTGTTATGAATACACGAAATATGTTCAAATGTGATCCGTTCAAACGACTCGGCCAGGTAGGTGGCGACCATGTGATAGAACGCTAAAGTACAACTCATGCAACGGAACATGTCGTTGAGTTGGTTAATCACGAGTTCAGAATCACCAAGGATAAGAACGCGGGATGCTCGTAAATCGTGTAAAACGTGGAGGCCGATAATGAGAACTTCATATTCGGCCTGATTATTTGTACAGTTAAAATCCAACTTGAGAGAAAAATACCAGCAGTAGTGGTCGGGTGACTGAATGGCAATACCAACACCAGCCGCGGTCGAAGTATTGGAACCATCAAAATGCATAGTCCAATGGTTATCACGTGTTGTGACTAAGCTGATGTCGGCGTTGCCCCCCCAAAACCATAAGGAAAAGGGTGTTGGGCCAAGAAATCGGCGAAAGCTTGCCCTTTGACGGCCTTTTGGGGTACGTACTGTAGGCTAAACTCGGATAACGCGAGCGTCCATTTCCCAATTCGGCCTTTGACGATAGGCCGAGTGAGCATGTAACGAATCACATCTGTTTGGGCAATGACCTGTGTAATAGATGGGAGCATGTAGTGCCGAAGTTTTGATGCGGCGAAAAACAAAGCTAAGCAAAGTTTTTCGACGGGTGAATAATTGAGCTTCGGCGAATTCAGATTACGGCTGAGATAAAAGATAGCTTGTTCATGCCCTACATTGTTATCTTGCGCAAGGAGACAACCAATGGATTCAGCGGCTGCCGAAATGTACAGTTTAAGAGGTTTGCCGCGACAAGGTGGAATTAGTACAGGTGGTGTGGAAAGGGCCACCTTGATTTGCATAAATGTTGTTTGATGCTCTTCGCGCCATTCAATCAGAATCCTTAAGTTTGAGGAGCATAGAAAATGCCTTCATCTTACCAACCGAATTGGCGATGAAGCGGCGGAGAAAATTTATCTTCCCGAGTAATGATTGGAGCTGCTTCTTTGTTGTCGAAGGTGGTGCGCTAATGATTCCGCGGGCTTTATTTTCGTCGACTTCAATGCCGCGATGGTGCACCAAAAACCTTAAGAAATTACCGGCCGAAACACCAAATGCACACTTGGCCAGGTTCATTTTGAGATTATTCTTGCGCATGCGAAGGAACGTTTGCCGCAGATCATCCAGATGCGTTTGGCAGCGCTTTGATTTTACCACCACATCATCGATATAAACTTCGACGATTGTACCGATTAAGTCATGGAATATCGTATTCATGGCTCGTTGGTATGTGGCACCTGCATTCTTGAGGCCGAATGGCATAACTACCCATTCGTAGGTACCGAGTGCCCCTGGGCAGCGGAAAGTCGTCTTGTGGACGTCAGCTTCAGCGATAAAGATCTGGTTGTAACCGGCATGGCCGTCCATGAAAGATAACAATTCATGATTAGCTGCAGCATCAATTAGCAAGTCTGAGATTGGCATTATGTATTCATCATTGGGAATGGCCAGATTTAGATTACGGAAATCGATGCAAATGCGAAGGGCTCCACTTTTCTTTAACACCGGGACGATATTGGCCAACCATTCGACGTACCGAGCGGTCCTAATAAACCAGGCTTTTAGAAGCCGAACTAATTCGTCCTTGATGCCAAGTTGTACTTCGGTCGAGAACCAGCGTGGGGGTTGTCGAAAAGGCTTACACCCGTCCTTGATGCGTAGCTCATGTTCTACAAGGTTTCGGTCGAGGCCTGGCATTTCATGATAGTTCCACGCGAAGCAATCTCTAAACTCCTGGAGTAATTCATAAAGCTCGACCTTCATAGACGGTGGTAGTAACGCGCTGATAAACAATGTTCGAGGATCATCAGCTATGCCCACATTGATTTCCTCCAATGGGTCCTTAACCTGGGCGAGTTCGGCTGGTGCGGCCTGAACTTTATCAAAAGATAGAACGGGGCCGTTATCTGCTTCGGCCAAAACTTCGATTAAGTTGATGCCGGAATATGGTTGCTTGGCAATGGCGTACCAATGGGCTAGCAGACGTTCCATTGTCGATGAAACCGCGGCCTGACACCTTTCTTGCTTGGTGGCATCAATCATCGGCATCGGTAAGTAAATCTGCCAAGTCAAGTCTCGCCGAATCCTGTTGGACAGTCTTGGCGCCTACCTCAATAACCTTCTGTACTGAAATTCTCGTCGACCGTCCATCCTCGTTAAAACCTTGAAGGGTGATATAGCCGACGTGATCATCGTAATAGCGAGCCTGAACCATGTTGGTTTCAAATGGCTGATTATCGGCTGGGTGCACTACGACCGATTTGCCATCCCAAAAGATGAGGACTTGGTATAGTGATGAAGGAATGCAACTGGTTTGGTGGATCCAATCGCGGCCGAGTAATGCATTATAGTCGGTCTTGGAGTCAATTATAAAGAATGTCGTCAAGTGGTGACGACCGGCAATGCTGACTTTCAACGGGAGCACTCATTTGGTTTGAGACTTGTCGCCGATGAAGCTGCTTATAGTTATGCCTGACGGGATAAGCTCGTTATCAGAACGGCGTAAGGCCTTTATGATGGACATCGGCATAATGTTGACTGTGGCTCCACAGTCGACAAACACTTTAGAAATGGGAAATCCTTCGATATGAGCCGTGACGTATAACAACTTTAGATGTTGGAGATTAACCGAGGGGGAACGGGGGAATAGTTCGGCCAAAGCTGCCTTAAGGTTGTCCTCGTTTCGGACTTCCTTATCGTCGTCGTTTGCGACGAAATCCACTTGTGTTGCTTCCTCAACAACTACATCCCCATCCAAGAAATTTGATTGATGGGTACTTGGTTGGAACTCAGCTGGTAGGACGTGGACCATACTGATTTCCATATGTTCGAGGACAAAGGGACCCATAGGATCGTGGTCGTCGTTTTCCACAGAAGTAACCATATTATCAGTTGTAGGAGCATCCTCAATCGAACTTTGGAATGCCTCGGCGTAAACCGGCCTCTGAGGCGTGTTGACCGAGTCTATCTTATTCTGGCTGTCTTCCTCGACCATGTTTACTGCCGAAGATTTATTTTGGTCCTGTACTTTATGGGCTCGTTCTTCGTAGGCAATACGGGCGTTTCTCGTGTCTAGATATGCATCCAAACGCGCCACCCTTTTTTCCTCATCGGCTATGAAGCCAAAGAGAGATACAGCCGAGAAAACTTCAAAATGATATCGCAAATGCTGAAGGTCTTTGAGAAAAAAGGGTAATTCGGCAGCGTCAATATCCGTGTAGGGATCGACCTCAAAGCCAAGGACCCGAGCCTCCCGTATATGTTAGAATCTAGCTTTTATTACTGGGTCGGAAGTTTTCTGGATAATTTTCTCGGCATCAGGGCAAGTTAGTGCTATGTGGAGGGCTTTCTGACACGCCTTGGGTAGTTCGTACAAGTCATTGGCGGAATATTTCTTATGAAACTCCCGCATGTACTCCAAGGAGTCACCGAGGAATAGAGGGTGTAGATTGCATCATATTTTGATGAACGATTCGAGCGGTGGTAATAGAGAAAGTTTCCTTTCGACCTTTTGTCTAAAATGCTCGAGACGAGCTCTCGTCTCCCCAGGCCGAAGAAGGAGCTTGATACGTTTCTCGGACTCTTCAATGGTGGTCTCAAAGTCAGGAGCCACTACTTTTTTCCCTTCGAGTAATTCGGTCATGATAGTCGGGGTTGGCCGTTCATCAATGATTTCCACGGCCTCTTTTGGTTGCCATCAGTTGGCAGGGTTGGCCTACGCTTCTCGTCGTCGAGCCATGCAATCTATCCGTTGGCGACGACGTTTTTGAGATTTAGACAACGCCATATATAGGCCAGTCGGAGAATTGTAACTGTACCAGCGTTGATCTGGTGTCTTGTGCGGTTTGAAAGTTTTTCAATCGACTGGTGAGCCCGAACTGCTGGCATTGCGCGAGTAATAATCCTCGTTATAGAAAGGTACGTCAAAGTTAAGACGCCGCCTGATCGGGGCCTGGTCTTTTGGTCGTACATGTGGGCCGAGTCTCTCAAACACTTGGCGTCGTGGACCATTACCAAATCCCCTTGGCAATTTTGTAGAGGTCGTAGATGGTGGGCCTGAAGTTGGTGTCGAAGATGTCTTCTTCCTAGGTTCGACTAGTGTTTTACAATGGTTGCATAAAACCATTGATTCATGAGTTTCCTCGGAACTCGACCTCGTCATAGGCTCATCGATGATTGGTCCCGAGCGTTCCGTTGGTGGTGCATTTGAAAACAAATCAATCTTCAGTCGTGGTTGACCATTCTGCTTACGGACATGCTGCACCGGGCCGTATTCGGCCTTCCTTTTTCCTTTGTTTTTAGGGAGATGAGCATCCACCATACCAATTGTTGTTGAGAGGAAAGGATTGACGTCGACCGCCATCTGCTTCTCCGGGAATTTTAACTTTCTTTTCTCAATCCAACTTTGAATCGTGTCTCGGAATACAACACAATTATTGGTTGCGTGCTTATTAGAATTATGATACTTGCAGTATATCTTGCCCTTCAATTCGTCGGCCTTAGGGATAGTGTGCCTCGGCCGAAGTTTGATGATTTTTGCTACCAATAATTGATCGAAAATTGCATCGGCCTTGGTGATATCGAAAGTGTATACTTTCGATGTTTTACTCATTTCTTCGGCGGCTGAACGGGTCTTGGTGTCTTTGGAACTAACTTGAGCTAACGCTTTGCAGACATAAGGTTTATCTATTACTATCTCGGCCGCGTCCACACTGGCATACTGAGTATCCTCACTTTCGGCCAATGCATAGCTAACCATGGGATTCTTATACAACGTTCCCTAGGATGGTGACTTTGACATCTTCTCTTCTCGGAGCAAATAATCATACTGCTCAACGTGTTGAGCAAGTTCGTACATATCTCGAATATTTGCCCCCAGAAACTTCTTTTTGTATTCAACGTCCAAATTATTTAGGGCGATCCTGACGAATTCAACTTCAGGAAGAGGTACTCGGCACCATTTCCTGGCTGACTTAAACCTTGTTAAATATTCCATTGGAGATTCGTCGGACGCTTGAGCCATCCTAGCCAATGATGATCCGGACATTTCCATCCCCGGTCGATAAAATTGTTCACGGAATTTCTCGACCAATTCCTCCCAACTCTGTACGGAGTTCGGTGGGAGATTAATGTACCAAGCAAAAGCTGAGCCTGTCAGTGAAAAGTTAAACAGCCGTAGTTTATGGAAGTCACTATTAACGTCTTCACACTACGCCGTGAAACGAGCCACATGTTCTAACAAGGATAAGGACGATTCTCTGGCAAATAGACTGAAATCGAGGACCTTGAAGCCTCCTGGGTATTCGAACCTCTATACGTAAGCCGGGTATGGATGGATGAATTTTGGAAATTTCGGTCCCTTCTTTAGGGCCGAGTCGATCATTCTTTGGACCTTGGTCATGTTGACGGAAACAGCTTCTTCTCCCTGGCTTGGTCCGTCAGATCTATTGCCTGGTCCACCTCTTTTCTCTAAGTTGATTGGTTGTAGCCGGGCGGACCCTTTCTCGGCTTGTACTGGAACATTTGTAGAAGGATGCCGAGGTTGGCCGACCTGGCTATCTTCAAAGGCTTTACTAACCAATAGTTCAAGCATCCTGGTCTGTGTGTCGTTGTTACTTCGTATTGCGTCTAGTAAATCATTCATCTTTTGACCAATCGACTGATCAACCTGTCGATATTGTTCATCGAGTCGTCTCTAAAGAAACGACCTAGTTGGTGGATCAGAACCCTCCCCACCATCTTCGTCGCAATCTTCCACTATTCCCTCAACGAACATGCCTGCTGTTTGGTTAGGGACTTCTGGGTTGCGAGGTTCTCCGCCGAGACAGATTTCATTCTCTCGGCGTGTCGCACTTATGGCCTCGGGCGGTGCAACAATGATCGGATTTTTCGCCAGGTGCAAATCCTGCCCAAGGCCTTGCACTGGTATTGACTTTCCCATGATTTTTTTCTTATTTACAGACCGTGTCTCAATGGTTATGAACTCCGAATGCCTAGCACAATGGTCCCACTGGGCGTGCCAAAATGTTGACCCTATAAATTACAATGCCTACGTGGCACGCAGGCCGAGTAACTAATCGGCTAACTAAGTCTTTCGGTTGAATGCGGGGCGTGCCAACTCGTCGACCAAGCTCGGTCGAGGAGTAAAATTAGTTGTTGTCGCGTTGAGCGCGTTGCTGACTTCTTAATCTTGCGACTGTGACCGAGGAAGGAACACTCTCGGTCTTTGGGTTCTAGAGCCTGAAGACGAGGCTGCTATTTCTGCGAAGTTCACAAATCATCGGTGCCTGATTCGGTCACCATGATTATATTCGTAAGAGAATAAGCACGTCGAATCGACACCAGACTATACGGACATAAATATTCAAAGGTAATGTATGTCTTGACAGTGAACGTGGTTCGGCCGTCAGAATGCCGAACTCTAAAACTCACCCGTGAATACCCAATCATAAAATCACTCGGCGTCCGATACGCCGAATGTCATAACTCGTGACACCTTACTTCGCTGAGAAGGCTGATAAGATGACCCCTGCCAATAAGGATCCGAAAACCCTCCTCGGCCGAGACTTGGATAAGTAACCAGTCGGCCTCGACGCAGTGCTGTTTATCCAAACTGAAGATGCCCCTTGGTCGGTTGATTCTACGGCGACAGTGTTGTTCATCCAAACTGAAGATGTTCGCCGGTTGCCTTCACAGTGCTGTTTATCCAAACTGAAGGTGTGTTGGCAGAAAAAGAAAAGGAAAAATCTCAAGGTGTTTGAGAGGTTTTGCGCAGGGCAATTGTATGTTGAAATTGAAGGTCCTTTTTTGTTGCATGATTTCTTGTATTTATAGCACTCATTCCTTCAGACCGAATCAAACCCCTATCTGGATTGGGAGTCATTGTCCCGTTCCAACTTTACTTCGAACAAACCTACTCTCATTAGGACTTTGAACTTTCCCCCATTCTGAGGCTTTATTCCTTGCTAGCCGGGAATCCTGGTTGCACCAGGACTTCCTCGACCCTTTTTATTTATCTCGACTACTCCTTCTTAGGATATGACTCGGCCAACCCTACTAACTGGCCCGGAATCTATCACTCAGCCCATAGCATTTGACACAGCTTTGGGCCGAGCACAACCCTCTGCTCGGCCCAACAATATTATTTCGGGCCCAAACATGACCTTATGTTCTCGCTAGAATAGGGCTAGTTTCCGTATAGAACTATTTCCTCTTAAGCAGGGACCATTCCATATGTAGACGCTGATCCAAACTGCATTCCACCTATTATGGACAGCAGTTGGTAACTGAAAGCACTACTCAATCCTTAGAGACGTGGGGCTTTCCATCACTTCAACATGTTTGCCTTAAGGTCCTACTTTAAAGGAAGTTAACCTAATAATTAACTCTAATTGATTATAATTATAATGTGACAATTCCTTATCATGATTTGTAGAGTCCAAATAAGATTCCAACATAAATGGCTCAAGCAATGTTGTTCTCCATAGAGATTGAATGAATAATTTGTATTTAAACTAAATCTTAATTAATTACATGAAACAAAGTTTGGAAAAAGTTGATTTCGGTGTAGGCCTAATTTACTAGACAATATAAAGGGCAAAAAGATGTGTAACCCCATTGTGCCTTTATTTATAATAGCAAGGAAGGTAGACTCCTTACCCCAATGGGATTACAACTTTAATAGAATAATATCTATTCCAAGAGATATGATAGAATCCCACAAGGATATCCCAAATATTATAGGATTTACACAATCACATTTCTAATCTAATAGGATTGCAACACTCCCTCTTGAGTGTGTAAATACTCAAGTAAATGGCGCATCAGGTCTTCCGGGATGAAGTAAGTTCAGTTGATAAAGTCGTCAGCACGATGAGCGAATGCGAGTCTCAAATCAATGGAAAAATACATAAAAAGTAAAACTCATAAAACCTCACTATGGCAAAACCCAAGGTGGGATAAAAACCCGTAGACTAAGGAGAAAAGTGAGAAGTTGCATTAAGCCAAACTGTACGTCTTCTGGAAGCAAGTGGAAGAGCTCACAAGGGTATGACTAGCCCAGGATGGGTGCCTCGTCAAAACCTAGTTAGGTAGCAAAAACTCAGTAGGGAAAAATGCTCCTAATCGTTGGAAAAAAAGTACATTAAGATCAAGTGAGTATATTTCTGGATACTCTCCCTGAGTTTAACAAAACTTCCAAATGAGAACTACAAGCATTGCATGTGTATAGTTAGGCATACTAATTCCTCGAACAAGCTTCTGGAAGATGGACTTCTGCAGTGACATCATGTAAAGGACAGCAAGGTTGTCTGGGATCGACTTGCATGACTTCAATTTTCTGATACTTTGCTGATGTGATGTAGACATAATATGTCTTAACATTGATTTCATTGATGTATCATGTCTTGGTTTGGTTGATACATGCGGTATAGTCCTCATCGATCGTTGTTGGGACTCAACGATGGATAAAAATAACAAGTAATTAGAATATGCTCAACAAAAGCTCTTAATCATGTCTCACGTATAATGTAGTGAAGAAAGGTGAGTCTTGGAATGATCCAAAGATTTTGCAACTAAAGTCATATCGTGGACCTCCAAGATATTGCGATGTCCCTAACGGTAAAAATATAACCATTTGGGAATGTGCCCTGTGCAGGTTTGATAAGTAACTTGCGTCACCATAACAAAAAAGGCAAACATCATTCCAAGGATTAACGGGGTCGGATCCGTTCAGGATGTGTTGGGATTAGCCCAAATCCGTAGTACCTTCAAGGTAGCGAAAAAACATCTTTAATACCCAATTCAGTGGGTACATGTAGGCGCAGTGATGCATCTTTACCAATAGAACAATAACGGAGGAAATGTCATATCTAATACAATGAGCTAAGTACGACAAAACGTAAAGTTGAACTTAGATATGGAACTTCGGGTTTCATAACCTTTTCAAAGGTAACACCTTCGTGGTGTAGTTCGACTGGTGGATCAAAATATCGTCAGAACAATGCTTGAAACTTCAGGTCAAGGCATAAACGAGTTTTCCCAATATCCTTCATCTCAAATTTCGTCTTCAGGTGCGAAGCAGTTTTCTCAAGTTTTTCCAAAGTATTAGTGAGATTCATGTCAACGAGATAAACTGCAACTCTAGCAATTTGTAATACGACTTCATATTGGCTGCAGGTCACACAAACTGCAACTCTAGAAATTCATAATATTTCTAAGCCCATATATGTTTTAATGTTGGCTGCAGGCCACACAAAGAATTAGGCCTAAATTAGGCTCGGGTAGGCCGCACGTGTAGCCTATTTGTACTGTGCAAGTTGCAAGCTGCAACAGGATGGGCTGAGAGGACAAAATGGCATCCCAACAGCAGCTGGGTGCGGGCCAAAACAAAAAGAAGCCTAAGTGGGCTGTTAGGACAAATCAGCCCAACTTCAGGCTGGTTGTGGGTCGATAGGGCAATAAGCCTAGAAGAAAAAACCGAAGCCCAAGTGGGCTGAGTCTGGAGAAGGCCTAAACAAATCGGATTTGATTTGAGCACCCTAGCTTCCCTGGGAGTGTGCCATCGCCGCAGAGTTGAACAGTGCCGCCACGATTGGTATTCTTCTTCGACGAGGCCGAGTTGGGGTTCAACGAGAACCCTTAAAATCACGACAGAGAACCTGATACTCCCAATCTCCGTGTCAGGCTCCCTGCCATGTTTGAGGGTTTGTATAAGAATAGATGAGTCTGACTTGATGATTAAGTATAGAAGAATATGAAGATTGATAGAGAAGAGGAAAAAAGGAAGGGGAGTATCGGAGAGTCAAAACACAATTCACTATTGCCACAGATCCGTCCTATATTTATACAGATCATATAACAAGAAGGATTCCCATTTTTCTAAAAAAATGGGGAGCACCATCTTGACCGTTAGATTAGCTTTAATGAAATTATGTGGTTGAGATTAAATAGCTCATAAAATCTTTTGGGTAAATTACATAAAACTACCTCAACTATTGAGTCAGTCACAGTTTCATACCCCATCTTTAAAAAATGTCAATGTCATACCTCATCTTACGAATTTGTTACAATTTCATATCTTCCATCAGTTTGTCTGTCAAATTTTCTGTTAAATAGTGATGTGGCTTGAGATGGGGCCCACTTTCTATTAAAAATTTAATTAAATATTAAAAACTAAAAAAATAAAATCATTTAATTCTTTTTTTTTTTTTTTGCATGACGGACTCACCCCTTATCCCCCTCACCTTTCTTCCCGTCTTCCCCCAACCCAAATCCTACCCGCCTTCACCTCCTCCACTTCCAGCTTCTTTTCCCGCTCCTCCACCTTCTTCAACCGCACCGCTTCTCCTCCCCCTCCCCCCCGGCGCTAGAGCAAGAGGTTGATCTCGAGGCCGCCACCGCGGAAGAGGAATAGGCCTGAGGCCGACACATGAGAGGAGGATGAGGTCGTTGACGATAGAGGCCTGGAGGGACTTGGATTTCATGGCGGCAATGGTCTTGCCTTGAAATTTTTGGATGAAGGGGAAAGATTTTTGGATGAAGGGGAAAGACTTGGCAAGGATGTCGACTCGAAGTTGTCCCGGAGTGGGATTAGGAGACGATGGGGATTGGGGGAGAGAGTTGTGGATCGAGAGAGAAAATGGGGATTTGCGGCGGAGGGAGAGGTTGTTTGGGAGCTTGAGTGATGGCAATGGGTTTATTAGGGTTTTAGCTGCCAACATTTTCCTTTTCAGTGAGGCAGTGGAGGCGCGAGAGTGAAGTGAGACTGAAGTGAAAACTGGGCGGAGAGGGTGATGGGTGTGTAGGATGGGGATAGGGAAGAGCGCCATGAGAGGGAGGTGGAGATGGAGGAAGAGAGGGCGGGAGTTGCAGAGAGGTGAGGGGGAAGGAATGGGATCTGGGTGTGGGTATGGGTTTGTTTTTTTTTTTTTTTTATTCAAATTTTAATTTTTTAATATTTTGTTAATTTTTTAAGCTAGTTAGAATTGAAAGTGGGCCCGTCTTAAGCTACGTCACTATTTAACAGAAGAATTAACAGACAAACTAATAGAAGGTATCGTAAGATGAGGTATGACATTGACATTTTTTAAAGATGGTGTATGAAACTGTGACTGTCCCAATAGTTGAAGTAGTTTTGTGTAATTTATCTAAATCTTTTTTTGTCCTTTTTTTTATCCTTTTTTTTTCCCTATTTCCTTTTTCTTTTCTGGTTCTCTCTTGTTCCTTGCGACACAGAAGCACATGCATCTCCCACGAATAGAGTTTCACACTCAGCCAAATCACAGGCCATCATTCTAACCTTTAAGATTTTAGGTATGGGTCTCCTCCTCATTCACTATTTTAGGTGATTAATTTGGATATTGGGTTGAACAATTGGGGTTTATATTTTCAAATTTTAAACGCAAAAACCTTTTCCGTTCTGATTCATGATGGTTCCGGTTTCGTATGGGTCCATAAATTTGGTGGTTTTCTTTTGGATTTTAGGGTAAAAACCTTTTGAGTTCTAATTCAAATTGGTTATAGATTTGAATGGGTCCATAAATTTGGTGGTTTTCTTTTGGGTTTTAAGGTAAAAACCTTTTGAGTTCTAATTCAAATTGGCTTACATATTTGAATGTGTTAGTGGAGTAGTTGAATAATTTGACTTTTGTTCTTCTTTTCAAGTTTTGTTGATGTTTTTATTATTCTTTTTGGTGTGGATGTTTGATTGTGGTAATATTCATGTTCAAGTTATGGAAGGTAAAGAGATGGCTATTGAAGTTATGGAAATTGACGAAATGCCTATTCAAGTTATAAAAGCTACTGAAATGCTAGTTCCCATGAAAAATCAGTAAAAAAATGTAGTTGCTATTTGTTTTTTTCTATCCTCAAGTAACGGATAAGCTCAAGCCTACCATAGGTCAACATTTTGAAACATTAGACGAAGTGCTTGAATTTTACAACAACTATGCAAGGGAGGCTGGGTTTAGTGTCTAAATGCATTCAAGTAAGAAAAATAAGGATGGTGAGATCATGAAAAAGGAGTTTGTGTGCAACAAAGAGGGAAGTAATACAAAAGAATGGATTGGTGACGAACAATTCGTGGATTAACCAAAGAGGGTTGTAAAGCAAGATTGATATTTGTGAGATCTAAACTTGGTGGGTATGCAATCACTATATTGGACGAGGGTCATAATCATCCAATGGCATCCCCACGAAGACGCTACTTGATAAAGTCTCATTGCAAAGTTACTAAGTGTCATAAAATATTAGTTGATCAGTTAGACATGGCAAACATACCTCCACACAAACAATTTGAAATTCTTGGATTGCAGGTAGGTGGAATTGAAAATATTAGTTGTACACAAGAAGATTTATATAACTATCGAATAAAAGTGTGAAATCAGATGAAGGGGCACGATGGAAAAATGTTGCATGATCATTTTTGCTAGAGCAAGAAAGAAATTCTGAATTCACATTCAAAATTCAAGCGGATGAAGAACACAAGATTACTCAATGTTTTTGGGCCGATGCAAGTTCTAGGCAGGCATACAAGTTTTATGGTGATGTGGTCATTTTTGACACTACATACAACACCAATTGGTATAGTATGATACTAGCTATAATTGTCCGCGCTCCACTATGGGTTATGAATCCATAATCACAATTTAACACTTTTACTTCTAAATAATTCATCAATATCGGATTTCTAAGTACCAACAATATACAATTCATATGATGAGTTTTTCATATGAATTTGAGAGTGATGGATGTTTAATTGGTATCTAAGGTGCAATACTAGTTGGTGGTGATGTGGCTAAAATGAGAGACTCAAAATTGAGTCATGATTCCTTGTAACATAAGTAGAAAAGGAGGTGGTGCAACAAAATATGTCAGTGATAATGTAACTTGTATCAAAGCTTTACTCAAAATTTACTATAGGTATCAACAATACTTTTATGCATATTTGAGACAAAGTTGAACCTGATGTTGCAACACATATACTACTATACACAAATCAACACATTCATTCCAAAACATTTTATAAATTAATAGAACAGCTAAACAAACAGGGTAAAATAGGTTTTTAAGTTACATGACATTCTATTTACTTTACATCAAAAGCATATTTGTAATCCAAAGGGGAAATTTCTAAGTTATATTTATATACACTTCCAAAAGTCTCCCACATTGATTAGTCATTCATTTTGCACCTGTATTTTACTAAGTCTACTAAGTCTATGTTCAAAGTTCTATGTAAAACCAAAAAAAGCAGATTTGAACGACTAAAAGGATGGACTTTCAAGTCCCAAATATATATAGTTTCAAAAATTGCCCACATGGTTCTATTTTTCATGTTTCTTCTATGTCCATGAGCTCATCAAAAAATCTTCCATTTGTTTTGTATTGTTACAGAGAACTTCAGTCATCTTTGCACATGTTCTTGTTGTAGATTGAAATTAAATTCTTTGTATAAGAAATATGATAAAATTTGAGTTATGAAATTACGTGCATTAATAACAAATAGATGTAACGTACAGGGTTTTGGAAGCAGTAACACTATTTCAAATTTGTTTGGAGACACTTGTTCCTGAGAGATTTGATGAGAAAATCTTCAGTGTCCAAAGCGTTTTGTTCATCTATTTCTTCGGTAATTTTAGTTTTCCTTAAATCCATATAAACAGAAGAGAGATTAATGCATTACTAAATGTCAAGTTATTTGAAAATATAGATACAAATGAGATACTTATAGTGAAAACTCTTACCTTTTTTATTTTTTTCTAGTCTTAGAGCTGAAAAGACCCTTCTAAATTGAACTTTCTGTAGGCGATGTTGTGACAACAGTGGGTGAAATGGTGGAAGAGATATGTTTTAACTCTTTTTCAAAAAGCGGTGGGGTAGATGACAAATTCTGAGCTGCCGTATCTTACTCCTCAAATTCAGCCATTGATTCATAAGAAGCTTTGGAGCTTGATTGAACAACTTAGATTTTGTCATTGAAAATTGCTTGGATCAAAAGATCATTTCTGTTGAAATCATTTTTCAAATTTCCAAATCAAAGTTGAAATTTTTTTGTTTACCCTTGACATTGGAGAATTGCATATGGTAACTCTTGTTGATCATTAAACGCTTTTTGACAACTAAATCATAACATGAAGTTCCAAATAAACGTTCAACCAGTTTACCAATGATGATGGCACTAGTCTCATCGCCGACGTCTTCAAGGATTAAACTTACTTTGAACCTAAGTATATGAAGGACAATATTTAAGTATAAAGCTTATGAAATTAGTTATAAACATTTGGTTTACCAGGGGAGGGTACTTAAATATTATGAAATTAGGTATAAACATTTGGCTTACCAGGGGAGGGGAATTTGGACATTGTGCTTTACACAAATTAGCACGTCATTATTTTCATCCTTTCTAAGTTGTTTGTAGCAGCATGGACATGCTTTGTACCACCATCCAGCATGTGTGTCAAAACGTGTAATGGTTGCTCTACATAAGACTAAAGTGTTCTAAGTATGTGTACATACAATGATTAATATATGGATAATGTAATGAGGGAACATAATATATCAAAAGTATCACTCCAATCTTGAAATATATGTATATAGACAATGATTAATAGTATGTGCATAGCCAATATATCAAAAGCATCACTCCAATTTTGAGATATAGGTATATGTGAAACATATTGTTCATGTTGCAGAATAGAGAAACCAAATCTAATTTTTTTTCTTCTTTAAATTATATGTTTTTTATGTTCAAAGTTTAAAATCTAAGAATGATATGTACTTAACTAATTTGTCATATATCATATGAGGAATATAATTTATTTAACAACAATAAATGATGCGTGTTAGTATCACAACAGCTACACATGTCTGATTTCAACACATATATGTATTAATCTCTAAGATCTACAAATCTCTAGGCTTCTTAGTATGGCATGGTTCACTGTGTTTATTTCTAGTTTTCAATTTCAGTAATTCAATAACTATACTTTTATTATTTAGATTAGTATCATTTAACTTGTATTCTAAGCAATTCCTACATGTATATACAAATTTCTATTTAGATTTAGATTTTTATTTAAGTTCATGTGGGAAATACTTTACTTTTAAAATTCTAAAACATTGAGAAAAGTTTGTTTACCTTGTACAAATCTGGATCCAAAACATTCAGATCCTGAACAGACATTTTTTTCAGCGTTTTCTAATTCTTCTGATCTCATTTGTTGCCTTGCTGACATTGATAACATTTTTACAGAATGAGTCGGACCAACAAAGCTACATATATTTTTGTATTCAAATAAAATAGAATAAGAATCTAAACCATGAAGGGATACTAACAACATGTTCATTAAGCATTGATCAATTGAAAAAAAAATTAAATATTATACCATCAGAAATTTGAAAGAATAATTTTCGTACTTCTATAAATTTACTGCCTCACTATCTAATGCATATACAAACATGGCTTGTGTTTCTAAAGTGTGGGCTCTCAAAAGTTTGTCCAAATGTATATGCAAATGCTGTTATGGCAGACTAAAATGAACACATTCTTATGACAGAATTTTTTGCGAATAAGAAAAAAAATCTCATGAATTTTAATAAACTAATCTATTTTGACCTTAAAGGGAAACAAATTCAACTTCATCTACCGTACAGCAACAACAACAATGTGCAGTATCATCCTTTTTTAAACAATTCTGGTCAACCTGATAAACCTTGCCAAGTTTGCACATAGCTTGCATAAGTTTACAATAGGTCTACTAGATTGTAACGTACAATTTTAGGTAGTTGTAGCGAAGTATTTGGTCAAAGTTACACTAAAAAAAGCTAGATCATAGGCTTTTTAATTTTAGAAACATGTAAACTAAAAATAAATATATAAACGTTGTATTTTCAGATGTGCTTACTTGAAAGAACAATTTCATATTTATATACATATCATTAGTAAACAGGTATATCCATATTTTTTTCCCTCATACTCAATTTCAACATGAAAAAAATATTTAAAATTATTTGAAACTTAGGAAATGAAGTAAGGGGCTGTCTTAGGAATGCTGGATTAATGAAAATCATTGTGGAAATACTGTTGCTCAACACAATGTTTTCTGGTTGTTTATAAATGAGGAATTAAATCATTATTTTATACAATAAATATGAACAATTGAAAATAGAACAGAAAAATTTCATACATTTGAATCGTTTAACCTTAAGGCTTGTAAAAACATCCAAAACTGGTGGTGTCAAGGGTTCCAAAGCTTTGAAATCAAAGGTCTTTCCAGTATCTCCCCACAACATCAGGTTAACATTTTCTTTCCTAAGTGAATGGATATTAAGACAAAAAATTAGTATTTTGAATAAGATGTGCACCAATTTTAAGAAATTCAGATGTCTTGATATATTGTTTACTTGATATTTTGCAACTTAACTTCGCATATCTTCTCGGTTCTCTCATTACCGATCATTTTGTCCTCCAAATGTTTTATTGCAGTGATGCGTCCCAAAACTTCTCAAAATTTGTCCAAAGATTGTAGTCATATCTCAAAATGCTTAAAAAGATATTGACAAATTGATACTAAACTAATATTAGTTTATATATATGTATGTATGTATGTATATGTATGTATGTATGTATGTATGTATGTATGTATGTGTGTATGTATGTATGTACAATTACCTGTGAGAATATCATGTCAATCGCTGTGAGAAGACAGTTAAGAATAATCAAGTAAGTAAAACCAATGTGAGGGAATGTGTAGATGAACACCTGGTAACTTTTCAAAATTTGTTTTTGTATTGAAGCACACTTGCGTGTCATGGGGGACAATTTTGTAGGACGGTATACAACGACTAGAACAAAAGTGTGTGATCTCATAAACATGATTAGATTTAATCTTTGGAGCAATGTCCTCTTAATCCATTTCTTTTGCAGAGGCTTGAATTGCATCTTTCTACATGATTAAAAAAAAAAAATTTTAAATTAGGAAGATAAATATGAACAGTGCATCATTTAAAGTAAAAAAAATATCATACAGCAGTTAATAAAATCATGACTTTGTAAGTGAAGTCAGAATGAAAAGACAGTCCAGCAACACTAATGTGTATGTAAGTTAGGTGCAAACTGGAACGAAACTTGATAACACACCTTATTTGTGTAATATGAGATCAGATGATAAATCGAGTAGACCTTCCAAATCCAATCCTACAGGTGAAGTGAGTGTGAAGAGACAGTCGAGCAACACTGGTGTAAAGTTATTTTGGTGATATGAGATCTAAAGAGAAATCTAGTAGGTCTTCCTTCCTATCTAATTCAAGCATTGTCAATGATGACCAGGAAGATGTTTTTAAGACAGAGTGATGACATTTCTTATTTAGGTCAACATTATTGATAAATTCTTGGATCATGGTATTATCAAAATTAAAAACCTAAAAAAAACAAAACTCTTACCATTTCATCAATCAATATACATTGAAGACCGCCAAACGTATTATCCTTTCCTATAGCTTTAGGTCTCCAAATTCGGCATACTCGGGACTCTGATCTTCTTATTAGATTGAAAAGGTAATAAACTTCGAATAGGATCTATCTTCATTCCGCAACAAAATTGCAAGCAAATATACATAGGATTAGAATAAATGTGTAGAAATGTATGAAAATTTATGCAAAAACATTCTAGCAAAGAATAGGAACACAAATAATCTTTTCAGAACACTATAAATACAGATGATCTTAACAAAAGACTGCAAATTAACATGTTTTATCCAAACCACAGTCTTCTTCCTGTCATTATGATTACTAACTCAAACCGTGTACAAAAACTAATCATTTAAGATATGACTTGAAAAAAAATCACACGCCTACTTAAACACATAAAGCATCAAACTTTATTCAATTTGAAAATCCAAAATCAGAAAATAAAACCAAATTTAAACAAAAAAAAAAAAGTGAGGTGAGGTGATCTTTTACTAGACACCCCATCTTTGTGCCTTCAAAGGCAAGTGCTCAACTTCAACTACTGATTCCTCCAACCTTGTATACGCATGCTTATTACTGATTAATCATTGAAACAAAAGCTTTGAGTTAAGTAGATGCCATTGTCTTCTTCCGTTTCCTTAAAACGCCCACAAACCCATATCGATGTGGATTTGGGAAAAAAGATATTTCCAAATCTAATCATCAAAATTAGGACAAAACAACTAAAATTTTGAATTTTAAAAAAATTGAACCCTAGGAAGAGAATATTTTATGAAAATCAAAATAACCCATATGAAGAAGTGAAAAGATTTGTCGAGGAAGATTAAGAGTTCAATCCATACCTTGAATACTTGATAGTGAAGTCGCGAAGGATAGGTGTGAGAGATTGCGAAATTGAATTTGTTGGTTTGAAGGGTTGAGGGGGTTTTCCAATGGCTGTGAGTGAGAGAAAAAGGCAACGAGGGTTATCATGCAGTGAAGATGTAAACCGAATAGATAGGAGACGACACGCACATTAGATGACAGCGCACTATCGTATAAAAGCAACACATATGTCTTGGCTTTTTAGTCATTTCACTGTGCAACAAAGAAAAAGACAGAACAATTTAAACAGAATAACAGGGGCAACACCATCATTACACTGTTCTTATGAACATTTTTTTTCCTTAGGGCTTTAGTATATATTATTTGCCTTGTTCGTTTTTCTATTGCATTTCTAAGTGACGAGACAACATATTCATTCATTTGGTCATTTAGAGAATTTTTGAATGTCATGCCAGGTGATGCTCCAAAAATGATAATTACTAATCAAGATCCGGCAATGACAAAACCCATTCCTACTGTTTTCCAAACACGTTACACAGATTCTGTACATGGCATATTTTGGATAAGTTCTCGAACAAGCTTCATGCGATCAACTACAAAGATCATTAATTAGATTTGAAATCATGTATTTGGGAGTCAGAGCCTAGAGAGGAGTTTAGTGTGAAATGGATGGCCGTTGTTTCAAAAAGTGGATTATCTGGTAACGACTGGTTGTAATCGATATATAGGATTTGATCTACTTGGGTTCCAACCTATGTGAATCATTTTTTTCTGCAAATTGCTCAACTAGTCAGAGAGCTAAGAGTGGACATTCATTTCTAAATAAATATGTTTCTAAGAATAACTCCTTCCTTGAGTTTATGGTTAAATATAATAGGGCCTTGGTACGTTAATGCCATTCAGAGTTGAAGGCAGATCACATTGACTTGAACAAGAGGCCAAAACTCAAATGCCATATTAAGATGGATAAGCAAATAGCCAATATTTATACACGTAGCTCTTACCTTGATTTGTAAGAGTAATTGTGGGAAAGTTACAGCTATAATATTGAGCTTACAAGTGAAAATGATACTTGCAGCATGTTTAAAGTTTTGCGCATTGAAGACGAAAAGGGTAGAGTTCGTGAAATTTTGTATGAAAAATCCAAGGATTTTGCATCATGTAGCTGCAAACATTTTGATAGTTCAAGAATCCCATGCAGCCATCTTTTGGCATATTTGCATAAAATACGTCAACTTCAAATATTACTAGAGGAATACATTTTGAATAGATGGACTAAATCTGCAAAATCTTCGGTTATAGTAGACAACTTTGGTGTCAAGATATCTGATGACAAATCCATACTTGAAAGGCGTGGTACATTATTTCAACAATATTCACATTTGATTGATAAAGTCATTCTAAATGATGAGGCAATTAAACTTTTTTGTGAGGCGATTGATGTTGTGAATGAAAAGATTAAGCCATTGGTTGGTAGTAGCAATGAAAATGTGGAATCTCCTGCAACCAAAAAAGATGTGGAACGTCCTGCAAAAAAAAATCGATAGTAGATGATGTTAGTTTTCTTGAACCTGATCCTATTAAGACCAAAGGATCTGGAAAAAGACTTAAAGAGGGTTAATGGTAACCTTTTTCTTATGTGTGGCCAATATAGAGTTAATCATGACAAAAGAAATTGTCCGAAGCTCCACAATTGATAAGAATACGTACTCCGCGTGTTTTTCTATGTATATCGTGCAATTAATATATCAATAGTTGAAATGCGTTTGTTGTCTTTGATGTAGAATGGCCATTATGGACCAAAATGTTCCATGAAAGTGTTATTGATAACAGGTAACCCTTCTAGCATTATTTGTAGGTATAATAACATTATTATTTTTAATCAACATTTTTATGATTTCTATTTTAGTTTACTGCAAGATGAGGAGCACTCAATATCTGCAGGATGCTAATCTCATTTTTTTTGTTCCTGTGTTAATGGGGTTCCTCTGTTTTGTATAAGTTTATTCTATGAATTTGGAGGAATTGCCATGAACTTGAAGGAATTCAAGTATTTTGTATGACTTTATTCAAAAGTTTATATTTCAATGACAAAGAACAATAACACACCAACTTTGGAAGCAATATGGAAGACATCAAACGCGTTTTTTGATTTCATGAATATCAATACAATTCTTTTAGAATGCTTCCCATACATAGTGAAAAACAATACCAATTTACAAAAATTAATAAATAAAGACTTGAAGGGCTTCTGCTTGATCAAGCAGCAAGTGATTATTCATGGATAGTCCATATTCATAGTAAATACTTGAAGGGCTCCTGCAAAAAAAAGTGACAAGTAAAATCATTCGCGTTGTTTGATAGAGAATTTTCTAGTGGGAAGAACACCAAAGGATCAACTACATCTAAAAAATATACTCAAAAGCAAATGGCAGCCTCAATAGAAAGCAAATGTTCAAACAAGTATTGCAAATGGCATGATTGGCAAGATATGGCATATACACAGTCAATTTAATAAGTAAAAGCAAATGGCAAACAATTTAATTAGTAATGAAAATGGCAGCCTCAATAGCAAGTCCTTGCCAATTGGTGGCTTTCCTTGCGAAATCAAAACCTAAAAGGATATAAAGTCCCAAGTTCATACTCTATTAATTTATTCCATTCAAATCTATAAGCAAATTTGAATTAGAAATCAAAAGGTCTTTATCTTAAAACCTGAAAGAAAACCACCAAATTTATGGACCCATTTGAATTTGTAACCAATTTGAATTAGAACTCAAAAGGCACTACAAAACTATGAACAAGTAGAGGCCAATACATTTGCACCTATTAATTAGAAATAGGGGCAAAAATTGAGGATTTCCGCACCTAATAGTTAGGAGTGGCGGATATTGAAATTGCACCTAAAAGAGTATTGCTATTAATAAATAGGGGCAAATAAGCACTTATTTTCGCCCCTAATAGTTTTGTAGTATTAGGGGCGATTATTAAGACCCCTACTTTATTATATATTTAATGCATTTATATTTATTATTATTGCATTTAGGGAATTATATTAATTAAAAACGTCTTTTAGGGTCACATATGTTTACGATTATTTTTATTTTCCCCCACCACCCTAGACGAAAAAAATAAACTGTCAATAAAAAAATTAATATTAAAATGATTCATACTTCATTGATTATATACAAATAGTACAAGTACCATGATGAAGTTTAAGCCTATTAGATACAAATGGTAGTCTAAACAAAATTTATATGTCTAATCAATCTTTAGCATCTCAAACACCGAAATGATGAAGTTTAAACCTATCATAATAAGGGTTATTTTATACACACCTTCCAATTTTATGAATCCACCCCGCATCCAAAAAATTCCTCCAAAATTTTAACTTTGTCCCTCATATTTTTTAAGCCACCCCACCCCAAAAACAAAAACAAAAAGAAACACCAAACATCTCTATCCCTAAACCCCATCAACATCGCATCTCCGACCTCTCTCGTTCTCTCCCTAACATTCTAAGTCCCACACCCAAACTCACCAACCCCGTTTCCAAAGAAAATAAAAAAGAATGTACTAGTCCTTCACTTCAATTAAGCAATGAAAATCCCCAAATTTTAGAGGTTTTATATTGGCGAAGAATTGTAGAAACATGCAACAAGAAAATGAAAATTAGAAGTGCAGAAGCACAAATCAAATCAACAAGATCTAGTTGTCTTGACAACTGTCAGATATCAATTACAAAGAATTCTTTCGAACAAGAAGATGAACTTTAGAGAAGGTGGTTACATGGTAAGTGGATGAGTGTGAGGTGGTAGGCTGCCGGCAAATAATTGGATAGTTGGATTTTTTTTTTTTTTTTTTTTTTTGCTCTCCTTAATTCAAATAGGAAATAGGAAGTTCGCGTGACAAACTTAAGTCTAGGGTGTCTTCATAAGATTGTGGGGTGTTAATAGAATTATCCTAATAATAATAATAATAATAATAATAATAATAATAATAATAATAATAATAATAATAAATAAACAGCTCAAGACCTAGCAATCCAAATAAAAGTTATAAAATAGTTGAGAATGAACTTCACATATATGGAAGAAAGGATCTTGCATGGACATATATATATATATATATATATATAAGGATTTAAGCTACTTTCTATATTGCCAATTAGTTTCATAATGGAATCTTAAACTTTTTTTTTTTTTTTTTTTTTTTTGGCAAAAGGAGATGTTGTATTGAAGTTAAAAAAATGAAAGATTCACTAACACGCAATTGAAGAACTTTGGTAAGTACTTTTTGCAGACATAAAGCTTCAAGTAATGTCACTGAAATATCAAACCGCTACATATTTGCTTCATTTTTGTTTTGATAAGCTTTCTTGTTGTCCTTGATAATTATTGATATAAGATTTGAACTCATGATCCCATCGAGTATCACTAGACATAATTTTCATGGGTTTTACCTTTTACGCTTAGTATTGGTTGTGAGATCCACACACATAATTCTCCTCTGCATGAAAGATGAATTCTGTGTTAATTTGAAGGTGCCTTAGCAAAACCTCTAGCATGCTCCTAGGCTCTCTTACACATTTATTTTTCAGGTGTGCTACTATTGGCTAAGACCAACAATTGATTGATTAGTTTGTTTGTTTTTAGGTCATTTTCTTTCACCACATGTAAATTGAGCTTCTTATCAAAAGATTGTACCATGAGGAGGGGTTAAATCTACGTTAGTTTCTTTTATATGCCTTGGTGACAATAGCTTTATATCTTCCTTATGTTCATGTAAAGGAAAAACCACAAACTACTTAGAACTAGTCCAAGTCAATTTGTAATCCTTATGTAAAGAGAATGACAGAAAGTAAAGCAAAACAGAGAATAAGTGAAACATTGAATATAAAGAACTTGTAAAGACTTGCCAATGTTAGCTAAAATAGCAATAAATTGTGGAAATAAATGACAAATTCAAGTATTCAGACAAAGTTTAAACCTTTCGGGCAAGTTTAACGACCAGTCGAGCAAGTTCTTGCAAGCATAGAATATGTTTATGAAAGAAAATTCTATTACTGAAAATTGATACTAATAGGGAAGTAGTAGAGCTATAAATATAAAGAGTGCTTGGACTACAAAAGGAATGTATGAAAAAGTAGGATGCAGAGCTTTGTTGAAGTCTTTTTGCCGCTGGCCTTTTGCCATGGCTTGGGGCCGGTGGCAACCCATCCATATCTCCTCTAGCTTCCCTTTCCTTCCTTTCTTCACTTAGTTTTCCTTCTCCTCCCTTCCACTCCTCCTCCAACCCTCTTCCCCCATCTCATTTTCAGCACGATTTCTTTTCTCCTTCCCATTTGTTCTCTCCCACCATTTTGTGTACTGCAGTTCCAGGGCTTCGTGTCTCCTATCCAGATCCGGGTTTTTGTGTACTGCAGTTCCAGGGCTTCGTGTCTAGGGTTTGGATTAGGATTGTTGGTGGTTTGGATCCACTTCCATCTACCTGATTTGGTGTTGTGGTGCTCTCATCAACGTTTTCTGTGGTGCCTTGCCTTCTGCGCCCAAATATGTTGCGCCACCTTGTGCACATACTACAGTGCCTCAGCGCCGTAGCACCATAGCCTTGGGTATGTTAATCTGGAAGTTGCACCATTTATGGCAGCCTCGTGGCATGAAGATTTCAAATCTGGAATCTCCGACCTGAGTTTTGATATTTGCGGCTTTACTGCTTGTTTTGAATTGTTGAGGGTGGAGATTCATTTTATGCCATTGCAGGTGGCCCTTGTTTGGGTTTCATATCCATCCACGAATTAAGCGACATATGGTTCCGTTCTCGGAGTAGACTGTAGTTTGTTTGGAGTAGTCTGGTTTAGTTTGATTTAGATTAGTTTAATTTAGTTTTGCTTTGTTAGTTATGTCGTTTCGCCTAGTGAGTGTTGTGGCCTCGCTGTAACGATGGCTGGGTATGGTTTTCGCATTGAGTGATGTGTTATGTGGACTCGTCTACCTACGATGACTTTATGTGGTCTTGCTTCCGCGATGACTTTATGTGGCCTCGTTATTCGGCAATGACCTTTTTACAGTTGTTGATACAAGTCTGTTATATGGGTGGCTTGTGAAGTTTTTGTACATGTGGTAGATGCTAAGAGGTTTACTATGTTGTCTTGTTTAAGCAAATTCACCTCCAAATCATTTTCTTGGTCACTGGAGTTTTATACCCAATTGGCACTTATGTATTGTTTGAGATGATTAATGAAATACCAATCTATCGTTGTTTGTCAAAAAATAAAAAATAAAAAATAAAAAATAAAAGTCTTTTTGTAAGTTGAGTTGAGTGTCATTTTCTTCAACTTTTCCGCTACCTTTTACATAATTGCTTCTTTCTTCTAGAATAAGTTCTCAGTTCAGTCCCGCTTGTCCAAGTGATTGATGTGATTTTGTCAGGGGATGAGTTTCCACTTGGATACTTGAGTTTTGATCCTCTTGAACCACAAACTCGCCATTGAAAAACAATTTTTTCTCTGTAAAACGCAACCGAACAACCTTCCTTGAGTGTTGCCGCCTAATATTATCACATCATAAAGCATACCCGATAAAAAAATTTGTTGATTTCAACGAGGTGGGCCTTGAGCAGGCCCAATGCCTAATTTAAGTCCAAACACAAAGAATATTTTGATTTTGTTTTTTAATAGATGATGCAACATCACTTCATATATACTAAGAGCAAATAAGATTAACAAATTTGATACACACAGTAAAGCATTGCTACAATATTTACAAGAACGAGATTTTCACGCAGAACTCTTTATTTCTTATCATAAAATTGAATAAATCATACAGAACAAATGTAAAAAGATAAATGAAGTGTGTAAATTATTTTGGTATTTGAAACGTAAAGGCAAAACATAGACAAGATCCAAAAGTAATGGGGCCTTGGGCAGAGATTCATGTATCAAATCAGCAATGCAAGCTTAGAAATATTCTCAAGTACAAAGCAGCCAGTCTGGATTATTGATTGCTTAGTACAAAAATAATGATTAATTTTAATTCATTACCATAAATTACTTGACAACTAAAGGTTCACAGAGAGCACATCAATTGTCTTATGTCACATGATTCACTACTCGGATACCAAACCACATCCACGTCACATGCCCCCAGTATCCGAGAAATTTTTAGGAGTGCCGGGTACACCAAAAAATTTTGGTGTACCCTCACTCATAATGGTGGACCCTACTCTCACTTATTTTTGAATAAATAAATAAAATCAAATTCTAATGAGTGAGGGTACACCAAAATTTTTTGGTGTACCCGGCACTCCTAAAAATTTCTCCCAGTATCCAGCTTGCCCAACGGGGCCCATCATTGTGTTTGGTCTTCTTCACTGCTGGATGCCTAATCAATTAGGTCTCCGTTTTAAGGAATTTTCGTTTCTTTCAAGCCCGGGACTTTTTCAATAATTCGGATAAGCAAAAATATAATTCTTATTATTTATTTGTATAATTTTTTTAATAGGAATGAGACCTAAATGCTTTGAAAGTTCTACTTTTTTTTATTTAAAACTTGAACTGTATACTGCATTCAAACAAAGGATAAATACTTGTGAAAGACTGTCGCATTCGGATGATTGTAGAAAATGATGGGCCGGATGACTCTTTGAATATTTGTATTTATTCTTAATATTGCACTCCTTTTCCCTTCGTGCATACTTTCCTTAAATATTATAATTGTTTATTATCTTTTAATTGGTTCAATCTAAGTTAGTTCAAACAAGAAGCGTGCAAGAAGTGAAAATAGTATGCATAAATCATTTTCAAAGGGTAATTGTTATTACTTAAATGTTAGTTAACGTACTATTTTTTTAGTGATACATTACATAATTTATAAATTTAGTTTATCTAATATTATCTCTTTTTTAAAATACAAAGAGAAATTTCATATTGTGTGTGTTAAGTAAAATGGCGAAATAATTTCAACTTTTTAATAGTTTTAACTGATCTAGTGAACAATAAAGACTAGATTAAACAATAATTAGATGAGTTCTACCTAGCTCCTCAAGGATAAAGAGAGATTTTCAAAATACTTGTTGGACGATGCACATAACTCTAAAAATTCAACCACGAAGTGTTAACATCTTAATTGTTTTTTTTTAACAAATGATATTATATAGGGGTGTGATATACACACATCCCATTTTACTTCTTACACATCTTTTTAAATTTCGACCGTCAAATTGGATGAATTGAAGAAGATCAACTGACAGAAATTATCAAGAGTGTGTGAGAAGTAAAATAAGATGTGTGGATCGCACACCCCCATTATATATACTAAGAGAGTGGGGGAATAAGTTAAGTTTCACAATGAGTTAGTAATAATATGATTTAAATTTGTCTTTAACGAAAATTGAATATAAAACCTCTCTCACTTAAAAATGAAAGAATAATATCATTACATCGTAATACTAATTGGGTGTTAATTTCTTAAATGAGGTAGGGGATATTTGGCAAGAACCCTAACCCACATGAAAAAAGAAAAGGGTGGAAGATTGAAAGGACATGTAAAATAAAGCAGATGGTACGGCATTACACAGTTGTAGTAGGTAATAATTAGTGTCCTCTTTTGGGGGATTAGGGTTATAGTATTATCATATCTTTTGGCGTTTACTCCAGGTTAGTATCTCTCTCTCTCCTGCTGTGCATGACTCTGTCCCATGCACGGCGTCGGTACACCCAATTAATCATTAATATTTTATTTACAGTTGTCCAGAACCCACGTGCGGTCCTACCCAGTCAAATCCCAACCTCTCCGATTTTATGCTCTTCCATCAGAAGATCGCCGAGCAACGGGCAGGTATTTCCTACCTGCGATACTACTGTAGTGTCAGCTCTAGATAGATGATCACGAGGCATATGCATGCGTGGAAATCAAATTTTTTTGCCTTCAAAATGAATGTGACTTTTCTGTATTCTTAATTATTGTATTTATAAATTTAATTTTTATTAACTTAGTTATTATAAACTTTATATGTATTAGTCAGTAATTCAGGTCACAGACGATTTGATCTCTCATATTTGTTAAATAGATTGTTAAAAGATTAATTGGAAATTTCGATGACACTATCCAAATTTTAGATCATGTTCCTAGCCAATCGGCGAAAAAGAAAATGTTGTAAATAAAAATTAAATTATGATTGTTTCTCCTTATTTTCTGTTGAAGAATGTTTCATATCAGAAATATGATGGACATATATATATATATATATATATATAAATTATATCAACTAGTTTCACTACGAATCATACCAACTTTTTGTGATAAAATTATAAGCCTGTTGAAGCACAGGTAGTTAAGTTAAATAAAATATCAATGTAATTAATAGTGGACTATCGGACCATCTCTGAAACCTAACACTTTCATGCTTACATTTTTTTTAAAGAGTCAAGAGTTATTTTTTCTTTTAAATAAAACAATAAGCCATGGATGTGATTAATTTTTGAGTTTATTCAAAATTATTTTATTATGTTGGATAACCTTCCTTTCACATGACACAAAAAGAGAATCGTTATGAAGATTAATTCGTTTTGGAAAATGATAAGGAGACTATCTAGTTTTGTACATATCATGTGATTGATGAATTTATGTCATTAAATGTTGATTAGTGAAAGTACACATAGCAGATGATTAAGTATATGGTGAGCATGCACCATAGTTATAGTGGTAAACAAAAAAGCTCCTAAATTTGTAAATCACATGACATAAAAGTTGATGATTGGATTATTACTTAAGTATTGATTAACTTGCTTATTTCTTATTGGTGACACGTTATTTGACTTGCGAATTTAATCTATAAATTGGTCTGGATTATTACTTAAGTATTGATTAACATGCTTATTTCTTATTGGTGACACGTTACTTGACTTGCGAATTTAATCTATAAATTGGTCTATCTAGCATTACTCGAGTGCAAATATTGTTAGACCTACAACTGATTAGTCTTCGCCAAGGATCACAAATAACATACACACACACACATATATATATATTTGAGGAGTCTGAGTATGATCATACCCGAGGATGCCATGATACAAGCAGCAAAACAATAACACATAGAGTTTTCTACTCACTGAGGAACCTGATATCAAAATCCTAGCGATAGTTCTAGATCTTGTTTTGACGTTATCTTCCCGTGGACAGGGACACCTCCTATATAGACTTATAACCCCAACTGCATCCCAACTATCGTGGGATCGTCAAAGCCTAAAAAACCTCCACATTTGTCAGTTATTAAACCACAAATGAAGCACACATTTACTATCCTGCAATCAAGGGATTTTATCCTTTAAATGTTTTTGACTTTAATTAATTAATTCCACGTATGATAGTCCTTATTATGCTCAGTGACAATTCAATAGAGTTCTAACAAATATCTCCATTGATTCACCACTAGGTTAGATTCCCTTTGTTCCATCTTCCATGTAAACAAACGGCTATGAATTTTTTGTTGTATTTTAACTTGGTGTGAACACTAAGTACCTTAAAATGTGTCACTGTCGGTTACTTGGTAGTCTAATGACAAGATTCCATGAATTTTCACCTACATGACCTTGGAATCGTCGGCGGCAAGTTTTTGAGACATTGGTGCCATATTCGTGGGACCCGACCAACTGTCAATCTCTTTGCCAGCTCTTCGCAACTTGTGCCCATCTTCCTTTCGCAAAACAACCCTTCGTTTACCATTCTACCCTCGCCCCTTTTTATAGAAGTATTTTGGAAATTATTTTAAGAAAAAATTAGTATCCGGTCTCTAGTTTCTAATGTTTATTGACTGAGACCTTATTAATCTTCAAATTTTGATTGAAGTTTCTAGCATTAATGTGATAATGAATTTACATGTTTATTGCATAATTTTTTTAATATAAAAATTAGTAATTAATTTAGGGTTTAATACTCACACTTCTATTAAACTCCTAATTAATTTTCAATTCAAACATTTCCAAAATAATAATAAAAAAATTAGATTAAGTTTGTACCTAGTAGTTTTTTTTTTTTTAAATAAAAAGATTCATAACTTTTTAATCTTAAATGTACCCATTCATATAATTTTTCAATTTTTTTAATCTTAAATGTACCCATTCTTAAATATACCAATTTGTTATATGTAAAATGCACTTTTTTTTTTAATATAAAATCCATTCAAAATTTTTAATCCATTTTTAAACTTATATGGGTACATTCTTTTTCGTTGATTTGAGAATGTATCCATGATCGAAGAAACTTACTAATGTTATGAAGCCTGATGTCTTTTTTCTTTTTTTTTTTTTTCTGTTGTTTTGAAGACTGTACCCATGCTTTGGTGCAATAATTTTTTTTGTTAATTTTGGTGAATGTACCCATATATATATGTCTATATATATATATACACACACACATACAATATAACAGGGAGTATAATTTATTTTATTATTTTTAATCCCAGAAATTATGGGTTTTATTTAAAATCTCATTAATATAAACAATTACAAATTTCAATTTTTAATTTTTAATTTAAAAAATATAGTAACTTACATTATTACATTAATGTTCGGAACTTCGATCAAAAACTAAAAACTAACAAGGTTTCAGTTAAAGAATATTGATAGTTAAGGACCACATCCAAAGTGTCCCTTATTTTAATTGTTTGGTTAATAGCAATTATTAACATCTTGATCAAAACTTCATTTTCAATCTAAATCTTGTTTTTGTCCCTTAATATCTTGATCCAAACTTCATTTTCAAACTAAATCTTGTTTTTTACCCTTTTATTCAATAGTCTACGGGTTGGTTTGGGATTGTGATGCTTAAAAAAAAAAAAATAGAATACTAAATGTGTTTGGTAAAATTAAAAAAACATGTTGTCAATGAAAGTAGAAAAGTAGAAACATGGTATACCATGCTTGTAAAACGAGTGCTTTTTTTTTCTTTTTCAAAGCATAGTAATCAATGCTCATTTAATGAAATTTTCAAATAGCAAGTATACCCCCCACATGTTTTACAAAATTACAGTTTTTGCCCCTACAATTATGTGGTTGACAATTATTATAAGGAATTGTTATTAGTACTCCAAAAATCTCATTCTACACTCCTCACAAGTGTATTTTTCTTTCTAATTATAGAAAGTTGTGCCAAATGAGATTTTTGGAGTGCTAATAATAATTCCCTTATTATATCACATTAAATATCATATCATTTTTAGTCATTTAACATATTCAAAGCAATTTATAAAAAAAAAAATTTACCAAACACTCAAACACTGTTTTTTTTTTTTTATTAAAGTACTTTTACAAAAAAAAAAAAAAAAAAAAAGTTTACTAAACACTAACACAGTAGAAATAGTTTTTTTTTTTCTTTTTTAAAAAAAAAAAAAAAGCAAAGCAATATCAAACTAGCTGTACAGAATAAAATCTACTGAAAATTTAACTTTCCCACTCCAAATTTATTTTTTCTAGCCCATAACCCATCATATCATATATTATCTGAATAAAACCCAATAATCAGGATCCAACTAAGCAACTTACCAAATTACGGTTATGTGTTAGTTTTTATACTTTTTGGATCCCTAATATACCTTCAACTAAGCCAGTATGGAAAGATCTTGTAATTACATTTTAATTGATCACGTGCATTGAATTTGGCAAGGTATTGTAGCCATGAAATATGGTTCTAGATGTAGGAATTAATTTGGAAATATTTTTAATTTCAACAATAAATTTAATTTGAAAATGCCTAATTTAGTGTTTAATTTGAACAGTATCTATTGTTTAATTTTATAAAAATAATTTACCTACTATATAATTATATAAAAATAATTTAACTACCATGAAAATAAGCTACCTACTCTTTACTTTTTATAAAAATATTGTGCCTATCCTTGACTTTTTACAAAGTTAATGTATCTACTTTTTAATTTTTTTACAAAATTAATTTACCAACTCCTTTTTATGGTTTTTTGTTTTTTTTAATATGTAGAATATCTTCCGCATATATTTGATCTAATTAGGTTTTGGATTGGGGGGAGTTCACACAAAATTAAAATATATTAAACAAATTAAATGTCTAAAAAACGTATAAGAGAGATATGGTGGCATGATTTTGTAAATAAACACAAATTCATAGACATCTTTTATTCAACATGACATCATATTCAAAATTTGAGTTTTATTTAGAAATTATCATACCTGTGGGTTTTTGTCTAAAGTTTAGGAGTTGCAAGGGTTTAAATCTAAAGAATCTTAAAATCTATCCTAACTACTTATTGGTCCACAAAAATTCCTCATTTCTTAAATATGTGAAATAACTTTATATTCTAAATTACAAAAAAAAAAAAAAAAAAGCCCATCTTACATATAAATCATTCATCAATTACAAGTTATGTGATGATCAACAATTATTCTAAATCATTCATCAATTACAAGTTATGTGATGATCAACAATTATTCTAAATCATTCATCAATTACAAATAGTGTGATGATCAATAATATAGTTAAAGAGCAATCCAACAAACTCATCGTGACAATGCAAGAATTTTTTAATAATTAAACTTCTTGTTAAAGTGATCCGATCTAAAACATTAAAAAAAAAAAAACAAAAAAAAAACAAAAAAAAAAAAGAGTTTTTGAAGAGCGGCCATGGAATTTCGTTTCAGGAAAAAAAAAAGGGTGAGTACACAATAGACCAAAAAGAGGCCGAAGACTAAAGACCAGTATCCTCACCGTTATATTCAATAAAAAAAAATCAGCTAACAAATCCGGTGGTTCCTTGAACCACGACCAAAATCCCTCCACCTGCAATCTAAATGATGAAACGTTTGAATAGACTTAATTCAAAAATTTGTAGCCCCTCATAACTAGTCTAGGACCACAACCTTGAGGGGTTAAACACCGAATCATTTAAATTATGAGCGCGTTAGAGAGCATCGATTAGCCCTCTCAACAAAATCGAATGTAGGTTAAGCATAGGGGGAATGTATTGTATATTGAGTTTGATATATTTTCATGGAATTATGAACACATAGATTTTTGAAAAAGTTTACTTGACTTAGTGATGTAGACAAAGTAGCATTTACATACATGAATAATTGTGATATTCATGTACAAGGAAGTCCATACAGTGCATTAAAAAGTAATTTTTGCTTAAATAATATTCCATGTAGTAGGATTATCTAAGAGTCATCATAAGTATTTTGTACCAGGCTCATTGTATTGGGATTAATTGGGTTCATGCATCAAATTAATTTGGGTGATGAGTTCAATGTATGGGATGGGGGATGAACACTACAAATCATTGTAAGTCTAGATTTGTCAAGACAACTTTTGGATGTTAAATTACAAGCACGAGTTTACTGGCTTTCGTTCTATCAATTTGGGTATTCTGTAGGAATCAACATGGCATAGGTTTCCTTTGTTCTTGGCTATTCTCATCTATGAGAATCAACAAAAATTAAGGATTTTATTGTGTTCTTGAGTTTGTTCCCTTTTTTTCAATATGATATACTGCATCATTTACATTATTAAAGTCGATTGAATTCTACATGGACTTTAATAGAGTTTTTGAGACTTTAACCATGGAGTAATAGAGTTATGTGGATTGTCATGGACTTTTTAATGACCAATCTATTAATAAAATACTGTTATTTTCAAATATTTCACACTATTTGAAATGATGATTATGACCATGACAAAATGGTTGTATGAGATTGTGGAAGTGTCATGTGGTGATTTTTAGCAATATGTTGGTAGTAAAGTAGTGTGTTTGGTCATTGCGATAATCGTACGGGTGGAAATAGTGGCGGGTTGGGGTGGTAGTGATGATGGTGGTAGAGGTGGCGGTCACGATAAAGATGATATCAGTGGTGGTCATAGTAGGGGTGAGGATGATAATAAAAAGGTAGTCGTAAGAGGTTGTGGTATGGTGGTGAAAATGGGACAATGGTGACGGTCATGGTAAGGTGGTAGTAGTCGAGGAGGTCTGGCATGGAGGTGGTTGTGGCAATGGAGTGGTGCTCATGGCAATGATGGTGGTGACAATGCTAATGATAATGGTGACGGTTGGGCTGGAGAGATGGTCATGGTAAGGTGGTGGCAGCTGCATGGTGGTGGAAGGATAAACGTTACTTTATGGTGGATGGTGGAGTATATTATCAAAATGAAAAAAAAATGAAATCCATCAAAATTTTAAGGGTGGAGGTTGAATTTGAAATGACAATAAACTTACTATAAGCACTCAAAGTCTATTAAAATCCTTTAAAATCAATGAAATTTTAAATACACTTAGAATTCTGTTACTTGCAAAAAGTCACAAAATTTTCGTAGATTTTCTAGAAGTCAAAAAAGTCTTTGTCGAGAGTGACTTTTATTGATTCCTTAAAATGTTGTTTTAAATACACTTAAAATTCAAAAACAAGCAAAGTTCATCAAACACCATATACAATACATCCCCTAGGTTGTAAATTCAACTTTACCAAATTATATTATAGAAATTGAATCCTCAACATGTTACTAAAACCCGAATGCACAGTTTGATATATGAGCCTAATTTAGACACAAATTCAGTATGCTGAATTCCACATAACTTGTTATTCAAGCTCAACCAAATTGATGTACACAACTAGAGTTTTAGCCTAATTTTTCTAAGTTTTTATTGAATTTATTTGAACTTGGTCAAAGTAGATAGGATTTCCAAACTAAAATTGAGTATAATGAGTTATTGAGATCACATCTCTTCTATTTTTAATGAGTGAATAAGGGCTCCAATTTTTCAATATATTTTTCACCTCCCTTTCTTTGATTGAGAAAAAGAAAAGATTAGGAAGCCATGAAAAGGGTAATTTAGTCAAAAATCAGAAAAATCAAATGGTCCACAATATGCCCAGGTGGGTGGCTCTCTGCAAATCTGTATACTCTCTGTTTTTTTTCACTGCATTCTGTTGCATGCAAAATTTTAACCAAAGAGTTAAGTCAATCAGTGAGTTTTCTGCACAAATGCTCTGTTTGCAATCCCTTCTTCCTTCCTTCCTGCCATCCCTTAGTCCCCACCCACCCTCCCTATTTATTCCTCCATTTCCATACTCTTGCTGCTAAATTCTTCCTATTTCCTCCAAAACCTGCCGAATCTTTCTCACTCCAAATCCAAATCACCACTTAAAATATACAAAAATTACAATTAAATTAAGAACCCCTTTTTAGATTTTAGCCATAAATTTTTGTCACCAACTCACACTAATTTCAGCAGCAGTTGGACCTTGTTAGTCAGTTTCTTGATCTCACTCCACAAGTCTTACTATTTCTTCCCAAACCCATCAAATCAATTTAGCTCAACTTTGTGCTTCTCCATCGAAGTTCTTGCTGTCACACCCAGTTCGTCAAATCTTTGATCTCCCTCCACCAATTGATCAAGACACCATTTTTCCACAATCCACACCCATAAATTGAGCTAATTAGAACAACTCACTTCCCAATTCTTCCCCTTTTTTTCTTTTTGTGTTACCAATGTACTGCAATCATTCTGCTGAACAGATCCCAATTTGTCAAATCTTTGATCTCACCCCACCAATTGATCAAGCCACCATTTTTTCCACAACCCACTTCACAATTCTTCAACTTCTTCCTTTTTTCTGAACTAATTTTCTTGACCATGAAGCTTCAATGGAATCCACTACCAATACTTTTACACCTTTTTCTCCAAATTACCCTTTCCACAGCTTTCTCCCCAAGCCCTATGAACTGTACGGACACAACTCGCCTGTGCACCTCCTTTTTGGCCTTTAAGCCGGAACCCAATGAGACTCTGCCGGTGATTCAGAGCATGTTCGACGTACTGCCGGAAGATGTGACCGTTGAGGGCGGCGACGGGCGGGGCTACGTGTTTGTGAAGAAGAACTGTTCTTGCGCGGAGGGGATCAAGAGTTACTTGACCAACACAACGTTTACTGTGAAATCTGCAGATGGGAATGTTTATGACATGGTTATGGAGGCCTATGGTGGGCTGACTTTTCTGCCTAATACCACTAGGCGGGCCGGGTACGGCGCAGTTGTGTCGTTGAGGCTGATGTGTGGGTGCTCGAGTGGGTTGTGGAACTATCTGATGAGTTATGTGATGAGGGATGGGGATAGCATTGAGTCTCTGGCTAGCCGGTTCGGGGTTAGTATGGATAGCATTGAGAAGGTGAATGGGATTAGTGACCCTGATAATGTGACTGTTGGCGATCTGTATTACATTCCTTTGAATTCAGGTGAGTCTTTTTTTGCTTTATTTTTTTCGGTTCATGTGATTTAGTTATGATTTACTCTGTTTGTGTAATTTAGTGGAGGTGCTTATTGGGTATAATTGTTGGTATACTGCGAGGGAAAGCTGTCCATTTTAATCTGGTTTCGGGTTAGATTAGTTCAAAGTTATCGAAAATGCAATTCAGTTAAACTTGTGTAGTAAACTGTGGGAACAATGTATTAGAATTTAGAGATGAATTACTGAGTGAAACTGAGGAAGCATAGTGCAGGTCTATCAGTTTATTAATAATTTTAAATGAGATATCATGTCATGTTTAGTGGAGCAATGATCAAATCACCATGATTGTACCTTTACCAAATTTTGCTGCCAACACTTACAATCAAGTGTAAGTATGGTATGAAAAGGAAAAATTCATTGGTTTGCTGGGCGAATGGATGATGCTCAATAGAAATTGGTCGATTGGGAATCAGTACTTGTTTAAATTTTCGTATGTATTCCTATCTCTTTTATGGATCTTCCTGTTCCTGGGTCATTATGGTTAGAGCTAAATTCCAATGTTGTAAATTTATTTGTTTGATTTTTTATCATGGTTCTAGTTCCTGGTGAGCCGTATCCTTTGGAGACGATTTCTCCTGCTCCTGTTCCTTCTACATCCAATGCCAGTGTTTCAGGTATGGTTTTGATATATCATGAGGAATTACGATAATTTAATTTGAAATGGCAAGCTGATAGTTTTATTAATGTAATATGCACGAAATTAAAACTAAAACTGGTTGCTTTGGTAGTAGTTCTTTTATTGTCAAATTTTGTTGACCTTAATGTAGAGGAAACATTGGAGTCATTACAGTAGCAGAACAATTAAGGGTTTTACATGATAAAGTGTTTTTCATTAGAGACATAGATTCAAGTTTATGCTGCCCTTCTTTGAATAAAATGAAAGATGATCAGAAACAAATTAAGATTCTCAATGCAATATCTCAATGGGGATCTTGTGAAGAAATGTGGGCTAATTTATAGTGTAAATCTGTTACTTTTAATGTTTAAAATTATTGTCAAGAAGGCAAAGAAAGATGGCCGTGTAAGTACGCATGAAATTCGTTTTCATTTTTTAATTGTGATGCATTTCTAATCTTTTGCACACACTTTAGGCACAGAGGAGCAGAGGCAACAAAATCTGCTGCAAATTTTGTTTCCAGACAATTTTGTTAGTTCGATGAGAATATTAGTTGTTAATGCTTTGAAACAAACTGTTTTTTAAGCATCCCCTCCTATTTCTCTTTCTTCTTAGCTTTTCCTTGCCTTTCTAATTTCCCTGGATTTTCCCACTCAATAACGACGTAGTGCACACTACTGTGCATCTTTTAAATCATTATAATAAGTTGTTTACTTTTTGTTTGCAGCAAATGAAGAGAATCATAAGGCGCATCTGCCATATTTATGGATTGTAGGGAGTTTAGGGATCATTCTTGTTGTGATTGTATTAGGCATAGTTTTATATGTTTGCCTGAGGTCATCAAGCTGCTTTACTGAAGCACAAAGAAGTAGTTCAAAAGATCCTGATGGTCAAATTAGGTTTCATGTTCTTCGGAAGCCAAGTTTTTGTTGTGCTTCGGGTAGGTACATGTGTTGCACCTCATCAGATTGGAAGCAAACTAATGGAGATCCTTGCAGTCAGCAGACAACTATCCCCAAAGGTTTTAATGTCTGAACTTTATTATCTCAAATTGTATTTTATTCCTCATGTTTAACTACGAAGTTCTGCCTTTCTAAATGAGTGATGAGTATTCTCTGTATAAGGAAGAAAAGAGAACGTAGAATGCAGTTTGTGCGTGTGTAATCTGCTTCTTTATCCAATCTTTATATACCAAAATGTGGTCTTCCTCCTTAATCTTGGAATGTCCGACTGATCCTCTCCATTACTTGTTGCAGCTATTGG
Organism: Pyrus communis; assembly: GCF_041283825.1. Lineage (NCBI taxonomy): Eukaryota > Viridiplantae > Streptophyta > Magnoliopsida > Rosales > Rosaceae > Pyrus > Pyrus communis. Next base: position 19,376,141 of record NC_142581.1, read on the forward strand.
CAGTCATGTACTTGATGTGGAGAAGCCTGTCGTTTTCACATATGAAGATATTTTTTCCTCAACAGATGGGTTTTCTGATTCGCGTCTTCTGGGCCATGGAACATATGGTTCCGTGTATTATGGCCTCCTCCGTGAGCAGGTTCGCAGATTTCTACTTTGATTCCCATAATTTACATTTTCTTTTACCATCTAGCGTAAGTTTCCTTGTCACACCTTTGTCAACTTGTGGGTAATGGTTTGACTTCTATCCAGGAAGTTGCTATTAAAAGAATGACTGCAACAAAAACTAAAGAGTTTCTGGCAGAAATAAAAGTTCTATGCAAGGTTCATCATTCAAATCTAGTAAGTCTCATTGTAGTTTTGGAGCTTGTTGCTTTCGATGTTTTAGAAATCTGACTTTTATTTGCGTTTAATTATGTCAAGGTAGAATTGATTGGTTATGCAGCAAATGACGAGGAGCTCTTCCTTCTATATGAATATGCCCAAAAAGGTTCACTTAAAAGCCATTTGCATGATCCTCATAACAAAGGTAATTTGCATGGTAACACTAAAATGTCATAAGCTAGCCTGGAGGCTCTTTTTTTTTACTTTCCTGTTGCTTTCTTTGGTCCATAATTGTATTCAGGTTAAAGCGTATTAAAAATCGGCTAATAATCTACTCTGTTTTCCAAATTATGTGAATTTTGTGTTGTTGAGCCATGCAAATGTTATTGACCTTTGTGAATGATTAAAACTGTCTTTTAGGTCATACATCACTTTCCTGGGTCATGAGGGTCCAGATTGCACTTGATGCTGCTAGAGGTCTCGAGTACATTCATGAGCACACTAAAACTCATTATGTCCACCGCGATATCAAGACAAGCAACATCTTGCTTGACGGTTCCTTCAGGGCAAAGGTTCTAAGATAGTGTAGTGATTCCATTTGTGTTGTGCATTATACATTTTATACATTTCACTTATTGAACTTATTGTCTTTGTATTTTAGATTTCAGACTTTGGGTTGGCAAGAATTTTTGGTAAAACGAGTGATGGAGAAGCTACCGTAACTAAAGTTGTTGGTACATATGGTTATCTGGCCCCAGAGTAAGAAACCGTACTTGCAGTTGACTACTTTGTCTTCAACAAATTCAAGTTTTAATTTCTTATCTCTTGCTTCCGTAGATACTTGAGTGATGGTCGTGCTACTACAAAAAGTGATATTTATGCTTTTGGAGTTGTTCTTTTTGAGCTTATATCGGGGAAGGAGGCTGTTATACGAACTGAAGGCACAGCCACAAAAAATTCTGAGAGACGTTCACTGGTGTCAATTGTAAGTTCTGCTGAGGAGACATAATTTTGTTCTCAATAGATAAACGATATAATGATCCTTTGGAACATAACATTTCTTTACGAGTAAGTCAAATTTATATGATTTTACCTATACATATTGGTGACACATCATTTGGTTTGCAAATTTGGTTTAAAAATTTGGTCTCCCTAGCATATTACCCTTATGGAAAATCAGAGCAATCTCCATTCAAATGTCAAAATTCTGTACTTAAAAACCATGCGCTTGACAACATTCAATGAGAAATAAAAGCTAGATTTTAGTTATTCCATTGCACCTGCATTTTGTACTTTGCATCTCTTAGAAAAATCGACATGCGACTCAGTCTCCTTTGGGTTTTCCGTATCCCTTTGTTGCCCTTTTTAGTTACAGTTTCCAAATATTTTCTATTACTGTTGCAAATGTTTGTAGTGCAAGAATTCTTGTTATTTTCTCTATTTGTATGACACGTCCCTATTTTTGGTTGAATGCAAGATGCAAACAGCTCTAAGGACTTCACAAGACTCCACGAGCATGTCAAACTTGAAGGATTACATTGACCCAAATATGATGGACTTGTATCCTCATGATTGCCTATTCAAGGTAAAGTAATCACCTTTTGAACTCATCCGGAGTGATGAATATTTTTGCTTGCTTTTACTGACCGTACCTCTCCGGTACAAGAAAGTGCTATAATTTTCCGATGACAATTGACATATAAATTGATTTATATGAAAATCTGAGTGATAAAGTGGCGCTTATTCTTTCAGTGGCCCGCGGGAATGGGGATCGCAACCTGTGAGAGAATTATAAGTTGAAAGTAAATTATACTAGAATTGACCCATCAGCTTGAATCTGGAAATGTGACATTGATTTTAAGTCATCCTGAGCTTTGTTAATCAAGTTATCATGCTACAGAAAGTGGCTGTTAATACTTCACACCTCTCTTGCAAGTAATTATATCGTCAAAGTATACAAAACAAACGATAGGTTAATTTTGAAGTCGTGTTTCAATGTTCATCAGTAACGCGTTCATTTCTTGTTGTTGGCGTAACTGATTACACAGGTGGCCATGATAGCAAAGCAATGTGTAGACGAGGACCCCATCCTACGGCCTGACATGAAGGGAGTTGTGATTTCTCTATCACAGATCCTCCTATCCTCAGTGGAGTGGGAAGCTACTCTTGCAGGGAACAGCCAGGTATTCAGTGGCCTTGTTCAGGGAAGATAGTGAAACCGCAATTCCTTTTCAACCCGATGCCTTGCAATATTTCATTCTTTCGCCCCTCGTTTATCTGTATCATTATGTGTGTATAGCGGCACATACGTAGTCATAAGCTGGTGGTATTTATAGTGGCCTTTTTCGTTCGGTCCTCTTTTTTGCCCGTTTAATGTTTTATTCTTTGTATTGTCATTTGTGGGATTTTTTTGATTTAATGTAAAATTAGATGGAGGAGCTGAGGAAGGGTTGTTTCCTTGTATTACAAGTAAAGCTTTCAGTAGCTTAATTATATAAGTTATCTTCAGTTGAAACTTCTATCTTACTTTTAACATGGATTTTCTGTTATACCCCTACACATAATGTGGCATAGCAAGTTTTCATCTTCAATTTCTAGAAAGCCTTGAGCTTCTTCGTTGATATTCAGTGTCTCGTTTCTACGTCCGATTTGCACTTCAAAATCCAGCCGTTCGAGTGGATGAAAGCGTTTAGTATATACTTCCAATTCAAGGAAACATCCACAAAAATATCAGTAAAAGTTACGAAGAGAAACTGAAACCTATAGACCTAAACTATTTGCAGAGTGAAGCTGGGACTCTGCGAGGTGGAGTGAACGATTTCCGGGAGTGAAGGACAGCCAAGTTATCGAGCACTACAACATCGGCTCTGCTCCAAGGGAAGGCAACGCTTTCCTCTTCAAGAACTTTGAAGCAGTCGTGGATGATATCCGCCGGCAATGGGCTGCCATCTCCAAAAGTGACGGCCTTTACAGGGTCGTTCCTTGCATCTTTCCAGCCGGTATATGCGCTGCCACCATGCTGTTGAACCAAATCTTGCGCTGCGTTGTGCTGTTAAATTTGATGGCAGGGATTGGTCCCATGATTGACTTCACTCCATCATCCAACCATTCTAACTTCATGCCAAGCTTAGCAGCCCTGCCAAAAGTTTTAGTAAAAACATTTGAGGGCTCATCTGATTTACGTATTAGACAAATGTATGTTATCTGCGTGGCATGTTGACGTGGTGTTACATGCTCACTCAATTTATGTGATTTACCTTTCTAGAGTTTACGCAGTTTAGATAATAATAATTGCACACGTCTTATATATACATTTTGGGTGGGCTTGTGACACTACGATACTAACGTGGTGTTAGTGTTACGATCACGCTGAAAAATGTGTTTGGAATGACACGTGGTGTTAGTGTTGAGAGCCCACTGAAAAATTACTCATTGTACAGCTAAAGTGAAGTAGAGTTTGTACAATTTGAAGCAATACCTTTGCTCAGCTATGCTCGTCTTTGGTCAAGAAGGTGGACTTCCAGCCACGGCCGATTGGAGAAGAAGAATCGTCGTCTTCCCCCAAAACCCGGTTATATAACAACCCGTGCTTGTCGACGAACTCCGGGTACTTCTCTTTCATCCTCTCGTACACAATGTGGCGCAGAACAATCGGAGTTTCTCCCCCACTTCCAGGCTCCACTTCACAGAAGAAAAACAACTTCGGTGGGTACTCCGGCACCACACCACAGGCGCCGTGCAATGAGAGCATACCTGAGCCATTTCGTGGTGGGATGGAATCTTCTGGTCGGGCGGGGGACTCGTTGGCGATAACAACCCGACCCACGACGTTGGTCCGAGGAGCGGCCCCGCCCACATAGGGTTTTTCGGCTTCGATGGTTTTGGTGATGCAGGAGGCGAAGATATAACTAGCGGGAATTGGCTTCCGCCGTTGAGCTTCTGCTGTGAAATTCGGGTTTCCACCAAGGTACCAGCCATGCTGCCTCTCTGGTATGGGGTGGCAAGTGGTTTGACGCGCCGGTTTGCAGTGTCGGGGTGAGTTGGTGAACTGGGTTAGGGAGTGAAATAATATGGAGCTGTGTTGGGTGGGTCTTTCAGGTCCGAAATTGTGTCTAGGTTCAATTTGACATTTCTCATCATGTCTTTTGGTCAGAAGGTTCAATTTCGACCAAAAGGCTATAAGTCACTTTTAGCTCAGATTTGTAAAAAATGTGTCTAGCTAATAACCAAAATGAATGTGTTAAAAAGAATGACGGTCAACTCTAGCAAATCCACAAGAAAGCTTTATCCTAATGAGAGTATCTCCGAATGAGATGTCAAATTGTCCAAATTAGCAATAACGGTAACAAAAGACAGCATTAATGTTTTCTAACCAACAAGCCAAAACTGATGTGGCATGATATGGATTGACATCTCTCCCCCTTGCTACTAAATTTGACAGCACCTTCAGATTTTTTTAATTAATTAGGGTAAAGTACAAAAAATTACCTCAACTATTAGTCTCAAGACACTTTGATACCTCATCTTTTAAAAATGACAATGTCATACCTCATCTTAAGAATTTGTGCCAATGTTAGACCTCCGTTAGTTTTTCTGTTACTTTTTTTGTTAAATGCTGACGTGGCCAAAGACGAGATCCACTCACTAATCCAACTGGATTAAGAAAAAAATAAAATATATTTTTGATGATAAAATATTCAAAAATTAAAAAAAAAGTTAAAAAATTAAACAAATAAAAAAGGCCTAGGGATGCGGGCCTTCATTTCTTCCACCCGCACCAACCCTTCTCTCTTTCTTCTCTTTATCTTTTCCTGCATCTCTCTCCCATTCTAACTCCCTCTTCTCTCTGCAACCATCGACGCCAAGGAGGAGAACAACGGTGGGAACGAGAGGAGGGTTTGAAGGCGAAGAGAGCGGAGGTGGGAAGGAGGAGGAGAGTTTTAACAATCGAGAGGAGGAGGAAATCGAGAGGTCGAGAGAAGGAGAGAGGTTGGAGAAGGTGTGGGGTCGACGGCGAATCAGACGGAAAAGAGAGGTCGAAGGAGGGATCTGGGTGTGGGTTTGGTATATGGTGTACGGAATCGACCTACTCTTCTCGTTCAGAGCCAAAAGTGACTCTTTTATTATCTGAAAACAAAATCCGCAGCCAAAATTCAAAACCCAGAAGCAAATGATGGTGGAGAAAATAAAGAAACCATGATCTCAGATCACGAATCCAAGTACTTGAAAGTATGGAGGATAAGCGGCAGTTTTGGTTTTGGGTTTTGGCTGTTGTGGCTTCCTCTCTTTCGAAATCCTAGGTTTCGTCTGCTTAATCGGCTTTTCTTCCTTCTTGGGCTACTCCGTCGCCGGAGCATTCATTGGTCGCGAGACAGAGGAGGGATGGGTCGGGTTGGGATTTTTATGGTGGGAGCAATCTGTGGCCGGGGTGGGTCGGGTTGGGAGGTGGTGGTGAGGGAAAGACGAGTGTGGGTAAGGATAGGGACAGAGGAGGGATATCAAATCCCAGAGAGAGAAAGAGAGAGAGATAGAGGGTGGTGGAGGAAGGTTGGGGGAACGGGGAAGGGTTTGGTGGCTGTCGAAGAGAAGAAGAAAGAGGCTTGGTGCGGGTGGAAGGGAAGGCCGGATCCCTTAGGCCATTTTAAATTTTTTTTAGTTTTTTAATTTTTAATTTTTTTAATATTTAATTATTAAAAATATATATTTTTTACTTTTTTAACATCTTTGGCCATGTCAACATTTAACAGAAAAACTAACAGAGGTCTGACATTGGCACAATTTCGTAAGATGAGGTATGACATTGTCATTTTTAAAAGATGAGGTATGAAAGTGTCTTGAGACCAATAGTTGAAGTAGTTTTTTATACTTTACCCTAATTATTAAATGCTTTTTATTAATTTTTTTATTAGTTTAAAGCATTATCCTTTTGTTTTTTTTTTCATTCCCAATGCAAAGAAAGTACATGAATTATTATTTTATGTTTAAAATTTGACATATTGATTGGAGAGCAAAAGTTTCAAAGATGTCAAAGTGCCATGTAAACCTTCAAATTTAAATTTTAGGTTTAAAATTTGATATCTCTTTTGGAGATAGTCACTGCTCGTGAAATTGTGACCTAGAATATATTCACTCACACACACAAAGAGATAGGAACCCTACATGAGCTTCACAAACAAGATGACTCATACCTAGGGCTGGAAAAAATTCCCGAAAATCCCAAACCAAAAAATTCCCCAAATTTTTGGGATGACATACCGAACCGATCTCAAAATTTCGGTACGAGAATCAGTATTGTCTCCTCAGTTTTTTGGTATATATATGTATATATATATATATTATTACACATTTGAATTGTTGCTAACTTCTAGTAACAACATAATTAGGGTTTTATCGCCACATCTATAGGTACGAACCTCCCACACACACACTCACCTTGCACTGCTGCTTCTCAACCAAATGTGTCTATGTCTTCAACATGAAATCAAAAAAGTGTATTGTTAGTTTTCGAACATATTAGGTTTGTAACTTATATTTTTGCTTTTGGTGGTTTGTTACTTATTTTATTTTGGTTGCATGTTAATTTGACTTAGTATGAATGATTGGTATTTCAATATGTATAAAATTTGGGAATACCGAACCATCCCTAAATACAGCAAATATTTCGGGAATCCCAAAAATTGGGAATACCGAAATTTTGGTTCGGAATTGGTCTTCAAATATCAATCTCGAAAATTTTCGATTTTCGATTTGGGATCCCATACCGAACCACCCCTACCCCTACTCTAGTCAAAAGATTAAAGACCCTTTAAACTGAAAAATGGTGACCTGGGAAAAAAAAAAAAAAAAAAGTTAACATGACTAAAAATATTGAATTAAATTTGCTACTTAATACTACAGTCTAGTGGTATTTCTCTCCATTTGTAAGTGAGAGGTCTTAGATTCAAATCTCGTGAATGGTGAATTTGATACCAAATTAGGTTGACCAATGTGTGGCTTAGCCGAACTTCCTCTCTCCTTAGTGTAAAAGTATGTTGTCCTTAAAAAAAAAAAAAAATTTAGAAATAAATCTGATTGACAGTGCTAAATATGGACTCATAGTCTAAGTTCAATTATGTGGTGGGCTGGGGTGTAATGGGCCGGGCCCGGATCAAATAAAGTGATGGACCCAATAAATACAGCAAAAAATGGGAATGAAAATTGAGCGCCACTGATGAAATTCAAAAGGAGAGAGTGACGGAGACAGAGAGCGGAAGAGAGATGCCGAGGAACGAAGAGAAAGTGAGGTCAGTAAGGACGGCGTTGAGGGAGATATCGAACAACAATGGCGGCAGATGCGGCGGCGGAGTAAGGTTCTCTAAATTCTCCGCCACCGCGAAGAAGAAAGAAAAGGAAGGGCACAAGTTTAGGGTCGAAGAACATGATAAAGAAGAAAAGGACCACCAAAACGACGACGCTCTCGATCGGCTCCTGCTAGTTCAGTCCGATCTCTCTGCCCTAACTCACCAGGTAACACAATTCCTCCATCGATCTCAATAACCAGAACTGGGAATTACAGAAAAGTTGAAGTTTTCGCCTTTATTTGAAAATTTCATTTTCTTTAGGGTTTTGTGAATCTGTCAGAATGTATGATTTGGGTTGAAATTGAATGGTAGATTGATGAATTGGTTGTGCAAGCATTTAAATGCCGAGGAAAAGCAACCAAAGAAGTCGAATCGTTCGTGAATTTCTTGTCCGAAATGCTTTCGTCTTTGAAGGTCTGCAAATTTATACCCATCATATGATTAGTCTTTGAATTTCGTTATTATCTGCACTTTATGCAAATTTATGCAATTGCTTGCAGCCATGGGTGCCCGGGTTTCAGAAGGCACTCTCCGATCCGATGGAGTATGCTGCAGATGAAGTCGAAAGTGTGGAGATTGAGAGTCCACAAGACTCCTTAATCTCTCCTTCCCCCCTTGTGTCCTGGCGCGCGGAGTGCACTATTGAAAGAGGGAGACATCTGTTTAAGCTAACCCCTCTTCCCATTTCAAAGTCTCTGTCATCCAGACCCCCGGTCCCTTCTAGGTCATCAGTCTTTGAGAGAATTACTTCGTGTACTGTCGATAGGATACCGAAGTTCAAAGCCACTTTCGGAGATGCAAATGATAATTCGCTTGAATTCGTGACAACAAAGTCAACTCCAAGCAAGCCTTCTGATTCAGTTGCTACTGAAGAAGGAAGCAGTCTTGAGCCTGAGTTTGTTTCTCCACCACAAATGTTTCCGAAACAAGGGGGATCCATGGTTATGAATGTGATGACTCCATGCCTAAAAATGTCTCCTCCTAAATCATGTGTTATGCTCGAACCCATTTCAGAGTCTTCTCCCAAGGGTTGTCACGCCGTTCATAAATCCACTCCGTTTCCTGTTGGATTCACTTATTCCAGTGATTCCTCTGGCAACAAAGCTTCTGGGGATCTTGCTTTCAGGTATCCGGAGCTGTTGGCGCTACAACAGCCGTTCAAATCAGGAATTAGAAAGAACGATGTTGAATCATCACCAGAATGGTGCATATCGCCTCCTAAAACTTGTGTTTTACTTAATCCCCATGATGAAAAGTCTGCAGGCAATGCTGCTACTGATTTACAATTGCCAATTACTGGGCATCTTCTAGATAAGCAAATTAGTTTGTCTGTATCAAAAGAAAATGGTTTTCAAGGAGGCACTCACCCAATCAAGACATCTTGTCTTCAAGGTATTTTCGCCATTCATTGTTTGCTTCTTACTATTTTACTTGTGAGCACACGGATAACATACTGGGCATGTTTTGATTTAAATCCTCTGTATTATTCTTTTGTCACAGAGACTGCAGGCGGCAGATTTTTGCTGATGGAAAGCACTCCCATCTGGAAAGAAGCTGAAAGCGTTGGAACGGGCAGACATCCTGGTGAGAATACTTTAAAGAGGGAGCTATGGACAAAGTTTGAAGCAGCTTCTTTGAATGGGGTTCGATTTAACAACACTGTAACTCATAAGGGATTTCTTGACCGATTGGATGAGGTTGTCGATGGAGTTTAGCAGTTGGCTTTTGGTTACATAGTTTCATGATCTTTCGAAACTTCTGATTTGCTTGTACAAGGTGGTTCGTATCTATCTTATAGAAGCACAAGGCGTTTATTACATGTAATTTTGTATCCCCAGTATCTCGAACCACCAGCAAGGGCATGTAATTTTGCAGACTTCATGGTTTAAAAATTAGAAATTCATCGTTGCTGTAAGCCCTTTGGTTGCTACTGGAGTTTGCCTTTCTCTCTCTCAGTGGTGGTGTTCATGAACCAACAATCAGAAAATAAGCTTGAGGCTTATTTATTCGAGCGATATTCTATTTAATCTAAACTATGGGTGATTAAATCAGAACAAAAATGTGCTTGTCAAATAGAGAACAATGGTGCTTAAAATTGGCTAGAAAAAAGCTTTCAAATAACCAAAAGTTTTCATGACTGATGTTAAGCAGAATGAGTTAAAAGTGCTTTTATAAAAAAACATGGATTTTTAATGTAATGTTTTAATTTTTTTTTAGTAAAAGCACTTTTGACATAATTGTGTTTTAGAAAATTATTTTTGAATTAAACGTGTAAGACTATACAATAAGTTGAGAAGATTATAAATGTACGCTTTTTAATTTAGCGAAACAAAAAAGGTATGTTTATACCATTTTTAAAATTTTAATAAATTAATAACAATGAGCTATTTTGTAACGATTTTTTTCTTTTTTCTAATATAAGAAGCGAGGGAATTAAATAAAAAAAATAAAAAATAACACAATAACAATAATAATTTGTGCTAAGGTCACAAATTCCTAAAACCCTCCCCTTTCTTCAACACTTCCTAAAACACTGAAACCTCAATATTCGCTGGCAATGGTTGGACCGAGTGAATTGATTCATCACATTGAGTCGTACGTCGACACGTCTCGCTCTCCTCCCCAGCAGGTTCACGCCCCACTCAATTTCTCCTCCAACTTTTTAACAATTCTCTGCTCCTTTGAGTTCCTCACTGTTCGGAAAATTATGGAATCAAACGTTAATCAATCGAAATTATTATTAAATTATGAAACTTTTTAGGGTTAAATTCTGTTTACACTCCTGGATTTTGAGGTTTTCAACATTTAGTACATCAAGTTTTTTTCGTCCTAAAGTTATATCTAAAATATTAATTTTAGGACAATCTCATACATCCGTTAGTTAAAATGTTAAGTCTGTCGTTAATTGATGACATAGTGCTTACGTGGACAATGACTATGCACAAGGAATTTTTTTTTTCTTGGAGGAGGGGTTAAAAAAAATAAAAAAAAGAAAAGAAAAAGTCTTCTACCTCCCCACCCACACCCCCCCCCCCCCCCCCCCGCGCGCGCGCGCTCTGCAACCCCCACCCATCTTCCTTCCCTTCTCTCCTCTGCAACTCTCATCTCCTCTGATCCATAGCCTGCCTTAACTTCCCCAAAGTGTAAAACACCTGCAGCCTAGTCCGATCAATAAGTTGAGTAACCAAAAACCCTGAATTCCTGAATTAAAATCTGAATCCCAGCTCAAATCCTAGTACCAAATTCTCGATACCAAAACCCTAGTCATGGCATTCGACGACGAGATAGAGAAGACGCAGGAAGAGAGGAAGAGGATGGAGAAGCAATTGGCCTCCCTCACCTCCGTCACCCTTTGAAACAGACCTCTACGGTGGCACCGACAAGGGCGCATATGTCTCGTCAATCCCTGTGAAAGACGACGATGACAACGCGGAGGCCATGGACAATGAAATTGCTCAGAGGATGGCAGCGTCGTACATGGCCCCTAAGTCAGTGCTGAACGAGAGGCCGAGAGACGGCGACATCGATGAGGATTTGGGGTTCAAGAAGCCGCAGAGGATTATCGATCTGGAGGATGATTATCGACGACAGAGGTTGAACTGTATCATATCGCCTGAGCGGCACGACCCGTTTGCGTCCGGGGAGAAGACTCTGGACCCGTCGGTGAGGACTTATGCCGATGTGATGAGGGAGGAAGCCCTGAAGAGGGAGAAGGATGAGACTCTGAAACTTATTGCTAAGAAGATGAAGAAGAAAGAGAAGGCGGTGGCTCTCATTTTTCTCTCTCGGTCTCCAATTGGGACCCATTTCCGGCGGCTCACGGGGTTGGGTTGTGGGTAAAGGTTGGTGGTTACTAAGTTTTCTCACAGAAGAGGGAGAAAGACAGAGGAAGAAGGGAAGAGAGAAGGGAGGGAAAAGGTGCGGAGGGATGAGGGAGGGAGAGGGTGCGGGGGAGGTTGAAGACGGTTTTTTTTTTTTTTTTTTTTTTTTTGAATCTTGAATTTTTTTTAACCCCTTCTCAAAAAATAAAAAAAAAATTACATGAACCATTTAATGACACGTGACGTTCAGTCATTGTCTACATAGGCGCCGCATCATCAATTAACGGTAAACTTAACAGTTTGACTAATGGATGTATGAGACTGTTCCAAAATTAACATTTTTATGACTCTGAGACGAAAAAAACTTGATGTACTAAATATTGAAAATCACGAAACATGAGAGTAGTAAACAGTCTTTTGCCCAACTTTTTATCATTTTTTGTTATCTGGGAGCTTCGAATTTAATAAGTTTTGGTACTTGCATTAGTTCGAATTAGTGTAGGATGGTTTTGAAGCTCCGAATGTGTTTGCATTGCAGGCTGCGAGCTTGAATTCGATCGTTACGCTCATGAAGAGTGACTTTTTAACCATCCAAGTGCTGGTGCGGTTAAATTTTCCATATTTTTGTGTTTCAGTTTGATTTAAAGCTCGTTTGGATGTTCTATTAAAATGATTAAAAGTGTTTTTGGTGAAAATATTATTGGAAACAATCCTTAGTAAAAATACTAGTAAATCTTGGAAAAGTACTTAAAGTGCTTCATTGAAGAAGCTTATAACTGGTGTTTCTTGTAGAAAGCATTTTGAGTGCTTTTGAAATCCAAAAATATTTTCTCTAAAAATGCTTTGAGTCATTTTAAAAGCACATTCAAACGAGCCCTTAATTGGTTTGTTGTAGCTAATTTCTGTGTATTTTAAATAGGTGAAAGAGATGAGGATGTATTTGAGCACTACGCATAATGTCATCCGTGCTTAAGGTAAATGTTGTGCCGTATAAGATTTGTTTTTTGTGCGCTAGTGACTCTCTCTGCCGCCGGGATTCGGTTAGATGATAGGAATACTTATGAACTTGGGATCCAGTAATGTTGCTCTAGATTGGTTTTGTTCTTTAACTCTGATAAATATCGGTGCTGATTCTTGTTTTCTGTTCTAAGTTTAGGAGGTGAAGGATAGAATTTGAATTCTTGATCATATATGCTATATGAAGGGTTATGAGGTCTAGGGCTGGTTTGGTATTGCTGTGCTTTGAAAAAAAAGCCCTAGTAGAGGATGTTTAAGCGGCTACAGGGATTGGTTTTCGAGATATTGGTGCTGGGATTTTCTGGCAGCAGAAGAAGATTCCAGGTTTTAGGGAATGGCTCTAAAATTCTTTGGTAGGGATAAAGGAAGAAACTTGGGGTTCCTCGGTTTAAAGAGAAGGTGAGAGTTTTTATTTGAGATACAAATAGACAAGAGAAGGAAGAAACTTGGGTTGCGGAAGCAGTACCCGCATGAACAGTGCATGAACAAGTGAGAGACAGAAACAAGACACACAGCTTCAGTAACTGGAATGCTTAATTCATCAAGCGCTCTATGGATTGGTCTCAAAAAATGTATATTTGGTTATAAACTCTTTCACATTTTTTCTTACAGAAAACCATAAAACAAGCATCTATTTTGCAAGTAAACTAATCTAAGGGCAGCATGCGATGCCCCTTAATTAATTATACTCATCAATAAAATAAAACTCATATCCTTGAGTTATGTTACCCTCTTCTTTCTCCGACAAGTTTGTAGCTGCACAAATAGTGTCGCTCTACAATCCCGGATTGCAAGATTTTTTTTCCCTATAATTTTCTCTTCTTAGTACTGAAAAGGATAAATTCCAAGACAAAATCTGAGAGCTTCTTGGGACATGGTATCCTTCTTCAGGTATCCTTCTTCTGGCAGAAGTTGTAACGGTTCTGTCATCAAAGCCACTAGATAGTGCAATTATTCATAGCTTGATAGGGTTCTTCACAGACAGACTGGGGCGTTGGCTCATTTATTCTGGAACCTCTGTTTCGTGGTGTTGTATTTTTGCTTTCTCCAAAGTAAATTAGTGATATCATTCTTTATCAGGCAGATTGGAGAGCTTTACGTGGTGCACTTGTTGGTTGCTTGGCGATGCTGAGGAGGAAAGCTAATGCTGGAATGATCTCTGCTGGTGATGCAAAAGTTGTTGCTAAGACTTACCTAGAGTCCCTACAGGTGCAAGCTTTAGGGCACCATGACAGAAAGGTAGGGTTTGTGGATGCTATTCTTAGTGCCTAGGAAATCGGACGAAGAAAAATTACCTGGCTGTTAAATGTATAGCCAATGACTAAGAAAACAAATATGCTTGACTTCCATCTCCAAATTATGTTGCAGCTTTGCTTTGGGCTTTTGCAATGCCTTTTAGTGCACCATCCCAATGAAGTTGCATCGCAGGTATTTCTCCTGTCTAGCTTTCTTCAGCTTGTTTGTGTTCTTCTTTCTGTTTTTGTCTCTTTTCAGCAATATATGATGATCATTAATGTGAAATGTCGATCAACATTTCACACACGCATGCAAATATACAGAATTGCATGCAGCTAAAACCGAATTGTTACTCCTTCTGTAGTTTTATACACTCACTTCCCTGGGACTCCATTCACAACGAACATGGTTAGGGTCGTCGACTTTTCCAACGCTAGCTCAACAAATCGAAGCGTGCTGTGAATTCAACGTTTAACCGTGTGGGGATCGCTCATCGTTGTACGTAAAACGGCTTGTACTTGTTGAGCGTTTGAGTAGTTGTAAATATTCGAATACACAGCGTAGTTGTGTTGGCAGCTAGGCGATTACGTGAAGAGGCAACTTAGTTTTCTGTAGAATGTTTTACATTGTTCAATATAGCAAGGGCACTAAATCCCTCAATTCACTTCCATGAATGTTTTAGCTTCAGCGAGCTCTTATTGTCAGTAGAGTGTAAATTTTGGGCTAGTTTGTTATTGTTGTGTTTTTTTTAAGGGAAGTGTTATTGACACTCCAAAAATCTCATTCTACACTCCGCATAAGTGTATTTGTTTTTCCTAATATAGAAAGTTTGGAGTGTAGAATGTGATTTTTAGAGTGCTAATAACAATTCCCTTTTTTTAAAAAAAACCTTCTATTGTATTGTGAGAATAAAAAGTTATAAAATAAAGTTGTTGGATGTTAGGTAATTTATTATTTTTTTTTTTTTTTTTTTGGGTTTTTGTAAAAGTGCTGTTAACAATCATTCAATTATTAACAGCACTTTGATCCAACGGACATAGCTGCGGCTTGCTTAACTCTTCCACCCATGTGCGGAGACGATGATTCTAATTCTTGAAATTTGATCCAACGGCTAAAGTTATTATAACTTTTAAAGGAGACCTGTCTTTAGATGTTGTATTAAATTTCAAAGACCCAGATTGGTGAATTTGATGAAAGGCATCCACAGAGGATCTTTCTTGACCCCTGGGACCTTTTGCCAGCCTCCGGACCCAAAACTCGCCAAAAATTCATACTCAGAAACCTTGACAAAAAGGAATGCTACAGACGCTTTAGTACGCTTTGGTTTGGACGGTTACGGCAAGGTAGATGCTCGTCCCAAAATCCAATAGAATTTTACGAGCGAATCTAAGCTGCTTAAAATGCAATGTAGGCCCATAATCTAAGTAATTGACTTGAGGTAAAGAAGGCATATTTATGGATTTGCCCCTGGAACCTATATAGAGTTATCAATTTTCCACGTAAACTTTAATTTTAGACGATTATCCTCTGAACTTTTATATTAGCGAATTTCCTCCTTGAATTTTAATTCTAGTCGATTACCTGCCAGAACTTTTATAAATAGCCAATTCTCCCTCCTGACACTAGATTTTAAAAAATCTCATCTAATTTTCCCTTCATTTTGATCACGCAAACAATACATAACAATATGGGGGCAAAAATGATGAAATTTTTTAAAATCTAACGGTAAGAGGGAAATTGGCTATTTATAAAAGTTTAGAGAGGTAATCGACTAAAGTTAAAGTTCAGAAGGGAAATTAGCTAATTATAAAAGTTCAGAAGAGTAATCGGCTAAAATTAAAGTTTTGAAGAAAAATTTGCAGCTCTAGCGAGAGGGTGAACGGACAAATACCTCTGTAAAGTACGTCATATATTAATAACAAAATCAAATATTCAATAAAACAAGCAGGCGCACAATTTATTGCTGAATACCATATTACCTAATCAAGTAAAAGACATGGATTAGAACTGGTGGGAGGGAAAACCTAATCTTTCTGGATGAACTCGAGAGCACTATATTCAAATCAAAACGTTCTAAAACACGTCTAACTTCTTTACAAGGTTTCTTTTCATCTTACCATTTCATGGTATCTGAGGAAAAATGTCTTCTGGCTAACGATACGTGCAGATATTTTGAAGATCGAATGGACGTCCCAAAAACAAGCTGTCAAATGAGTTCGAACTTGCCTTTACTTTGCATTGACATCCGATCGCAATTGGGCAGATTCCAGATAAGTTGCTAGCCTTCACGACAGTCAGCGACATTTACATCAACGGAGAAATTAATCAGATAAATCATCGTCACCACCACTATATTCATCCATATCTTGGTGTCGTGCAATCTTTTGTGGCCTTTCAAGGGTATCTTCAACATCATAGCCTCTTGTTCTCAATTTTGATACAGATCCCCTTGAATAATCCTGAAAACAGCGGCAAGTCATGCAATTACAATCATTCGATTATTAAAACCCTATATTACCCCATAGAAATTTAAATTTCAACAAATAGGTTCTCATACCCCTGCATCCTTTAGTTCAATTGACGCAACAGTTGGTCTCCGCCTAACCGTCACTCTTGCAGGTGCAGGAAAATGCTCAACTTCATCACTGGTTTTTCCCTCTTTGGATCTCTTTTTTCTTAAAACAAGCTTTGTGGGAAGGGGCTGCATTGTAATGGAAAATTTATAACAACGATACCTTTGAAGACTTCTCCAAAAACAAAGATCAAGAAATATGTGCATGCATAATTAAAGATTAAATTCTCGATTCGAGGGGATACCGCATAGCGTGCTTCATCATCATCAAAGGAAACAAGGTACGTTGTGGGGTCGTGCACATCATCACCTCTTACCTGTTGAGACATGAATAGGCTTGTTATTAAATAAACAGTCAAAAAGTCAAACTTATTAACTTCTTAAACTGTGGACAAGGTACATACATCGTAATGATACTCGCGAACCCAAGAATATGAAACATCTTCAGATTCATCATAGGGATCTTTTGATAGCTGCCACGATTGAAATGGTAAATAATATATGAGCCCCGAGAGCAGCTATAAACTGTTAATGCTAATGTTCTCAAAACAAGCATGCCTACCTCATTCGGTGAAGGGACCATGTAAGCCAAAAATTTCTCAGGATTAGCTGGATCTACACCTGTTACCTTATAACTTTTCATTATGGCCTGTAATGGATGAGATCATAACAGATTACTAGCCAATTATTGGATGCTGAAGAAACATGAAAATATTCCAAGTACAACTTTGGAGAAATATGAAAACATTCAAATTCATCTAAAGCTAGGGACATTATGTTGTGCGATGGCACTTACATGCATTATTAATTGTTTCCCAACCAAAACGAATAAGCAACCACCTAAGACACATTAACAGGAAGTGAAGCAATACTGTTTGAAATATGGTTAGGAGCAAACCTGGGTAATTTTTTTAGTGGGAGACGAAGTGGATACTGGTTCTATTAGTTTTTCTTGTTTGCCTGCCAGAGCTTTAACCAGACCAATTCGTACAAATATGTTGGTCTTCTATTAGTATTTTTTAATTCTATTATACTTCACTGATTTTGGGGCTTTCACTTCTAAACAATGTTATAGCCTGCAATGCCCAAGACATTGAAAATGGAAGGTTTGAACATCTAAAATTTACGACAAAAAACTGGTTGCATGCATCATAACCCCAACTCACTCTTGATTCATAGGCATCATGAACCGACAGGTCCAACTTGCTGTAGATTTCTGAATCAGCAGTAGGAGCACCATCAAATGCTGCAAGGACAAATTGGTCGTCATACCTGTTACAAAAGAATCATCAGTAACAGCCCCAAGTAAATATGAACATTCTAGAGGCAATACAATTTCTTTAAGTAAATGCTTTAGGTATTTAATTAATCAGCCACCAGCCCAATTGTTCATTCTCTGATTTGTCATCATTGAAATAATATCTACAATCTGCATGTACGCACGCCCATTTATGAACATAGATGCTTCTGATTTCTAAGTGTCTGGCGCCTAAAATAACAAGCTGTTAATAAACAGCACAGCTTGACTTAACCATACTCCATTGCCACCACGTATAATGACTTTACTTATATAGATCAGCAATAAAAGGATATATCATCATGTTAATAGAACATTAAATATTACATACCGGTCAAAATCAGGCAACAGAGGTAGAACCTCTTCAGCGTATAAGTTCTTGTTGGTTGCATGAACAGGTCGTGACTTGCAGGCCTCAAATGATGCCTCAATTTCCTTGATTTGTCTTTCCCTGAAAAATGATTCATTATAATTAGTTAATAAATAATAAACATTAGTTTCACAATCACAAGAGTAGGTGGGCGCAGAGCAACCTGTCATTGAGGTTCTCCAAAATGTTGCGACCCTTCATTTCCCGCAGTTCTTTTGCTTGTTTTTCAGTTAAAGACTGTAGATGGCAATGCACATAATTATAACATAGCTTACCAATAATTTAAAGACATATTTCTCATCTAAAATAGAGCATTGTTTGACTACCTGTCTTGCAGACTCCATGCTAAGAGGAGATATATATTGGGTTTTAACTAGCCATGCAACCCCTTTATCAGTAGGCCGCTCTTTTCTTCTGATGCCATCCTTTTTCACAGGTGTCACTGCGACATCATCCCGCAATAATTCCTCATCTTCCAAAGCAAGGGGCAGTCTAACACTTGGAGGAGGAGGACTGATTGAACCAGTAAAAACATATGTTCGGAATTGTCTTGCAATACAAAACTATTGATCTTAAAAAGTTTAGGGTTGAGTATGATACTTGTATACACTGAGGTCGAGTAGGTCAAGAGGAATCCCAAGATCTGGCTCAACGAAAAGCTTGGGCTTGTATGTTTTCTCCAACGATGTTATTGTGTATTTTGTATATCTGGGGGAGGGAGGGAAGATTGTAAAACTTACCACAAAATAATAATTGAATTTGATCATGAAATTCGATAATTTGATAACAAAGGAATAAGGATAACAATTAAACAGCCGATCATATGTCATAAAGTCATTATTTGAACCATAAGAATTGGTTCCCATAGTCCAAGCTTCAACAATAACTTAAAAACATGCTTGATCCCAGAATCCCAATGATACTTAAACCATAGAGTGGGTGTTAAAACATGAAAAAATGAACTCAACCTAGACTATTAGTTTCCCCAAAAGATTTAAAACTAAGCCGAGCCATGTAAATTAGTGTCCCCCACCACACCAATCTTTTCTGGATTTTATATTCTAACAGTTAAAATTTCATAAACTGCCAGTTACTCATTCTTGCATACTCAAAAGTCCATGAACCAGTGAACACGCATTACAACAAGGGCAAGCCTAAATGCATAATTGTCTAGATGGTTGAACAACAGAAGAGATGACTTACTGATCTTTCTCTTTCTTCAATGACATAAGCTTTGGCTGTGCACTAGGATCTGGAAGTTCATTCCTGAATCTTCAAAGAAAATACAATTTAATTAGAGTCATCATAGGAGTAAACACAGAGTGGTGAGCGGACACTATTTCAAACTAAAATTATTTTGTTCTATTTTTCTTTGGAGTAGACTAAAAGAATGTTGTTCAGTCATCGAGGACATATGAGATTGACTGTGACATACCGTCGGTAGTTTGAGACAAGTTTACATTTTAAAACATGTTATATTGCTCAAAAGATCATTATGTTCCACTAAACATATAGAATCAAATGAGTAGCAGTTCAACTTAAACTGTTAGGGAATGAATTATCATCATATTATCAAATCGGTATGGATGTATCAAGGTTTGAAGTCGGTTTCCATTAAAACAGAAAAAGATTGAGTTCAATTAGAAAGGGCAAATTTATGTTCTTCAAACAAAGGTAATTGTTAGCATACTTACTTCAACTTGCATACAAATGTCGTTGGCTTCTTTAGCCTATTTTCAGTCCTCTCACCACTCAAAAATGGAGTAGCTCTCCTTTCCCCCATTCGCGACCCAACAATGGAACCATGTCCCTTCCCAGAAGACAACATATGCGTCTTCTGCAAAACTGAGTTTTGGGAATCCTTCAGTTGCTGCCTATGCTTCTCTTCTTGCCTTTGTTTCTCAAACTCTCTCTTCTTCCTTAATCTCCTCTCTTCCTCTGTTTCCACTCTCCCTGGCGGCCCATTTGCTTTTTTTGCTGGCACTGAAGGAACAGGGGGCTTCTGCTGTTTTTCAGGAACCCCATGATTCATATGCCCACGTTCACGCCTCCCAGAAAGTGATGCCTCTCTGGAAGCCCCTTTGTCATGGGATCCCCTATCTACCCCACTATCCTTACTTTGAGGAGGCGGTGGTGGA
Organism: Pyrus communis; assembly: GCF_041283825.1. NCBI lineage: Eukaryota > Viridiplantae > Streptophyta > Magnoliopsida > Rosales > Rosaceae > Pyrus > Pyrus communis. The sequence continues at coordinate 19,396,256 of NC_142581.1, forward strand.
GGTGAACCAGGGGGAGGTGGTGGCGGTGGTACCGAAGAATTCGGGGACAAAGGTGGTGGGGGCGGAGGTGGTGGCTGCTGGATTGACTGGTGACTATACTGAGAATTCTGGTAGTACATGGGGGCTTGCGGAGGCTGTAATGGCATATTACTTTGCCCCACTGGAGGAGCTTGAGGGGGCGGTGGTGGTGGGTATGAAGACTCGGGTGGTGGTGGAGGCGGTGGTTGATAGTTGTATTGTGGTGGTGGACGAGGGTGTTGAGTTCTTGGAGGGGCATAACTACTATGCTGGTAATTGTAATTTGGTGGATACGAAGAAGGAGCCGCCGGAACAGCCCCATCGCTGCCACCAGAACCACCACTACTAGCATTATATCCCCAATTCTGGTTATACTGACTGCCTCGCTGTTGCGGTAGCGGCGGTGCTGGCGGTAGAGGGTTTTGATTTGGTGGTGGCGCGAACGATGATTGGGGTGGGAATGGCCGGTATGAAGCCATAGCTGAGCAAATTCTCGAGCACCAAACAATCTACTTTACCACAAAAAGCCAAATTCTACAACGTCCCTTCCAAATTCGCTCTTATCAAAACCCTAAGGCAACAAATTTATCATCAAAATCCAAAACAAAATTCCCAATTGTAAGCTATATATACGCACTTACATATCGAATAGCTGAGATATCTAAACAAAATCGAATACCAGAACCCTAGAAAATTGAAAATTTGACTTGAATGAGGGAGATTATATGCGAACGACAGGAAGCTAAGATTTCGCTCCAAACCCTAAATTACAGTTGCAGAGAGGATCAGAAAACCCTAAATTGAGTGACCAGAGAGAGATCGGAGATCGGAGGGAAGGAGACGCTGTTCCTCTGGGTATTTATATATGACACGACGAGGCGCACAGAGTGTTTGGTGAGCTCTCGGATTCTTTCACCACGTCACTCTGTTATTCTGTTTTTGGGTACAAGAAAGCTTTTATCTTAGATTTCATGATTTGGCTGCATGTTAGTTTTTAACATTTTTTTTCAAATTTTTATTGAAATTTTACAAAATTACAAATATGTGAAACTTTTATTTTTTTTTTTTATTTTTTTTTTTATTTTTAAATTTTGTAAACGCTCCCAATGATTTGTATAATTTTGGTGTGCGCCAACATGGGTTTATATTTTTATTGAGTAATTTAGTTATGTGGCCGTATCAACCAAATTTTAACAAAATTAACAGACTAATCGCAACGAACTTTCAAATTATGATCTTGAAGATGATCTTGTTTCCATAATAAGAAGGTATTTATTACCCTAAATTTGGAATCCCATATTCGGTGAGACCAGAAAATCATGTTTATTATAGTGTTTCTTAAATTAACGCATAAATCCTCATGTTTATTGTGTGTGTGTGTGTGTGTCTCGTATGTTACCAAGTTTGAATATGAGACACGTGACATCTCATCAAGGCTACTGACGGTGCATTAATTAAAATATATATATAATTGTTTTAGGAGGGATGTACGATAACATGTTAGCTAGTATATTTAGAAAACTAATGAAAATGGTCTAACAAAACTAATTTTACTTTTAATTAATTGACACTGTAGTAGGGCTTTGAACTCGAGTGTATTGGGTGCATCCGCTATAGTAAATATAAAGTTAAATTACATTTTAGTTCCTCAAAGTCAATTGTAATCTCATAAAAAATCTTTAAAACATTTCAATTTCATATATTTACTTACTGTTTCATTTTAATCTCATACATGATGTGGCTGCCAACTTGTGTCAAGTGACTAAACAATTAATAAAATATTTAATTATTTTTAACATATGTGGGGGCATTTGTGGAACAAAAAATAATCCCAAAAATCGTGGAGGCGACATGTGAACTTTTACTCAAGTAAGACAAGACTACTCTCATTAAATGGGCAGGACTCTCAATCAATTTGGGATATTCCCATTAAGATATTATCTCTTAATTAATATCTTCGAAATATCATTTCCTTGCACATCACATAACTTAGCCAATAGGAAGCTGCCATGTATAGGACAAAACCTTCAGCATGGCATGCCACTACCTCTTATAAATACCCTCATCACCTCCAAGTTTCGGTAAGTTTTTTGCTAAGAATATAGGCCTTAAACACTTACTCTTTCTAGAAAAACTAACTTAGGCATCAATGATTCAACGTGAGAATTTGGTATTTGATTAAAAGTGTTGATTGCTTTGTAGGTACAAATTTATGTACAAATTTATCAAGACTGAAAACTGCGGATTGTTGCTACCATAATATAGTTAATTAAAATAATGATTGTTGAATTCGTTGAAAAAGTAACAAGATGATTGTATATTAGGGGTGTAGTCAATCTCGGATTTGAGAGGATTTTAAAAGACTCTAAAATACTAGGCAGTCCTCAAATCTTTTTCCTCATATTCTAAAAAATGTAACAAGCTAGGCTTTCTGTTGTTCCAAAGTTCAAAGGGTGTTGAAGTGATAGACTTGCTTGGTGCCTTGTTGGAGATATAGTTTGCAGTTTTAATTGCATCACCCCATAGAAACATTGGCAAGTTGGTAATGCTACAATTCCTTCAAGGTACGATTCTTTCTCTCAGAGACACCATTCTGTTGTGGTGTTCCAGGATTTGTATATTGAGCTACAATTCCTTCACTTTGCAAGTAAAGTGCAAAAGGTCCTGGATTTCTTCCATGTTCAATGTATCTTCCATAGTATTCACCACCTCTGTCAGACCTCACAGTTTTGATTTTCTTATCCAACTGTTTTTCAACTTCAGCCTTGTAAATTTGAAAAGCATTTAGAGTACTAGACTTCTCAGTAAGCAAATATAAGTAACAATATCTCAAATGGTCATCTATGAATGTTATGAAGTACCTATAACCATCATACATAAGCATAGGGAAAAGACCATATATGTCAGTGTGTATAAGCTCTAGTAATCCATTACTTCTGATTGCATCTTTCTTGTGTGAACTCAACATTTTTCATTTAATGCATTCAATACGTGTAACTAGATTATCAAACTCAAGTGGTGGAAGTATGCCACTTTTACTTAGGTTCTTTATTCTCTCAATTGAAATATGCCCTAATCTTTTGTGCCAAAGAGTGGAGGAAGTCTCATTTTGATTCAATCTCTTTTGTCTGACCATGTGTGCTACATGTTTTAACTCTTTGCAATTCAGTCTAAACATCCCACCAACATGCAAACCATTTCCAACAAGCTGAGAATTTTTATAGATTGAAAAACCACTGTCATTTATTGAAAAGACAAAATTCTTCATAACTAGCTGACTAACTGATACTAGATTCCTTTGAATTGAAGGTACATAACACACATTCTCAAGGTTTAATGTAAAACCAGACTCTAACTTTATTCTAACTGTTCAAATGAACTCGACATCAGCTCTTCCTCCATTCCCAACGATCACTAAGACTTTATCCCTTTTTGGCACTCTCTTGCTTATGAATCCTTGTAATGAATTTGCCACATGACTGTCAATCCACCAAGAATCCCTAGCATATTCAATACTATTTGTTTCAAAACAAACTAAAACTTCACCTTTAAAAATCATAACATTACCTTTCCCCTTGCCATTGTCAATCCACTTTTTGTATTTTTGGCAATGTATTTTTGGCAATCCACTTCTTGCAGAAAAACCACTTGCCTTTGACAGCTTTGGAACCTTTGTTTGCACCTAGCTTGGAGTGATTCGATGCCCCCTTGTTGTAATCTTGCCTTGCAGTATTATTATGGTGGTCAGTCACCATATTCACTTTCTTTTCAAAAAATTTGTGCCTTATATGTTGCTCCTCATGCACACAAATCATAATCAGTTCATTCAGACTCTACTTTTACTTTTGTGCATTGTATGTCCTTTTCAGTTGTGAATACTCATTTGGCAACGAGTTAAGTGCCACATGAACTAAGAAAGGATCACTCATAGGGACCTTGAGAGCATTTAATTTTGCACCAATATCTAGCAATTCTAATATATGCTCCCTTACACAACCCATACCATTATACCTTTTGCATATGAGCTCATTCATGAGATTCCCAGTTTCTGCCTTATCTGATTCCTTGAATTTTTCATCAATAGATGCCAAGAACTCCTTGGCATTCTCGGACTTAGGGATGCCACCTTTCACTGTATCAGACATGGACTTCTTGATCACCAAGAGAGCAATTCGATTAGCCTTCTGCCACTTTTCATATTTTGCTTTGACATCAACTGTAGCATCTGCAGCAAGTTCTGGAGGAGAATCTTCCCTTGTTGCCATATCTAAATCCATTAATCCAAGACAGATTTCCAAGTCTTTTTTCCACTTTTTGTAGTTTGTTCCACTTAGGGTCTGAACAGTGTTCACAGCATTCATCATTGAATATATATACAACATGCATGCATTGATTAAACCAATCCCAAAAACTTTATAAAAACGAATTTGATTCGACACTTGTGAGCAAGATGAATCAATATGTCTTCTGACACTGATTTATGTGTTATACCAGTTACCTTCATGTTGATTCCCAACACTTGTGAGCAAGATGAGAACCTTCACTACTGATATAGCACATAAATCATGTCATACCATTCATATATGATCTAGAAAACAATGATCAACACTTGTGAGCAAGAAGAATAGTCTCTATATCATATATTGAATGCAATTTTATGAACAACAACTTTACTACATGATTCAATCTCTCATGATATACGGTTGTAGCTTGAATATATGATCGACTGAATTATGCAGATGATGTCCATATCAACCTTATAAGTATCGAAGTACTAATGATCATGCAGAACAGTTAAAACTGGCATGAATTAAAAACTATGCAAACACTGAATGTTTTCGATAGTCATCAAATATAGTTATAACTTTATACATGCAGGTTGATCAATCGAAAACATATGCGGTATTGATTCTTTATTGGTTTTAACCATACAAACAATGGCTCTAATACCAATTGTTATCCATATTGTTTGTATGATCAAAACACAAGATATACAATTATATAAATTTATATGAAGCACTTACTTGTTGAAGGTGCAGCAGCCATGCAACCAATGTGTGATTGAGAGAACACCAACTCTGGTACGTTTGCCGTGATCGAGAGAAAACACCATCTCTTGTGCGAACTCCTAGATTGATGACAATGCTCTATGGGAAGCCTTAGTTGTCGTGTCTAGGGTTAGCAGGGACCGATGTTTATATACTAGCCAAAGTCTTAGATTCCGTCCATAAGGGAAAACTAAAACTCTCCTTTCTTGGCTCTCAAGTAAAATAACATAATCATATATTATTAAGGATTCAATCAAAACCTACTTATAATGTAAGACACTTAATGTAGGGTTGATATAAGGAAATCAAATCGCAACTTAACTGATCTCCAACTTATACATTCCTATTACATATAGTAGATCATTTATGGTTGATTTATGTTGAATAAATCCAACATTGATGGGATTAAAAGGGAGTGAGTACATTCATGCATCTTATTGCATATATTTTATGTATTTGCAAGAGCTACTCATTTCAATTATTATTTTGTTGGTACTTTTTGTTGTGAATTAATTTATGTAGTATTTTATTTCTGCTGCGTATTCAATAAATTATATGTGGTAAACTCAAGTTTTATCATGTAAGATTTTGTGCTGTGATGTATTGTGTTTTAGTTATTAATCAATTTCATTGTAAATTTTTTCACCATGTCTTGGTTGTAGAATTTATTTTTATAGCTAAGATATGGCTCACACCCTAACTCGTGAATAGTCTTTATCCGCAGGTTGGGGCGTGACAATGCTCAATGATTAGAACCCAATGTAGTGTTCAACATATTTGATCCCTACTCTACATAATATTAGTTTGAAGCATTCAAGGATATATCATATATATAGGATTTTGGTTAATAATGGAAAAATGAAGATAGAGTCAGGCTTGGTTGACTGCAAGGTGTGCAAGGGAGCAGGTAACAATTTCTTATACTAGTTTTTTGTATTATTATGACCCCTAGACCTTAATTAGGCAGGTAACAGTTTCTAGGATTTTGTTTAATAATACTCTCTCGCCATTCTGATTTTTTAATGTCTTTGGTACCACAAGCACTACTGAAGTACTACATTGTATGTCTCTGGCAAAAGGGCAATCGGTGGTGATGGTTGTTGATGATGTAGTGCTCAAAAGCTCACCAAAGTTCTGTTCATCTATCAATTGAGAGAGAGATGGAGCCGTAATGATGTGAAAGAGAACCCGAAAAGGGAGGGGATAAAGTGGCTGTCAAGTACAGTAAGGCAAGGGGAAAAGATTTGTCCTTTTTTTTTCAATAAAAAAATTATATGAAAATCCACTAAAATCTACAAACCAAATTCATTCAAATTCTTTAAAATCCATATGCATATGAATTTTGTAGGAGTCTTAAATCCTCCTAAATCCTATCAAATCTATCACTTTTAAAATCCTTTAAAATCTTAGTTTGACTACACCCCCTAATTTATGGGAGTGCAATGAGACTATCCTAAAGGCAAATGATTTAGGACTACAATATCAAAGAATTAGCTATTGCAGGACCATCTGGAGTGGTAAATCGGCAGCCTCGCACTAGTTAAGGGGTAAATCGGCAGCCTCGCACTAGTTAAGGGGTAAGGGTGGGGGTGGGGGTGGGGGAGCAGGGAGTATTTGGCAGTTTACTCGATGATGAATAAGACAGGAATGAGGATATAGCGGATATTTTGAGTAATGTTGGAATCAAATTCGAGCACGTCAGCGGACACAGGAGAAATCCAGTCAGAATTGCCCATAATCTCCGTCAAAGAGAGAAATGGAGTCGATTGGAAGTGGTTGAATCCAAAAAATCAAAGTCCCACACTTGACCACATAATGTGAAGAGGACGCACAGTCGGCTACGCCTGAGAAGACTTTCTCGTATCCGAGCATTTTTTCTTCCGTACAATCGACTCCGCAGTCGAACGCAAGAGTCTAATGGCCGAAAGGTCCCGTCAACTGGAGTATGAAGCATGTTTTCCCAGCACTATTTATGTTTTTATATCAGATTGTATACTAAGACTACAAGAAATTCAGATTTCATCGACAGAAGGCATAACTAAGTTACCAGGACCGTTCAGTTTCAAATTTCTAGCTGTTTACAATTAGAAAGAATTAACTTTTCTCCAACGAAATTTATCTAGCCTATGTTATTTATAAGCCTTCAGACTAGTGCACAACAAAAAGTACAAAACAGCCCGAAAAGAAGACCGAGATGCTGCTCCATTTCCCCAGATTCAGACTGCTTGGATCGCGCTGCTCTTGCCTTTGCTCACGTCCGGCTCACTAGCTGGAGCATTCGGGTGAAATGCTGACTGCCTTGACGGCTCTCCGAGTAGTCTTAAGGAGAGAGGTGAAGGCTCCTTAAGTCCTCCCTCCTTCTCTCCAAGACTGAGCTGAGACATGCCCAGCGCATCAACATTGACAGGCTCCTTAGGAACGATAGGAATCGGCCTTAAGACCGGTTGATGCGAGGGCTCACCAACCATTTCTCTAAAGGGCCCTGCACTTGGTGCCCAATATGGCCAAGGGTAGGACGTATAAGCTGGGATGTAAGGTGGAGCCATTGGCGGGAAACCGTTTGATCCCATTGCAGGCTCCTGATCAAGTTCTATTACTTTTTCTTCATGTGTGGTTTCCATGGGTTTGGTCTCAGAGCTGAGGGAAAGATTTAATGAAGGTAGTGAGTTTGCATCTTCAGATTCTCCTTCCCGAGAAGAAGGCAGAAAAACTTGTTCTTCTGGCACAGGAGGTGGATCCATAGCCTGGAAAACAAATAACAAACAATTCAATCGCAAGTTTTTGCATCATTATCAAACCTTTATCACAGAACCGAACACCAATTTATTTGACCAAATTACATAGTGATAGGTCAGATAGCTCAGAAGTCAGAATTGATAAACACAAGCTAAACCCATGCGATCGATCATCTTTTGGCAATACATTCATCTTTTAAATGAAAGAGAAGCGCATCTTTACCATAAGATGCCTAATATAGAAAACCATATTCTGTGTCTGATAGCATGGTCACAATTGTGAGTAGAATATTTTAAAAGAAAAATAAATCATGGAGTAAGACATACCATATCGGGAACCATGTCAAAAAGGCTGGAGCGCCTCTTTCTTCGTGTAGCATTACTCTGTCGAATAAAATACTTCTGGGCATGGCTTGCCACCTGGGTGGGAGTCCTAGTCGTCACATAACTCCGTGCTATCCCACGCCAGTCTCCCTTCCCCAATTTCTGGAGACCTATCAAAAACATCCGATGCTCCTCTTCTGTCCAAGGCGTTCCTGAGAACCAAAGCCAGTAAAAATTGATTATAAACCCCAAGAATTGATCAACAAGTAAGATTGGGTTGCAAAACATGGTGGGCTTGGAGACAATTATACTACATTTTGCAATGATTTTATGCAAGCAACAACCTGTCAATTCAAGACCTGATGTGATAACAGAAACAGTTACAAACATTAGATGGGCATTTGCAGGCTTTGGAAACAACAAGAGTGAAAACAATAAGGTTTCTTACAGTTGAGGTTTTTAAGCATGCACAAGTCACAGGAAAACATTAATAAATACCCTGCCTTCCTCCGCTTACAGGGCCCTGTACTCGTAATCTTTTGATTTTCTTTTCAACCATGCATTGTATTACCAATCGTTTGAAACAGTCTTAGCGCAAATGAGTCAGCAGAAGGGAAAAAACGAGCAATCTGTAATGAAAGTCAAACATTTGGATATTTTGATGTGGCATGGAAAGTAACCGTCTTAGCACGATACCATCACCAAACACGAAATGCATACCAAGGACCATAAACATTACCTCATCTAAATTCCATTCAGGGCCAAATATTTCAACTATTATCTAGACAGGACATCAACATTCACGTAGTGTACCCATGAACCCCCAGTACAAGTTATGCTCTTATTAGAGAAAGACTTTGGCAGTGTTTTGGGATCCTTTCCCTACCACCAGTTGTACACTACCGGTGGCAGGCAAGAATTACTAGTTTCCAAGAGGATGTTAACTGTTGTCAGAGCATTATTCGAGGCACTACAACGCAGCCTTTGGCAGAATTTATGAATCGTCTAAAACCCTAAAATTGAATCCATCTCTTAGCTTGTCGGGGTATGGTAAAAGTGCAAGCATGTGCTCCTGTTGTTGAAAGACCACCAAACTCCAAGCTCGAAAGCATTACAAACACAAACACTAACTCAAACTCTAAACAATACATGCACAAAAACACGCATAGTGCACTAACGATGTAAATTACTTCAAATGAACCGCGAAACCACGAACCGACGAGTTCCAGCAAGATTACGACTTGAAATTAACCCATTATTTGAAAACAATCCAGACCAATGAAAAGCAAAAGGATAATAAACAAGGACCAAGTCAACATAGATGAAACAATGAAACGAACGGCTCATCTTCCTCAAGAAACGAACAGATTTTTGCATAATTTAGAATAAAGCTATACATAATAAACACAACAAATAGGTATAAAATAATCTAATTCCGTCAGATTAATTTCAATTTTCATTCAATATTTCAAATATTCCATCAAAATTTTGACTTAACTCCGAACAAAACAATAGAATCAACTTCATGCATGCGAATATAACAAACAAATTCAACAACATCAATCAAATATAACGCCTTTTGCTTCCAAAAATTGAAATAAGTTCGGAAAACGGAAATTACCTTTTTTACGATCGCCGCGGCGATTGACGGAGGAAGAGGCGTGGGCGGGGTCGTCGGATAAGTAACCGTCGGGAACGTGAACCGGGTCATGGAGCGGGTCGGAGCTCGGAGAGTCCGGGTTCGGCGGCGAGGAGTGGTAGTGCGCCACCGCACTGGATAAATTCCCCATGCTGGCGCTCTTCTTAATGATCGAGCCATCGGTGAGCCTCACGCCGAACAGCTTCACGCCTCCGCCGCCGCATAAGGAGGGGGACGAGGAGGAGGACCCTACACGTGTCGGGCACGTGCGCGAGTTGTGCCCGTTGTTGCTACAGTGAGAGCACCGCCGAGTCATTGTGCCGACTCGGCCGGTTCGGCGATGGCGGTTCGGGTCGGGCCGGGCCAAGGATAAGCGAGCGAGGGAGCGAGCTGCGAGAGAGAGAAAGAAGAGATTGCGTTTGTGTGCGTTAAAAGAGAGACCGACGAGAGACGAATTTATTTGGGAAAATTATAGGGGTACTTTGGGGAATTTGAATAAAATGGTGGATTAGAAGGACGCGGTGGTTCTATAATTGGAGGGATTTTTAGACCGTCAAGGACGCGATCCTACGCGCCTTACAATAAATGGTTGAATTTTTTCTTTTTAAGTATTTAATTATTTGTATTATCATTTTTTGTATGTACTGAATCTATTTCAACAAACTGAAAAATTACTCTTATAATGCGCGCGATAATTGAGCCTGAAGTACGGTTCTGTACCTGGATAACGTTCTACTTTTTATTTGATTTTTTTTGTTCTTTTTTATTTATTTTTTGTTGGTTTGAAAAATGAGCATTTTGATATGTTCTTAAGAATATCCTTGAAGAGATAAAGGTAATCATGTATCGTTTTGGATATTAAATCAAAATCACGAAATTATTTTAGAATGCGATCTAATCGTGCGTTGTATTCAATTTTAAATTTTAAATTTAATCTAACATATATATTATTTGCAAAATAAGAATGAAAGGATTACAAATATTACTCACAAAACAAGAACACGTTGTATTAAATTTACTAATATTGTGAATTCTAAAAAACCGATTTTTTGTTGTTAATATTTTATCGTTAGAATAAGCGGAAACGATAATCAAATTACCATTTTTCACCCTACGTATTCTTATTTGATTTGTCTCTTGTTTTCATCTGAATTATTCAATTTGATTGTCAAAATTTTGTGTAGAAATGAAAAAATAAATTAGGGTAGAATAAAACAAAATGGAATACAAATTTTGCTTTGAACTTACCAAATAGGTTGGGAGAAGGGACAATAATGTCATCTTAGGATATTTAGGGTCAACTTGGATAACGTCTTTTATTTTTTTTAACAAACAATATCATTTACACTAAGAGACTGGGGGTGGGCTTAGCCTCATAATAAGTGTGGTTCAAATTCGTCTTTGGCGAGAATCAAACATAAGACTTCTCTTACAAGTGAAGATGAATATCATTAGACCATAGTACTAAATGGTCCATCAAACATTTTGGATATAAACCATATTATTGCTAAATTAATTAAACATTTTGGATATAAACCACAAAAACCAAGGTTTATCTTAAATCCTAAATTAATTAAACATTTTGGTGCTATTTGACTTAAGATACAAAACACGTTTTCCATCTGACCAAATTGCCAAAACGATGGAATTGAAGAAGACTATTTTGGTGTAATTCTATCTTGATTAGTCAATTGCTAAGCAATTTAGTGACATGGTCAAATTATATGTGGCATTGCTTTCAAGGTTTTGGAAATTAATTTGGACACGACATGACCACGTTAATATTCTTTGGCCATGCAAAATATGCCACGTGGATAAAAGTTGAATGGTTGAATCATTATCCTGCCGTAAAGGACACACCAATGTTAAATTTTATAATCCACAAAGAGAATATATGCTAATTAAGGTTTGTAGATCTGCAAGTCTTTGTGGATACACCTACAATTGTTTGTACTCTTTTTCTTTCGATCGAGTTGGAGCTTCGACAAAGTTTTAATACGGTCATGCTTACTACATGATTTTTTTTTTTGTTATTAAATACAAATCAGATTTCATTACGACATATTAAACGTTGATAGAGTATGTAAGGGAGGATGTCAATGAAGGTGACTCAAAGAAAATCGCATGTGGTTACTCATATTAAAACATATGTATATATTTTGTATGGTGCTAGACACATTATTCTCAATTTACGGGTGTCAGATTAAATTAATTGAAAACAATAAAAAAATATACGAGTTAACAAGAAATGTGGGTGTGTGGATAGTACTATCTTATATTTTTCCTTTTTAGTATATCATAAAAGTAAAACATATCAACTCTATTATTTAACCATATTATAAACTTCACATGAAGTAGTAGACCAAGTAACAAGTATGATTACTTTCAATTAATTAATGAACAATTTTTTTTTCAATAGTCCAGGCTATGACTTTTTTTAATTTAACAAAAGATATTATCTACCGTAGGAGGAAGGAGAATGAGTTTAGCCTCACAATTAGCTAACAATAATGTGGTTTAATCATGCACGCAATTATCTACACCTAAAATTAAGGAGATTATCCAATTAAATTTGCGTTTATTTTTTAAATTATTCAATCATGCACACAATTACAAGTCTCAAGGTTTCGTAATGTGTAAGATAAAACTATATGATTTGTGGAGAATGACCAATAGTTTGAGGTCAACACGGGTGCTAGATGGATGGATGGAATACAAGATGGATCAAATAATTTTTTTCAAATATTGGATGGTGGATGATAAGGATTTGGCCAACTCCGACTCTAAGACATGCAAATTTAAAACGTGAAAGTCACATTAACATCTCATTTTTAACATTTTCAAGAAATGTAAATATAAATTCTACAAATATTAACTTGGTATTCTAACGCCACTTAGTACTACGGTCTAACGGTATTCTTCTTCACTTGTAAGTGAGAGATTTTAGGTTCGATTCTCGTCAAAGGCGAATTTGAACCACATTATTGCTAGCCCGTTATGAGGCTAAGCCACTCCCTCCTCTTAATGTAGATAATATTGATTGTTCAAAAAAAAAAAAAAAAACGTGGTATTCTATCTACTGGGGTCCGCTCTATGAAGATGTAAATTCACATTTCTTTGATGAGATGAGTATTTTACATCTTGTGCATTAGAGAAATTTCTGACTAACAAAAAATGTACAATGCATGTTCTAAGACATTTTGCATCTTTCATTAATGATGCTCGAAGTGATGATGTTTTGTGGTTATAACTGACTAAATCAGCCACTCAGTACTACGATCTACTTGTATTCTTCTTCACTTGTAAGTAAGAAGTTTTATGTTCGATTATCTTGAAAAGAGAATTTGAACCAAATTATTGTTAGCACATTGTGAGGCTAAGCCCACTATTTTTCTCTTAGTATAGATAATATCGCTTCTTTATAAAATTTAAAAAAAAAAAAAATTCTGACAAAACCACATCCTACATCTCTTACGATCTTAACCATCAATTACTTTATTTTGCACTACAACCGAGGGATACATTTTTATACTAAATTACTGTAAATAACGAATTTTATACTAAATTATTGTTGACACATTTCGTGATTTAGTTTAAATCGTACTAAAAAAAAACAACTCATCATCCTATTCGTACCATCATCTTATTCGTACCATCATTTGGTCTGACTCGGAGCATGGATCACAATGGCATAAATTTAAGATAGTTTTAACGAAACACTTTCAGTATTGTTCACTTTTAACAAAAATGATATTTTTACTCTAAAAAAACACTTCTGTTACTATTCATTTACAACATATTTTTATCATTTTAATTAAAACTCAAAATTTTCAAATCATTTTTCATTAAAGCTTCGAATGAGAAATCAAGAATATTATCATATGAGGACAAAGAAGTTAAAGTTGATTTGTACGGACACGCGAGATGAGAGGTGAGAGAGGAAGGAAGAAAGGAAGCAAAGTCAAGCTTTGCAGACTAATTGTTTTCGAATTTTGTGCAAGACTTTGAAGAGAAAGAGAAAGAGAGAGAGAGAGAGAGAGAGAGAGAGAGAGATAGAGAGAGAGAGAATAAATAAAGTAGGTTATGTTGGTGTGTATTTGGATGGAGAGATGAACTTCCAGGAATCCCTGAAGGAGGCTTTTGGGTGTGTGTGCGTGAACGTGGATATTTTTTATTTTTTGGCCAAAGAATAAATTTATTACCAACACCATTAATTACAAAACAAAAGGTCAGATAGAAGAAAAGTACAAAAAGAAGATGGACCATAAAACACAAAATGGCCTAAAAACAGTTTTGGAGCCAGCATACAAAAAAAAAAAAAAAAAAAAAAAAAAAAAAAAACCAAACCAAACAGAAAAACCCTAACACAGCTACAGTACTTGTAGCCATCACTGCCGCCGCATACGTCTCCCTCCATGCCACGAGCAACCCAATCAGTCGCCCCCTTCGATGTCCTGCAATCACACCAACACAAACTCCAAATCTAATTAAGAGAAAGGTTGCTGCATCATTCCGAGACCACCACAACAACCATCGCCGCCGCATATTAAAGAAGCTACAGACTCTGTAGCTAAAGGACGATTGCAGGAAGACAAATCTCACGGCCAACATCGCCAACAAAGGCGAACAAGGGGAAAGACCAACACGGGCCAACAAAGGTGGTGGTGTGAACATAGAACCGAAGCTCTACATATCCTCCTAATATTGCACGACGAATTGCGAAGAAAATTGTTGGAATCCCATTATCCCACATTGGTTAGAGGTAAAGGAGAAAAGCAATTTAAATATAATTACCTCATTTTAATTAACATCGAGACCTTTTGTGATAAAACTTCACACCTAACAGACTAGGTAGGTGGTAAAGTGGGGACAGTATCAGTGTTGTTGGGTTCTCGGCCCGTTGACCTGAAAAATTCTATATGGTATCAGAGCAAGGGGACGAGCTTCTACTGTCACGTGATTGGATGGGTTCCCTTTGGCCCCACGCGATGGGTGAGTCCCGACATGGCTCCACATAGGCCAAAGTTGCCATGTGATTGGGTGGATCCCCGTTTGACCCCGCGTGTTAGGTGAGCTCCGACTTAGCTCTACGTGGTTACCGATGTGTGAATCTCCACATGTGACCCACAAAATGAAATCTCACGTGCGGGGGTGTGTTGGAATATTCTATTATCCCACATTGACGGGAGGGAAAGGAGAATCTACTATCGTATCACTAAAGAAAAAAAAAACTACTATCCTATCTTTTTCATAAAAAAAAAAAAATAAAATAAAAAAAAAAAGGAATTTAATTATGTATTTTTTATTTGGATTTTTTTAGGAACAAGAGAGGTGGAATGGGAGGAAAATTGAACATCGAAATAGGGTTTGATTAATATGCCTCTGGACGATGTAGAAAACAAAAAGGAAGTGGGCGAGGAATTGGGGATAGGGTCCTTTCAACTTCGACTTTTTTCATCTTTTTCGTTCTTGGTCTTATCTTCTTTCCCACGACCTCCACCATTTTTAGCTTCCTCTTCTGCCTCATCCATCATTTGTCATATATAATTTAAAATTAAAATATGTTTATTCTTGCAAGGAATTGTCATGCAAAAATAGTCAAACATCTCACATAACTATATATATACTGATTTAATTTGTTGTTCAACTTCATGCCATACGTATGAATATATAGTTAACATGCGTACGTTATATATTCAAACTTTCACAAGGCTATCCAAATTGAATAAATTGGAATAAATTGTAACCAAGTTGAATAAATTAGCACAAATTACTATTTAATTAACCATCTATATTATCTTAATGGAATTATGGTACAAATAAGAGTACTACTAATTTGGAAGAAAAATGAATTCTTGAGCAACACACTACTAGAAAAAATAGGGCTTGCCCAACGGAATTGTTTTCATCGGTTAAAAGTCTTTTACCCAACGAGATATTCAATTCGTAGGGAAAATCTGGTCAACGTTTAGGATTTACAGAAAACCATTACGCAACAAAAAGTATTCATAAGGCAAGCTTTTATCTATTGAGCAAGATTTTGGAGCCGAGAGAAAAAAATTGGCATGCAATTGACACATCTCGACCGGAGTCGAGGCATGTTGGCCGTCACCTGAAGGTGACGTAACCAAAAGTGTAAGTGATGTGAAAATGCGAATAAATTAAAACCGAAACTAGAACTTATTTAAACTAATAAAATGAGTGCGCAATAGTGGGTAGAACACATAGAATACAAATATTCAGAAGTGCAGAGGACAAAAGAGTGTGCAGTCGAAACTAATTAAGTACTTAACACTCAACCGGGAAAGGCTCCCTACAATTAATTAGGTATGTCAGAATCCGCCAGAGTTTCCTCATATGCCACAGAGAATTCATCTATCTAAGACCTGGAGGGGAGAAAAACAGAAGGGTGAGTGGGCAAAAACAAAGGTTTATAAAACACATTTATGTTCGAATTTACTAACCCCTCGCTGTAAAACATGTATAGTTTCCAGAAAATCATACTACGTATAAATATGAAATCAATTGTATATAAACAATAATGCCAGAAATACGACAAACTACAACATCTCAACAATAACATAATGAAAATAGGTGTTCATCAATCTACGCTAGCACACGAGTTCATGCAGATAGTTTCTGATATGAACATGACCGGGTGTAATGTATAGGTACGCTCTAGTGCTACAATCACGTGAAGACTAGCGATAATCGCGGTCACCTACGAGTCGGAGTTGCCTAATGCAACCTATACGATAGGACTGGCACCTACTTGGATCTAAGGCGAGTGTGCGGTGCAGAGGTGAACATACACGTGAAAAACTAGCCCTAGCCCCAGGCGAGCACTGACACCGAGGTGCAGCAATGATGAGCAGACTACAAAATATAAACATGCCATAACCATTCAATAATTTCTAATCAACATGGTAAGCTTACCAATGCATCCTGTAGGATTATTTTAGTATTTTACAACAGTATAACAATTCTTATAACATAATAAATCATGGCATAAAATCAATCTAAAAACAATACTGGCATGATATGCATAAATCAATTCAAATGCATTTGTGGAAATTATAAAGTTTATATATATATAGACACACATGAAAACAAATGCCCACTCACATGTATGTGGTCAGATCATAGCCTCCTAGCCTCGCTTGACCTCGTAAGTCCTCGGGATAATTTTCACCTACGTGCGAAACAACTAATAATAATTAGTTAATTAACACTTACACAAAAAGGCTAGGAAAAACCCTCATAGTTTGCTCAAATGGAGGGTTTAAGTATACCAAAACATTCTACTCGACGTCACGGACCTGTATGTGTTAAGCACTCGCTGGCCAGAGGCCGGACGCGACATCACGCGCCGCCGAGTCATGGCCACATGCCCGGCCACGCTCCTGCCAGACGAAATATTTTGTCAGAGTTGACAGAATATTCCATTTAAGTTAACGATGTTACCTTAACGGCGTCAGAATATTTCGTCAACTCTAACAGAATATTCCCCCCTTTCTCTGATTCTCCGGTCACCGGCGCCACCGTCCTTTGCTGTCGTTGTCGTTATCTAGTTTGCCGGATTCTATAAAAATTTTAAAACTTCATATCTTCTTCATTTCTCAACCATTTTTTACGTACTTTATATGGAAATGAAGCTTATGAAGAGTAGAACAAGTCTATACCTTTTGGAAGTCCAAAAAGTGGACGGAGATAGGCTGAAGTTAGCTCGAAAGTCTTGACCATAGTTTTATCTCCTTGAAACTGCATGTTTCGACGTTGGCTTCTCTCCCAACTTAGGTAAATGGACACGGGGAGTTGAGTAGTGGCTTCTAGGCTTCCCAAAACATTGTAACTCGAATGATAACTCGTCAGAGAAAAATCGCCGAGTCAAAGCTTCCGAGTTGACGAGTCAAAACTCGTCCATTTCGTGATCGATGAGTATGGCTGGGTTCGTGAGGTTTAGAGGATCACAAAGGTGGGGTTTTTATGTTTGATCTATGAAGTTTAGTGGCGGTGTATATGTGTTGTAAAGAGAAGAGGCTCGGGCGAGGGAGAGAGAGAGAGAGAGAGAGAGAGAGAGAGAGAAGACTTTCTGATTGGCTGAGAAGAAAGAGAGGGATGTTGTCTGATTGGGTGAGAGATTTGAGGAAAGGGTTTGATTGGTGTGCATGGTAAGTCACAGACAGGCTTTAAAGAGAATGAATAATAAGATTTCAGATTTTTGTACAATATAAAATGTACATAAAATCCGGCTCACCTTATCAAAAACAATACTTCTAGCATTGAAAATTAACACGCACATGTACAATTCTACCCTTTGTTAACATACTTTCACTAAACGTAACTTTTTCGTTACAAGTCCGATTTGGGTCTAACTTGCGCTCATGCATTCGTAACAACAATTACTATTTAATTAAGCTACTAGGAAAAATAAAATAAACATTGAATAACTACATCCATGTCACTTTGCCAACAGGTGTAGAAATGTCAATTTACACACTCAAGGAGAAATTATATAGAAAATTAGGAGCGGGTCGTCACAACAATACCTTGAGGTTTGTGGTACGAACTCCTAGTTCATTAGCTAGGTCCCTTTGCCCGAGGAACATATTTGTCTGCTTACTATTGTAGGTCGTTGGGCAAAGGACCATGATGATGTGTTAAAAAACCAATGGTGAAGCCCTTGCTCGGCGATGTTAGTGTGTTTTTATTTGTTGAATAATTTTGTATTTGAATGTATGATTAATTAATTTTGATTGTTGTAGGTTTATGATTGGTTTTGAAGTAAATTAAAGGAAATGTACGTATTTGTCTCTTAATTATAAAATGTAAGTTTGAAGTTATTTAATTGTGATACCTATGTATGTTGAAATTGTGTGTTATATGAAATTTTGAGTTTGTGTGTTATGAAAGTAAATGTAGATTAGGCGAATTTAACTTGCGCAACTTTAGTCTAGGAAATCATGATGTGAAATTTGTTAAATTTCATAATCGTTTACATGAAGTTAATTATGCTGATTAACTTCGTATAATAAATTTAAAAAAAAAAACCTTTGATCCTTTTAAGATTTTGTTGGATGCGTATGTAAACGCAGTATATTGCTTCGCAATCTAATTGAATCTTGAATTGTCCCGTTCAAAAATGCACTAGTATGTGTTTAGGGTTTGCGGTAAACATGGCTAAGTTTTGTTCGGGGAAAATTCGGTTGTATCCCCCTATTGTTCTTCTAGTGCATACTAGATATTTGTTTGTATTATCTACATCATGCACTTGGAGAACCTTAGGGAGATGCTGTTGAATTTTTTACGATTGAAAATAGTCGCGTGAATCACAAACCACAACACAGAAAGTGCACTTTCGAATGGGATATGATCATTACTTGACGCATAAAGGGGCAATGAAGCTTATATCAAATCAATATGATGAAAAATTTCTGTAAAAACAAGCGCAATGGACAAATCAAGTTGAAAGATATAAGTTGTGACCAATATTTGGATATGATCGACAACTTTATTCAATTTGCAAGCAACCATGTCAGTGCTCAGAAATCATTTGAGGTGTCATTCCATGAAATATAACAACTGTGTTTGAACAATACTGGAAGAAGTTTGATATCATTTGTATATGAATGCGATGGTAAACATTTACTCCAATTGGACTTATCATTGAGAATTGCCTAGTACATCGTCAATGTCTTCTAGGAGTGGGACAGTTAGGCATGAACCCTCTTCATCTAGCCGTGTTAATGATGACCAAGTGATGGACATATTGAATGATGCTTCACTCAATATGGACAAAGAGCTGTCCATAGATCTTGAGAAGTACGATAAATTGTTGAAGGAAGCTAAGCGAGAATTGTACCTTGGTTTAGAAGATTTTTCTGTCGTACCAACCGTTGTAGAGTTCATGAACATGAAAGTAGAGTGTAATATGATCAATCGGAACTACAATATGATGATGGGGATTATTAAACATATGCTTCTAAAACCCAATGCATTGCCTACAAATCATTCTAGCTCAAAGAACATCTTAAAATATCTTAGGCTGGGATATGACAAGATCCATGCATGCATGCACAGACAATTGTGTAGTGTTTTACCATGAATTCAAGAACGTTAAATGTCCAAAGTGCAAGATATTTAAAGAACAAGATTCTAAATAAGATGTTGCATTATTTCCCTTTTAGTCTTTTACGACAAGATTACATTGAAGTTTATGAGTGGTCGTTGATTGATGAGTTGATAGATTTATGGAAAAATGGTGTACGAATGTACGACAAGTTCATAGCGGAAATGTTCACTTTGAGAGACGCAATTATGTGGACAATTAATGATTTCTCAACATATGGTATGTTGTCGGGATGGAGCACCAAAAGTTATATGGCAATGCCCAACATGCGGAGATGATACATCGTCCTTTTGGCTTGCTAGAAATGTATGCTACTTGGGGCACCGAAGATAATAAAAAGGGGTTTTTGAATATTAGTCAGTGAAAAAGATTAAATTTATAAAAATCTAGTGTTGGATTACATATTGATTTAATCCTTTGAAGTGTACTTTATTAAAATTCGTATTCTATATTTGTTATTTAATGTCTCCACATTATAAATGTTGATTTTATTAATACGCACATTTTAGTTCTTCCAATTATAAATAAACCTAAATGAAAAAACATCAAAAGAAATTAGTGACACATAAGACAAATATTTAAATACATAAGTGCACAAAAAAAAAGACACTGAAATATATTAAATTGACTTCTCTATATCGAAATTCCTGTACCTAAATGTTTGTACCGAAATATATTATAATAAACCTAAATGTTTATACAGAAATGTATGTACCAAAATATATTATAATGAACATAAATGTTTGTACAGAACTGTATGTACCAAATATATGTACCGAAATATATTATATTAAGTTAATGTACCTAAATGTTAATACCAAAATGTATGTACCAAAATGCAAGTACCGAAATGTATTATATTGAATTAGTATACGTAATTATCAATACCAAAATGTATGTACCAAAATTTGTTATAAATAATTAATGTACCTAAATGTCTATATCAATAGATATACCCAAATATATTAAATTAATTAATTTATCTAAATAAAGAACACAAATTGTATCAGAATATATTACATGAAAAAAAATTAGATTACCTAAATATCTACAATAATATATTATGATGAATGAAATGAAAATTAGAATTAAATGTAATTAATACATTTAAAATTGGAAGAAAAAGAGAAATAAAACATCAAAATATAATAAATAAATAAGGTGGCTAAATGTACCAATGGACGAAAATTAAACTTTAATTTTACACATGGTTGTAGTTAAAAGTCATATTTTCTAAGTACTAAAAAAAAAGAAAAAAAAAACTAAAATAAAGTTTTCTATAATAATATAAGGTTTATTTTATTGTTGGGTTTTGAGCCTAGCCCATTAGAATTAGAGTTTTATTTCTTTGCCTGTTAAGAATTAGGGTTAGCTCATTAACAATCTTTTAGAATGTAGCCGTCATGGCTATTGTACAGTGTATAGAGATTAGACCTGACATTCATGTCATGTTTTCTATGTTCGTGTCGTTTTCGTATCATACCAGATATCTTAACGGGTTGCATCGTGTAACACACGTTGAAATAAACGGGTAAAATGATCCAACCTGAAATCGACCCGATAATATTAACAGGTAATATGATCCGACCTGTTACCCAATAAGAAAAATATATTTAAAACCAAGAAATAATCAAATGAAAAATATAATACTAAATAAGTATATATATACCATATTGTCACATTCAAAACATAAAAACGCATTTTTCTTTTAAGTATATATTTACATATCCAAAATAAGAGCATAAAAAAAATAAAAAATAAAACATTAGAACATTACAAAATATCAAATGTTCAAAAGATTTGCAAAATTAAGGACATTGGAACATTAGAACATTGGAACCTTGCCCATTTTCTTCCAATCAAACCCTTCAATTTTCCTCAATCACCATGAGAAACAGTATTGGAATTTTGGCTTGATATATTGTCTTCAAAGCAATCCTCACAATTAGACCATTTTTAATGCACAAGATCCAGGATACCCCATCCAAACAAAAAAAAATCCTAAAACTTCTTATCCATCTCAAAGCAATTTCAAAACGTATCCTCCACTTGCCCATTTTCTTCCAATCAAACCCTTCAATTTTCCTCAATCACCATAGAAAACAGTATTGGAATTTTAGCTTGATATATTGTCTTCAAAGCAATCCTCACAATTAGACCATTTTTAATGCACAAGATCCAGGATACCCCATCCAAACAAAAAAAAAATCCTAAAACTTCTTATCCATCTCAAAGCAATTTCAAAACGTATCCTCCAAAGCAATAATCTCAACTGACGCCAAAACACCGACCCCACCAGAGGTTGAATGCTCTTTGGAAAATCTGATGTCAAACCCAAAACTGCATCTTTCAAACAAACCCATCTAATTACACTCACATACAGGTCCCTAAACACTAAATTTACCAAAAACTGCACGCATTCAAAATTTCAAACTTGACAGAACTAAATATTACCCTATATGTCCACTATTTTGTAACCCAATAAAAAAAAAAAAAACAGGTTCAGAAATAACGATTTTATCTTTTTTTATTGAAAAAAAATTGTTCACTCGGATGAAAAGCAAAGCACATTGGCCACGAGAAATACCAAAGTAAAGGAAAAACACGTTAGATCTCAGAATGTCCAACTTCCGATTCGCAATTCCAAAATTTTCTCAGGAACCAAACAGAGAAGGATAAACCACGACTAACCACTGTCGCCAATGAGGAGAAGCTTGATGAGATAATCGTAATCCGCCCGAGCCCTCGTCGGTTGCAAAGTAGCCATGAATTGATTGATTCTCTCACCGACCCCAAATTCCATATCGAAACCACTCTCTGCAACCAAATTCCAAACCAAAAAATCAACAAAAATCAAAATCTAAGAAACTGCAGGAGACCGCAGCGAGAGAGAGAGAGAGAGAGAGAGAGAGAGAGAGAGAGAGAGAGAGATGAGAGAGAAACCTTTCAAAGAAGCTTGTAGCGGGCGGTCGGCGGCGATGTGAAAACGATCCAATGAATTTGGGAGGCGACGTCGGGTTTCAGGAATTCGAGTTTTTGGTCTGTCGATATAATAAGTGGGATCTGATCATCAGCGGCAATTCTTTCTTGATGCACAATCTCATATTCCTTACCTACATTTTCAACAGCTAAACCAGAATCAAATTAGTTGGAGGAACATGGAAGAGGATGCAGCAGCGATATATGTACTTGTAGCAGCTTCATGATCAGCGGTTGGAAGCTCAGCATCTGGTTCAAGGGAATGGGAATATCGCAAGCAGGCTCACGTGTCCAACGCCGAGGCACCCCCATTTTGAGATGCCAATCTCTAATCGGCTTGAACAATCTAATCAAGAACGAATATGGAGCAATTATGGAGAAAGGAGATGCAGAGATGTAGATACAAAATCGAACCTGGAGTGGAATCTGGAGAATGGAGATGCAGAGATGCACAGATGTAGAGACGACCAGAGATGACAAGGATGATTCCGTCCACTGCATGAGGGAGGAGAAAAGAGAGACTGAGAGAGGCTACCGGAAGAACCGAACATACGGCGGGAGAGAAGGGCTAGGAAAAACAGACGGCGGGATCGGGAGAGAGGGTTACGGGAGTGGGGAGAGAGAAGAGGATTAGGGTTTTTGTTTTGATCAAATGGTAAAATTGGAAAATAATGGAAAAGAGAAGGGATTTTCTCGTTCAAAAAAATTCTAATAATTTAAGTGAAATAGAATCTAACAGTACAGATTTATTTTAATTTATTTTACTGTTGTTATTTAAGAAAAGTCTTTAATAATTTTTTAATTAATGTAGAAGTGTAAAAAATATATAAACGTTCATAATGACAAGTTTTACAACTTTCGTGAAGAGCTCAACTTCGAAATTCGCCACTATAATCATATAAATCATAGATCAAAATTTAATCGTTGATTGTTGTTTACATTTACGCTTCATTTTTCTCATCAAATTTTGTTTTTTCGGATTTTCTTTTTTGAAAATATGATCTATTAGAGGATGCAGGAGATGAACGGTTTTGATCGTTGATATTATGTTCAGAGTTTTTATGGTTAGTGAAAATATTGCTTGATGTTTATAAAGTTTCTACAAACTATAAGACATCGACTCATATTTCAGTTAACCATAATATATCGAAACGTGATATCAAAGATTTGAACTGTTCATCTTTTTACATCCGCCAGATGATCATGTTTTTAAAAAAGAAAATTTTAAAAATGAAATTTAGTAAGAAAAATAAAGTGTAAATAACAATCGACGGTTAAATATAAATTTAAGATTTATGGATTATGGATTATAGTGTTAGATTTCGAAGCTGACCCCTTCATGAAAGTTGTAAAGCTTGTCATTATGAGTGATTATATATATTTTTTACATTTTTTACACTTCTACAATAATTATTATTGATTTTATTAATTTTACGCTCAAATAAAAAACATTATTCATGAGGGTTTGGAGGATTTTAAAAATCTAAACGATAGTGTAAGCGCAACCATTATCTACTCGTGAAGGAATAATGACGAATCAAGTGTTTATATATTCTTTCACATGTTTAATATTTGTATGTATATCTTCTTAATTCTTGCATATACAAATATTATACTAGTTTATTTTAATTTTGGACAACAACATGGTAAGTAAAATTTATTCTAGTAATGATGATAAGGAACTCTCATAATAAATATAAATAATGACTTAAACTTTTTTTTTTTCTTAACTTATATAGAATAATAATACAAAACTATATATTTAATATAGAATATATTGTATATATTAATATGGCTATTGTATTTTATAATAAATCTTTTAGTAATTAAACTTTAAAATTATCAAAATAATTTTTTTCTTAACGGGTCATCCGATAATGACCCAATTAGTTATCGTGTTGATCCGAAACTTGTTATTTTCATGTCGTTTTCATGTCATGTCAAAAACTGCCGGGTCTAATGGAGACCCTATCACAAGAAGTGAAAATTACTTTATTGTGATGATACAATAAACTAGCCAGGAAGTCCATTTTTGCCGGATAAGGGTACAGTGTATGGCTCGTTGAAATCATACATTTTTGTCAATCGCGTGTGTAGAAATGACTCATTGAAATCACAAAATAAACATGACTAAATCCTAATCAACATGTGATTCACAGAAATCAAAATCTTTGTACTTCCAAGATAAAAATATCCAAGGGATTCATGTATCTTTGAACATAGAGCCAACTGCATTGTCATTGTTGCTGACCCCCATCTGAAACATGAACCATTTCCACCACATACATTACTCAAAAAGACCACGTATCTCAGTTTTATTTTTTTGTCTTTGCACTCTACCTAACAAACGTAAGTAAAATGTTGAGGGTAGTTGTCTTAGCTACCTAGCCAGCTCTCCCTTATTTTTCCTTCCAAACGTCCCCTTAATCCAATTGGCTATAACGTCATTTTACTCTCCAACTCCTCCTTATAAATTTAGTACTTCTATTCTGGTCTTTTGCTAACAAAACCTAAACCATGGCGCGAGGAGAGTTCAAGGTGACTATGAGCAAGCAAGAAGTGGTAGCAGCTGCCTTGCCATTGCAAGAGCATTGGCTACCACTCTCCAATCTTGACTTGCTTTTGCCACCTCTGGACGTGGGAGTTTTCTTTTGCTACAATAATAAGCAAAGCATGAGCTTTGGGTCCATGGTTGGGGTTCTGAAGAATGCCATGGCTCAAGCTCTTGTGACTTTCTACGCCTTCTCTGGTGAGGTAGTGCCGAACTCTGTCGGGGAGCCCGAGATTCTATGCAACAATCGCGGTGTTGATTTCGCTGAAGCTTTTGCAGATGTTGAGCTTAAGGAGCTTAACCTTTATGACCCTGATGAGAGCATTGAGGGCAAATTGGTGCCCAACAAGAACCAAGGCATATTGGCTGTCCAGGTCTGTGTCTTATTATCTCATGTCATTTACATGTTACAGGTTTCGAATGTTTTTACAGTGTAGTTGAAATATGTAATGTGTTATGGAATCTAATTATGAATATGAACTTTTAACATGAGACATATTTTAAACAAGCATTTCCTGCCACTTAATCTACAGGGCACTCACCAAGTTTTTATTCTCTATGTATGGATGGTTTGCTTTGCTTTGATAATTATTTCCAACCACAATGTGAGACGGACAATATTTTCTAATTCCTAACATTATGGGAACAAATTAAATTGCAGGCAACTGAGCTTAAGTGTGGTGGCATAGTGGTGGCATTCACATTTGATCATCGCATAGCAGATGCCTACTCAACCAACATGTTTCTGGTGTCATGGGCTGAGATGGCTCAGTCCAAATCCCTCACTATCCACCCCACTTTTCGTCGTTCTTTGCTTAACCCTCGTCGACCTGGTCACATCGACCCCTCCCTAAACAACATGTATGTGCCCGTTACGGCGTTGCCACCTCCCAGTAAAGGCAGTACTACAGATGATTATGACCATCTCATCAGCCGCATATACTATGTCACTTCCGAGCAGCTTAAAAATTTCCGAGACCTAGCTACCTCCAATGGCTGCAAAAGGACCAAGCTTGAGTGTTTCTGTGCATTCTTGTGGAAAATGGTAGCAAAAAGTGACACTAGTAATGATCGTGCCCAAAAAATATGTAAAATGGGCATCGTGGTTGATGGACGGATAAGATTAAGGGACGGAAATTACCAAAACGACCATTCAACATTAATGGCTACATACTTTGGAAATGTGCTGTCTATTCCATTTGGTGGGGAAAAAGTTGAAGACCTAACTAAGAAACCACTAAATTGGGTGGCTGAGGAAGTCCATAATTTTTTGGAATGTGCTGTGACTAAGGAGCATTTTTTAGGGTTGATAGATTGGGTTGAGGCACATAGGCCTGTGCCAGGCTTGGCCAAAATATACGGCTGCGGGAGCGATGAGGGACCGGCTTTTGTTGTGTCGTCTGGCCAGCGGTTCCCCGTTTCGAAGGTGGACTTTGGGTGGGGCTCGCCGGTTTTCGGGTCCTACCATTTCCCGTGGGGAGGCAATACTGGGTATGTGATGCCAATGCCAAGTCCAGTTGGTAATGGTGACTGGATTGTGTACATGCACATGTTGAAAGGGCAGATCGAGTTGATAGAGAAGGAGGCTGCTCATGTGTTAAAGCCCTTGACTTTTGATTATCTTGATCAGTTAAATTTAGATATAATCAAGTAGTATTGCCTACAGCTATGTCATTATGCCTTACTTGTAATGTAGCTCTTGCTGCAAATATATTGTATCTTGTTTGTATCAAAAGCATGCAAGAGACTGTTGCTTTGCTTGCATATATTTATATGGTTAATATGTTAAAACAATTTCCCAAGTTTGTCACCTACTTATATTTGAAGTGAGTGTAATCAATATTAGTCATCTATGGTTGATATCAAACTCATTCTTGCAGTCCAATCTTCCATCACATTGTTAATTAATTTTCTATGTATGTATACTATCTACTTTGTAAGTCCTCTCTTAAATCAAGGTATAAAAATTACTTTTAAGTTAAAGACGAGTGTACGTAATATTCTAGACATATTCAGAAAACCGATCTACGTAGTTTTATTATCCTACTAAAATTATAGGGTAAAGTACAAAAAACTACCTCAACTATTAGGATCATGACAGTTTCATACCTCATCTTTTAAAATTGACAATGTCATACCGCATCTTACGAATTTGTGACAATGTCATACCTCGTCAATTTTTATGTTAATTTTTCTGTTAAATGCTGACGTGGCAAGAGACAGAGACCACTTTCTATTAAAAAATTAATAAAATATTATTAAAAACTAAAAAAAATATTTAATATTTTTTAAATATTAAAATAATAAATAAAAGTAAAATTAAAAAAAAAGAAGGTAAAGTACAAAAAATTATCTCAACTATTGGGGTCACGACAGTTTCATACCTCATCTTTTAAAATTGACAATGTCATACCGCATCTTACGAATTTGTGACAATGTCATACCTCCGTCAATTTTTCTGTTAGTTTTTCTTTTAAGTGCTGACGTGGCTTGATTCGTGACCTACTTTCTATTAAAAAATTATTAAAAACTAAAAAACAATTATTTAATATTTTTTAAATATTAAAATAATAATAAAAAGCAAAAAAAAAAAAAAAAAAAACCCTCATTTCGTCCCTCCCTTCCCCGCTCCTCCCTCCTCTCTCCTCTCCCCATCTTCATCTTCTTCCCCCACCTGCAAATCCAAACAAAAAAAAATAATAATAAAATAAAATCCAATTTGTCTTCCCCCCACACTCGCACTCAATTTCCCCACACCCACACCCATACCCACACTCTTCTCCCTCCTGCAACCCAGAAAAAAAAAACCCAGATCTCGTTGGCGGGAAGATGGGTGCGCAAAGAAGGTGGAGGATGGGTGCGGAAGAGGATGTGGAGAATGGATGAAAGTGGTGGATTTGGGGTTTGATGGGTTTTCAAAAAAAAATTTTCTTCTTCCTTCTTCTTCTTCTTCTTCTTTCTTCTTCTTCTTCTTCTTCTTCTTATTCTTCCGCAGGGGAGTTGATGGTTTAAAAAAAAATAAAAAAAAATTTCCTTCCTCATTTTTTTCCTCTTCTTCTTCTTCTTCCTCATTCTCCTTCTCTTCACCTTCTTCTTCTTCCGCAGGGGGGTGTTGATGGGTTTTCAAATTTGTTTTTTATTTTTTCTTCCTCTTCTTCTTCCTCCTCCTTTTCTTCCTCTTCTTCTTCTTCCTCCTTCTCCTTCTCCCTTCTTCTTCTTCTTCCGTGCCGACAGGTGGAATTTTTTTTTTTCCTTCCTCCTTTTTTTTCCTCATCTTCTTCTTCTTCCTCCTGCTCCTCCTCCTCCTTCTCCTTCTCCTTCTTCTGCAGGGGGGTTGTTGGGTTTTCAAAATTTTTTTATTTTTTTTATTTTTTTGGGTTTGCAGGTGTGGGGAAGAAAATGAAGATGGGGAGAAGAGAGAGGAGGGAGGAGGGGGGAGGGGAGGGACAAACTGATGGTTTTTTTTTTTTCTCTTCTTTTTATTATTATTTTAATATTTTAAAAAATATTAAATAATTGTTTTTTAGTT
Organism: Pyrus communis; assembly: GCF_041283825.1. NCBI lineage: Eukaryota > Viridiplantae > Streptophyta > Magnoliopsida > Rosales > Rosaceae > Pyrus > Pyrus communis. Next base: position 19,425,208 of record NC_142581.1, read on the forward strand.
TTTAATAATTTTTTAATAGAAAGTATGTCCCGAATCAAGACACATCAACATTTAACAGAAAAACTAACAGAAAAATTGACGGAGGTATGACATTGTCACAAATTTGTAAGATGCGGTATGACATTATCAATTTTAAAAGATGAGGTATGAAACTGTCGTAACCCCAATAGTTGAGGTAGTTTTTTGTACTTTACCCTTTTTTTTTTTAATTTTACTTTTATTTATTGTTTTAATATTTAAAAAATATTAAATATTTTTTTTTAGTTTTTAATAATATTTTATTAATTTTTTAATAGAAAGTGGTTCCCGTCTCTTGCTACATCAGCATTTAACAGAAAAACTAACAGAAAAATTGACGGAGGTATGACATTGTTACAAATTCGTAACATGCGGTATGACATTGTCAATTTTAAAAGATGAGGTATGAAACTGTCGTGACCCCAATAGTTGAGGTAGTTTTTTGTACTTTACCCAAAATTATAATATGGAGAATAATAAACATTACATAATGTGCTTCCGATACACACAAAAGTTTTTTCAAGACATGTGATTTATCATGTTCCAAACATAATTCCAATAGTTTACTTATTCTTATGGTACATCTTTCTCTCATATTCTTCCATAATACTATTTTTTTTTAATCTGATTCCATCGTACGTTCGATTAATCGATGTGTAAACGAAATTGTTACTCTTCTTTTGTCCATATTATATTTCTTTGGATATTTATTATGAAGTCACTTTGTGGACAGGGGATTGCGAAGCCACTTTATTGCAAGGATATTATTTTTTATCAATGTTGCAAAGATATTAATAAATAATTTTCATTACTTAGTACAACGGTTTAGCAATATTTTTCTTTACTTGCATGTAAGTGAGAAGTTTTATATTTAAATTTCGTAATGACAAGTTTGGTACAATGTTCTCCAATACAATTTTTTAAAAATTCACAATTAGTTTTTTTTCTTTTTCTTTACCAAATAATTCAATTTGACGGTACATATTTGATATTCAATTCCATTACCACAACATTACCGTAAACATAATAATTCAATTTGATGGTACGGATTTGGTATTCAATTCCATTACCACAACATTACCGTAAACATATATATATGTTTATAATATTTGTTTGGTTCAATCCCCCGACCTAACTAATGACAAAAAAAATAAGAAGGAAAAAAAAAAAAGAAAGGAAAGAAAAGAAAACCCTTCAGTAACTCAGGTTCTCTCTTTCTGAACACTTTCCTGTTCCACCGTCGACTCCACACTCGTCCATCTCTATTAATTGATTTTATCATTGGTTTTGTTTTAAGGTTAATTGGGTTTATGAACCTTTTTGTAATATGGAAGGAGTAGGTGCAATTTGGATGTTGTAAGTAAAAAATAATTTGGTTCACCATTGCCAAGCGCCATAAACATGTCTTCAAACAAGATGATGTTTTCAGTAACCATGCTATAAATATATACATTTAAAAAAGTAGTAATTACCATTACCATACCATACCAATTGAATTATTTGACATACCAAAATTCAGTATACCGAAAGTTTGGCACAGTAATAGTAATAGATTTTGCCAAACTGAAAATTTAGTACGGGTTACCGTACCAAACTCGCATACATCTTCAGGTTAGCATAATTGACAAGTATAGTCCGCAGAGGAAAGCAACTCTTGGCCATCCAATGCATGCAGGTGGTCTCTTTTGGCTTGAAATGAAGCTACCATCAAGAAATATTGATTTCAGATTTATACAAGAACATGCTAATTTGTTATGTCCAACTTCTCCATTGCTTCTCAATAAAATCCCACTACACCTTGAACAAATCAGCAACATCAACAAGATTAACAACAATGCCAATGGCATCACCATCAGAAGAACTTCCCAAACCAGGAGCAGCTGTAGTAAAGAGATTACTACAAGTCCAACAAATCAAGCAGATAAATCTGCCATTAGGACGTGATTTGCTACACTGCACGATTCACTCAGTGTCTGCCTTTACTGTTGTATTGTATTCTAATACTTGCCTTCTATGGCTTTACAAAGTCAACTGATGTAATATGTATATATATACAATCTGTGATAATGCAAATAATCAAGTAACTCAATCACAAATTATTCTCACCTATTCTCTGCTCTTTTGTGTTCATACTTTTCTTTTCCAATTTCAAATTCTATATGGTATCAGCCTTCTCCACAAGCTAGCGTTTTATTCGATCCTCTATGGCTTCTGCTACCTCAATCTCCCCTACCTTCTCTTATTCATCTTCCTCTACCATGACTGCCCCTACCATCTCCTTTCCCACCACCTTCAACATCTCTCATATGATCAACACTCCCATGGACCGCAACAATTATCTTAGTTGGCAATCTCAATTTCAGGATATTCTTGAAATTCATGGCATGGAAGATGTCGTGACTATCAATTCTAAACCACCGAAGAAGCTTGAAGATGGCTATGTCAATCCCCATTATTCTAGGGACAAACTCGTTCTTAGTTGGATCAAGGCTACTTGCATATCCTCTATCCAAACTATTCTAATCCCTTGCACCTATGCTTATGATGCTTGGACTCTCTTGGAAAAGCGTCTGTCATCCCACTTCATTCCTCTCACCCACACGATTATTTGCACATGATGGTGATCCAATTTCTGACCCAGAGACATATCGTAGTATGGTTGGTGGGCTCCAATATCTTAGTCTCTCATGCCCCAACATTACCTATGTTGTCAATCAAGTTTGTCAATGCATGCACAATCCGAAAACCACTCATCTTCAAGAAGTCAAGCGCGTTTATCGCTATATCAAGGGCACCGTTGCGCATGGTCTCCTCTTCTATTCCTCAATGGACTTCTCTTTTCGTGGATTCTCTGATGCTGATTGGGCTGGTTCTGTTAATGATTGTCGATCCACTAGTGGTGCGTGCATTTTCCTTGGCCCAAACCTTCTGACTTGGACTGCTACAAAGCAATCCATGATGTCTCGCTTAAGCTTTGAAGCTGAATATCGTGCTCTTGCCACCACAGCAGCTGAACTACGATGGTTCTGCTATTTGTTTCGTGAGATTGGTCTTCCTGTTTATACTCCACCATGCATTTATGTCGATAATGTCTTCGCTCTTCAAATGGCTGCAATCTTCCATGCCCGCACTCGGCACATAGAAATTGACTACCATTTTGTTCATGAGTTAATTGCTCACAGGGTCCTTGCCACTTGGTATATTCCTTCACAACATCAAATTGCCAATGTCTTCACCTAAGGACTATCGCAAACGATTCTCCTTCCTTATTTCCAAGCTCAATCTTCACTTTGTTCCGTTTCCCTTGAGGGGGGATAAAGAGATTACTACAAGTCTAGCAAATCAAGCAAACAAATCTACCATTAGGACGTGATTTGTTGCACTGCACGATTCACTCAGTCTTTGTCTTTACTGTTGTATTGTATTCTAATACTTGCCTTCTATGGCTTTACAAAGTCAACTGATGTAATATGTATATATATACAAGGAGAAATTAGGTTCCCATCATTCTTTTTGCTACTCCATTGATTAAAACCTTATTACTTTTCAATTTTTTATCAAGGTCCTTAGGTATTAATAAATGTCATTAATTATTTCAATAATAAAATATTTTTTATTTCTAAATATATTCATTTAGTGTTAGAAATGTTACATTTGATATATTTAATATTTATGGCTAAATTGTTTATATATTTTTATTTTTATTTTGTAACCATTTTTTATTTGCAACCCTTTATTAATTTGTACCAATTTTCTTTTCACTTTTAATTTGTTCTTATATATTAATTTCTTTTTGTGCCCATATTTTTTAAGTTTTATTTGTACCCATTTTTAATTTTACTAAATGTACCCATGCTAATTATATGTATTTATTTTAGGGAGTTTTAACGAAAAGCTCACGGTATTGTTCACTTTAACGAAAAACCACATTTTTACACAAAAAGTCAATCCTGGTACTTTTCACTTTACCCTTTATTTTGTCCTTATCGTTAAAACTCAAAGTTTTCAAGTCATTTTCATTAGTTTTCCTTTTATTTTATGTTTAAAATATATTAGTAGTTAGTTTTTAAAATATGTTAATAATTATGTGGGTACATTATTTTCTTTGCTATAATTTTGTGAAGAACAATATTATTCTAATTGTTGTAGGCCTATTTGATTGAACGATCTAGGGGTTTAGAGAGAGAAAGGGGCCGACGGTATTGAGGGAGAAGAGAGAGTGATTTAATTGTGAGGTGTGTTTGATTTACTCCATTGTGCCTTTATTTATAGTAATAGGATAGGTAAAAACCTTTCCCTTTAGGATTACAACATTTAATAGGTAATCTACTCCTAATAGGAATATAAGATACATTTCCAGATTCCCTAGGATTTACACAATCACATTCATATTCTAAATATGACTACAACACTCCCCCTTGAGTGTGTAAATACTCAACAAACCATCACATCAGATTTTCAACAGATAAGGTAGAGTAGTTGATGAAATCATCGGTATAACGGGTGATCGCAAGTCTCAAGTTTAAGTGAAGTATGCATTTGTAGTAAAACTCACAAAATCTTGCTATGGTAAAACCCAAGGCATGGGAAAAACCCATAGACTAAGGAGAAAAGTGAGAAGTATGCATAATGTCTAAAACAAACGTCAAACAGGATGAAAGTAGTGAACTCAACGGAGTATGATCATCCCAGGATGGGTGCCTCGTTAGGTAGCAAAAACCCAGTGAGAAAAATGCTCATAATCGTAGAAAAAAGAGTACATTAAGATCATGTGAGTATGCTTCTAGATACTCCCCCTGAGTTAGACATAACTTCTAAATAAGAGAACTATATGCGATTCAACTTAGATAATTTACGCATACCGATTCTTTGGACTAGCTTCTGAAATGTAGACTTGGGTAACGACTTGGTGAAGAGATCGGCCAAGTTGTCCTGGGAACAGATTTGCTTGACTTCAATGTTCTGATCTGCTGCTGTTGGTGTGAGTAAAAGAACTTCGGTGCTATGTGTTTGGTGTTGTCTCCCTTGATGTATCCCTTCTTCAACTGCTCAATACATGCTGCATTGTCTTCAAAGATCGTCGTAGGAAGGTCAATGACTGATGTAAGACCACTAGTGCTTTGAATATGTTCCATAACTTCTCTCAGCCAAAAGGACTCACATGATGCTTCATGCAGGGCGAGAATCTCAACATGGTTCGACGAAGTTGCAACTGGCGTTTGCTTGGTAGACCTCCAAGATATAGCGGTGTCTCCAACAATAAAGACATAACCCGTTTGAGAACGTGCCCTATATGGGTCAGACAGATATCTAGCATCTGTGTAACCAATAAGAGGAGAACCAACCTGATGACCATAGAGGGTGGCAACACTCAGAGATTCGTGGGTATAGAACAAGCCCAAATCCATTGTACCCTTGAGGTAGCGGAAAATGTCTTTAACACCATTCCAATGCCTGCGTGTGGGCACATTGCTGTATATAGCCAATAGATTCACAGTGAAGGATATGTCAAGTCTAGTGCACTGATCCAAGTACAATAAAGCCCCAATTGCACTTAGGTAAGGAACATCGGGTTCCAAAATCTCATCCTCATCTTCATTTGGACGGAAAGGATCTCGTTTAGCATCTAAAGTCCGAACGACCATGGGTGTACTCGAAGGCTTCGCTTTATCCTCATTAAAACGACGCAACACATTTTGGGTGTAGTTTGATTAATGTACTAAGATTCCATCCGAACAATGCTCAATCTCTAGGCCGAGACAGTATCGAGTTTTCCCAAGATCTTTCATGTCAAATTTCGATTTCAAGTGTGCAGCAATTTCTTCAAGCTCTGCAGGAGTCCGGATAAAGTTCATGTCGTTGAATGAACTGCAACAATTGCAAATCCGAAATGTGACTTCTTTATGAACACGTATGGGCATAATTCGTTGTTCACATAACCCTGACTTGTCAAATATTCACTTAGACGGTTATACCACATCCACCCGGATTGTTTCAATCTATAAAGTGACCTCCTCAACCTAATTGAGAGAGTGTTCTGTGGTCTAGAACTATTTGAACCAGTCAATGGAAGTCCTTCTGGAATTTTCATGTATATTTCCGTATCTAGATCCCCATAGAGATATGCAGTTACTACGTCTATAAGCTGCATATTCATTTTTTCAGAAATTACCAAACTAATTAGGTAGCGGAACGAGAAGTCACGTGGAAGTCTATACTCCACCAACTAAAAAGCAAAAGCTTATAGACGTGGTAACTGTGTATCTCTATGACGATCTAGATACGAAAATATATATGAAAGTTCTAGAAGGACTTCCATTAACTGGTTTTAGCACAACATTGACTCTGGTAAAGGAAAGAGACATCACATGGAAGTCTATACTTCACCAACTAAAAAGAAAAAGCTTGTGCTAAACCCTAAAAACAGACTTCCTTTCCACCTATCAAATTTGAAAATGAAAAATTCTGGTGACCAACCATACAGAACTCAAGCAGCAGGAGTACCAACTGTATGAGGTGGTGGTCAACCCGACCAAAGAGCTGGAAGAAGTAGAGAAGTGTGGATTGTTGGGCAAAGATAATGAACAAAACAAGTATCATGAGCTCAGCCCCGTTGACAGCCATGAATATTCTAGTTTGGAATTGCCGAGGGCTTGTGAACCCTCAAAAAGTTCAGGCATTGCAGGATATTATTCGACAAAATGATCCCAAATTGGTTTTCTTATGTGAAACCAAATGTAATGTGAAGATACTAAATGTTTTGAAGGTGAAGTTGGGTTTTCGAAAAGTGTTTGGGGTTAATTCGAATGGGCAATCAGGCGGCCTTGGGTTATTCTGGATAGGTGACATCAATCTGAGAATCCTTTCTTGCTCAGAGAAATACATTGATTCTGAAATTGGGGCAATTGGAGATGCATTTCATTGGTGTTTCACGGGTTTTTATGAGCACCCAGTAACCGATGAACGCCAAAACTCATGGGATATTATGAGACAATTGGCTGCGAATTGTTTTCTTCCATGGTTGTTAGAAGGAGATTTTAATGAATTTCTTGGTATTCATGAGAAAGAAGGGTACTTGTTCGACCAATAAGGTTGGAAAGATGATCGAACCCATTGATGAAAATGATGGAGGGATATAGAGGAAACGGTTGATGTGGAATTGGGGTTAAAAATGGTAGGATCAAAAGGAAAATAGGCCAGCATATTGATGATGGCAGGAGGAAAATAACCGGACATAAACAAGGAAGATAAGCAAGCAAACAACAACAAGAAAAAGAAAAGAAAAAAACTGATGAGAACCATGGGATTGCCACCGACCCTAGCCACAGCTAAAGCTGATAGCAACATGAATCTTCAAAAACTAGATACATTCACACAAAGGTGAGAAAGTGACGTAGGAATACAAAAACTGCTTGATGATGCAAACAGTTTAGAAACGTCCCTAATCATTTAAAGGGTCTTTCCTAATCAATGAGTATTTATTATTGCTTGTCTTTTCATTTGCTTGAAACAAGTCTTCCAAACCCAGTGATGACAATCAACGTCATCAAATCTTTCGCTCCAAGTGCACTATTCGAGACAAAGTTTGTCAATTGGTAATAGATGGAGGTAGTTGTGAAAACTTTGTTACGAGTAAGGTTGTGGAGCACTTTCACCTTCAAACTGAGAAACATTCGCACCCATATTCATTTGGGTGGATTAAGAAAGGCCCGACGGAAACGGTGATTGAAACTTGTAAGGTTTCCATCTCCATTGGGAAGTTTTACAAAGAGGAAGTTGTTTGTGATGTAGTGGACATGGACGTGACTCATGTATCGCTTAGACCATGGCTTTGGGATAGAGATGTCATGCACAAGAGTCGCGACAATGTATATAAGTTCACTTAGGGATCGCATCGCATCACTATGTTCCCTAATGAAAAATCAACTGATGCTACCATAAAAGTTGATAATCCGAATAAGTTCCTTACCTTGATCACATCCGAGCGTGAGGTTACAACTGAAGAAAAGACACTAAAGTAATTTGTGCTTTGGTCATGAAAGACCTCATAACGGCACAAGATCGAAGGTTGCAGATTCTGGACAAGGTTCAAGCAATCCTACGAGACTTTGAGGATTTGGTGAGTGATGATATTCCGAATGAGTTACCTTCCATGCGGAATATACAACATCAAATCGAATTCATTCCTAGGGCAAGCTTGCCAAATCTGCCACACTACAGGATAAGTCCAAAAGAAAGTGAGATTTTACAGGAGAAATTGAGGAGTTGTTAAAAGGGGGTTTCATTCGTGAAAGCCTTAGTCCATATGCAGTGCTGATTCTTCTTATGCCCAAGAAAGACAAGACATGGAGAATGTGTGTTGATAGCCGAGCCATCAACAAGATCACTATCAAATATTGTTTTACCATTCCCCGATTGGACGACATGTTGGATGAGTTAGTCGGCTCCATAATATTTTCTAAGATTGATTTGCAAAGCAGGTATCATCAAATTCGAATATGCCCGGGAGACGAATTGAAGGCCGCATTCAAGAGTGAAGATGGCTTATATGAATGGTTGGTGATGCCGTTCGGTCTTTCCAATGCTTTTAGCATATTCATGCAACTAATGAACCAGGTGCTTCGTCCTTTTATCGGATTATTTTTTGTTGTATACTTTGATTATATTCTGATTTATAGCAAATCTAAGCAAGACCATTTAGAGCATTTGAGACAAGTACTTGATGTGATATATAAGCACTCAAATTAAACCCTCTTGTTGACAATTGTAGTAAAGATGTAAGTAGGGATCGTTCTAGGCCAGGGATTAGGAGGGATTGCTAATCTACTTAAAACTGACTCAAAAACACAAAACTAGTCTTAAAAACACTTAACTAGACTTATATGACTCAAAACAAACTAAAGAGACTCAAAACAGCACAAAACAATAAAAAAGACTCAAACTAGACACTAGGACTTACTTTAGATGAATTCTAACTTTAACTTGACTCAAAACACTTAAAAACACAAATTTGACAGATTCTAGCTATTTTGACACAACAAAGTAAAGGGGATTGGGTTTTTGACGAATTTGAAGTAAAAACAAGTAAATTGCAGAAACTAAGTAAATGAATACGAATTTGGGTGAATTGATGGGTGATTAGCTAGCTAGAGGATCCTTCTCCACACATGACACACTTGCATACAAATTGATTTCCAGTTGCTTTCTCAATAAACCATGAACCTCAACATCCCAGATTAACCGTGACATCACTAATTAACCCTCAGATTTTCCTTAAGTCATTGAATTGGATGGAATACGCATCGGTAACCAAATTATTCTTCAAAAGTTCCCTACATGAATAGCATAATAAAGATACAATCAAAGATCATTAAGCTTTGTGAAAATCATAAGCATTGACAAGGCATTCATAACTATGACATCATGATACTCATGCTAGGAATTTAACTTAACACGATCGTGGCCATCGACCTTCACTACTTGTGAATATAAGTTCATAATGATTATGTGAAACTCCCTTATATTCTAGCATCAAATTCATGCATGCAAACTAAGTGTGCACCCTTAATCAACATACAAGAATAAGTTCTTAATCCAACAGTTAAGCAAATTGCATTCACGATTTATGAAATCACAACTGGAGTTAATCAATTCATATTGCAAATATAATCATGGTTTCAAAGTCTCTTCTAGCCAAAACAAGTTTAGCCTCTCATGTTCATAACCAAACAAAGAAAACTTAAATTAAACATTGAAAACAAAGATTGAATACACCTAGAAACGCTCTAACAATCCAACAATCTTGAATGGCAAGCACGGTTCCAAGGGGTCTTCTCTCCTTCTTCTTTGATGCGGCACAAGGGTGAATGGGTGTGAAATTGGGTTGTGGTGGATCGATGGTAGGTGGTGTGGATGTGGGTGTATGGAAAGGAAGAATGATTGGTGCGGCTGTGTGTTGGAAAGAATGGATGAATGGTTGCTGAATGGTGTAGGGATTTGCAGTAGGAATATATATTAAGAAGGAAGAAACCCTAATTAATTTTAGGAAAGGATTTGGACTCCAAATCCTTAAGGAAAAAGGGTAGTTAAAATCAGAATCCTAGGGGAAAAGAATAGGAAAGTTACGGCAAGGAATTGGAAAGGGGAAAGGGGACACCTTGCACGGCAAGGGAAAGGGAAAAAGGTAAGGTGGTGCAGCATCCCTCTTTGACTGGGATTAGGGCTTCTATAACTTATATTCAAGTGTCCTAAATTAATTAGGAACCCCCTTGATAGCTGGAACATAAGTAGGAAAAGATTAGGATTAACTAAGTCAAAATAAGGAAGTTTGACTCATGTTTCCTTCTTTGTGGCTGATTCCTTTTCTTCCAAGTCTTGAATTAATTTCTTCCATCTCTTTAGCAAATTCCTAGCCTCCTTTGGTCTTCAATTTCGTCAATCCACCTTGCTCCAAGCATGTGTTATCCATTCCAAGCCCAAAACTGCTCCAAAATGCTCTAAATTGCACTTTCTTGCGACTTTAACCATTTGGACCTACAAACACATGAAAATAGCTTAAAATACTAAAATAACTAAGAACTAACAACATAAATGCAAGGAAGTAACCTAACTAAGTCGCATAAATATGCTCATATCAGTACTTCGTTTCCTTCAGGAAAACAAATTATACATTAACTTCAAGAAGTGCAGTTTCTTCATCGATCGCCTATTATTCCTGGGGTATGTTGTGAGCTCAGATGGCATCCATGTAAACGAAGAGAAGATAAGAGCCGTTTGGGATTGGCCAGCTCCCAAAAATGTATCTGAACTGCGAAGTTTCCATGGCCTGGCAACGTTTTATCGACGGTTCGTAAGGAACTTTAACACCATTGTAGCACCAATGACAGAATGGTTGAAGAAGGACAACTTTATTTGGGGTGATAAACAGGATAGCAGCTTTGCTTTAATTAAAGAAAAGCTATGCTCTGCTCCCATCCTCAACTTACCCAACTTTGATAAGGCTTTTGAAGTTGAATATGATGCAAGCGGAGTGGGTATTAGAGTTGTTTTATCTCAAGAAAAATGTCCCATTGCATTTTTCAGTGAGAAGCTCAGCAAAGCGAGGCAAAAATAGAGTCCATATGTTCAAGAGTTTTATGTTGTCATTCATGCTTTACACCAATAGGAGCATTACCTTGTTTAGAATGAATTTGTCTTATACATTGACCATCAGGCACTGAAGTGGGTCAATAATCAGAAAAGTATTGACAAGATGTATATGCAATGGGTGACTTATCTCCAAAAATTTCCTTTTGTTATCAAGCACCAATCTGATACGCTTAATCGCGTAGCCGATGTGTTGAGCAGGAGAACCCAGTTATTGGTGGCTTTGAGTAATAAGATTGTGGGGTTTGATTTCTTGAATGAGCTTTATGAGGAGGATGACGACTTTAAAGACATTTGGGCAAGGTGTCTCCGCTTCCATCCTCATTCTGACTTTCACATTACCGATGGGTTTCTTTTCAAAGGGCATAACTTGTGCATTCCACAATGTTCATTGCGGGAGAAGCTCATTCGAGACCTGCATGATGGTGGTTTAAGTGATTATCTTGGGCATGATAAAACCATTGCAAGCTTGGCAGAGCGATACTACTAGCCACAACTCAAAAATGACGTTGGCAACATAGTTCACAAGTGCTTCGTTTGTTAATCCTCCAAAGGTCAGTCCCAAAACATGGGTTTGTACATGCCATTACCTGTCCCAGCTAATATTTGGCTAGATTTTATCTATGGATTTTGTGTTGGGTCTTCCCCGAACCCAACGTGGAGTCGATTTAGTATTTGTGGTGGTTAACCAGTATTTGAAAATGGCACACTTTGTTGCTTGTCGTAAGACATCTGATGCATCTCACATTGGTCAATTGTTCTTTCGAGAGGTGGTGCGTCTTCATGGCGTTCCTCAGTCCGTTACTTCTGATCGGTATTCCAAGTTTCTTAGTTACTTCTGGATGACTTTGTGGAAGATCTTTGGAACGACATTGAATCGGAGTAACACTACCCACCCTCAAACGGATGGACAAATTGAAGTGACCAATCGTACTTTGGGTAATATGATTCGTTGTGTCTGTGGCGATAAACCCAAGCAATGGGATTTGGTGCTTGCTCAAGTTGAATTTGCTTACAATAGTGGTGTGCATACCGCAACCGGCAAGTCACCATTTTCGATTGTCTATACTTTGATTCCCCATCATGTGGTGGATCTTATGAGGCTTCCTCGTGGCCCACGAGTGAGTATTGCAGCTGAACATATAGTTGAAAGGGTTTAAGCAGTGAAGAACGAAGTTGCCGAGAAACTTGCTCAAACGAATGCCAAAAACAAGGTTGCTGCTGATAAACACCGACGCTCCAAGATTTTTCAAGTTGGTGATTCGGTCATGGTGTTCCTTCGAAAAGAGCATTTTCCCTTTGGTCAATACAGTAAGCTCCAACCTCGTAAGTTTGGCCCTTATAAGATTGTGCACAAAATCAATGACAACACCTATATGGTGGTTTACCATCGTCAAAGGGGATTTCTAGCACTTTCAATGTTGCTGATCTGCATCCTTTCTATCCTGATGATGTTCCGTTATATCCTGATCACTCGAAGACGAGTTCTTTTCAAGGAGAGGAGACTGATGTCGGAATACAAAAACTGCTTGATGATGTGAACAATTTAGAAACGTCCCTAGTCATTTAGAAGGTCTTTCCTGATCAATGAGTATTTATTGTTGCTTGTCCTTTCATTTGCTTGAAACAAGCCTTTATAATCTGTTCATTTGCTTTGTAATGGATAGCTTTTGAATCAATACAAATTCAGAAACGAGAGTTTCTCTCACAACTTCTGGAATTTCGGAGTTCTTTCAAGGGAGACCGTTCGTGATCCCTTTTCTTACAACTTCCACTGTGTCAGAAGGACTCTCACACATGGAGAGAGAGGCTCTCACAAATAGAGAAAAAATGAGAATTAAGAAACATTTTTGTGTGAACGTGGATTTAGATATATGCTTTCTTTGCTTCTTGTGACAATCTACATGTGGTGTCTATTTGGGAAAAAAAAAAAAAAAAAAAGAATTCACAAATTAAACCAGCTCACTTTTGAGGTCGTGGTGGAAAAGAAGGGTTTCAGTTTCGACTCACACATATACAAATCTAATATCGATTACTCATTTGGTTATATTTATTGTAGTGCGAGTATGATATCTAATCGAGAAAGTATCTTTGTACATTTTTTATTGTTTTTCTAAGGTGTGGTGCTATCCACACTTATTTTTATCTTTCACATACGCTCTCAATTTTCAGTCATCGAATTGAATGAATTGAAGAAGATCAATGAACAAAAATTAAAGGATATGTAGGAAGTAAAAGGAGTGTGAATAACGCAAGCCTTTTCCAAGTAAAGACTAAGTGCACTGACAATCTTACACTTAAATAACTTGTGGGCTCTGGCTCAGAAATTTGCATTATTTCTTTGGTAATTATCCTCTCTTCCGGAAATTATTTCTCCTCCCTCTCATCATTTTCTTTTTGACAAAACCAATTATATACTAAGCCACTCTCAATTATGAGGAAATGAATTCAAATTTAGGTGCAAAAGGTGGAAAATAATTTCTTCATAAAAAAAAAACTGTAGAAACTAATTTCTTTTAAAAAAAAACATACACTTTATTATAGACTTTAGACCATCTCCAATTCTTGGGAATAAAACTTACAAATTTAAGTCATAACCCAGAAATTGTTTTTCTCCTCCAATAGTTAGGTTTAAAATTTTAGCCCGAAATTATTAAATCAATTTAACCTGTTTTTTTTGGGTAACCTTTTTGAAAATAAAATTTATGTAGATTATCTTAATTTATTTTTGTGAACATTTTAATAAATAATTAAAAATCATACAAAATCATGGGTATTTATAAAGTTTTAGGTGAAATTTGAGTTAACAAATTTTTTAAAATTATTTTAGACGTTAGATTTAATTTTGAGCCGTCAAATTCTTTTTTTATCGTTAAATTTGTTCTCATTTTGATCATAGTTGTTGAATTATAAGTAAAAAAACAAAAAATGATTTGAAATATGATAATTTGATGGCTCGAAAATAATTTAAGCCACACATAATTTTTAAAAGGAGTTTAGTCTTAAGAGATACTTTCTCCTCAATGCTTATTTTAGCCCAATGGTTCTAGATGGTTTAGAGAGGTTTAAAGCTTATATTTTAAATTTTATCCCATGAAAATGGTCATAGCTAAAGAAAATAAAAGGGCAGAAATGAACAAAAGTATGCATCACGGAAACAAGTGTGCAAAGCCATTTTTTGTTGATTGTGGTTTAGTTGTGTGTCATTTCAGTGGAAATTTTGGGGATGAAGAGTAACTTGAGGTTTATTTCGTGTGAAAATTGAGAGTTGCAACATTTTTCAAACTATAATTTGACTCCCAACCCAACCCAACTACCTGCACTGCACCCATGCTTCTTCTCATCTACCATATAGGTTACACAATAACAGAACCAATGAGAAGGCAAAAACCAGAAACAAATAAACAATCAAAACACACAAAATAATCGATCCTTTTCAACTCTAGTTCTTGACCCCAGTACAACCAACCGAGATAACTTCAAACACTTCACCGGAAACTTCGATAGGAAGGGCTGTACATACAGCTTTCAGCATACCTCTCCAGATCTCTTGGCTCGGGGAGGCGTGTAGCCAAACCTACAAAAGCCAAATGAAAAATACCAGACATTTAGGCCTAGTAGCACTGGCAGCAATATGCGCCCAATATCAGGCAGTTAAGTCGCATAAAAACCTGACGAGAAAAATTCCCAGGAAAAAAGTCTAACCAAGTTCATATGATTTCGCAGCTACTTTAGCAGCAATATGCGCCGAAATCTTTCTGATGTTTGTGAATGGAGGGTATATGAGTCCCTTGTCAAAATCTTCCTGGGTCACCATTGAAGCCAACGCTTCCGCTGTTCCAAGGAACAAACATAGCATAAGGTCTAAAAGCTTAAATAAATGAAAAACCCTTTACATTAATGTCTTTTGTGCACTTACAGGCTGCCAGAAGCATGTCGTCATGAACACGGATAGTACCAGACATTATTAAACCCAGACCGAATCCAGGGAAGATGTATGCATTGTTTGACTGAATGACAACAAAATAAATGCCAAAGTCACTCCAAAAGGTGTTATATATGTTATTTCTGGACATAATTGGATTTCTCTAGAATTTAATACCTGGCCGGGATAGTAAACCTTCCCATTATATTCAACTGGTGGGAATGGGCTTCCACTACAATACATGGCACGACCCTGAAATACGAGAAAGGAAACGAAATGTCAGTCTCTAACCATCACGTGTACCCTGAATTACACAATATTAAGCAAAACATGCAAGGGTTGAATTACCTCAGTCCATGTATATGCTTCTTCTGCAGTACATTCAGATTGTGATGTTGGGTTGGAAAGAGCGAGAATAATAGGTCTCTATTACAAGGTTACAAAAAGAAACGGTCAGCCCTTATCTTCTAGAAAGAAGAAATGCAATTTTTCACTAAGGCCATTAAGTAACATGCAATTTCTCAACATGGCAATTAAACAAACTGATTTCTCAAATCCATACCAACAAGAACAGAAGAAATTCTAAACTTCTGGTCCCTGTATGGATGCTGGCAAACACAATAAAAATCTGAAGAACAATTTATGGAAAAGAGTTACCTCATTCAGGGAGGCCATAGCCTCAACCACTTCTTTAGTGAATGTTCTTCCTACTCCTGACGTTCCAATCAACACCGTTGGCTTGATTGACTGATTAAAACGGAAAAAATAGTTTAGTCGCTAAAAAAACTTCTGCTTTATATGCCCTATTATGTTGTTTGTGTACTGTCAACATATGTGCATCTCTGTGTGTTTGAAGAGGGAAAGAGAAAGTGGACAGAGAGAGTGGACAGAGAGAGACAGAGAGATTTCACACCTTAACAGCATCTACAAGTTCCCTGACTGGTTCATGTTCATGAGCCCAGGGCTTTTTAAAGTGTTGGAGTGAATCCAGCCGAGAACTGACAATCAATCCCTGCAAATGAATTTCTTAACAAATGAAAAATCATGGAAAGAAAACAAAGTTCCATTGCAGACAGAAAGAATTTAGATCAGCTTCCTGTACCTTTGAGTCCACAAGCCAAATGTTCTTGCGGGTCTCTTCCACTGGGGTATTTGTCTGCAATAATTCAGGTGCTATGTATCAAAAACTATTCTAATACATTTCTTTACAATTAATACTGAGCATCTTTTTTAGTACAAAGTAAAAGAAACAGAAAGTAGCTTATAACCTGCTTGGAAACTTCAAGGGCAATGAGTTCTGCTATGCCAGTGCCGGCCTGAAACCATTAAACAAGTGAGTGAGACAAGACCATAAAGTCCTAGCACATGGGACATCAGTAAGGGTTCGAGAACAAGGACGAAAGAAACTATATATGAAAAAAAAATCAAAAAGAGGTGAGTGTTGGTTGAGGGATGCCCTTTCTACTACTCTTTAACATTAATGAAAAGGATCCCTCGACTAAGGATAGTACTCACCTCTCCAGCACCAAGGAATAAAAATCTGTGTTCAGATAAAGATCCCTTTACTAACTTCAAAGCTGCAAGAAGCCCGGCCAGAACTACAGATGCTGTCCCCTGGAATGAATTACTTACACAAGCATTAGAGATGTTCTTTCCTCATCTACTGATAATAATTACTACAAATACAATTATTAAAAATCTCTTGCAACTTACCTGAATATCGTCATTAAAAACAAGATGAGTTGAGGCATACTTTGCAAGCAGTTCAAAAGCATTGTGATTTGCAAAGTCTTCAAACTACAAAGCATGACAAATGGACTTAGGAACGCTTGAGTAAAAACGAAATATATGACTAAGTTCAGCGCAATAACCAAATAATTGAAAACTGACTTTGTCTGCCAAATACCTGAACGAGAACTTTCTCCCCGTAATTCTGCTTGACTGCAGTCATGAACTCGTGTAGGAGTTCGGCATATTCCTAGAGAAAGAAGAGAAAACCCCACTTTGGTAAGGCAGGAAAAAAAAATAAAAAATCACTCATCTCAAATGATTTGAACGCTAAACATGTAAAGCAAACATATCATAAACCTGCCCAGTAGCCCTCTTTTGCTTCAGCCCTATGTAGAACTCATCATTCAACAGCTTCTCATTGTTTGTACCAACATCAATGGTTACAGGCAAGCACTGAAAAACATGGCAAAGAAATCATATTAGAACCAATATTAAAGATAAATGGTTCAAATGTCGAGGACTTCTAAACATATTTCTGAACAAAAGAAATGCATTACAGTAACTTTGAGATACAATGGATTTTTAACTCAGCGCCACCAGAAAGAATAGCGTTGGTCATCACAGATACTTACAGCAGAAGGACGAACTCCTCCAAGTGCCGTGTATAGAGCAAGTTTACCCACAGGAATACCCATTCCCTGAGAAAATATCACATATTGTTATCAGTTTACTTACAGGGACAGGGAGTACAGCAAGAACATGCAATATTCTCCTTGAAGGCAAGGTATCTCATATTGTCTTTTATCACCACAACTAGAAAAAAAAATTGATGGTGTTTACATGACAGCCAAGATCCCCGAGTCCTAGGATCCGCTCTCCATCAGTGACAACAATGACTTGAATATTCTTCTCAGGCCAGTTCCTCAATACTTCAAGAATCTTGCCCCTTAGAGATTGCAAGGAAAAAAAGAATAGCAATAAGCTTCAACCCAATTTGGAAGTGGCCATCAAAGTAGAGAACAAAATTAAATTGCAATGAAACATACTTTTCTTTCAAACTTATGAAAAGACCCTGTGGTTGCGTAAAGATGCTTCCATATTTCTGGCAAGCTTCACCGACAGTAGGAGTATAGACAACTGGAAGTAATTCCTCAACATGTTCAATAAGAAGCTTGTAGAATAGCTTTTCATTTCTCCCCTGGAAGCATATGTAATTGAAATTTTAAATCTCGCCATTTCAGCAGCAAAAGGTTGGAGTCTCAAACCAAAATTTCATTGAAATGATTACTGGTACCTGAAGATCCATCATAGCGATATACTTCTGCAGTGGAACTTGATACTGACGGATACTGTTGATCATTTTCTTAACCTGTCAAGTAGATTACAGGTAAAGTGTAAATGATTATCATTTTCATATAAAATAATACAAAAAGCGATGGAACTCTGAAAGCATGTACAAGCTGATTAGAAGACCTGAAGTTCTTGAGAAATAACAACTGGGGGAAGAAGACCACGCAAGTAGTGGGCATCTCTCTCTTTCTCTGTGAAAGCAAGACCTTTGTTGTGGTGCGGAGATCGTATCAACGTATATCCACTGCAAGGAAAGCCAAGAGAGTGATTTATACAAAGGTGCCAAAAATACAAATAGCAAAGAGAATTTCTGTTTAACATATATAAAGTTTACCACAGAACTACATTGAGAGGTTGGGAACAACATTGCATATTACGTAAGATTAATTCCTTTCATTTCTTTGAAACAAACCCCAAAGGGAAAATTTGTGCAACTTAAACTAAGGAACGAAAACATCATGAGCAAACAAAACACGTCTTTTTCACCAGAAAATTATTCAACACATTCCGCCTGAATGAGGTGGACGTGGAGCTTTTTTATCATGCTGCATGTAAATCACGGCCCCACCCCCAATATGGCAAGCGAAGCACAACCATAGAAGGTTGCATTAGACTTTCTTTCTGGCAGCTTGTTAAAGATTCTTAATAACATTTTGTTTCTATGTGTCACTACTACTTTTTCGTACATGGCTAATCTGATACCCAGAATTCAGTTACCTAGTAAAAGAACCAAATCAAAAAATTTACCAAGTACAAAAAAATCTGAAAGAGCCCAAAACATAAATGATTACATAATTAATTTATCCATTACTTTCCTCACAGAAAAATCGCATTTGTAACATCCAACACGGATTCACAATCAAAGATGTAATCCAAAACTATCAAAATCCCAGAATACATTAATTATGAAAGGAACCAAATCAGCAATTCATTCGATATATTAAAAAAAAATAAACATAAAGGTTCCAATAAAACAATTTACAAAATATGTGATATCTTAAGTATATAAATTCATTATTAGTTAGAGATACAGCTACGAAGTGATTCTCATGGAGGTCTCGGTTCGGGTAGTTATGAAACTTCATTCATAGTCAATATAAACATACACACACATTAACTAATTTGTTTTTTTTTTTTTTTTCAACGACATATTTACATAAAGAGGTGGGCGATTTAGACTAAGCAACACAATGGACAACTATATTAATTTGATATCAAACTCAGTTATCCACGGGTGTCCAACTTAAAACCTCCAACTTACAAGTACAAGATCACCATTGGACCGTTGTACCAAGTGACACAAATTAACCAATCAAGCAGCTGCTCAAACAATTCAGCAAGCAACACACATCATGTAGAGATATCACTTAAAATAACATAAAATAATGCGACTTCCACAAATACAAAAAGAACATAGATTTCATCGAAACTAAAATAATTTTAAACAACCACACCACTATAACAGTAAACAACGATAATATCAATAACAATCGTAAGCATAATCGATCTTTGCTCTCACCCACCTAGCAACCGAGATACTCCAAGGCGTGACGAGTTGGTCCTCGGTGGCAGTATCCTCACCGTAAACGTCTTGTACCCCACCATGGACGGTAGATTTCAGCTCAACCACCTCGGATTCGGCCTTCACCTCCTGCAATGCGTTCTCCATCACAACGCTACCGTTTCGGTCGCCTGTCCGGACTTTTGGGACCACAGCCACCACTTTTAGCGATGCTGGCCGCCTCTTCTGGCTCTGAGAGAACGGACTTGAAGACCCAGCAATGCCCGGGTTCCTCTGCAAAAGCAATAAAATTAATTAATTAATTTAAAAAAAAAATAAACGAAAATTTGCAAGAAAAAAAAACCCAGAAATGGAAATTTCATTCACCAAGAAATTGGCAATCAGAAAGTTGGAAAGATTTGAAATTTCAACGTGGGAAAGAAGAAAAAGGAAGACCCATAAACTGAATTTTTTTTTTTTCCTTCTGAATTTTGATTGGATTTTATCTTTTTGTGATTGAATCTTGTGAAGTGGGTGCGCATGAAATTGTGATCTGAAAAATGGGTTTGCTTTATATTACCAGAAAACAGCTTCTATTCAAGGACATCATGGCGACGGATTTGTGAAGGGGAGAGTCTTTCGCTGGCTTTTGTATTCACTACTGCAGAAGCGCAGAGAGAGAGGGGGGGGGGGGGAGAGAGAGAGTGCAGAGAGAGAGAGGAGAGAGTCTTTAGGATCGATGAGCTCTCCTTGCTTGACTCCTTCTCTCTGTCTCTCTCTCTTATACCTGAATTTGTGAAACCAAAAAGCAGAGAGGGATCAAGAAATGGGTAAATGAAGCAGCTTAAAAAATGTGAGACCTTCCCTTCTCTTGCAAAATTAATTTGTATGGCCCATTGATTTTTCTCCCAGATTACTAAAACACCCTTGCATTTTTATATCTGTATTTATTCATTAATTTCACTTGGGTGTATGATAGAGAAGGGTGGAAAGAGATCCTCTCTCCAGATCTATCCTTCCAAAGTTCAGGGATTAAGTAATTCATACTAAATTTATAGACAAAAAACGAAACAACATGAAAGTTGATGATTGAATTATTACTTTAGTGTTCATTAACGTACTCATTTCTTATTGGTGACATATCATTTGGTTTGTAAATGTGATCTATAATTTTAGTCCACTTAGTACTACTCGAGAAGGGTATTTTATTTGTATATTAGACTAAAACCTCTATACAGCCATAATGTTCAGACTAAACTAATTTTAGGGGTACTTTGATCCAGTTCCAAAAGTTTGAGGAAAACTAACGAAAAGTCCATAAAAAACTTTAGTTTTAATGAAAAATGAAAAATAAAGGTGTAAGTGAATAGTATCAGGAAAGGTAAAAATGTGGTTTTTCGTTAAAAGTGAACAATATCGGAAGTGTTTCGTTAAAACTTCCTAGTTTGAGCTGCTGTTGGATTTAGTCTAATTTTTTTTTTCAACTTTAATTAAATTTTTTAATGGGTAAATTACATTTTACCTCCTCATGTTTGGGGTAGATTTCAATTCCTTACAACATCTTTAAAACATTTCAACTTCATACATTTACTTATCATTTTATTTCAATTTCATACATCCGTTAGAAAATCTGTTAAGTAAACCGTTAAGTGATGACATGGCAAATATGGAATCCATATTTGTGCTGACGTGGCTATCAAATTTGTGCTATATGGCAAAAAAAATTTTATGCATTTAAAATATTATAATAATTTACCCTATTAAAAAAAAACTCATCTTCTTCCCCGAGCCTTTCCCCTTCTCTACAACCCAAACACCCCATCCCACCCCACCCCCACCTCCCCCGTAACCCCCGCCCCCCCACCCTACCAAACCCCACCCCCCCACCCCACCAAACCCCACCCCATCCAAAACCCCAAAAAACGCACCACAAATTCTCCGACACTGCCTCCACCATCTTCTCCTTCAGCAGAGCTCCACCACACCCTTTGACCAAATTGAGATTTAGGTCAACCATATCGGCACCGTTGACCCAACTAGCGAGCTTGGTCCTCTGTGCGCTTGGAAGTCGGGACTCCAATAATGTCCTTCAATTCGCCGAATTTGAGGAGCTCACTGAGATTGGAGACCACAAAAGAAGGCAATGGAGCCAGTGCCGAGGTCGAGGAACATTCCAAATGTGACATACTCGACAACCTTGTCGGCGGCGAGCTTCTTAAGGCATTGTGGGGGGAGAGGAGAGATAGGGATGAGGAAGCCATTAGAGAGGTGGAGAGAGAAGTGGGTCAAGGAAAGAGAGGGTGGGGGTTGCAAAGAGGTGAGGGGGAAGGAAGGGGATCTGGGTGTGGGTTTGGGTTTTTTTTATAAATAGGGTAAATTATTATAATATTTTAAATGCATAAAAAATTATTTTTTTTGCCATGTGGCACAAAATTAGCAGTCACGTCAGCTCTTAACGGACCAATGCATGGAAAATGTAATGAACGTATTATATTGAAATAAAATAGTACGTAAGGTGTGAAAGTGAAATTTTTTAAAGATGTTGTATGAAGTTGCAATAGATCTCAAACATGAAGTGGTAAAGTGTAATTTACCTTTTTTTAATTTATGCATCTTTACTCAAATATTTAATTTAAATACTAAAATATGAAAATTTAATCACTTCCATGAAAGATGGCTACTAGACAATTTATATGTTGTCATATATAATATCCATATCATAGGTTGATAAAACACATTTAACTTATGATAGATGTATCTACGAAAATTGTCACATCCCCGCCTGGGACGGATCACTTCCCGGGCCCGCTCCACCACCGTAACACGATATTGTCCGCTTTGGGCTTACCATTCCCTCACGGTTTTGTTTTTGGGAACTCACGAGCAACTTCCCAGTGGGTTACCCATCATGGGATTGCTCTAGCCCCCTTCTCGCTTAACTTCGGAGTTCCTACGGAACCCGAAGCCAGTGAACTCCCAAAAGGCCTTGTGCTAGGTAGGGATGAGAATATACATTTAAGGATCACTCCCCTGGGCGATGTGGGATGTCACAATCCACCCCCCTTAGGGGCCCGACGTCCTCGTCGGCACACTTGCGACCAGGGTTAGGCTCTGATACCAATTTGTCACATCCCCGCCCGGGGCGGATCACTTCCCGGGCCCGCTCCACCATCGTAGCACGATATTGTCCGCTTTGGTGCTACTGTAGTGGAACGGGCCCGGGAAGTGATCCGCCCCGGGCCGGGATGTGACAATTTGGTATCAGAGCCTAACCCTGGTCGCGTGTGTGCCGACGAGGGCGTCGGGCCCCTAAGGGGGGTGGATTGTGACATCCCACATCGCCCAGGGGAATGATCCTTAAATGTATATTCCCATCCCTACCTAGCACGAGGCCTTTTGGGAGCTCACTGGCTTCGGGTTCCGTAAGAACTCCGAAGTTAAGCGAGAAGAGGGCTAGAACAATCCCATGATGGGTGACCCACTGGGAAGTTGCTCGTGATTTCCCAAAAACAAAACCGTGAGGGAATGGTAAGCCCAAAGCGGACAATATCGTGCTACGGTGGTGGAGCGGGCCCGGGAAGTGATCCGCCCCGGGCGGGGATGTGACAAATTGGTATCAGAGCCTAACCCTGGTCGCAAGTGTGCCGACGAGGACGTCGGGCCCCTAAGGGGGTGGATTGTGACATCCCACATCGCCTAGGGGAGTGATCCTTAAATGTATATTCCCATCCCTACCTAGCACAAGGCCTTTTGGGAGCTCACTGGCTTCGGGTTCCGTAGGAACTCCGAAGTTAAGCGAGAAGGGGGTTAGAGCAATCCCATGATGGGTGACCCACTGGGAAGTTGCTCGTGAGTTCCCAAAAAGCCTCGTGCTAGGTAGGGATGAGAATATACATTTAAGGATCACTCCCCTGGGCGATGTGGGATGTCACAATCCACCCCCCTTAGGGGCCCGACGTCCTCGTCGGCACACTCGCGACCAGGGTTAGGCTCTGATACCAAATTGTCACATCTGGGCCCGGGGCGGATTACTTCTCGGGCCCGCTCCACTACCGTAGCACGATATTGTCCGCTTTGGGCTTACCATTCCCTCACGGTTTTGTTTTTGGGAACTCACGAGCAACTTCCCAGTAGGTCACCCATCATAGGATTGCTCTAGCCCCCTTCTCGCTTAACTTCGGAGTTCCTGCGGAACCCGAAGCCAGTGAGCTCCCAAAAGGTCTCGTGCTAGGTAGGGATGAGAATATACATTTAAGGATCACTCCCCTGGGCGATGTGGGATGTCACAAAAATAAATAAAATTTAATCTATCTATCATTTTTTAAAATAGTTCAAAGAAATTTCATCTTCCATATATTTATAAATCTATAATAGTATATATGCTAAT
This sequence comes from Pyrus communis, assembly GCF_041283825.1. Classification (NCBI taxonomy): domain Eukaryota; kingdom Viridiplantae; phylum Streptophyta; class Magnoliopsida; order Rosales; family Rosaceae; genus Pyrus; species Pyrus communis. The sequence continues at coordinate 19,449,265 of NC_142581.1, forward strand.
ATATATAGTACCTACAACATAGATTAGGTAACCTAATTAAACTTGATGGAGGTAGAAGAAAAAATTGAGATACGAATTAGGAGTAGGAAAAATGAGAAACAATATTTAATTCTTATATTTAATCATCAAATTGAATAAAATATAAACTTATGATAAGGGATGATATTTATCACAGTTTGACAAAAGGATAATGAAAAAAAATTGATGTGGATAATCAGTTAATGGACCTAATCTAACAAAGTGGATTAAACCCAATAACAACTCACAAAATTGAACTTATATCAAGTTTACTTTTATTATTAAAAAAAGTTATTACTTAATAGAAGTGTTTCTAACAAGATTATTTTTTTACAATGATCCTTAATAAAAGTTGTATAGACACAAAACGCTACATCAATAATGGAGCATATCAATTTTTAAGATGACATTAGGAAAATTGACACCTAATCTCTAATAGCTAGCTAATGCATGTACATTTACACTGCTTTCTTTAATGTTAAAAGTCACATGCCAATAAATTATAAGCATGCTGAAGAAGCAAGAAATATTTTGGTTTCAACAATAAGGACTCTACGTTGACGAGTTATTACTTACTCGCAGACTCAAATACTTCGCATCAACTCCAAAAAATGTAAGAAAATTATAATTTATAAAAATGTTGAGTATATTGTTATATATAACTAGCCCAAGTTATTGATCTATAGCACTTCAATTTTATTTAAATATAAATAAAAATGCATGTGTTGGAAATTAAGTAGAAGGCAAATAATATGTTTGGCCGATTTCTCTTCTGTCGTTAGTTTTTTTATAGATTTCATACAAATTAACGTTAATTTTTATTACGTACACACCACGTGACTCTCATTTGGGAACAAAAACGTCATTTCGTTAGAACCTCAGACACAAAAGCTATAAAATTACACAGATTTGCATAGGTCAAAATTTTAGAAATCTAAGGTCTTCAATTCTTTTAAAGAACGAAGTGACCGAATTACCCTTATATGTTGTGCACGTATTTTCATTTAATAGAAATTTGGATAAAATGAATGAAAAATTAACAGGAGAAAATCGGCAAAACAATTTAATTTAAGTCATTAGTTTTTCAATTAAAATTTAAAAAAAAAATTAAAAATTAAGTGAAAATTTAAGAGAAAAATCGACGGTTTACTCTCACAAAAAATGTGAAATGTGTGAAATGCTCGATTGGAAAATCACGTAAGGTCCAGCTACCCCGAAAATTTATTTGTGGTTGAGATTCGATTATTTGATATTTACAAGACATGTGGCAATCCAAGGGCAAGATTGCATTTGAAAAGAGGTGGAGCCCACTGAAAGGGAAGACGGAGAATGGATGTATGATGTGACGAGGGTCACTGTAAGATACCATGGGTTTTTTGTACATGGGGACATTGACATAAACGTAGGCAGGGTTTTATTTTTTTCGTTGAGAGGTGCATTAGGGTTTGTCTTGAACGTAAACTTGACATAAGGACTCTCAGGGCTGGTTTAGAATTGCTGTGCTTTGAAAAAAAGCTGCTTCTGCCGTGCTGTGAGAATAAGCAGCTGTGAAATAAAGTAACAGAGTGTTTGGTAAACTTTTTTGTAAAAGTACTTTTGAAAAAAAAAAACAGTATTATAGTGTTTGGTAAACTTTTATGTAAAACAGATGTGAAAAAAAGCCGGTTTTTCAAAGTTGGGTTTTGTAGCTTCTTGTTTTTGGCTTTTTTTCACCCAAAACTGTGAAAAAAAGCTGAAGCTGAATGTTTACCAAACACAAAAACAGCTTCCAGCTTTTTTTGATACTAGCTTTTTTCAGAATCACCTCAGTACCAAACCAGGCCTCAATCATGTGATTTCATGGCTGAAATGCAGAGGCATTGCCCTGGCCTTCTCTTTCAAAAAGGAGAAAATTGAGAATTTCTTCATTTGACCAGAACACGAATGGTACACGACGTGTTTTTATATAAATAGTGGAAAATTTTATTTTTTAAGTTATTGACTTTTTAACACACAAATCTTACTATTTGTATAATAACACGTGATGTACCTTCCTGTTTTCTAATCACACTGAAAAATCTCTCAAGAAAGTTAAATTTTCTCAAGATTGTTGAGATAATCCAACCTTTGTTTCCATTTGTCTTTATCTAGATTTTTTATGTGCATTGCCTCAAATTTTGTGAGTTTATTTTCTTGGCTAAAGGCTTTGCTCAAGTTTGTTTAAATTCTTAAGGATCCAAAAGCTTCCATTTGTATGGAAACTAAAGAACTTTTCAACTATTATGGGGTGGTTTAGTGATTGTGAACAAATAACAGCCTAGTATTTTATACGGTACGTCTTGAGTTCGATTTTAGCGATAGTGAATCATACGATGGTGTCCAGAGGAGGCCTGAAATGCCTCAGTGAGTCTTTCCGGCCCCCGAAAAGATGGACTGTAGTTTCGAAACCACCAACTGATCCTTCTTCTTTTTTTTTTTTTTTTTTTTTTTAAAAATAAAAAAGAAAAGAAGAAAAGAAAAGAAAATTTCAAATGATTTAAATATAGTTTTGTAGGTTTTCCAACCAATGTTCTACCAAAATTAAATCACATTTTTCCAATATGAGAAGGTGTACCAGGTTCCAATATTTTGCATGGTTTTTTCAGATACATTTTCGTGAACCGTTCAATCCATTATAAATGTGATACCATTTAATCAACAGTGTACCAAGTTCCACCATGAGAAGTACTAAGTTCCAATATTTGTATGGTTTTTCCAATACATTTTCGTGAACCCATCACAAATGCGATATCAAAAGTGTACTTTGGCTCCACAAAATTATGAAGGAAGTCCTCCTCAAAACAGTTTGTGATCGATTCGCACTTGTGATCATAATTGTTAGTCTCATAAAACAATTTGTAAAGGTAATATTTACAAAAAATCAATTAAAACTAAAGTCGTTTAATCAGTCAATTGGAGCAAATAAAAAGACGGTTTGAAATACTTTTACGGACTCCAATCATAATTTTTATACAGTTCGATAACTAAACGATCTCTTATCTTATTGAGTACTTTTGCAGAAATAATTATTAATAATATAAACAATTAATTTCAATTATAAGCAGAAAATTCTATGAATTGACCACAAACTATTTTTGTATAAGAATTCCTCTACAATGTGTTTGTCTTTAATCAATAGCCATTAAGCTCAAATGTAATAACATTTCTATATTTACACCATACACCAATATCAGAGTTTGAAGCATCTAAGTTTTAGTTTTCTTTATAAGGTAAGATAACTCGTCATTTACATGAGTTGAATCTAATGCAACAGATAACAAGCGTTACAAATTATGTTAAGCTTGCGGTGATTAAAGACGAAGATGTTCATTAGCCACCTGTCGCTATCGTGTTACCCAAGGGTTACCAATCCAAAGCAGCGACGGGATAGCAACTAGCATGTTGTTGCCAATAGCAATAGACCGCCCATCAATTGCTGCAAAAGTTGGAGAGCTCACGGTCCAAGCAAAGTAAATTAATAAATCCCTATCCCTATTGTGAGATACAGATCAAGAGTTGGCCGAGTTGACTATGACATACTATGAATGATACGATGATGATCCCTTCGTATATAAAAAAGAGGATATTCTTAATTATATATATATAGAGAGAGTCCTGTTTTTCGGCTTACGATTTAAGAAATTATGATCACTTAACATCCAATTTTAATTCAATAATAAGAAAAAAGTACAACAAAAAAGTTAAATGACCATCTATTATAATTAAGGTCGAATGTTGAGCGTTCACAATTTCTTTGAATCTTTGGATCCATATCTGTAGTGTTTATTTCCAATCTTCTTTTAAAAATAACGTGTCATCAATGTTGAAAATGTGGCCGCTTTTTGATATAAAAAGTTTACAATGTTTTAGAGTATAAAAATTTTGAATCTTCTTCAACTTATCCGATCCGACAGTTAAAAGTAACACACACATTTTTAAATTATTACATCTTTGATTCTCACTCTGCACAATTCTTGAAAATTGATCTCGTGTGGTCGTGGGTTCATCTGGGGGAGGCCTTTTCCCTTAATTAGAGAAAATTGCAATTGCGTTTCTGTGCAGTGGTCTCCTTCAAAAGTTGAATGTTGACGCCCATGGTCCAACCCACGACGAATTGATGTTTTTCCACAAAAGTGTATAGCTTTTAATCTTATCTTAAGTCTAAATCATCCCTTTTCAACTGTTTTCTTTGCATGTATATAATCCATATAATTATATAGAATTATTATTGACACTTCAAAAATCTCATTCTATACTCCAAACTTTCTATATTTGGAAAGAAAAATACACTTGTGATAAGTGTAAAATGAGATTTTTGGAGTTCCAATAACTTCCCTAATTATAATACCTATACATTTTATGTGTTGTACAAATCTGGTTATAATACTATGTTATACTATATTTAATGGTACGAATTTTATGTAAAATTTAACAGTTGTAAAATTTTATTAGTTTTTATGCAATATCTAAATAGTTGATTTTCTGAATCACTTAGTAATACTACCATATAAGAAAATTTGATGTTGTACATCATTTTTCAAAACAAACGTTTCCTTTAATCAAGATAATGTTATGTAATTGTGAAAAGTTCGTGCATATAGAAGTTAGGGATGTTGTATTCATTTTCATGGTTAGTAATGCTAGGAAAGTTACTAAAACTAATTTTATTTTATTTTCTCATTTTTGGTTTGCGCATAAATTGGTACCAAGAATGATTGTCGCCGATTCCAATGCTAATGGTTTGGGTTGATAATTGTAAGAATTTTTTAATGTATCAGGGATATCACATTTACATATCACATTATATCGCTTCTCTACTATAGGCTCATGCATAAGTGAGAGCTAACCTTATCCAAATGTGATATCTATAACACTATTTTTTACATAATATCATTTCTTGTTTCCAAATTCATGATTTGATTTATAATATTTGATTAAAAAAATGAGGAAGAGGACATTGTAAGAAAACAAATACACGTGCGTAATGATTAACTAGAAAAAAAGGGAAAAGGATCCTCGTTGAATTATTTTTCTAGAGGTTCTAAGGATTTCGTAATTGTGATCGTTCATCGTATATCGTGCGATCAAAAATCATTTCAAAATTTAAAATTAAATATAAATGGTACTTAATGAAAACTAACCATATGATATAGAAATCATTTCAAAATTTAAAATTAAATATAAATGGTACTTAACGAAAACTAACCATACGATGTACGATGTACGATGAACGATGAACGATCACGATCATAGAATCCCTAGAATTCATAGGAAAAGGATGAGTTCTAGAGTTCAAGTTGTTCCCACCTGTGCCACAAGTTGGTTTGGCTCTCTGAAGTCCGGGCAGCTAAATTCCATAGTGGCCCATAAAGTAATATTGAAGAGAGATGAGCAAAGGAATCCTGTATTAACTTGTTTATAACTTCGGCACATTTGAAACTTGAAAAAAAATTTCAATTAATATTATTATGACACTTGGTTAATCGGGTGATGTCCCGACATGCTAAAAATTTTCTCCAAGCTGCGTCATGGAATCCCTATGGAAGAAAAACATGCAGTGCTAATTTTTTTTTTGGGCAACAATATACACATAATTAAACAATGATGCATAGAAAAAAACGTGTGTTGTTATCATAATTAGTGAAAGTCATTGAGTAAATATAGTGTTCTCAGTTACGAGAAAACGCGTTTAAATTTTTTATACAAAAACATTTTCTTTTTTTATAAAAACCAAAAGCACTTATGGGCGTGCCACAAAATGTAAGAAGTCATATATGGATGGCTAGTTACTTGAAGGTTAGGTAAATATTATTTGGTTGGTCTTGACTTAAAAACCTTTAATATTCTGTGTGGGAAGAGTTTAGTGGAGGGATGCAAACCGCGTCGGCCCGCTGCTTCCTCGTTAAAAATATGGGTTGAAAAAAGACAAAAGTAGAATAAGGGTCAAAACGGTGGGCCCAAAAACCGAAAGCCGAAAGCCGAAAGCCGAAGCCGAACCAAGTGTTAGGAAAGCATGTGACACACTTTTGTTTCGAGTTGAAACGCCGAACCAAGGGTTAGGAGGAGAGGAATAACTTCAAAGCATGTGACACACTTTTGTTTCGAGTTGAACTGCCGAACCAAGTGTTAGGAGGAGAGGAATAACTTCAAAGCAGGTGACACGCTTTTGTTTCGAGTTGAACCACTTGTTGCTCCGATCCGACTACAGACTGGCGGTCTGCCATACTGTATCTGTAGTACAACTTAAGGTTAAGCTGGCTGGGAATTCGCTTCACATTTAAAATGTGTGTAGATGTTTGCACCACATAGAGCTTTTTTAACTAAAAATGTCGAGAGTATGAATTTCAAATTAGAAAAAAAAAAGGAACTTTACATGTGTTTATAAGTAATTTGACAATTCTTTATATTGCCAATTGATTTATGGTAGGATCTTTCATTCATGGTATTAGAGCAGGTTGTCTTATGTGTAAAACCCAACTACCATGCGTACTCCACGGCACACCAATTTGTGGTATCTACGTGTTAGACTTGAAAATTCGTCACACGTCAGAGCGTGATGAGAGTATGAATCCACATCGGGAAAAAAAGAATTCAGCTGTTTCTCATATTGACAATTAGTTTTATGATACAATCTCAACTTTCTTTACAATGAAAATAATTTCTTTTATAGTAACCTTGAGTAGAAATTGAAGATCAATTATTTGGTTCATGAATCATGTAAATCTAGATGCATTCACACATTCCTATATGGCCATAAGCATACACACAGATGAACAACTGAGCAATGCCCATGGCTTGCAGGAAAGCAGTTTGCTATTCGAAAGCAACGACATTGGAAATGAAACACCTCACTTCTAAATCTAGACAACTAAAATCACATTTTTACGAGCACATATCGCCATAATAATATGGAAGAAACAGTTAACAGAAAACACAACAAAATGAAACAAGTCTTCTGCATAAAGTTTCTTACCAGTGCACTACTACTAGCTAACACATATGATCAACTAGAAGTAATAATCCAAGTTTAACAAATAAAAGTTTAGTACTTGACATTTCATATAGATATGCTAGCTAGCTAGCTTCTAGTTCCTTCACATTGGGCTTGCTGACGGGCAGTGACGGAGTCAGAATTTTATAATAATGAGGTCATAATATAAGCTTCAAAAAAATTGATCATACTTCTATTTATATTGTCGATGATGTGTTCTCTTATTTTAGGAAAAACGAAGAGTTCAAACAATAAAGAAGGACGGAGAAGATCTTTTGTCAACAAAGGTGGAGAGTGATTTTAACATATGCCTTAATAAAAGTGTAGCAAGTTGAATGTTCTTTCTTAGATTTTACAAAGTTTAAAAGGAGATTTGAGTTCAGGCTTCAAGAAGAAGAGAGAAGAGAAAGAAGAAAATATAGGAGAAAAGACAAATTAACAAAGAGGATTAATTGAGTTGTCACGGTCATGGGTACTTAATGCCCCCACTGTAGCTCCGCTACTGATGATGGGCATCTTGTGGGGAGCTACAGATGATGGGCATCTTGTGGAAGGCTCGGAACTGGCGTTGGTCACCATGGGAGCACAAATGAGAAGTAAAAACTACTAACTAGACACCTTCCAGCTATCTTTGAACACTTTCTTGTACGAAAGTTGCATATGAAAACATTGTTGTTGTTCATATGTAGATAAAAAACCTCCTCATTACTTGGGTCTAGAGGTTAGCCTCTCAGCGATGATTGCATAATCCTAATACATCTCTTGGTCAGGGGAATAAACCTTGTGTTCACTCAAACACAATTTCCCAACTCTTGACTCGACAATATTGTTAGACTAGACTTAATTAATCTAGAATCATCTCCGTGATTGTAGTATTATTATAGGAATGTAATTTCCAATTGTGGTTAATGTAAAATTTCTACCTAAATAAGGATTAATCGAACCCTAGATATACTGTAATATTTTCCACACATTAATATAAGAAGCCATAATTTCACATGATATCATTTGTCTAAGTTTCGTTTAGGTCCTAGAATTTTTCTTGTTCTCTCTCTTTCGTTGAACCACTATTCAACGAAGACCAAGTCCATACGACAAATCACAGCTTGTTACCATTCATACTAGGTTTAGGGTTCTTTTCTTTTTCACGGTCACCATCATCTTTCCTTTAGTCTTCCTTTTTGTCCTCTACCTACAATTTTCAAGCCAAAAAAAAAAAAGATCGAAAGCCAAAACCTAGCAAGTGGTCCTCTAATATAGAGTGTTGCCCTTGCACAATAATATGGATTCAGTCGACTCTCTAATTTAATATCTAAAATAACAAAGCTATTGTTTAACCGAATAAAAAAAAAAAAAAAAAAAAACCCAACTTTACCGTCCTTCTATCGCTCATGGCACCATCTTTCTGTCTCCCTGGTTGCACATATAGGTAGCAATCTGCCCCTTTCCATCAACCCAACGCGCAGCAGCCTTTTGCCCATATCAGCCCAATTGTGCTGCTGGCCCAGTTCACTCCTACGAGCCACAACACCATGTGGCCTTCCTTCCCACCACAGCATCAGCAAGGCCCATCAGCCCACTCTCTCGGGCTTGCAGCATTCTCAAACATACTCGGCCCAGCCTGGTGCTACAATTGCAACACCTCTCACCGTACACAGCAGACTTTCCCCTTTCCCTGTTCCTCTCCCTTCCCCGGCGCTCACTTTACACGGCAGCCCAAATCAGTTTTGTATCCTGACACAGGTGCTACTCAACCGGCCAATCTTCCTTGGTTCTTCATATGCAGCCCTATGCCAGTCCTTTTATCGTCTATTTGGGTACTGGTGATAATCTAATCATTACTCACACTGGTAAAATCCCTCTTTCTCTCGGTTCCTCTAATTTTCTTCCTGCCCTTCATAATATTGCTCGTTTTACGCAAGATAATTTAGTCTTCTTTTATCTTTGCTCCTCACTTCTATCAAATCTGTGATTTACTTACCAGTGTGCTACTTTTTCAAGGCCCCGTAAAGATGCGCTTTATCCCTCGTCTCTGTCTTCCAGTGCATTTTCAGCTTGTTAAGCTAATGTACCATCTCCTCCACCACTTGGCATCAACGTCTGTCATCTATCGTCTTCAGTGTTTCGTATTTATTCTAGTTTAGGTCCTACGGTCAAAGTCAATAATTTTTTTTTTGTACGCACCGTCCACTCAATCACTCTCTCTCAATTTATTATCCTAAAATTTCATAGTTTTTAACATTTGGTACATGAAGTTTTTTTCATCCCAGAGTCATACCTCAAGTCTTAATTTTGGAATAGTTTCATACATCCATTAAGTTTTCCGTTAGAATTTCTATTAACTGATGACGTGGTGCCCACGTGAACAATTACTAGACGCCATGTGTCAATAGGGGGCCCACTTCAATATTAAAAAAATTAAAAAAAAAAAGTTGGAAAACCCACCCGTCTTCTCCCCCAACCTTCCCTTCCTTCTTCCCTGCAACCTGCATCCTCCCCCAACCTTACTTCACCACCAGTCTCCCCCAACCTTCCCCCACCTTCCTTTTCCCTATGTAATTTCTTTCCTACCCCCTCTCTCTCTCTCGAAAATCACTACAAGCCTAACCTATGTGGATATTTCTCCTCCTACCATAATTTCTTCCCCATTCCCCTCTTTAAAATCCCTTTCTGCAACTTGCAATTTGCCATCTCCTTTAACACACTCAAATTATAATTTGTAAAACCCTAATTTTTACCCATTTCTCTCTTCGCTGCTCCAGAAAAAAAAAAAAAAAAACGTAATTTCCATTGGAGAACTGACGAGAAGAATTGGGGTTGCAGAGGAATAGAAGATCGAAGCTGGGGAGGGATAGATGCATGTCACAGGAGTGAAGGAAGGAAGGTGAGGGTTCTTGCACTTCCTATTGCAGGTTGCCTAGGTATTCGACCCCTTCCTGAAAGCTCCATCCTTTATTTCAATCTCTCTCTTGGCTTGCGTCAGCGATGAGAGCTGGATCCCTCTCCCCAAACTACTCTCCGATCGCCTCTCTCTCCAGGAAGACGACCGCCGCAACAACGACAATGACCAACCCGGTGCTCAGTTATTGTCCACATGGGTGCCACATCATCAATTAACAGAAACGGAAAACTTAACGGATGTATGAAACTGTCCCAAAATTAAAACTTGAGGTATGACTTTGGGATGAAAAAAATTTCATGTACCAAATGTTGAAAACTATGAAACTTCAAGGTAGTAAACTGAGATTAACCCTTAATTCTAATACTAATAGTATTTGTGCTCTTCCTTATTCTCTGTTAGTCATTCTAATGTGCGGACGTCTTCGGTTACCTTTGTCAGTGGGTTTTTGTTATTATATACTCTTTAGGGATGATTTATCTCGTTACTATTGGATTTTTCCTATGAAACAAAAATATGGGGTATTTTTATCACTTTAAACACTTTGTTGCCATGATTCGTAATATGTTTCAAGCCACTATTATGGTTCTCCAAAGTGACAATGGTATTAAATATGTCAATCAATCATTCTCTCTGTTATGCCATGCCAATGGCATTAACCAACGCTATTCTTGCCCCCACACCCCTAACAAAATGGCCTTGCAGATTAAAAACCTCATTACATTCCCATTCTTATTTGTTCCATTCTCCACACTGCTAACTTACCTTATACATTGAAGCCCCTCATCCTCCCACATATTCTCATCTCCGGGTATTTGGGTGTCTTTGTGTTTATCTATGTTGCGTCACGTTATTTTTAACGAATCATACTTTCTCTTACAGTATTTTACAGTTTTCATGTTTTTCGGAGTATACAAATTTACCATCATCCCGGTCACTACATATGTGTACTACCTCCTCCCTGCGTCTCCACTTTTAGACCAGGCCCTTTTTTCTGTTTGCCTTATTGCTTGCGTCTTTCTGTCTGCCACTGGGCATCCCTTTTTACAAGCCCAGCATCAAGGCTCACCTTGAAGGCTCAAGACTACTTCCATAGCTCCAAAGCCCAAGTTAGTAATTGGCCCACATCAGCTTGCCATCTTTGCTTTAAATCATGTGCCCAACATCCTCTTTTCAACTTCAGGGTCGTACCCTGTCACTCTTCAGCCTATCCTTCTGGCTCGTGCTATCTCCTTTAGCATATTTCTCTGGACTTGTGCCTTCGCCAACAATCAGACCTTTTGGGCTCGTGCCCTTTCCTCCACAACATGCTACCTCAATCTTTGCACCAATCATCCATGAACTAGCTGTAGCTGCTTCCTCAGCTACCACTTCTACCCATTCCATGATCACTCGCTTAAATGATGGGATCACCAAACCTAAAACCCACAATGAGGGCACTGTGTGGTATTATCTTCTGCATACTCTTTTAGCATTTCTTAAAATTGATGTACCTATGTGTTTTTCACAGGCTTCCAAACATCATCATTGGCGGCTTGCCATAACGAAGGAAATTAATGCTCTCTTGCGTAATCAGACACGGTCCCTTATTTATTCTCATCCAGCACAGAACACTGCTAGCTGTAAATAAGTCTTCCATATTAAGCATGATCTTCATGGCTTAGTCAAAAGGTATAAAGCTTGTCTTATGGCCATGGGTTTTCATTAGTAGTGTCACGCCTTGATCTCGAGATACATCCAAGATTGACAGGTGACGTCACCTCGTACTTGTACGTCTATTATACCTTGCCTTCGGGATAAGAACAAGACACCATTCAAGGTCCAATAGCTAACTTTGCGTTTACTCTATAGCTGGCCTACGTACCCTAAACAAGGATCAACCCATTCGTAATTCACCATATAATAAGTATCGACATTTCTCATGCCACTATTTAGCAGAACCCATAAAGATTTCCGAATACTTAATTTCTGAAACTCATGCGCTTGATTCACTAAATTCCAAACTAGATAATGAAACATACGATTACTAGGATTGCCCTTCGTCAATCACATATACCATATTTCTTTCCAACAACAATTCCACATTCACAACAAACAATCAAATCAAAAAATCAAAGATGCATAATATTGACGTTTAACTACATTAATCAACCAATAAAATCATTTATCACTTCGTTAAGTTTAGTACAGGTGACCTTTGTAAGTTGGTTGTATTACCCTACCTGAATACAAAGCAATAGCATATAACTCTAAGTTACCAACACAAACATAAGCTTGAGCCGCTTCTATGTTTCTACAATCTAGACTAACTCAAGGAATACCAAATATAATATGATTCTGTGCCACTCAACGAAATTGAGGCTAAGTGGGGTATCCAGACCACTCAACAGAATCTCACTCTAGAATACGTAGGGTTCCCTAATGCGGATTAACCAAGCGAATCCATATGCATCCATCTAATAGGCAGTGACCCCTTAATATGGATTAACCAAGCAGAGTCATGCCTATAATGCTAATGGTCCCCTAATGTGGATTAACCAAACATGACCAACTATGGAACTAAGTGATCGTATAGGTAGTGACCCCCTAATGCAGATTAGCTAAGCAAAGTTACCCCTATAATGTGCATGGTCCTTTAATGTGGATTAACCAAGCAGGACTATAGGCATGTATCCAATAGTGTGGCCCTTAATGTGAATTAACTAAGTAAGACTAACTATGGAACATGTAATCGTATAGGCAGTGACCTCGTAATGCGGATTAACCAAGCAGAGTCACCCCTATAATGCATATGGTTTCCTAATGCGCATTAACCAAGTAGGACCATAGACATGTATCCAATAATGTGGTCCCTTAATGAGGATTAACAAAGCAAGACCATATACACGAATCAAATGGTGTGGTCCCTTAATGCAAATTAACCAAGCAAGACCACCTATGTGCACCATGTAACAAGGTAGGCAGTGACCTCCTAATGCGGATTAACCAAGTAGAGTTACCCCTATAATGTGTATGGTCTCCTAATGCGGATTAACCTAGCAGGACCACATACATGCGTCAAATGGCGTGGTCTCTTAATGTTGATTAACCAAGTAAGACCACCCGTTTTCCACACTGTTACATAGTGCATCATCATAATCACACATCATACATCAATTCAATATGAATTACAATTGCTAGCATACACACTATTGATACTACAAGACAAATGAATATCCATTTACACATACCATTTATATCTTCTAGTAGTTCAATACCCCATAACATTAGTAAGGTGCCAACCTCACGCAACCAAAGCACACACATCCTTTAGGATGATCCATTGACCAAACTATGCTTACTAGGCTCTATTGGATATCTAGTAATATCAATTTTAGTATTTATAAATGATTCAAAACATTTTGACCAGAAGTTAGCCATAGGTCAACGTGGTTAACCGAAACTCAACAGTAGGAATGGTTTTTTTGATGATGTGCATATTCTTTTGGTTGATGTTTGATCCCCTTGATTGTAGTAGGCATTTGCCTTGGAGTAAAATTGGGGGGTTTTTCAAATCTTGTTGAGAGGTAGAAGTTTCCTTTGCACTTTGCGGTAAGTTCCATTATGTTGCAAAGGTTTCGAATTCCCTAAGTACTTAGAATTTATAAGATCAAGGAACAATGCTGATTCTTCCCTTCTGATTTGTAGGCTTGAACTTGTTGAAAACAAGTGTTGATTCATGGTTCCAAAGGTGAAAGTTGCACTTTAAAATTTGTAGTAACATAGTCTTTGTGTCTGCCGTATTTTGAATGAGTTTTGATGCATTAGTGTCTGATTATCACTTTCCGGCATCTCTGTTTCTGCTTAGAGTCATATGACTGGTTTTGGCAGTAGGCATTGGATGCTTTTTGGGCTCCCATCCATGTGCTGCTTTCGATACTTAATCAGAGAAGAAATAAGCATTATGCCTTTTCCATTTGAATGCCACATGACTGCCCTTATGATAGCCAAGCTTTAACTTTGGTCCATCTTTGAAATGCCATGGAAACAGCATCCCAATATGCTTTGTTGGAACTTTACGAATATGAAGGAAGACATCATCATCTTTAATTTCTCTTTTTTCTTGAATTTGTACCCCAAATGGGATTTCGTAGAAGTTTATGCAAAGGTATCCTCCATGTCAGAGATCACTTTCCGGCACCTCTGTGTCTGCGTGTAGACATGCTGTGCCGGGAAAATTTCTTGACGAGTAGATTTTGACTGTCCCCTTAAAGATCACCTTCCGGCACCTATGTGTCTACATAGAGACATGCTGTGCTGATAAAATACTTAACAAGTAGGTCCTGATATTTTTGGAATGATTTTTCTTTATTTTCTAACTCACAAACCGTTGCTGGTATTTCTTGATTATCATGATCAGAGGAGTAGTCGGGCTTATACTTAAGATACTCTGTTCACAAGAAACCTTTTCTGGTGGTTTGTTGACAATTTTCTTGTATGAACTTAAGGTTGTTGAATCTAGGTAGTTGATTATGCCTTTTTTTTACCCCACTTTTGTTTGCAGCACAACATCAAACAAAAGAGATAAATAATTTAATAGAACTTGTCTTTATACTTGGTGATGAATGATCTTCTTTGGATCTTGACACGGAAGCAGGAACGGTTGAACTTCTTGTTCTCTTTTCTGGTAGTACTTCATTGCTTTTGGTATTTTCTCTCAAAATTTCTCTTATTTTTTGTAGAGTATCTCTTCCTTTTTTTGTGTTATGTTTTTACTGCAACTGATGCCTATCTATAGACGTCTTAGGAGGGCTCTAGAGTTTTACATGAGGGAGATGGAGGCCATGTACTCCACCACTTTCTCTTAACTTTACCCACCAATTGTCCAGTCCTCCACGTTAAGCCTAGTAATTCCTGATACGATACGATAGCCTGATACGACACGAAATTAATAAGTGTTCGGGTCGACACGATAATGAATCAGGTCGTCATCAAGTAACTTGATAAGCACCTGTTAAGATAACGGGTTGGTTCGATTTTACACGTGGGTAACACGATACACGATAAGTAAAATATTAATTTTATAATTTTATAACCCTAAAAAAAATACTATAATAATTATATATATTAATTTAACAATTTTATACCCCTAAAAACTATAATAATTATATATATATATTAAATTAAATTTTAAAAATTGTTGACCATTGAATTGGCTTAAATATACATACCATTTAATTTTTCAAGTGTTATAAACTTATCCGTACAAAATAAATAAATTTAAATCGACTTAATAAATAAATAAATATATACACACACACACACACACACACCATTGAACTTGATGGGATACGAATTCAACGAAACTAATTTCAATGATCCAACCGTCAAATCTATTTGTATAAGCTTCAAGATTGCATACGCCAGGAATCGCAAAAAACAAACATTCAGAGATCAAATAATGGGACAAAACTTTTCGACGTTTATAAACGAAAAATCACGATTTAACGGTTATTTTAACTCCGATTTTGATGATTTTTACAACTACACTCCTTGACCCTATATGAATACAATGAATGAATTCGATCTTCAATTTAAAATAATTACACAAGTGTGTACTACAAAATCTTATGTTAAGTGTTAGTGAATCTATTGTTTTGATGGGACATGCATTCTACGAAACTAATTTCAACGATCCAACCGTCAAACTTGTTTGTATATGCTTCAAGATCACATACGCCAAAAATAGCAAAAAACAAACATTTAGAGATCAACTAACGAGACAAAACTTTTCAATGGTTACAAACGAAAAATCATGATTTAACGGTTATTTTAACTCCGATTTTGATGATTTTTTTAACAGCTACACTCCTTAACCCTATATGAATACAATGAATGAATTCGATCTTCAATTTAAAATATTTACACAAGTGGATACCATAAAATGTTATGTTATACTTAATGAAAGTATAAATAAACTCCGAGTGTTAGTGAATATATCGTTTTGATGGGATACGCATTATATGAAACTAATTTCAACGATCCAACCGTCAAACTTGTTTGTATATGCTTCGAGATCGCATACACCAAAAATCACAAAAACCAAACATTCAGAAATCAAGTAATGGGACAAAACTTGTTTGTATATGGTATAATACTATTGTTTTATTTCTTTTCATGATTATTTTGGTAAACTTCTCATAATTTGAATGGTTTTTAATGTTTGGTTTTTCTATACTTAGTTTATGCGGAAGAGAGTTCTAACGTGGAAAACCGTAGTGAAAACATCATCAACGTAACTCTTGAAGGCAATAGATCAAGCCAAAGTTCCAATACAATTTCCCCATGATGATCGATGAAAATTGAGGATTTTGTAAAATGAATAACATGCAAACTTTGAGTTCCAGTGGCAAGGTTTAGACTTTTGAGAACGGCTTTTCAACCTTGAAAACAAAAACTCTTTCATTTTGCATATCCTTGCCCATTTAACATTTTGTAATAGATTAGTAGTGTATGAATTTTTTTTTATTAGGCTCTTATTTTCGAGTGTAGATGTAGTACTTAAACGACAAATGTGTTTTAATGTTTTGAAGTAATATTTATGTGGCAATGTATGGTATGTGCAAATTTAAGAAAAAAATATATTTTTCTTAACGGGTCATAATGGGTCGGGTTACTTGACCCGTTATGTAAAGTGACCCGACCTGTTAATGACCTATTAAGATAACAGGTGTGACACGACACGATCCATTAAGATAACAGGTGTTACACGAAAACGACATGAACACGACAGACATGACCCATTTGCCAGGCCTACTCCACATCTTTTTGTTGCAGAAAAATGGGGAGCTCGTGTTTTGCATGCCACTTCCCCTTTTTGTAGGAAGAAATACATATTATTTATTTATGGATGTTGATCTGTATGTAAAGCCCATCTTCACCTTTTGGACTGGATTATATTTTCATTATGTCTTATAGCTCGATCAAATTTGTATGGACTCTATTTCTTATATATTATATTTTTTTGTTGTTCAACAACCTTATTTTTGATAATTACTTCCACCTCAACCAATCATCTCCAAATGATAACATCCTCCACATCCGGAAAACAAAATGGTATCTTGTATGTGCATCCTTTATCCATGAACTTTTTCTGAAATGTGGGTACCCGAACCATTTATTCATTGGGTCACTACCTCAACTTGTTTATTTACAAACAACCAAAGCAACCTAAAAAAAGGAAACTTTTCCATTTCCTGGCATGCCTCACACCTTAATTATTTGATGTAGCAATCTCAGACATCCCACAAAGTGGGGTGATACTTCTTCAAGTACTTGCTATTTAGAGGATTTTTCTGAAGGTTTTCCTCCATATCAGCAAGGTGACATGCCATCTTGCTCATTACTTGAGTGATGATAAATGGCCCCTCCTAAGTCGGGCTTTGTTTCCCAAAACCTTTAACTTGCGCTCGAATGGGCAAAACTACATTCCAGACTGGATCTCCCCCCTTAAATGACTTGAACTTCACCTTCTTGTTGTATGCTTTAGCAATCGTTTCTTTCTCTGCTTGGATGTTGTTCAGGGCCTCAATTCGGGCAATAGGTCTTCTATGCCTTGGTACAAAACTTGAGTGTATTCTTCAGTGTGCAGCCCGAATTGATTCTGAATTCTCACATACGTCATAATGACCTCCATTGGGAGCACAACATCCTACCCGAAGGTGAGGGTTAAGAGCGTGGTACTTGTTCCCGTCCTCATACAAGTTTTGTAATCTTATAACGTGTCGCCAAGCTTTTCATGCCACCTCTCAGGATTATCCCTAACCATTTTTTTAATAATATTCACAAGGATCTTATTACTGGCCTCTGCTTGACCATTGGATTGAAGATAATAAAGACTTTACTGGATCATTTTTATTTTGAACTTGCTCGCGAATTCCACGACTTCCCTTGAAATGAAGGAGGGTCCTTTATCGGTGACAATGGTTTCGGGTTATCTCATAACGATGTAGGATTTTAGTCTCTATGAACTTGATTACCGCTATGGAATTTATAGATTTTACTGCCAAGGCTTCAACTGATTTGTAAAGTAATCCATTGGTATGATGAAGACAATGTGTCCTTTTGCTGAAAGTTGGAAATACTTGCCCGATGAAGTTCATAGCCCACCTTCTAAATGACCAAGATTTCACAACTATGTTAAAAAACACAGAAGGGACGTGCTGAAGATGTCCATGCTTTTGACACTCTTCATACCCCTTGGTATAAGCCCTACAATATTTCTCAAATTTGGGCCAATAGTACCCCTATCTATGTAATAACCATCTCATCTTGGTGCCCACTTGGTGTGCTACGAACAAGCTTTCATGTACCTCTGCCATTACCCTCATCTACCCTTCCATCCCCATGCATTTTAACAACAATCCATCTACGATTTTCCTTAATAAAGTCCCCCCCATAATGTGTATTTGAAAGCTTGTCGCATAAACCTTCTCTGAGTGGAGATTGAAGTGTCCTTTAAGTAACTGATAATGAGAGTCCTTCAATATTTGGGCGTTAGTTCGATCTCCATGACCTTCAAGTCGAACCCTCTTTCAAAGATGGAAGTGAGGGTCTTGCTTTGTACCTTGACTTGTCTGTCACGCATTTCCCCTTGAATTTGGACACGCAACACAATTTAGGCCATCTAATTGGCTACCATGTTTGCTTCCCTAGGGATGTGGCTGATGGAAACATTATTTCCCCAAAAACTTAACAGCTGGTATAGGCTACCATGTAATAACTTGCCATCGTGGTCTGCTTGCATTTCTACTCCTCGTTCAGTTGGTGGATAACCTGCACTAAATCTCCAAACACTTCTACTTATTTTTCTTCCAATTCCATCAGCATTTTGAGCCCGATGATCACGGCCTTCTAATAAGCTATGTTATTAGTGAAATCCTCATAATCTAGCTGTAGTGTATAGCAGTGCTGAGTTTTGTTCCAATAAATAATTATGATACCTACCCCAGAAGACTTGTTTGTGTATGAACCAACAAAGCACATTTTCTAGGAAGTGATCCATAAACTGACAATCCTATCACTTTCTTTAACCAAGCAAGCTTGTTGGTCCGATGAGATCTTCCTGTAAGGAATCCAAGCGCTGGTTACTTCTAGAGAATCAGGAATGTTGGTATTGCTATCATATTCCTCATGATGTTCAGCAAGAAAATCTGCAATGCTCTTTTATTGCTCTTTAGGGTACATACTGGATGCTAAATTCAAATAACGCTATGATTCATTTGCCAATCTTTCTCGACAACATAAGCTTGGAGAGCATACACTTAATCACATTGGTTTTGGCGATAATATAGATATTGGATGGTAGCATGTAATGTCCCAGCTTTGTTGCAGCGAAATACAAACTCAAGCATAATTTCTCAATTGGGGTGTACCTTGTTTCCATGTCCCATGTCAGTTAATGTTCGACTAAGATAATAGGCTGCTTGATCTTTCCCATTCTCATTATCTTAGGCCAATAAACACCCCATTGGTTTTTCAGCGGCAGAAATATACAACTCTAATGGCTTACTCCTTTGAAGAGGCATTAGTACCGGTGGTGATGCTAGGTACCTTTTGATACAATCAAAGGCCTCATGGTGTTCATTGTTCCATTCAAACTTCTCTCGCCTTTTTAACCTTAACAACGAGGTTAGGGGGTTGTATTTTTCCTACTAGGTTCACGATGAATCTTCTTCGAAAATATTTCCTAATAGATGTTATAGATGTCATTTGTTGGCAGGGGTTGGCATTTCCATGATGGCCTTAGCTTTATTCTTGTATACCTCTATACCCATTTGATGCACTAGGAACCCCAAAAAGTTGCTCGATCTTACTCTAAATGCACAATTCTTGGGGTTCATTTTCAATGTGTGCACTCTCATCTCTGTAGGGCCTGCTTGAGGTCTCTCATGTGATTTCTTCTAAACTAGACTTGACAATAATGTCGTCAATGTAAACTTCCGTGTTATGCCCAATGAGGTCCTGGAAAATTGCGTTCATTGCCTTTTGATATGTGTCTCCGACATTTTTTAGCCTGAAGGGTATCACCACATATTCATAGGCTTCCACGTAGCCTAGGCATCTAACGCTGTCTTATGTATATCCTCATTCGCCATTTTAATATGGTTGTAGCTAGCATTTTCATCCATGAAGAACATAATCTTATGTTTTGCTATCGTATCGACGGACATGTCGGCTATAGGCATCGAGTACCCGTCTGTAAGGGTTGCCTCATTTATATTCCTATATTCCACACAACATCGAATAGCCTTGGTTGATATTTTCAAAATGGGTACAATATTAGCTAATCATTACACATATTTTGCATGTCTAATAAAGCCTGCTTTCACAATGTTTTCTATTTCTTCTTTGACCTGTCCTTCGATCTCCTTGGACATTCTTCTAGATGCTTGTTTCACGCGCTTGTATCCTTTATTGATTGGTATCCTGTGCTCCACCAAGCCTCGATCTAGCTCCGATATCTCGGTATAATGCCACGCAAAACAGTCTATGAATTCTTGAAGGAGGGCAATCATCTTCCTCGAGCAGGCCACTAATCTGTATTGGCCTAAGATCGTCCTCAGTTCCTAAGTTGATAGTCTCCAAAGGATCTTGGACCTCGGGTGCTAGTTTATCTGGCTTTGTTTACAAATAGTCTATTTCTTATTGGCCTTCGGGTTCCTAGTTTGGCTAATCGAGGTTGTGAGTGAACTATGTCATGTGAATGGCTGTCTTTATCTCCTATTCTCCTTTAATCTCTTTACCAGGCTCACTTATACTTCTAGAGCTTCCTTCTCCTTATTCCGCCATTTCTCTGGCTGAATCTTGCCTCATCCTCCTTCTGTCATCTCCGTACTTCAACAATCTTTTTATTAAGAACCTGATTGCTCTACTTAGTCATTCCTTCACTGATATGTATCAGTCATTGATGTTGGGAGGTGGGGGTACATAAAGCCTGCCTCATTCTTCTATGGTGAGGCATATGGCATGCTCTAAAAGCTTTTGGGCCGTCACCTTGGAGGATACGCCACTACCCTCTCCACTGAATGTAGGAAAAATGGCATTTTAAAGTTGATGGGAAATAGGTTTTGCTCATCGGCATACGTCGGGTATGACTTTTGGTGCTACCTTGAACATTGGGTGAACCTATGGTTGGACATTTTGCATAACCATCATTCTTAGCTCAACTATCTCATTCTTGAGCTATTGCTTTATTGCATAATTCACTGCGACATTCAATGTACCCTGCTTCAGGCTGTTTTCACATTAGTTTGGCATTCCTACTAATGATTCGAATTGCTTCCAATTAGATTCCGCACTCTTTTTATTGATCAAAGGTGGAGGTTTGTATGGCACTAGCTTTACGATAGGTGTGGGTAACACATCAACCCAGATATCCAAATGACACCTGGATGACACGTGCTGGCTGACACTTCACAATAACGAAAGCCATAGTCATGTGAATATGCATGAATATAATGAAACATATAATCAAAATGTCATGCAAGAAATGACAATTAAAAGATCATACAACCGATAACAAAAATAATAATAATAGAAGGAAGGTCATAAAATAAAAAAGGATGTTCAACAATCACAATTCCGAAAGAAAAGATGCAAGAATATGTTCAGAGCATATTACTAGTCGAGAGTGCTAGGAGAAATGAAAGACATTAAAATTACAATTAAACAAAAGAAGTCATATACTGGTAGGAGGATACAAAATCACCAGTATGGAAATGCCTCGAAGCTCGGGTTGTATTCCTCATCACTATGTCCTGAAGGGGTCGCAAAAACAAAAGTTATAATTTATAATGATAGTAATAATATGAAAATCAATTTCTTTCTTAACATACTAACCCCCTGTTTTGAAAACACATATCTACATAATAGGTTTTTCTAAAAACTCTACATGCTATAAAACATTCATACGATAAAATCTCTAAAAGTGATAACAAAGCACCCGAGGGCAAATCCAAAGAGTTTTAGAAGTCAAAACAATGATGTACTCAACTAGGGGTATCATAGTCGCTTAAAGGCATAACCATCACCCGAAGGTGAAGCTGTACGACTCTGAGTTACGTCAGAAAAGAAATATAACTTAACACTGACACTAGCCGTGGCTAGTGAAACTGTCCGACATTAGTTTTGCCAGTGAAGTTGGGAGTATGTCATAAATGCCCCACTGCTCCTCAACTGTGTCTATGGCCATAGATTTATACATACTCATGTTGTGTGTATGTGTTGTATGATTACCCACTAGATAAGCACCGAAAAAAAGCGTAACCAAACTCTCATACCAAGTGTAGAATACCAAAACCTCATCATCCGAAATCATAAGAAATTCCAAAAACGTGATTTCCATAAATGTAAGTTCTCATAAACTTTAAACCAATAAATCATAAATATTTCATAAAAGCAATTTAGCTAAAACATAAATTCTCCAAAAATCATAAGATAAAATTTCATAAATATTTCGTAAAAAAAAAATTAAATAATTTATAAAGCATAAACTTAGAAATTCAGTAAACTCATTATAAAGCATTATTAATTCATAAAACATAGAATTATAAAAATATGCTTCCATGTATGCAAGCCTGATAGTTTATAAAAACCATGCAATTTGAGAAGGGGACACTCACAAATATTTCGCTACTGGGAGTCGATCGAACTAGGAAGGACATGATCACTTCCAACCAATGCACCTAAACACACATAGGGACCATTTATTAAAACTCTACTAAAATGATCGAATTTGGGAAAACGGACGGCGGATTCGGATTTAGCACATCGGAAAACCTAAGGAGGAACCTCGGGTTCTCCCACGTGTCGCCATGGTGTGGCAGCCCGAGTAACCATGCACCACCCCACGCGCCATCGTAATCGCTGCTGTGGACGGCGACGGAGCATAGTGCCTTCAACGGAGGCACGTGTACTCCACGCGCAGGCCAAGACAGTTCCACGTAGCCTACGAGTCGCAAGTACACTTGTACTTGCTTTCTTCAAAATTTTGGAATTTTTCCACCAATTTCAAAAGCTCATTTTGAGCTTGATACAAGTCTAAATCAAGTGATTCAAAAGCCAAAATGTAGTTAGGAATGTGGATAAGAGCTTTATACCTTTAGGAGGCCCAACAGAGATCGGAGTTTGTTGGAAAAATGGCTGGAAGGTGGCCAAACGACCACAATTTTGAGTATTCCAGAATTTGCATAGTGACTTCCCTTATGTTTTTCGTGTGCTTACACCACCAAAACCACCCAAAAACTTACTAATCGTGAACCTAAACATGATCTACCCGAGTAGGGACCAATTTTGAGGCTTGCCTTTGCCGGAGATGGCGATAATTCACCGGGAAATTTTGCACAGTAATCACTACTGTGCAGTCGAGAAAGGAGAGAAGAAAAGGACCTAAGTGGCAGAGATTTGTGTCCAGGGGTCAGAGATGGTATTGGTGGTGGGGGGGGGGTCTGAGTGTATGTGGGGGTGTGTGCGCGCGCTTAACAATAGAGAGAGATGGTGTACGAGAGAAATAGAGATGATAGGGAGAGTGAGTAAAAGAGAAGAACAAAAGAGTAAGACATAAAGAGAGGGAGAGAGACTCAGGAAAGAGAATGAACACCCTAGAAATGGGGACTTGTGCCATGTGTAACCAAGGAGAGATTCAAAAATGGAAAAATATCATTATGTGTGAAATTACCTAATAACCCTTAATGTTAAAAAATTCGTAGAAACTTCGTCTTAGCTCTAAATTCAATTCTGCTCTCGTCTATGCGTTCGTATTGACGGGTGGTACGTGAGTAAATTAAAAGAAAATTTCCTATGTGTCATAGAGCGAAAGTCAATGTTTTCGTTAGGTGTATTCTTGTAATTTACCTAATTAAAACGAAAAATTTAAGATGGGTTGTTACACATTTCTACTAACTCCTCCATTGGAACTAGACATTATATCAGTTTCAGTTTGTCCAATGGTAATCCATCCCTAAGTTGCCCCCAGAGCCATTTTAGGCATACTTGTCTTTCTAAATTCTTCTCTCAAGCTCGAGCTCGTTACGACTGTCAACTTCTCTTTCCCCTTAGCCTTGATCACATCGGCCATCGGGGATGTGGTTGCTGTTATTTTCTCCTCTTCAGTGTTCAACATCGGTTACTCCGTAATTACTAACATGGCGAGGTGATAAGGAGAATTCATCATCCAACCTTCTCTGTAAGGCTCTTATTACAGAGCTAAGCCTGCTAACTTATTCTCTCGTCTCCAGAGAGATCTTCTCCATACTTCTTAGCACTTGGATCATGGTGGATTGAAGATCTTCATTTGGTTACTTTGTTGCCCAACCCTCTAAAGGGGTCATGCTCTTTATAATACTGGGACTACGTGGAGACACAAGATCTTTTTCTTAAGTAGCCATCTTGCTATTTATATGAAAATAGGGCTATGTGGCTTTGAACCTTCCTCTGAAATCCCTTCTCTTCTGCCTAACACCAAAGGTCCCACGGGGACTGCCAAAATTATGTTCGTTTTTAGATGCTCATCGCACAACTCCCCTTGTGTGTGTGGTGAATTTGGTAATTAGCTTGAAAGATGCCTTTATGAGGTCTTTGATTAGGCTTCCAGGCTTTCTATCAGAACTAAATGATTGCTGAGCGCGCCATTTTGACTAAGATCAACGGACTGTGAGTCATTCGGGCATGATTGGATCGATTACTTGCACCATAAGTAAAATGACTTCTTCTATCTAAGGATTGTCTATGGAGGGTTTAAGTCCATAAAAGGTCATTTTATTTGCCTTGAGACCAAGGATTTGTGATAAAGTGTTAACTGCCAAGTTTTATTTAGGTCAATATTATTAACTTTAGTTTTAATTTATTAGAACTGATAGGGAATAACCAAAAAGTACATCAGGTTTAAAGCAATAAATGAAGAACAATCCATGTTAAAGTGTAATAAATGAGCTCAAAAGTAAATGTGAAGTTGGTAAAAACCGTAATTAATGCAGTGGAAAGTAAACAAGTGAGTTTAAACTTCGTCAAGGTCAAGTCCCTACCTATCAGGCATTGTTTCTGCTAATTTACAGAGTCTAGGCAAGCTTTGGGATGGAAAGAGTTTGCAGTAATGACTACAATTTAAATTGACATTACAAGGAGGCTACAACAGAGCTATAACTAAAGTGAGAGGCTGGGGGTGCAAAAACAACGTAAGGAAAATGATAGAGCTTTTAAGTGTTTTGTTGAGAGTTGAGTTGTGTGTCTTTATTTTCATGTTCTATCGTAGCATTTATAACACCTTCTTTCTTTTGATTTAAGATCCCTTTGCTTGATGTGACGAACAAGTGGTGGTTTCACACTTAACTCTCTTGAAATTACAGTGTTTTACCTCTAAAAAGGTGTTTTTGCTCTCTACAAAACTTGTCGTAATAACCCCTACGAATGTTCAGTTTCATAAGTTTCCCGCCCAACCTTGCCACATCACCTAATATCTTGATCCATAGGCTGAGCTTCCGTCCTCAGCTTTCCTTGCTTCAAAGGTTTAGTACCTTCCTAGGGCTTCACGTGTACATGGGCCACACTTGAGGCCCAATGTCCAATTTGGGACCGAACGGAATGTTTAGCTAACGATAGATTGATCAATCTTAAAGATTCTAAACCATCGCCTACTTATGATCCTTGCCTCATAGGTAGGATTGCTCAAACTCCAATTGATGGAGTTAACTAACGAGTTATTGTTTTCGTTCCGTAGTACTGAAAAGTCGAGCTGCACTAGAGCTGAAGTCTATGACATGATGTGCTGACTCTGACCCTTGGCATCGTATGGACCCATTTGTCTGCATTTGTACCCTGAACCCGCATCACTATCGTCGGCAACCTAACCGCTCCGTATCCAGATCATCTCCACCATCATGTCCACCTACCTACACTCTACCACGCATCCACCGCATTATCACGCTTGCACCACTGTCTTACAAAGCCCAGACCCAAGGAGCACTCGGATCGAGTTCGTTTCTGCCTTGCACAACAAATATTTGAATCCTTGCAAAAATTCGACCGTTTGCATCTGCATCGCCGCATCAGCACTTGACGACCCGCACCTGATAACTGTTTCTTTCCGCAACCATCTGAATTCGAACCACTGCCTAGGCCCGTTTGTACATGCTTCCCTCGCAATCTCGTAACCTCTACACCCACACATTTTGCACTGGAGTTTCACTGAAGATGCACCGTGAATCAGTTTTGTTTGGTTTGAAGAAGAAGAAGAAGGAAGAGAAGTAAAGGAAAAAGCTTGTTTTGCACGAATTGAAGGAATGTTAGGCAGAAACAAAAAGAAGACTTGGTTTGGTTTTTGGAGGCACACACGGGCAAGGAGAAGTAATTAGTTGTTTTTAAGGCTTTGAGCTCATATGTTGATGTTATTGGGTCCTGTTGTTTGACGCTGTTGTTGGGCTTGGTTTGTTTGGAGGCCCACAATGAGTTTGTTGATGCTGTACAACTTGTCTACTGTTGCTAACCTCGACAATCGCTTGAGTGTTTGGACATGTGATCAGTTGAGTGACGTTGTGTACATGGGAACTAGAATTTTATTTTGTTCGGAAGCTCGCATTTGGCATTAGGAGCGTTTGCACTAGCATTGGTGTTGGTCTGGCACTGGCATTGGAATCTGGCACTGGCATTGGAATCTTGCGTTGGCATTGGCAGTACTATTGGCATTGGAAACTTGCACTTGCATCGATGGAATTTCCTATGGGAATTAGCAACAGAAGTTAGCATAACAGAGCTTGCATTCACATTTGTTTGTTGGCAAACTCATGTCGTGTACTGCCATGAGTTTGACAGGAGTGTTGGCAAATATTAGTATTTAGATTTATTTTTATATGTGTGTTTTGCTTGTTAGTTTAGATTTAAGCCTACCCCATCCGAGTTAGGGTTTCTTAGGTTTTGTTCTCTATAAATAGAGCTTTTAGTATGATGAACAAGTTATTCAAATATAGTCATTTCGAGTTATGTAGCTGTCTCGACATTTTTATTTATTTAATAATATTTTTATTATTTTGTAGTCTTATTTGTCGTGCAATATTTAACTATATTTTTATCATACATACACCGGCATGTATTGAAACACTACATATTATTATATATTGAGAGGAAGCTTATCTGTAGCTTTTGGGTTTAGGGGAACGATGTATAACACTCGCAGATGAATACTAAATATACAGTAATCATCTCCGAGTTAAGGATGATGATCGTCTTCTTCTTCGGTTGGATCCCTTCAACGACAATACCAGCACTACTAATTGCATGTACATATGACTTTAAATCATAAATTCATCAGCCAGTCTTCCCTTCCAACATGAATGGAGGAAGGCTGCTTATTTATTATTACACTCACGAAAAAGAAATATATTCACAGCTTACACACAATGCCCCGACCAACGTAGATGTAGGAAGGCAACTTATTATACAAACTAAACAACTTAGGCTAGAAATTAGAATGCAATGCACTGTCTCACTCTCTTCAACTGGTTGCGTACACTTTTGAGTTTCACCATCATGCAGGATTCCAGAAACACGTCGTCTCAAGGCTTTCCGTCCAGCTTCATATCCCTGCAAGTCAATCATATAGACCCTTTAACATAATTAGTTGATTATAGTACTTTGCTTGTGATTTATATGTGTTAAGCAGGCATGAAAGCCATCTCAAGCTAAGAGCTAATGATTGCCGAACAGAGATGAACGGAATACTGTATGAACTTGTCCTGCATTGCGACAAGCTTGGCATCATTCTCAAACCATTTTCCTTTTGAAGTTTTTCCTGCAAATTCAAACACACATCTTAATCCTTGGATTTGTTATCAAACCGATTCTCCTCCCCAAATGGGAATTTCCAAGCATGAAAACTTGTATGGTGCATTTTGATCTACCACATAAGCTGGATACAAAACAAAACATATAAACAACTGACTTGCGACTAGAGTATGGAAGACAATAAATTAAATTCAAATTCCTAAACAAACATCCGCAAGTGCAGATGGTACCAAGCTGCTGAAGAAGATGATGGTGATGAGGTTGCAGTTTTGGTGGATGGCATCCTCACTTCCAAATCAGGGATATGTTTGATCTTGGGCCAATCACCGCTTTCCTTCCCACATCGTTCTATTAGTGAGGGGCATCCTAGAGAGATGCAGGAGGGAGGTTGGTAACCCACCCTCTGGCAAGGACTGGAGTGCAGGGCAATCCTCAATGTATAGATGATGGAGGGAGTAGAGCTTTTGGAGTACATCTGCCGGGCCAAATGACTTGAGCCTTGCACATGAGCCAATACTCAAATATTTAAGAGATGTTGGGAGGCCTTCAACTGGCAGTGTTACAAGCTTAGGACAATTGTGGATGGAGAGTGTTGTGAGGGAGGTGAATCCTTGGAACGACTTGTTTTGGTTGGATAAATACTCAAGAGGTTCGTAGTCACGGACGTAGAGTGCTCTGAGTTGGGGGAGACCCCAATCTGGAAGACATATGAGGTTTGAGATATTGGAAATCACCAAGAACCGTAGACCAATGACACCACGAGGTGGCAAACCCACTAAGGAGGTATGTGCAGAACATGCATCCAATGCCAGATGTTCCATGATGAAGGAGGGATATATTTTGAATTCTGAATTGCACCCACTTGCTTCCAATTTCTTTGGAATGTAGTCATCTGGCAACTCGTGCAGCATGGGGCAATTGATAAATTTTGAGTTCAATGCGCTTTTTCCTCTCCAATATGCGTGACAGCCTGCCATCATAACCATCATTATCAGTAGCGGAATCAGAAATCGCTGTTAAGAGTGATCTTTAAGACATAAAAAAAAAAAAAAAAAACTAAATACAACAATATAATCAATTGAAGAAATATTTAAGATTTTTTTTTTTTTATTGTCATGAAAATTTTATCAAACAAGAGTGATGGAAAACAAAATAGAAATTAGGTTGTATATGGTTAAATAGAAGGCTAATTATAAGGTTTATAGACCTTGTTTTATATGAACAAAACAAAAAAAGGAATTAATTTTATACGGTAAAACAGAAGGCTAATTATAAAGTTTAGTTTTGAAAAAGACAAATTCTTGGCGGCAAAACCTTTGAACCCATGCCCTAATGGATTGCCACAGTCCACTAAGCAATGCACTACAAGCTTGTTATTGTAAGAACTCACAAACAACGAATATATATGAGATTGTAGGATAGGCCTCGCAAATCCACGAGAGAGATATTGTCCAGACGAAAACCACTATCATGAGTCCAGTGCATCAGAACAGGATTGTCAACAAGTGTGATACTCTTCAGCTTGCGCCTGGATAATAGAAGGTGTTCCAATGATTCACACCCTTTGATCTTCAGAAACTCTAGTGTTTTCCCACAATTTGAACTGCTTTTCAACTTGGGGCAGTTAACTATCTTTAGATTTTTGAGGAATTCAAACTCTCCTTTCCAATCCTCCAACTCTAGCATATTTTTGAGACCGACTTGTTCAAGTTTGTGTAGCTCCCGAAGATCAAGGACTTTGGATCTGGTGCAGCGATTCAAATAAATACTAACCAAATTCGTGAGCAGTCCCATCCAACGTGGAAATTCAGTGCCCTTGTAGTGACATATTTGGAGTTCTTTGAGTGCCTTTGGGTGAGGTTCCAAGTCTTCAAGTACCTGCTTTGCAGCGGCTTCGTCATGAAAATTAAGATCGTTATTGCTCCATTCATAAACCACTTTCTGCATCATTTCTTTCCCTTTCAAGTTGGCCCCCCCTGCATTCACTGCATTTTCCAGCTTTGGGATGTGCAACGTTCCTCTAAGGTACATCATGTTCTTCAATTCTTCAAGTTTGTTTCCTGTTTCGCAGCTAACCTGAATATATATAATATATATATATATATATATATATGTGTGTGTGTGTGTGTGTGTATGTATATGTATGTATTGTTAGACAGAAGTCTGACCCCCAACAACAAGAAAAGGATTGGAAAAAACAAATATAAATATATTTGAAAAAGAAACAAAAAAACATACCGGAAATTTGTGTAAGTTGTGCAGACTGGTTAGACACCCCATGCTTTGTGGCAACATCAAGTTCTTGAACCAGAAAATTTCATCTAGCTCCAGATGTCTCAGGTTGACAAGATTTTTCAAGTTCTTGGGCAAATTGAAAATCCAAGGACAACGCAAAAGTTTCAGCGTCTCCAAATTGAAGAGGTTGCACACCGAATCAGGGAGCTTTCTGATTTCAGTTGTCGATAAATCGAGGTAGCGCAAGAGCTTCAGCCTCCCAATTGAATCTGGGAGTGTGACAACTGTGCTTGAACTCATGTCTAGCACACACATATACATAAGTGAATGAATTATTTCACCCTGTCCTTTCCCAAAGGCTCTCAGCTGCAAGTGTTGAACTGGAAGTAAAAGTGTGCGCAGCTTCCTCGATTTGTTGATGATCTCTATTGTAGGCTTCTCAAGTTGTTCTTGAAGCAGTGATACATGGCGAGACTTTTCGTCAAAATCTTTCATATCCTTAACTTGGCAAAAAAAGGGACTGGAAACTGATTGTGCCAAGTCATGGATAAGATCATGCATCCTATACTTTGTGTTGTCTTCAGCTGAGCATTCGAAGAAGAACCTGTCTGATAGCTCCTTGAAGTATCGACTTCCGATGTCTTCTATCCTTTCTCCCACTCCATGCTTAGGTGGTTGTATAAATCCTTCTGCCATCCATAACTTGACCAACTCATCCTTTTCATAAAGATACGATTTTGGAAACAGGGAACACAATGAAAAGCACTGCTTGTGATCTGGTGAGGGCAGGTGATTATAACTCAATCTAAGAGCAGGCCGTATTTGAGTATCTTCTACTCGTGCTTTCCATGTTTTACTTTCGGCAACATTTTTCCATTCTTTCAATTCTTTCCCACGTAACAGACCTGCCATTTGTTTTATAGCCAAAGGAAGACCCTGACACATACCTACAATTTCCTTCCCACAATTTTCAAACTCTCTTATTGATCTTACTATCTTTTTTGAATGCCAATTCTTTAAACAACCACCATGACTCCTGACCACCCAAACATTGCAGAGAATAGGGTGACGCTGAATCCATAATATTTGAAACTTCTTTCAGCCGACTAGTCACCAGAACCTTACTTCCGTAAGCCCCATGATTTAAGACCTTTACTAGTGGCTCCAATTCCTCATCTTTATGATTCCATAGGTCGTCTAGAACAAGTAAAAATCGTTTCTGAGTCAGAAGTTCAAGAATGCGAGTTTGTAGTTGGGCCAAGGAGAGAGGGGTATAATCAATAATCTCAGGACGGGTTTGTAATCGGTCCAAGGAGTTGGAGGACTGACGATCAAGGTCTTTTAGATGGGGCAAAGAGTAGAGATCATTAGGAGAACGTAGTTGGTTCCAATCGAGATGACTGTCATCTTTAAACAAGGTTTGTAGTTTGGCCAAGAGGGTGAGATCAACAGGGGTTTCGGGTTGAGATTCTTTTTCCTTGATCATATCTTTTAAAGACTTTGTTGCTTTTCTTCTTTTCGAAGTTAATGAACGCTCTAGAGAGACCAGTATTTCACTGAAAATCCTCTTCATGTCAAATTCGTTCCCCACAAAAACCCAAATTCTAAAATCGAAATACCGATCAACATCTTCATCATTAAAGACAAGTTGGGCAAGAGTTGTTTTACCCAATCCTCCCATCCCGACTAACAACTAACAACTAACGTGTCTTGAACAAGCCCAGTTCCAGATGTTTTTGAATGACTTTTTATCACTTCCTATGATGGTTTTGTTACTTTTGTAGCGTTGTCCATCTCGGTTAATTGCATCTATTCTTGATGTAATTTCTCTCAACTTAGACAATTCACGAGACAGAAAGAGAAATTTAAAAGCACAAAACGGAAGATGGAATTTTTATACTTGCTGCTGCTTCATCTTCCACCGTTGATATTCTGTTGTCCAGCAGTCAATCAAATCCTCCATATCATAAGATGCTGCTCGGAGCCTATCGAGCCAATTCTTCAGGGGGGGGGGAAGTAGTAGAAGAATCCATCGGAGGATTTCCTACCAAAATTCCAAGCAACGTTTTAATTTCTATAAAAGCATTCTTCAGCTTCTCTACCTCATCCTTGATATTGACGAATTCAGTAGTAGCAACATCAGTCAATTTCTTTATTGCAATCTCTATAAGAGGACTTGCAAGGCTGATAATTATGTCAGCCATGTTGCTTTTTTCTTCCGAATTAAAATGGAAAGCCGAAAACAGCAAATGGACAAGAAGAAACAAGGCTGAAAGAAAGGCAACACATATCTGGTGTGACTTGGAGTTTGGATAGACAATCCGGCTTTGTGTTTTTTGAATTAATGGATGATGCTTTGGTGAGAGTAATATAGCATAGGCATGTGATACTTAAATCCTGGAACGATTTGATACTTTCCTTTGGTTGAAAAGATTGGAAGGCTTGAGCAGCACCAGAAGAATACTTGACAACACTCAAAGAACTTAGAATACTTGAACATACAGAACAATCAAGGAATGACTCGAGAAGAGAGGAGACCGAATTCCCGTCCTCTCTCTGTCATTGAACTTCCCAAAGAATAATTAGGATGTCATGGAAAACAGCTCTTTCCAGCTAGTACCTTAGAAATTCACACAAACGTGAATCACTAGAAAATTTCAATGCAAGGAAAGTTTTCCCCGGTGAGCAAGCGACGAATTTTTCCTTGCTTCTAACCTCATCCCATGGAGATGATCTAAAAACACTTAAACCTAACAGCCCTTAATCATGGCCCTCGAAAACATGCGCCCGCCGAAGCGTCTTTTCCTCATCAATGCATTAAATCCGCCACCGCACGCAATCGTGAGTCCTAAAACCTCGAGAACCTCGATCCTATCCTTGGAGATTCCCGAGATATCCGAAATGATTGCCCATTTCCCGCTCGATTTTTCCCTCAAATTTGAAAATCAAAACGCCTCAAATCATCAAACGTTTGACCTTCCTCTCAATACGCCTATAAATACCTGAAATCCTCCCATTCGTAGATTTCACGCTTCCAGAAACCTTCGAAAAATCTCTCCGCCATTTTGCTTTCGAAATCCCAGAAAAACAAACTCTTATCCCAGAAATCTTCCCAAGCATTCCTCCAAAACTCTTCTAGGCTTTCCAAAATGACTTCCAACACCTTTATTTCCAAGCTCAATGACGAATGTAGCAAATACAAAAGCTTCATCGAACGGAGCACCATCAAAACCCTGCGCTTCGAGAATGACTTGAGCACTACTCATCAAATCCTGGGGCCACTCTTCAAGGATGCAGTACCTTCGTCCATCACCACCCTCTTCAAGGCTCACTGCCTGACACCCTTACTACAAGGGTTCGACTGGTCAAAGTGGGACCTATCGAAGCCCCAAGGAGCCTGGCCTACGCTCAATGCCAACTGGGAGGCTTGGGTCGTCCGAATGGAAAATTTCTTCGGCTAAGAGTGGAAGGCTATTGGTATCTACGATGCCATCAAACTCTCGACCATGGAGCTAGCCATGGATAAAGAACTCATTATGGCAGCGCTGAGTCTCTGGTGATCGGCCACCAACACCATGGTCCTTCCCTTTGGCCCTCTCAGTTCTACCATCCTCGATGTCTCGGCTATTCTTGGGACTCCTCCCTCTGGCATCCCCATAGATGCCTCTCTCTTTGGATGCCCGTCGAATCTCGACCTTAAGGCGCTTTTCGACGATCGAGCCGTCGAAACACTGAGTCGAGATGGTCAAGAGCCTTCAAAAGAAGAGGTTCAGAAGCTACACAATAACTTCTTCAACTACAACACCCTCATCCTCCACTTTGCTGGTCGAGGCGAGGTAAGTCTTCGAAAGGGAGAACACGAAGCCTTCCTATTCTACTGGTACAACAAATTTATTTGTTGCACCTGGTTAAACAAGTGTTTGGTCGAGAACATGCCAGTGGCCGAAGCCCTGGCCAGTGGTCATTCTCTGGCGCTTAGCTCGGCCGTTCTCGCCAATCTTCTCCGCTGCCTGGCCGAGGCGACTATTGGAAAAATTGACCCAAACCAGAACGGTCCCCTCTGGGTCTTCCAACTCTGGCTACAAGTCTATTTCGCCACACTTCGGCCAAACATCTCTACCTTCCAACCTATTACTTCACTTGGCCTTCAGTTGGCATCTCGGTCACCGCCTCCTCACCAGGCCGAAGAAGTCTTCAAGTACCTTTTTAGCCTAGAAGTCTTTTCCGACGATGAATTTTTAGTGTGTCGTCGTCAAAAGCACCCTTGCTCCATCAGGCTTCTAACATCAGCCTGGAGTGAAAGTGAAGATGCTGCCCTTCGCCAGAATTGGGGGTCAATCGTGCTAGCGCGTGACCTTCCCCTTGGTTGTGATTCTCGCCGAGCGAGTTGGGAAGTCTACCACCCTCACTTCACGGCCCGACAACTCGGATACCTTCAAGGTTGTCCGGTACCTCTACTCACTTCCCGTTCTCTCCTCAACCGAGAACGCCTTTCTGGTTCATCGGAGAGGGAGTGCAGAGACTCCGAGAAAGAGTTTCAGGATCAGTGTAAAACATTTCGCCTCCGACCAACTCTTCCTGAATCTCTTGGCATAGACATCTTCGATGACTGGTGGGAAGAGTACACTGGAGCCTTCTTTGGGGTTACGGTCGAAAACGTCATCGACAAAATTTTCTACGATCGGCCAAAGAAAATCTTTGCTCTCTAATCCAAAGATCCGACCCGAGGTAGACAACTACCTTTTCTCTATTTATCTTTTCTATTGTCATTGATCCTTGCTAATGTGATCTCATTTTCTTAGATGGTCGGTCGTCGAAGAAAGTGGACGTGATCGCCGCGGCTGCGGCCAAGAAGAAATCTGCTCTCTCTAAGAGGAGCAAAACCGCCGTGCAACCTTCACTAGGAAAACGGCCTCGTCCAGAAGCTAAAGTGGTCGACGAAGCTCCCCGACCCTCAAAGCGCGTCAAGAACTTGGCGAAGAAGGGGGAACGGGAGATCCACGTGATTTCCAGCGACACTAGTGGGACAACCGCAACTAGCAACTCTCCCCCCACCTCGATTGTCCAGGCCCCAATGGAAGAACGGCCAATGATATCCTGCCAAGCAACCCGGGCCGTCCCTGGGGTCGTGGCTGATTTAGGGACTACTCCGCTAGTCGAGGGACCTGTAGTCATGGGGCCAACGGCTGCGCCTACCCTGGAGAAAATAACCCCACCCGTCGGGACAAATTTCCCAAAGAAACAATCGATGATAATCTTGGAAGAGGTATGACTATGTTACTAGTGACCCTTTTTCATTTTATCAAATTTACAAATCTTAACAGCCTTTTATTTTAGGATGATGAGAGCGACGAGGGTGACGAGATTCTACTCGCGAGTCGCCCTCGACCAACCAGACTTACTTCCGCCAATCTTCCCCCCGTGGTCGAGGTGACTGTTTAACCGGATCCTCCTACGGCCGATCGTGGGAAGAGACCCCTGGTTGAGCCTAAGGCGACGACAAAAACACCGCTCCATCCACAAGATAAAAACCTCAACATTCCTCCAAAAGAAGTTACCTCGGCTTTTGTAAGGCTCATTCCCCTTTCTTTATTAATTTTATTATGACGCATTTGAACCCAGGAAAATATTAAATGTCAGGTGCTCGAACGTTCATTTCACCGACAATTTTATGCGCCGAAGGGTGTGATCTACATTTCTTGGCCACCTTCAAATGTAGATAAACTCCATCGGCCGCGTGAATTAAGAAGCAATCTTAGACACTGGGCTCGGCCATTAAGTTCTCTAGGTTCGAGCAATGAACCAGAGGACATGGCCGAAGTCTCATCTCGACAGGTTTATAAACAAATTCCCTCTATTATGCATTCCATATGATTTTCCTTTTGCTTACAAATTTTCTTTTTTGTGCAGCCTTCGTGGGAGGTCGAACTTGACGCCTTAATTGCGACTACATCGGGAGCGGTTGGCTCCTCAATGACCGCAACCAAACCTTCCGTGTTAACGACCGAACCAGATGCCCTCGTCAAGCTGCAGGAACTGCTATCCCTTTCGGCATCACAAATTCTTGAGTGCCAGGGCCTCGACTCCGTAGGGGCATATCTGAACGATCTTGCGGCTGATGGTCAGTTAAGTAACGAAGCCATTACTCGAGCATCTTCTACTCTGGAACGAACTCGAGAATATTTCGGTATTTTTGAGAGAGATCTTCAGGTCAAAGATAACTTGAAAGCTGCGATGGTTGTTCAAGAAGTTTTGCGTCCACAGGTCGACATGCTGAAGACGAAAAAGGAAGAGCTGGCCGACCTCGATCGTCAAATTGTCGAACTTCAAAACCGAAGGTCGGCAATTGCTTCTGAGCTAGCAAGAGATTTTGAGTCGGGTGGCAAATCCTGCCTGATCGAATATGCGGCTAGTGTGCGGCATGTCGAGCAGCTAAAGATGGACAAGAGGAATCGGCAGGCCGAGGTCATGATAGGTGAGGTGAGGTCGTTGGAATTGAAGGTTGTTCTTGAAAGTCTTCTTCCCTCCTCACCTTAGGGATATTTAGCTATAAATGAATCGACCATTTATACTTGTATACTCGTTTTTGCGAGCTTATTAATGAAATAAACTATTCTTGCATCTCCCATGTGATCGGATAATACTTCTTTAAAAATTTCCCATTGATTAGTAACTTGTGAATTAAAACGGTCCGGTCTCTAAGATGATATGCCCCCTAGTTTCCTTGAACTTCGACTTGTAAGCCGAATGGTTAAGGAAATTAGCGCAGTCGAATAAGTATATGGTCGAGGAATCCACTCCATAGCCTGACACGTCTTGAAGGAGATCTCGACGAACTAGCCAAGAAAACCAAATGGGATCGAAGTCATGAGGATTGTCACTCTCACCCACCGCTCCTCATGGTACTTGGGATATATATATATATATATATATATATATGTATGTATATATAAGTGCCTGATATAACGTGGTGTATCCACTCTATAGCCTTGGTTGTTAGCCGAGCTCGGCCTAAAAAAAAAAAATTGTCTTTCCAATGATGTCAAAACCAAGGCTTAAAATGATTTGTTGGCCATGCATCTCTATCTCATATATATATATATATATATATATATATATATATATATATATATAACTTCAAATGGTCAAAAGTCTTAATGGCTGAATGACATGGCTGAATGGAAAAACTAAACTCCCATGGCTGAGTGAAGGGAAGGAAGGTCGACCAAATTAGATGGATAGGTGTAGAGCAAGCTACAAATATTCTTTTT
The DNA here is from genome assembly GCF_041283825.1 of Pyrus communis. NCBI lineage: Eukaryota > Viridiplantae > Streptophyta > Magnoliopsida > Rosales > Rosaceae > Pyrus > Pyrus communis. The sequence continues at coordinate 19,486,511 of NC_142581.1, forward strand.
AACCATCGAGGATACCCAATCTTAACAGTCGTTCGAGTTGTGGGTTTTGACCAAGAGGAGTCTACTAAAGATCACCAATAATCAATAATCACATGATTCAGAAGATGTGAAAATCAGTCGAGCCATGTGGCCGAGGACTACTGAGAAACCACTGTCGAATAAAAATGCATTCGGCACTAAAATTCCAATCCTTCAGCCCAGCATACCATCTTGTTGGCCCCCTTATTTTCTCAAGTATCGGCTGAAAAACCGAATGGTTAAGAAAATAATTTATTCATTATATATATATATTTTAGCAAACGAAAATAAAAGTGGTCGAACCATAAAGTGGAGGAGGCCAACGATGTTTTATTCTGAGCCGAGATCTTTTTACATCAAAATTCTCAAATTGATTTCACTCTAGGCCGAGAAAAGAATTTTCTCCAAATATTTTTGACTTGACGAAAGATTTTTTACCATCGGCCGTCGAATGTGTTGGACAATTATTATGCCCCCCATGCATAATAACTTCGCCAATTTCAGCTTTCAATTCGAACAACTTAGCTGAACGGGATTTCTCCATATCGGCTTTATCACCAATAATCATATCGATTGGTGTAGTTTCGGCGTCTAAAACCATGTCTCTAATTACCATATCAATTGATGTGGTTTTATAGTCTGAAGTCGTGTATTGGTCTTGTTCGTCATTGTAACACTCCTCTAATGAATCATTTTCTAAGTCAATTTTTGGCTCAGAAACTTGAACATTTCCTTCTAGGCCTACCACACTTTTAGTATCGACCAAAAAAATAGGTGGCCTTTGTTCTTCGACCAAATTAACAATTTTCTTAGGCCGATGTCTGATTACGGCCGGAGTGGAAAATTGCCCCTTGGTCTTTTCAACCAACCATTCCTCAAATGGTATTCATTTGTAGTCGAAAATGTAAGGAAAATACTCTCCATCTAGCCAGGCATTAAATCGAGCCCTATCTTCAATTACCCATGGCTCTTGCAGGGTAACATGAGCTTTTATTCTCAACATGTAAGCGAATGACTTTTGCATCTCTCTATGGCCACGAAGAACTTTTTCCACTTCCAAAGATCTTTTCTGTTCCTCATTGTGTTTTTTCAATTCCTCCAGGCGCTCGTACAATCGGCTACGTTGAGCCAGATTGGAATCTTGATATATCATGTGAACTTCGTAGCTTTAGCACTGTGTCCCACTGGGCGTGCCAAAATGTTGAGACCCTAAAAATTACAAAACCTACATCGCGTGTAGGCCGAGTAACTAATAAACTAACTACGTCATTCGGTTGAATGCAGGGGGTGCCAACTCGTCTGCCGAGCTCGACCGAGGAGTAAAATTTGTTGATGTTGCGTTGAGCGCGTTGCTGACTTCTTTATCCTGCAACTGCGGCTAAGGAAGGAACAAATCTCGGCCTTTGGATTCTCGAGCCTGAAGACAAGGCTGCTAGTTCTACGAAGTTCAATATCAAATTTGGCTCTCAGGGTGCCGAATGTAGTAACCTGGTAAGACCTCACTTCGCCAAGAAGGCTAATGAGATGACCTTTGCCAATAAGGATTCGAAAATCCTTCTCAACCAAGACTTGGATAGATAACCAGTTGGCCTCGACACAGTGCTGTTTATCCAAACTGAAGGTGCCTCGGGAACGGCTGATTCTACGGCAACAATGCTGTTTATCCAAACTGAAGGTGTGTTGGCAGAAAAAGAAAATAAAAAAAATCTCAAAGTGTTTGAGAGGTTTGCGCAGGGTAGTTATGTGTTGAATTGGAGGTTTCTAAATTGCACCCTCATTTCTCTATTTATAGCAGCAAAACCCAATCCTAACCATACTTGAACTAGGACTCCTTACCTTAATCTATCTTATCTCGGCCAATCCCACTTCTATTAGGATTTTGAATTCAACCTCTTACTAGGCCACATTCACTTCCACTTTCCGGTATCCTTATCTGGTCGAGAATCCTTACTGCATCAGGACTTAACCACTTCATTCATCTGCTTCGCAATAGGGCCCACCTACTTTCTATTAATTTGGAATATTCTTTTCCAAACAGGGCTTGGCCGACTTTTAGTTAGGCGGCCCATGAACCGGCTTATTTGTAGAAATCCTCGAACATAGCTTCTGGGCCGAAAACAATTCCATACTCAGTCCAACCCAACAATTTTAGGTCCAAACACCTTCTTAATGAATTTCATTAATAAAAACAACACATCAATGAGAATTTTGGAAAACAATGTATACAGTGAATAATAGAGTACTCTATTTTTACGAACAAAAATCTTCTGCATCAAATAATTGACACCAAAAGGTGACTGAGGGACATGATATTGCAGATGGATCAATTGCAAAACAAAGGAACAGATATGCAAACCCATATAATAAAAAAAAAATATATATATATATATATATATATATATATATATGTGTGTGTGTGTGTGTGCGCGCGCGCACATATCATTATATAACATTAGGCCTAGCAATTTCCTTGCACGACCTGTTAACTTAACACGAAATGACACTAAAATAATAGGTTGTGGATCAACCCGTTAACAAATTGGGTCATTATCGGATCACCTATTAAGAACATGATAAGATATCGTTTGCCAAATCTAAACATTAAGCATAACAATTTCTTACAAACTGACACGACTTGTTAACGAACCAGATCGTTATCGGGTTACCTGTTAAGATAACGAGTATAACACAAAACAACATAAACCTGTTGAACACAATTAAATTGTAAGTAAAGGAAGGGGTTTGCAATCTTCGGACCACAACCTCTTGGAACCAAAGCTCTACTGTCTATTCTATGTTAGACATCCACTCGCCTCTTCATAACCCACGGGTAAAATGACATTTCGTGCAAGCGGCATTTGGCCCAAATTTTGTATATTTATATGTATTAACATAAATGCTAGACTGATTTAAACATATATATTAGGGGGGGGAGTTTGGGGGGGGGGGTAGATAGTGACAGGGTGAAGATCCTGGATATAATCTGAGAGAAACTGCTGATGCTGTGTTCCTTTTTCAATCATTAATTCATGCATGCAGAAAATATGGGTTAAGAAGAACTCTGGCTACAAATGCATGATGTTATACGCAAGGTCCTTAGCAATCACTTGGTTTGGAATTGTTATTAAGAGACAGGGTATGCCGAATTTCACTCATGTCTTCTAACACCTACAGTTTTCAATATGAAAAAAGAGAATTTTAAGTCTTCGATTCACAGGGATGACAACATTAATGTAGCCAAACTAACGGGTGTACGCGATCTAGATGTCCAAGGACGGTTCAAGATGTTTGAGCTCTCACCAGGAGGTTTATGCGATTGCCTACATTGTTAAATTAACAAACGGAGTATCTGGATGGGAACTCTCTATTACACTCAAAATCACTCTCCCGGGGCAGGGCGGAATAGAAAAGAAGCGCCAATACAGTCTACTCGAGAAGCCGAAAGGAGTGTGGATGGAGCTTGTTGGTGGCAGTTTTTAGTCCATGGCCTGAAAAACTGGAGAAGTGATCTTTGATTTTTATAATCATGACACGCCCTCGAAAGGTGGGCTTATCATCAAAGGTATCATTATCAGGCCAAAAAATTGAACAGGTCATGCAAGGTATAGGATTCTAATGCTAATTATAAAGACTGATTTCCTGTAGCCTGTACATTGATGATCTTTATAGCAATACAGAATCATTTCCTTGTATAAAGACTAATTTCCTATAGCCTATACATTGATGATCTATATAGCAATAAGGAACCATTTCCTTTTCCTTTTATTTTTCCACTGAACTACATAATGACCCTGTTTTATCACAAATGACGGCTTTAGGTAAAACAAGCAGGTGTACTGGTGCGTTGATCTGGGATTTGAAACATTGTTGAAGTTGTAGAAAGTTTCGAAATATATGTGCCAAAGAGTAGTGTTTATATATTTGTAATACATCCATGTCTTCTAGTGTTCCTTCCAAATATATATATATATAGGAAACCTTTAAGGGAAGACATCCCCATTTTTTTTTTATTTATAAAAAAAGGGATTAGTTGTTGGTTCCACACCACATCAAACATTAATGATTCGAACCATATATTTTTCAAGTTGCACCTCATAGATCATCCTTGCAAAATATTAGCCAAATCGAAAATGCTTAAGATGAGTTCAAAGAAATTAACAAATATTTTGTTATATAAGAAACAATAAAATTTTATCTAAATAATTAAATAGGCAAATGGGTTTGGATTGAATTTAATTTTTGCAAGGACGATCTATGAATTGAGACTTACAAAATAAATGGTTCGGATTGTTAAAGTTTGATTTGGAGTGAGCCCCACACCTAATCCTCATTTTTTGGAAAAAAATGGGGATCTCTTTGCATCAAGGGCATATATATAGGAATCCTTTAACAAGAGGGATCCCCATTTTTCTAAATGGGGTCTGTGGTTGAAATTGTATGGTCTGTGATTTAATCTCAACTATACAATTTCATCAAAGAAAATACAACGGGAAAAAACCATAGCGAAGGAAAAAGAGTACAACTTTACCCGGATTATTGATATATTGTTAAGCATGCTTATGTTGCTTCATTAAAACCTTGATAGGAAAAACCCAGTGGGAAAAATCCAAGTCAAAGGAGAAAATAGTACAACATGCATGTATCATGGATGCTCCCCTTGAATTGTATCTCCCTATGATTCCGAATTCTTCAAATTTAGCTTATTGGTAAGCCGACGTAATCTGATTCCCTGCACTAGCTTCTGAAACATGCATTTTGGTAGAGATGTGGTGAACAGGTTTGCTAAATTTTCACAGGAGTGGATTTGTCTGACTTCAATAACTTTAACCTTCTAAAGCTCATGTGCACTGAAAAACTCTGGAGATAAGTTTAGTCTTATAGCCCTTAATGAATCCTTCATTCATCAAGAACATTCACAACTTGCTTCATTATCTTAGGCAACACAGGTTACATTATCTTCATGAATGATAGTTGGAGTGTCTGTCTCTAAAGGTAGACCACATGAATTCCGGATATGATGGATCATTGATCTTAACCAAGAACATTCACGACTTGCTTCATGTAAAGCAAGTATTTCGAAGTGATTGGAAGATGTAGTGTGAAATCCCATTCCTGGATTTCATTGTTATAATCTACGTATTTGAATTTTTGAGATTTTATATTATTTTTCAAGAGTTTAGATTCATTTATTTGAATTTAGATTTTAATTAAACTAGTTATGAAGTTTGAAGTTTGAAAATTAATTATTTAAAATTCGTAGATCTTTCGAGGTCACAATTTATATTTTTGAATAGAGCTCGATCACATGAACGCATGGGCACAAACTGTTTGTGAAACGGAGTTATAACAAAAGAGTTATTAATGTTTAAAGTTAGAGACATTTTTGTAATTTTGGCTAGATCTAGAATGCTCCAGATTGCTTAAGCCATTATCTGTGATGACACGTGGAGGGCTGAGATGAAAAGAAAAGAAGAAAAGGGAAAGAAATGAGGGAAAGGATGGAGGAGGAGGACCATTCAAAAACAGAAGAAATGAGGGGAAATGAGGAAGGGAAGAATGAGGGGAACTGGACCCCCATTCGACCCGATTCTATTTTTTTGACTCGACCCGGCCTTCTTCACCTCCTTCGGTGGTTTTTTTCGGCAAACTATGTTACCAAACCACCTAAAACAGTCCATGACCTTCCCTCTACCTATTCCACCATAAATTAGATGAAAATTAGCCTTGAAATTGTGCAAACTGCACCGATGGGTACGCGAGTTCATAGATGTCTATCCACCAAATCTGAAACAAATTCCTTCAATCACCACCACCTATAGCATCCTCTTGAGGCCTAGAAAAAAGCCCAAACAAGTTTTGGGGGCGGCGGAGCTGTTAAGGAGTCAAATTGAGGACACCCAAATTCTAGGGTTCCCGCAGGTTCATGGCGGTTTGAGGCTTTTCCTGGCCAAATTGGACTTGGCCACAAGTATGAAACTTGCTCTGCTCATTGAGATCTACAATTTTGTGAATTTTGGTAATTTTTGAAAATAGTTGAATTTTCCGACGAGTCGGGGCAGCCGACTGCCACCCACGACGGCGCGTGGCTAGTAGGCCGCCAATGTTATTTTACGCTAAATTGATATCTTGATCTCATATTTAATGCCCGTAGTATGTGATTTGATTATTACGAATCTAGTTAATTAAGGTACATCACTTGATTATTATATGAATTGACGATCCGACTGCTGGATCATCACCAAACTTTAATGCTTTATAGAACGTAATATTTGAGGATGTTAAGAACTGATGGATCAGGAATCTGATGTATGGATCCTCTCCAATTAGATTTGTAAGTTTGCAAAATAAAATGTTGACCGCCACTTGAATTTGCGATTGGCGAAGATCCGACCGTCGGATCGTGATGAAATTTGAATATGTTGTTCTAGAAGTATAATGTGGACTTTGGGGGAGTTATGGATCAGAAGTCCAATTGGTGGATCTTCAGGTTTAGATTTCTAGGGTTGTGGACCCTACTCTCGACTTTGATCGACGGGTGGCTTTTTAGTCAGCTAGCTTGAGTTCTTCTAGCGTGTAGCTGACCTTAGAGTGTTGCTAAGATTCCATGGAGCTTATTGGGCTCAGCGTTATAACGTGTCCTTCTCATTTGACGCGTGTCTCGATTTACGTGCTAGCGGCGCCATATTGTATTATACTTGGTTATTAAATGTGATTTCTATTGAATTGTTATTTTTAATTTTAGCCATTGATTTATGTAATTTGATTGTGAAGTGGAAACATTTATGAAATGTAATTTGACGTGCATATCTGTGAAATATGGTTTGAATTGTATTATTGGCATGATGTGATGAAATGTGAGGGCTAATAGTGGACTGTTACCCATTGTCATGGGATTTGTTGCTTCAAAACATGTTTCAACCCTTGTTTCATTATTTCATTTCTTGTTTTGTTGAGCCTTTGTAGATTGAGCACTCGATTCATGTTTTGTTTCTTTGAGTTTGATATATTCCTTGGCCTTCCGCTCAGTTCCGTTGAGTGATTCGGAACTGGGTCTCCATTAGGGTTCAGTTGAGTGGTCCGGTTTCTTGTTCCATGTGGATTCTGTTTAGTGGTCCGGAATCCCTCGTGCTTTACAATTCCATTGAGTGGTCCAGAATCGTATCCAGCTTGGATTTCGTTGAGTGGTCCAATATCCATTGTACTCCACGATTCTGTTGAAAGGTCCGGAATCGTATCTACTCAGATTTTGTTGAGAGGTCCAGAATCCTTTCTACCCTAGGATTTCGTTGAGTGGTCCGGAAACGTATCTTGGTTGGATTCCATTGAGTGGTCCAGAATCTCATTTGGTATTATGGTTCTGTTGAGAGGTCCGGAACCCGATTTTCATTGCTTGTTGATTATTTGGATTGAGTTTGGATTGAGATAGCTTTAGAGATGTAGGCTTCGGCCGAACTGTGTCTCTCTAGCCCTACTTTTTATTGTGTTGTATGAGGTTATGGTTGTGAGCTTTTGTGACTTGTTTCAGTTCTGGGTGACTCATTTGAGATTTTCAGTGACTTGATTATGTTTTCATAAAATATGATTTTATGTTTGACGTTTATAAACCGAATCGATGGTTGATTTTTTATAGTATCACATACGAAGAATTATTGTCACTCACACGAGCTTCGCGGCTTATCCGGGTTGTTTTTTGCCTGGTGCAACACTTCCATGGTGTAGGGGTGATTGTGTAGGTTTTAGTAGATACGAGGAGCTTTGGGTAACAGACAGAGTTCAGAGAGCTTAGAGTGTTAAGTTACCCCTATACTTTTCTTTGCCTAGTTTTGTAAATATTTCTAATTTCAGTTCATATTTCTTGGCATCCCCTTACAGTTTATTGTCGCTCATCGATCTTAGACTTATCTAGGGATTAGGGCGTAACATGTAACAACTAATGTTTGCTTTGTTGAGTGCCATGAAATTGTTGTATCTCAATTAGTGAACACATATCCAGTTTGTGAGCGAGCTTTGTGCGGATCAAAGAGAAAACCAGCATTTGCATATCCAACAAGAATCTGGTCATTTATGGATTTCTCTGAGTAGAAGATGCCTATGTCTGTTGTCCCACGAAGGTATTGCAATACATCTTTGACTCCTTTCCAATGACGAATTGTTGGAGCAGAGCTATACCTTACTAATAAGTTGACTAAAAAGACTATATCTGGTCTAGTACATTATGCTAAATACAATAAAGCACATATTGCACTCAAATATGGCATTTCTGGACCAAGGACCATTTCATCATCTTCTTTTGGATGGAATGGATCTTTCTTAATGTCCAAAGAACGAACGACCATTGACGTGCTAATTGGATAAGCCTTTTTCATGCCAAATCGTTTCAGGACTTTTTCAATGTAAGCTGATCGATGAATCAAAATTCCATTAGTATAGTGCTCGATTTGCAGGCCGAGACAATGTTTTGGTTTTCCAAGGTCTTTCATTTCAAATTCACTGTTAAGATATTCAACAGTTTTATTGAGCTCTTCAGGGGTTCCAACTAGGTTCATATCATCGACATATACTACCACTATAGTAAATCCATAATTTGATTTCTCAAATGAACACACAAGGGCATATGACATTGTTGGTATATTCTTCTTTGATCAAATACTCACTGAGACGATTATACCACATTCGTCTAGATTGCTTCAACCCATATAATGATGGCCTTAATTTGATTGAGAGCATACCTCGTGGTTTGTTAGTCGTTTCAGACAACTTAAGTCATTCTGGGACTTTCATATGTATGTCAATATCTAATTCTCCATATAAATACGTGGTGATGACATCCATAAGTTGCATGTCAAGTTTTTCTGTCACCACCAAAGTTATTAGGTAACGGAACGTAATTGCGTCTATTACAGGAGAGTATGTCTCCTCATAATCAATTCCAGGTCTTTGTGAAAAACCCTGTGCAACGAGTTGTGCTTTATATCTTGTAATCTCGTTTTTCTCATTGCGTTTTCTTGTGAATACCCACTTGTAACCCACGAGGTTTACACTAGGTGGGGTTTGGACTAGCAGTCCAAAAACACTTTGCCTTTCCAAGGAATTTAATTATACCTGTATTGCATCTTTCCACTTAGGCCAATCTTGTCTCTGTTTGCATTCATCAACAGAGTGAGGCTCCATATCATCGATTAATATGATTTCAGTGCTACTGCGAATGCGAACATGTCGTCAATGATTATTCATTTCGATCCTACAATTCGTTAGTACATGCATAATTTATGGAGATTTCTTTGCTTTCATGTACTTCCGTCTCTTCAAGGACATATGTCTCATCAAAGACATTTTCTTTTTCTGAAAGTTCAGAATCATGAATTATGGATTTGTCATTCATTTTCTTTTCCTGAATGATTTCATTTGGATTTAGCTGTGCCCTATTTTTCGAGGGGCTGAATCTTTTAAACCTAGGGGTCTACCATGCTTCAGGCCTACACTGGATGAATCATTCGCTGCCACTTTATTTTGTCCAATAAGGACATCAATTCTTGCAGGCACATTTGCAGTTAATATATGTGACTTTGTCACTTTCGTAGCATCATTAAAGGCATATGGAATTTGATTAGCAATACTTTGAAGATAAACGATCATTTTCACTTCATTTTCACAATGAGTACTTCGTGGATCAAAATGAGATAAGGTAGGTACAACCCATGTCAACTCTTGTCGTTCTTCTGGAACGGTCTTTTCTCCCTTTAACAATGGGAAGATTGTCTCGTCAAAGAGACAATCAGCAAAACAAGCTGTAAACATATCACCTGTCAAGGGTTCCAAATATCTAATGATAGATGGTGAATCAAAACCCACATAAATTCCCAGTCTGCACTGAGGTCTCATTTTAATGCATTATGACGGTGCAATAGACACATAAATAGCACAACTAAAAACTCATAAATGTGAAACGTTTGGCTGATGCCCAAACACGAGTTGTATTGATGAGTATTGGTGGTTGGCTATAGGTCTTAATCGAATCAATGATGCAGCATGTAAGATGGCATGCCCTCATGCAGAGATTGGCAGTTTTGTTTTCATGAGCGGGGTGTGAGCTATTAATTGAAGCCGCCTGATAAATACTTTTGCTAAACCATTTTGAGTATGGATATGAGGAACATAGTGTTCAACATCAATGCCCAGTGTCATGCAGTAATCATCAAAGGTTTGAGATGTAAATTCACCAACGTTATCAAGTCGGACTGACTTAATGTGGTAATTTGGGAATTGTGCTTGCAACTTAATTATTTGAGCAAGAAGTCTCGCAAAAGCTACATTTCAAGTAGACAAGAGGCAAACATATGACCATCGGGTAGATGTATCAACCAAAACTATAAAATATCGAAATGGTCCACAAGGTGGTTGAATAGGCCCACAAATATCCCCTTGAATTCTTTGAAAAAATGATGATGGGGATTCAGGATCAATCTTTAGTTGTGATGGTTTAATTACCAACTTCCCTTGAGAACAAGCTTTACAAGGGTTATCATTTGGGATAACAATGTGTTTGCTCAATAATGGATGTCCATTATAGTTGGTAATGATTTTATGAATCATAGTGGATCCTGGATGACCCAGATGGTCATGCCAAAGCATATAAATTTTTGAATCAATGAACTTCTGGTTCATGACAGTATGTGTTTCAATTGTCTTTATGTATGTATAATATAATCCAATCGATAAACCACGCCACTTCTTCAATATACGGTTTTGGGTATCATTGGAGGTAATGCATAGATATTCCACATTTTTTGTACTTTTCATTTCAATGTGGTATTCATTTAAACGTATGTCTTTAAACTCAACAAATTTTGAGTATTTCGCGTAGCATACAACGCATTTTGTATGGACAATATTGTTTCATTTGGTAACATGATCTGGGCTTTTCCTGAGCCTTTAATTACATCTTATTGGCCTGATATTGTTGTTACCTTTACTCTTGTAAGCATCAAGCTTGAGAAATATTTTCAATCTCAAAGTATTGTATGTGTAGGTTGCGCTGTCTGCAAGACAAATATCTCCGCCATTGCTCTTGTTTTGAGAATAACCATAATTTTTATCCATGGTCTCTAAGTAAGGGAATCACAGTTAAAAAACAGTTTATTCATAATAAAAAGAAATTGAAATGCCACTTTTATTGAATTGAAATGCGAGCTTTAAACTACAAATTCAGATAATAAGAGTACATCAAACAAAAATGATTCAATCAGACCAATACACTTAATTCCCTATTTCCATAATGAAGTTTGAGACATCCAAGTGGGTTGTGTTCAATTGCCCTGATAAATAGAACACTAGATTCAAATATATCCATCGGTTTAGCATGGTCGATAAAATTGGTTTCGACACCCTTCTCCTTAAGAGAGGCTTAATACAGGTCCACCAGATGTTTTGGGGTACGACAGGTACACGTCCAGTGCCCATTGCCACCACACCTATGGCAAACTCTTTCAGGATTTCTAGGAGTGTTAATTATATGACCTTTTTTCTTTGTGGTGATTTACATTTTTGAAGCTCGGGCCTGAATTATGCCTTGTAACCTGGTTGTGAAACTGGACACCATGATTCTTGCCTTTCCTGTTCCACCAGCCTCGCTTGTGGCCACGTCCTCATTTGTAATTATTGCCACGAGAGGATGTGGTATTCACTTCAAGGGAAGCAGCATTCACTTTTAAGAATAGTGTCGATCCATTAGGTTGTGACTGATGACTCTTCATCAGAAGCTCATTATTTTGTTCAGCCACAAGGAGCACAAATATCAGCTGGTTGTACTCAGTAAAGCCTCATTCTTTATACTGGTGATGCAAGAGCATGTTGAAGGCATGAAAGGTGCTGAAAGACTTTTCCAGCATATCTTCCTCAGTGATGGTTTCCCCACAAAGCTTCATCTAAGAGCTAATTATGAACATTGCAGAATTGTACTCAGCCACCGACTTGAAATCCTGGATCTTTAGGTGAGTTCACTCATACCGAGCCCTTGGAAGAATCACCGTTTTCTGGTGATTGTATCTATTTCTCAGTGCCTTCCAGAGGGCTAATGGATCTTCAACCATTAGGTACTCGCTCTTCAATCCTTCATTAAGGTGGCGATGGATAAAGATCATGGCATTCGCCTGATCTTGAGAGGATGCACTGTTCTCCTCCTTGATGGTTTCTCCAAGATTTCCTGCCTCCAAACGGATCTTGGCATCCACTACCCAAGTAAGGTAGTTTTTCCCAATAATATCCAGGGCAACAAAATCAAGCTTTGCCAAGTTTGACATTTTCTTTTCTGAAAGAAAAATTAGACGTGTAAGAACTTGCAATAATATGTATTCTGGATGAATATAGTGTTAGAACTTTTGGTTCTTACAAATTTTTCATTTTCATCTTCAGGCCAAAATGATAAGCACTCGAAACTTCAGGCTCAAGATTTACATGATTAATGAGAAGGGCGATTGTACCGCACCACTATCATTGAAATAATATAGCATAAGATGGGCGATTGTATCGCACCATTCAAGCAGCAGGAAAATTTAAATATGTAGAGTAGGGTGGGCAATTATACCACGCCACCTAAAATTGTAGTAAAATTAAATTTGCAGTTCAAGATGGGCAACGATACTGCACCATCTTTGAACGCAGTAAAATTAACATAAATAAACACTGAGTTAGTTGTCAGGAGATACACCAAACAAGAAATTAAACATATAAGTAATTGTTATATTGAGAAGTAGAAGCAGACATGGTGCTAGCAGTTCTTCATGAGGCTACATCAGGTAGGTAAGGCAGAAGAGGAAGAAGAACAAGAAAATCCTTGGAGGAAGGTTTTTTTTTTTTTTTTTTTCGGCTATGAGAACTGGTTAGGGTTAGAGAATCGTGCTGATAATGTGTTATAAATAGGCAAAAGTTAGAGAAATAACCTTTGCTAAGGACAAGAATGAATTAGGTGCAAAATATCACACTGTTTGTTTTGTCATTATAACACAAAAGGCTTATAGAGGAAGGGAGGGATATTGATATTATTACTTTCAGTTCTTTTCTCTTTCAGTTGTTGTTAATTGATCACCCACAGAGTGCTTTATTTATAGAGCCACATCCGTGAAGGTTTATTGAAAATAAAAAGTCACACCTGTAACAAACCAAACAACACCCGTGACATTACACTTTTGAAAAGGCACCACACAACAATCTATTCCCTACTATTCACTACTATTCCTTACTATTCCCAAGTCTCCTTCACTGTATTCATCCTCACAATTTTACAACAATATACATATATCTTTAAGGGAAGGGATTCCCTTTTTTTTTTTTTTTTTTTTTTTTTTTATAAAAATGGGAATTAGTTGTGGGGTCCACACTACATTGAACTTTAACGATTTGAACTGTCCATGTTTCAAGTTGCACCTCATAGATCATCCTTGCAAAATATTAGCTAAATCGGAAATGTTTAAGACATCTAATTGTGTTCAAAGAAATTAACGAATACTTTGTTATATAAGAAACAATGACATTTTATCTTAATAATTAAATAGACAAATGGTTTCGGATTGAATTGAATATTTGCAAGAATGATCTATGAATCGAAACTTACAAAATAGATGGTTTGGATCGTTGAAGTTCGATGCAGAGTGAGCCCTACACCTAATCCCCATTTTTTGAAAAAAAAAATGGGAATCCCTCTGCATAAGGGTCCTATATATATATATATATATATATATATATATATATATATATAATATTACATTAAAATATTTATGATATACATGAATGTAGATAACGATCATGTGGAAGGAAAAGAAATTAGCAAATTGGGGATGTTGATATGCCATAGTTAGGGAGTGCTATTTCAAAACCTCCCCTTCATCTGTTGTAACCACGTCACACCCCAGTAATGCAATGCCCGAGAGAAAAATCGATGAGAACACATATCATAAAAAGTTATGTAGAATAAATTAAGCAAAATTTGAGAAGATAAAGCAACTCACCTAACCCAGCTGCAATAAAAACACAATAAGCACATGATCTGCTTAGGAAACAAAGAAAATCTATACATTCAATATGAAAATCAATGGAAAATAAATACCTCACAATATATGCAATAGTTCAATGAATTAGACACTTCAGAACTATTAAAGTTGCTGTTCTTCGAAATAATATAAGTGGTATGTACATATACATAGCACCACATAATTAGCCTTAAAACCAGTATACATAATTTAATTAACTTGCACAACACTCATTTTACTGCTTATTCACCAACTAAGATATTGGCTCTTAAGATAAAAGATAAAATGATGACTTCTTAGCCTTATACGACGCATAACACCAAAAAACCGCTGAACCTCCTAAACTCCCCCGACTGCCCAAGATTCACAGTTGTTATATAATCAACAAAACCCATTGCAAAATGTCTATTCAATAGTTTTCAATACTACTAACACAATGCACATGTTCATGTAGGGAGTTAAAGAAAATATCAATTCTAGTATTCTTCCCTATCTTGTAGAATACTGCCAGACTTAAACTCTTTTCAATTTTGGTGAAAGCATGGAGTGAATACTGCAAAGTACTCCAATAACATAAAACTACGGAATAACATAAAATGATCAACTCTACAAACCAACAGTAATCTTAAATAATATAACCCCAAAACCATTGGCATTGATTGATTGACAGCAAGAACAACTAATTAATGAAGTTTAAATGTTGATCGTGTTCTTGAATTTTGACTCTAAAAAAAGAACTTATCAAGTAAAACACTTAATTTTGTTGAAGGTTTTACTATAATAAGACCATCATTAAGCAAGAAATCGTCAAGAACAAAAAAAGGCAGCTAAGGCCAAAATCCTCATCACCATTCCCATCCTACCAACTGCTAATCAATGAGAATAGTAAAATATTTCAGAAGATGAGCATTCTCAATCAGTGAAACAACAATCTGAATTGAGATTCACTACATCATTACTAGTATCATCTTTAATCGTAAAGTTCCAAATGATCTTACCAAATTATTTGCCATAATTTACCCTTGCTATAATTGTTATTCATCCAAGTAGTTCATTTTACACAACATTGATAAGGAGTTTAGAGAAGTTTTTCACGAGTTATACAAAATAGATGTCGATAATGGGGACATTTTTATTCTTATTGTTGTTGTGTCACCTGTTACAACTACTAACAGTAATTGTGAGAATTGTGTTAATTCCGACTCTCTCACAAAACCTCAAAAATCATGTACAAATAGTTCTTTCAATCAAACTTCTTCACAACCAAAAACAATCCTTAATACCCAAACCTAAATTTCTTTTTGGTGTTTTATTAGACATCACAAATGACGCCAGATTCTTGTTCATTCGATTTTTGGCTCAGTTGGATTTTAGCTTTCATCTTTATCATGGCTGCTGATTTTTGAATTCCTTTAAAGAAACACACATGCATTAATTTTTTTTACTTCTTTTTAACACATAGAACATAACTTGCAAAAAATGAACCAAGAACAACGGATTTTATTTTTTGAGATTAGAGGTTGTGGTAGCAAAAATTTGCTGTTTTTAGTCTTGATGAATTTGTATATACAAAACATCGCTGTCTTCAGTCTTGACGAATTTGTATCTACAAAACAATTAATCAACACCTTTGATCAAACACCAAAGTCTCACACGCCCATGAAGTCGGGGGGGGAGGGGGTTGGCCAATTGATCTCGATGCCAAAGTTAGTTTCTTTGAAAATAGTAAATGTTTAGAGCTTGTACGCATACCAAACGATTACCAAAATTTGGTGAAGATTGAGGTATTTATAGGAGGAGGTGGCAGCCCATGGAGTTAGGGTTTTGCTCTACACATGGTGACATCTTATTGGTTAAGATGTGTCATCCGTCAGATGAATAATGAAAGAATACTTCCAAGATATTAATTAGGAGAAAATATATTGGGATGATAATGGTGGAAGTATCCCTAATTGATTGTGATAGGGATTTCTTACTTGATTAAGTTGATCTTCAATTGAGAATGTATTAAAGATAGGATTTAGTATTAACCCTATCTTTAGTACCATTGACCTTTTCATGTCATGAACAGGGAAGCATTGAGCAATCGTAGATAGCTTCTTGGACCTTCAGGAATGCTGAGCTGCGCATGGGAGCAGTTAAGGGTCCTGCACATTTAATGAGGGCAATCTTGTCTTTCTTGAAGAAAAAAAAGTCTACGTATCATCTTCTGGATTTTTGGGATTATTTTTGGCTCCACAAATGCCCCCACACCTGCTAGGCTGCAAGAAATCCTAAGCTTCTTAGATGTGCAGACAGTTGTTTCCAAATTTGATGTAGATTTTCCACTTTTTTGAAATAAAGTCTTCATGAGAAAGGGAAGCCAATTGCCATCAAGGCTTATTTAAGCTTGTCTTAAGTAGAGGGCTAAATAAACCCAAAGAATAATTTTATCCCTAGTTTTCTTCTTTACTTGCCTATGCGAAGAGTTGATCGTCGTCGTTATTTTTCTTCTCAGCACCTTACCAAGGTATGAAAAAGTTGAATTTGTTCTAATCCCTATTTTTCTAGGTAGTACTGTCACTGGGCAACTATCGGGGTGGTTGGCGCATCAGCTGGCAGAGGCCAAGATGACATGGCTGGGAGATAAGGCTAGGCTAGTGCGGGCCTGGTACATGCTTAGCTCTGGCCAAGGTTGGCATGGCTGGAAGCCGTGGAGCAGAAGTGGACGCGGCTATAGCCGCGAGAGAGGCGTGAGGCCATGCTAGTAAGTCTGTTGCTTACTAGTCCTTCAATCAAGAAAAGGTCAATGACTTTTTCTACTACTACTACCATGTTTGTGTTCTCTGCCAAGAAGGAAGAAATTGCTTGAGTTAGATTTTTCAACTACCGTATATGGTGCAATTAAGGATGAAGCAGCCAAGATCGGAGTTGCTGAAGATGAAGTGGTTCATGAAGGCGGGATAGCTGTTAGAAAGCCAAAGATCATCCAAGCTGCTAAATGAGTACTCTGCTTTGTTTAGCTTATGTAGGAATTTGGCGACCTTCGTGCAAGTTTATAAATTTGCTAGAAACTTAATAAACTGTTTTCTTCACTTTACTTCATCTTCGTTTTTCTTAAAACTTTGCTTGCTTAAAACATCTTGCAAAACTTTTAGTCATATGATCGTCGGTTGGGTATGCTACTTTAAAAAAGAAAACGATTCCATGGAGTCACTATGGCTGTGAGTTTTGGGTTCTTAAGGTGTCGAGCTGCTGAACTTATCGTGAACTACTTCCTCTTGACCATATATTGCTTAGTTGATCTTTGAATCTTTGATCCTTTGAGCTACGTGGCCTACATCAAAACATGATAAAGATATGTGGGATCAAAAATGTGTAGTTGTGTGAGAATTCATAGGCAAATCACTTTCTCCTGTTGAAAAGCAGACCTAGATGGGTGTCAGGGAATTGGTTTACCCTCTCACACTAGAGATCATACCTAGATCGGCATTGGGGAATCAGTTTGCCCTCTCGCACATAAAGGCATACCCAAATGGGTGTTAGGGAATTAGTTTACCCTCTCGCACTGGATAGCTTATCTAGATGGGTGTCGGGGACCTAGTTGACCCTCTTACACAGGAAAGCTTACCCAGATGGGTGTCAGGGAATTAGTTTATCCGCTCGCACTGGAGAGTTTACCCAGATGGGTGTTGGGGAATTAGTTTATCATCTCGCATTGGAGAGCAGACCCAAAAGGGTGGTGGGGGATTAGTTTACCTTCTCACACTAGAGAGCTTGCGGAGATGGGTGTCGGGGAACTAGTTTACCCTCTCAAACTAGAGAGTATGCCAGATGGTGTCAGAGAATTAGTTTACGTTTTCCCACTAGAGAGCATGGAAGTTGTTAGTGCAGTTGAGGAAAGTTGAACTGCTGGACAATTGAAATAATCCTCAGCTTGTGAGGTCTTGTTCAGCAATCTACTTGAGACTTCAAACTACTAGTGGAATCCGCATAAGGGTGTAAGTAGGGAGCACAGTGAGTTGCTTTTGGACCTTCCCCAAGTATTATGCCATGCTTGGATATTTCGTTGTGTGCTCTCTTAAGGCTTGGTTGGTGGTCATTTGAGAATCTGAACGGATTGCAAGCTTATTCATTGTTAAGTCTTTCGCTAGCTGATGGGCTGCTGATTAGAGCTTCGTATTCTGCTTCGTCATTGAATGGTTATATATATAAACTTAAGTTTCATCTCAAAGCCTTCATTACTTCATAATGCCCGATAGTGTGATACTCAGGTTCAATATATGAGTCTGAAAATACATGAATTTGTAATAAGGAATCTATCACCTTCTAGTAATTGTTCAATAGAAGGAGATATCCCTCGAAGCCACTTGAAGATCCATCTTAGAAATCTTCGGCAGAAGTATATGTTGATCAAGCTATGTTTGTAAGAACTGCTTCAACAGGGGATGCATCATGTTGATTATGGATGACTACATGTGATTTGACATAAATCTTGATCAAGATATGGATGATAGAAGAACCAAATTGTAGGTAACTACAATCAAAGTTCGAAAGAGTATCGCGATTAGTTGGTGTATCCTTCTACTAATCCAGGTAGCCATGACATGATACTAGGTAACATTCATGGCTTGTGGGATTGCAATAAAGAAAAAGAATTTTTTGAGGTAGGATTAATTCATTAATTAATTTCACCGTTGGCTTTAGTTATAACCTAAAATGTCACACACAAATGATAAGTTGTAGTGATGTTATATGGACAATGATAAGATATAATTAATTGTTAATTATATTGGATTAGTTATTTGGGCTTACTGGACATAATTTTAAGTAAAATAACTTTGGGCTTTATTTAACTAAAAGGGTACAAGTCACTAGCCCAAGTGAGGAAGTGAAATTAGGCTACGCATGGGTCAAGCCTATGGCGTCAAAACCCTAGGGGAAGTATGACATAAAAGGGTAAGGAGTCTATAAATGCCCCTTGTGTTTGCTCTCAAACCCTAAGAATATTTAGTTTTGTCCCTCAGAGAAAAGAGAAAAATAACCCATGCTAAATATACATTGTGTGCCACCTATTCTATATTGATCCAAGTGAGAGATATTGCTAGCACCTTTAAATCAATCACTCCAGCGTTTGTTGCTAGATTTATCAGTGTGGATACTCTTAGATGCTCAACACTTGAGGAGCTTCACGTAATCAATCATTAAGAAGAAGATTGAAAGCATTAGATGATCCAGTCAAAGGAGATGCACAGAGATTCATGTAAGTTAATCTCTTCAATTTTTTTCTTTATTGCATTGATTAATTACTACCAACTAGATATATAATCGAGATATCATACTGTATGTTTTTATTATTTTTCCTTTGCGTATTTTATTATTCGAACTAAATTAATCCCAATAATAAGCCTGGAAGTGGAAACCCAACAATCCACGCCTCCACAAAGCCTAACTCCTCCGCCTTCTAACGTACCCATTAATTCTTCCTCCAGGTCTACAACTCCTACCCCCTTTCACGGCGACCCGTCGACCCTCCTTCCGCTACACCCAATCACACCACCCCACTTTCACCCACACCTCCGCCTCCAACAAAATGCTCGTCGTGATCGGCAAGTCCAGGAACATTCAGCTCTTATAGGACACCCTCCATGAGATGGGTCATCGTCGTTTGGTAAATTGCAAGATATTTGTTATTGTTCTGGGATGCTGGACAAGCCCTGGGAGTTGAGAAGGTGTGTGAATTTCTTTCATTTTATGAATTGGTTTAGATTTGGGTACGATATTGGGAATTTAAATATGGTGGTTGAGGATTTATGCAGGTCGAAGCTCATCGTTTAGCCAATTTTTGGTTTTTAAGCTGAAGGAATCGATTCGGCCCTATAGGTTTACTTACAAGTGTTTGATTCAAGGTTTCTGCAATGTGGGTGATTTGATGGAGGCTTCAAAGATTTGGAATTTGATGGCGGATGCTGGGTTCTAACTGGATATCGATGTCGTTGAGAAGATGATGAAACCCCTTTCAAGACGAATTGATACGCCAACAAGCAAAACATTACCTAGAACGTCATCGCCATGGTCCGGGCTAAGGACCAATTTATTTATGTTTTTGGATCGGCCATGCCCCGCCAACTTCGTGGACCTGTCCAGTGCGAAACCGATTATACCTGCCCTGACCCGCCGGTCCAAGGTCGTTTGCCTAACCCTACATTGTACTCAAGATGCTGAAAGAAATATTACAGAAACCATTTTTTTCATTCCTCTCTCTAGTTTCTCTCTCTGGATTCCTCCTCCATACCATATCTGACGTCGTCTGCCTTTTTTATTAAGAAGGAAGATCCCATAGTATCATACTTTCCTCCGATCATACATAAGTTTTGCAACTGGTCATTTTTCATAGTGGTGGAAATAAATTGAGCTCTTGCAAGACGGTGCGGGTTCGAACTCCGTCGGTAGCTAATCTTACATCTAATCTAACAAAAATCTATCATTTGACCAAAAAAAAAAAAAAAATCATACATAAGTTTTAAATCGACATATCATAAGAAGAAATATTACAAAACCAAATATAGGCATTTTCTTTATAATGTCCCATGTTAGTTAACTCATCATTAGAAAATTGTAATAAAACGATGACTTCAATTACTCCATCCAAAGCAGATTAGAAATTTTATAATGTAAAAAGGCACCCGATCAAATTTGCATTGTGATTAAACAAAATTGTCTTCTTTGACGGTAATAAAATACGCTACAGGAGTCCCATTGCCTTGAACATTGGCCCGAACATTCTTACGTATATTTGCATCTCACTTTCTCTAACGTACACAGACACACACTTATATATAACAGACATAAGGTCTACAGAGAATTCCTTTATCTAACTTGGAAGTTGAGTGTCCTAATACAGTAGGCAAACATGAAGGCAAAGAAGATTGTGAATCCAACTAGAACTCCAGCCACTGGTCCCATGAAATTTGGATCATATCCGAAATGGTCTTCTATGTACCATTTTATAGTTGGGTTAGGTGTAATCCCAGGTGCTCTAATGGTTTCCTCAACATCGCCATACTGTGACACAATCAATCCATACACCGTCCATGCCACGGGACATATCCAGTAGTACCAAACCCACCATTTGGGTATTTTCTGAACATTCAAAAGATAAAAATTCGTGTTAACATGTGTTTTTAACGAGTTTTAATCACTTGATCACCATTGGGGAAGAAAATCCATGGTCACGAATTGTTAGATCAAGTCCAATAGTTGAGATCTAAACTCGATTTAGAACACCTAACCATTGGATTTTAATCAGTTGGAAAATGCTCATCGTGGATTTTGGTGATCAATGCAGACCAATCACAATATCTGTTGTATTCAATTTATATTAATAAAGTTCTTATGGAAAGACGAATGCTAGTACTTACTGGTCTTGGAATGAAGAAACCGGAGAAGAGGTTGAAGATTGAATAGAAAGCTGCGGCGAATATGGCTGCTACTTGGTGGTTTGGCGTGATGGAAACGGTCATCATGCCGTAGTATGTGAAGTAAAGAAAGGAGAAGAAGTTGATAAAGAAGAACCAGAAGAATTTTTCTACTTTCCATTCGAAGCTCACCATAGCATACACTATCAGTGTATAATACGTGGTCTGAATAAACACATACGGTATTTCCACAATGACCTGCATGTCAAACAAATGGTTTATTTGAGTCAGTTAGATTAAGGTGGACAATTTTGTATATAACAAAAAAAATTGGATTTATAATAGTGTTATATATGAAATTAGGATTTGATACTAAGTTCACATGTGAGTTAATGGAAGCATTTTTCTGCCACTCACCTGTGCCAGTGCATAAGGTAATGCAGAGTACATCCCAGCAGCTCGTTCTCGATAGAAAACAGTTCTTTCAATGGCGACAATTGGCTGCACAGTTGCGCAGTTATCAATTCCGACGAAGAGCACAGCAGCGTACATAGCCCCGATAATCATGGTCAGATCAGAACTGCTTTCCCTGGATATGAAAAAAAAATATAATCAGCTAAGTAATTCGTGTATGGAAACTCATGAACAAAAAAAATTGTAGTAAAAGCAAAAAAATAGAGTACTGTAGTTGAAGTTTGAAACGGTTAAGCTTTGAGATAAGCACACACCTTTTAGTGCCAACCTTCCAGAAAATAGTTCCAAGGAGGAGGGCAGCTGCCAAGGTAAAAAAGAATCTGACAAGGTTATAATCAGGACTTCTCCAATATGTCCACCACTGCTTCCAGAGGCAAGATTGGAATTGCTTCCATGACGATTGAGAAAACTGGGTCGGAAAATAGAGGTCTTTTGCTCCTGCTGGTGGGACGCTCAACTCCTTTACTAAAGCTTTGTTTCTCCTGCTTATTAATATTGGAATTTAAGTTTTATATTTTCCAAAAACCAGCCAAACTCTCAACCCTGCAAATAGTATTATGTACTACTTTTTTGTTTTTTTTGTTTTTGACTTACTGGTACAAGGCAGATGATTTGTAGTATTGAGCAAAGTCCATTCCAAGACGGACCTCAGTTGAGGTTGAGCTCACCTCGAGCATCCACGTTGCTGGGTTATACTTCTCTTTGATTTTTGTCACGCCAGGAACTGCCTGGAATAGGTCATAAGTACAGACTTAGATGACAATGCATTTGATTATTTCTTTGTGCAAAATTAAGATAGGAAAAAGTTTACGCAGGTAAAATACCTCAAAGTATTCAACAATCTTGTGAGAATTGCGGCCTAGTGGTCCTGAGTAGATAACTTGTCCTCCTCTCTTCATCAATAGCAGCTCATCAAATGCCTCAAAGATATCTATGCTAGGCTGATGAATTGTGCAAACAACTGTTCTCCCAGTGTCCACAGTATTTCTAACAGTCCTCATAACAATGGCAGCTGCCCTTGCATCAAGACCTGATGTGGGTTCATCCATGAAAATGATCGAGGGATTGGCAACAAGCTCAACTGCAATCGTTAACCTCTTTCTTTGTTCTGTTGACAGTCCTGAAACTCCAGGAAGTCCTACTAAAGCATCTTTGAGATTATCTAGCTCAACCAATTCCATCACTTGATCAACAAAAATCTGCAAACATATATAGAATATGCAGTTTCAGCATTTAAATAATTGTGCTATCCATTGTTTAGAGAAGTAATGAAAGTCGCAGTTTTACCATCTTTTCCTTGTTGCTAACTTCTTTAGGGAGTCTAAGGAAAGCTGAATAGATCAATGATTCTTTGACAGTGACTTGGGGTGAGTGGATATCAGTTTGTTCGCAATAACCAGAAATTCTTGCAAAGGTTTCTTGCTTCTTAGGGTACCCAGAAATTCTAATGTCACCTTCAATATAACCTCCGGTCTTCCTTCCTGCTAAGACATCCATCAAAGTTGTCTTCCCAGCCCCACTGACCCCCATTAAGGCAGTCAAGACCCCAGGCCTAAATGCACCAGTTACTTCACGGAGTAGTTGCAGCCGGTCCCCTGCTACTCCTTCTTCCTTCATTTCCTGTTATAGTAGACTAAGTTAGCTAAGTGAAATTGGACTATAAGATAATGTTTCAGGTTAACAAAGAGTGAAATAGACAGAAATATTACAGCAGGCATATCCACGTAATAGTTAACATCGTTGAAGGACATTGCAAGAGGAGTGAAAGGTAGAACCATTCCTCTTTTAGGGGCAACACCACTGGCAACTTCGAGAGACGAATCAGGATTTCTACTTAGTCCAGTAGAGCTGGATCGACTGCCCATTCGCCGGACTTCCATTTCTCCTAAGAAAATTTTAATCCAATAAACAACTTGGATAACAATATTGTTCACTTTACAATTGACAAAAATATTCGGTTTCTTACTTGAGTTGTTTCCATCATTAGAAGATAATGATCGAGACTGAAAATCTTTCTTGGACGGGGGCCTTCTAAGTCTTGGCTCTTCCTTTGATTCTTCTTGGTCTACCTCCATCTTGTTTGCTGCTTCTTCAGATATGATGGCTTGTGGCTTTCCAGGAGCTAATTATTGAAACAAAATCATGAAAATTTGTCACTTAAAATCTACAAACGAAAGAAAAATTGGATGTTAGATATGAAAAGGAATGTTGACTCTTACCATTTAGGTACATAAGGGCGAGCGTATAAAGCACGTTGAAGAGAACTGCAAACCCCAGAAGAGCTGCAGAGCCAATCCAAAACCAGTTTTTGTTGCGGTAAACATCAAAGTTTTTAAGCACTGCCTCACCCACACTGGTAATATTATCTGAAGACTATAACAAAAGGAAGTTCATTTCAGAAGTTTAGCCTTTTTGTTAAGTTAAACAAATGTAGGTACATTAATATAACAAAATGAATGGTTTGTGCAGCAAGATCTTAAGTTTAGCATACCAGTTTGTTCGACCACCTCGGAGAATACATTTCATTTACAGCGATTGCATTGAAGCCATATGTCATAGGTGAAACCCAGTATCCCCACACCCACCAGTTTGGAATTTGACCTATCACAAATGAAGCAACTCATTGATGATCCAGTAAAGAACTAATTTGGTCTCTTTTTGTTAGTTTTTTACTATTTTTTGAAAACTTCATCCGAAATTGAGTTTCATACTAACCATGAGGAATAATGAAACCTCCAAGCATGAAAACAATTAGAACACTTAGAGACCCGCCGGTGTTTGCTATGATGACGGTCCTGCTAACTCCAGCTATAAGCCTAAATAGCCCAGCTGCCATTTGTTGGATCAGAAATACCAACAATAGTTGCTTGAAAAACCTGCAAATAATTTGACAGTTGCAGTTCATATCTCCACAAGCAACTTCAACCCACATATGCTAGATTCTTACAGAAAATAAGCCAAAAATATAGTATATTGCAGTTTATATTAATGTACCTATGTGTATGTTTATAACAATGTACCCAATCAAAGTAAAAAGAATTTTGCCTAGGTAGCTACTCAAAATAACATAAAATAGTGTACTTAATGAAAGGACCAACATAAAAATTCAATCGAACATTTGGTTTGGTGAAAACAATCTTTTGAATGTCGGAAATCTAACTTACGAACAAAATATCGAAATGAAATTAAGCAGACAAATGTGTCGTACCTGCTAGCTTCAGGTGCAAATCCGATGGTGTAATATGTAATGGCCATCCAAATAGTAGTTTCCATGATGGATATAGGAATCCCAAGCAGGACAGATGGGAGAGTGAAAGTCCAAGCAGGGTGGAAAAGAAGGTCTCTGTGCTTGTAAAACACAGGAAGTCTTGAAATGGCCAATGAGAGCTCAGCAAAACCATTAAACATGTTAATGATCATGACAAATATAAGTGCACCAACATAGACTGCTCCATCATCTTCATTCCTAGTGTTCATTTCGGTCTTCAAAAACACTGTCGCGGCTATGAATGCCCCTATTATAATTTGGACAGTCTTGAAAATGTAAATAAAAGAGTTCCTCTGCATGAGCAACCATTCTTTGTCAAAACAGGCTTTGAGAAGCTGCATTTTGGGTATTGAATATCTTCTGAATTCAAGAGCTGCTCTGTGGCCTCGAGCCTTGTCGAATGGGATTGAGAGCTCATTCTCCATCCTCATGCCCACATGGAAACGCTTGAACCGGTTTGCAAATTCTGTGACCGATACATATCTGTATGGAGTCCTTCTATCTGCCCAATACTGCTCTTGGTCTTTTCTTGAGGTAACCTGAAAAGGTTGGACAGAGTTATGGGATGCAAAAGGCTTAATACGATATGAAATTGGATTAGCGAAGGCTTATTACAGTTTCTTGGACTATAAGATTTCTTTTAATAAGCGATACTACGGTAGGGCTGGAAGTTGAACTCTGGGACTTCGGGTGCTGTGACAAATGCTCTTAAGAAATTGAGCTACAACCCCTTGCTTTGGACTAGAAGTTGGGAGAAAGTCTTAGGTACAATTGAATTAGTTGTATATAGTTATCTGTTCATCTGTCTTATCATGACTAGTCACATTTTAAGATAAACAAAGACAGAGGCATAAATGTATGTGGCTGGTGATAAGGAAGTTTTTCTCAAAAGAGGATCTTAGCTTAAGCAATATATCACTTGCTCCTAATATCTAGTAAGATGTGTCACAACCTATTATATTAAAGAGACACTTTATCATGATTTTACCTCTTGCAAGAAATCGGCAGTTCCCTTTCTCTCAGGGCATCGAAATCCACATGTCTCAAAGAATTGTAATATATTCACTCGTGGTCCTTGGTAGACAATCTGGCCTTCTGATATGAGGACGATATCATCGAAAAGATCATATGTCTCAGGAGCTGGTTGGAGTAGAGACATCAAGATTGTAGCCTCAGTGATGTGTACAATTTGTTGTAGGCACTTCACGATTTGGAATGTCGTGGAGCTATCGAGACCCGTTGAGATTTCATCCATAAACAATGTTTTAGTTGGTCCAACAATCATCTCACCTGTATTTGAGTGTATTAATTTACTTTCTCAATGCATTATACATGCAAGGTGAAGTATAAATGTAACTTTTTGTGCATGCATGTGATGCTCATATAAAGTATAGCGATTAACTTGCAATTCAGAATAACTCCTGTAAAAATTATTTAAAAAGTATAAGTACTATTATTAGAAATTTAGTTATTGCTTATAAAATAATATTGAAAAATCCGGTTGAATATTTTAAGACATATTTCATTTTCAGAGTGCATCAAAATTCTCGTTCTTAGTGTATGATTACATTTGAAAGAAATTCTAGGTGTGACACAAACAACAATTATTTTTGCTAAAAAAATCAGAAGGACAAAAGAGGTAAAAAATGACCTGTGGTTACTCGTTTTTTCTGGCCACCAGATATTCCTCTTTGCATCTCATCTCCGACAAGTGTGTCCTTACATATATCAAGCCCCAAAATCTGTACTACCATTCAATCCAAAACCATGTTACGTAGCAATTACAAGAAGATGAGCTCATGCTTCATCATCGTTTCAATCAATTTTTTCTTAGAATAAAAGAATTTCTAAAGGGTATTTTAGTAAATTGGGTAAAAAAACATGGTTGGTGAACAACCAAGGTACCTCCCTATCCAGCAATGTGTTTACATTACAATACACAAAACAGCAATCACCAAAGTAGGTTGGGGGAGAACTGTTTGTCAAAAGAATTTGACTTTTTAGTTTTCATGATTTGGCTTGTGGAAAAAGCTCCCATAACCATTTAAGAATATGAATGCAACATGTGGACCATAACAACATTAATAATTAATTTGTAAAAAAAGAAAACTACGATAAGATGGATCATTTTAGTGGATGATGATTCTCTTCCTGAGAATTCTAAGGATCAATTTACCTTAGTCGTTCATCGTACATCATGAGACCACCTATCATTACGTAATGTTTACGTTCAATTTTAAATAAAAAATCCAAAATGATTTCTAAACACAGGATACTAATGAATGAATAAGATAAACTAATTCATAGAATCCTCACAAAGAAGATCCAGATTGGATACTTTTCCCATTTTAGTTCAGGGTTTGGAAAGCTATCATTTATTTTTTAATTTGCTTACTTTTAGAGTATAATCAGTAATGATACTGCTCTCAACTCCTCCCATTGAAGTAGCCTGAAAAAGAAAAGAAAACCCAAAAAATTAGATATATTATGATTTCTTTTTTTTTCTTTTTTTTTTTGTGTGTGTGGAATATGTAATATAAATAATATATTACATATGTAAATATAATATTTACCTTCATGAAAAAGTCTACTTCTGGTTCTGGATATATACCAGCGGCCTTTTCTCTTCTAGCAAGCTCGGAAAGAAGTTCTACATACAAACCCAAAAGAACAATTTAAAATGTTGGAAAAAAATAGAATATAATAATAAATAAGAGAGTCAATTTTGATGACATGGGTTTTGTTTCGGTTAATTAATTAATTAAATACCATATCGAGAGCCAACCCCTTGACACCTTGCTGAAAAATCCAGAGTTTCTCTAACCGTCATATTTCCAACATGAACATCGTTTTGGCTAATGTACGCAGATGTCTTCTGTGGTACAAATTCCTTCAGACTGTGACCATTGTAGCTCACCTCTCCTTTAACCTGTTCCATCAAATTTAACAACAAAAGTATATTAATAATTATGAAGCAAAGATAAATATATTACAAGCGACTTTTTTATTTTCATTCTAAACATTAAGATATATTGTGGTATTTTCTTCGCTCGTAAGTTAAGTCATAAATATATCGTTGTATAAAAAAGGAGCTGAAGTTAGTATTTTTTTTTTTTTGTTCATTTTTTTCTAATTTTGTAGAAATAATTCAATCAAACCCCCATTTTTTAGGAATTAAACCACTTGTGTCAAGTTAATTGATCAAGTTCAAGGCAAATGTACTCACCTCCAAGCTTGGATCCAACTTCCCAGCTAAAGCCAGCAAAAGGGTAGTTTTACCCGAGGATGGGGGACCCAATAAAAGGGCCATCCTACAGAAAAACAACAAAAAGGCTACATCAAAAACGTTGAATTAATCAACAGTAAAACTAATTAAAAAAAATTATTGAATAAAAAATCAAATAACTTGTGTGACCACATAGAATGGTAACTTAAATAAAATTGTAAATTAATCTAATGCTTACCTAGAAGGTTTAACAATGCCAGAAACATCTTTCAGAATTGTTAATTTGGTTTGCTTAGTCAACTTAATCCCAATTAAGCCAAGAGCCGATTCTGCGATGTTCCGAGCAACATTTGGGAGGGTGGGAAGAGCTCTTGTTCCAATATGGCAATCAGCTTCAACTGTCAAATGTTCAAACCTTACTTCCACTGTGGGAAGTCTGATCCCAACCCTGAAATCGATTATATCGCATCAATTAATTAATAATTAGATTAAATAACATGTTCCTTTTGTTGCAATATTTCAGTAACAATGTTCACTAATTAGATTCCCTTAACAATAAAGGCTCTGCCGGCAAGTTCTTTTCTTAACCTAAATTGTTTAATATTCAAGTAACGATAACGAAAGCGATCTGCCGGAAAGAAACGAAAGCGATCAAGGGTAAATTATGCATGAAAGCAACCGTGTAATTAATGAAACCAAACTTGATTCAAGTAATGTTATATTTATCATATGAGAAATGCTAAGAAAATTTTTTAAAAATGAGATTCTTTATAGATTTTTTGTCATCTCATGTTTTTGGTACAGTATTTTATCATATTAATACAAAAAATTAATATGAAATTGTAAGATGACAGAAAATTCATAAAAGTTTTATTTCGAGAAATACTTTCCTGGGTATAATATGAACCTCCTCCGAAATGAAAAAAATGGGATCAACTTTTGTTTAATATTCTGACTTAAATTTTTTGACTCCCCGATACTCAATTAAATCCTTTTTTGAGGATTGAATGCAACCCTCTGGTTGTATTATCGATCGCACTTTTCATTTAAGAAATTCTATTGGACTAAATCAACGAACGTCTCTTCAACATTGATGGGACCCATACCTACCAATGTCAGAGACATCATTCACATCTACTAAGAAATGAAATTCACCAACTTCTTATATTAGCATATAAACACACATACAAAGTGTGTGACAAAATTTTTTATTTTTGTTTTAGAAATAGAAGAATAAAGGAAGAGAGTGACAGAGAATGTGAGAGTAGAAAGTGTTTTTTTTTTTTTAATTAGAGATATGTTAGGATTACACGTAGATGATGCTTTGAAAAAAACAAACAGCAAAATTTGATTGTATGAAATTACATTTATATCACATATTTCTTATTCATATTATTTTTTAATTAGAGAATAAAACTGATAATTTCATAAGATTTTGATTGAGAATGAGTATTTTATTAATTCGTAAAGATTTGTGAATTCCCTTTTAATTTGTTCGATGTGAGAAATATATGAGTGTGAACATCATTTCTTTATTAAAAGAAATTTAACCAAAACATAGAGGATAAAAGAAAAAACAAGGGCTTACTTATCAATTCTACTTCTGAACTTTTTCAGGAACTTGTCATTATCTTCCTCTGCAACCTTGAAAATCCTGTCAATGAAATTCTGACGGTCGTTGATGTCGAGCTTCAGAACGTCTACTTGCTTATGTACTCCTTGAGGCTCAGTTTCCCCGAGGGACTTTATGATGCTTGTTCTTAGCCGATCATAGGTGGGCAGTTTCTCGATGGCAGCCCATGTGAGAGCTTCTTCGTCTTCGTCGACGTGGCTGCTTCTTCTCGAGTGCGTGGCACTCGCAAATACTTCTTCCATGCTCCAACTTGCCCTGCTCAGGCTCCTGCCTAAGCTTCCGCTGCGGCTATGACGCCTTTGACGATGTGGCTGTGAACCTTTGGCTTTCTCTGTTCCCTCCATTTCGATTTACCCTCCCTGAAAATAAACTGAATTTAGAATACAGTATCAATGCTTTGTTTGTTTGCCTTCAAAATTTGATTTCGGGTTGGAAAATCAGACTTAGATGTTTTGTGAAATTTTTTTGGCAACCAAACAAGGTGTAGAGAACTAAAACGACTTACTTATGTTGTTGTACGTGTTCGTTGAATGACAAGGGGTAATGAATGTGAAATCTATCCTTTGGAAATATTGAGCTGAAAGAAGAGGAAATGGGTCGGTGGAGGTTTGAAAGATACGAGTTTGTGTGCGCTTTTTTACTAAACTCCCCGCTTCATTCTTGGAAATCAGATCTCCTCTCTCTCTTCTCTCTCCCCCTCTCTCTCTCTCTCTCCTTCCTTCCTCTGCAAAAAACTGAGAGATTCATTTCCTTGAGAAGTTTGGAGGGTATTTATACGTGCACAAAGTGGTGACAACTCAATTTTCAAACAACTATTAAAGTCAGAATATTATGACTAGGGATAACAGAGATTGCATTGAACAGTATTCAAATGCCATCTCCCGTACCCCTACCTACTTCCTCTCCAATTTCTTTTGAGTAATTTAGTGGGCCCTCTATTCTCTTATCATCCCAGCTATAGTCGCATGAGGTTTGGTAATTTTGTGACACCCTACCAACAATTTTATATGCATGCTACAGAAATTCAAAGCAAAAAATAAAATAAAATGGTGCAATTTGCTTGTAGTTGTTATTGGCACTATAACATGACCCCTTAAATTTTTTTATTAAAAATGATGTTATTAGCATTCTAACAAAATTATCACGTAAACAAAACATAGAGAAATATAAAAAATTACCCTCACGATAAGATTTTTTTTTTAAGGTCTTGTAAGGGCCGTATTCAATTGCAAAAATACAGAGGCAAGTGAGATTTTACCTTATTCGAGACAGATTATGCGAGAATATCTTGGTGCGGTGTCGCAGAACTTGGCCATGCATGCAAACTGAATGTCGATCCTTCTGCCAACTGGGTTAAAACTTTGGTTAGCATCCCAGTCCAATTTTCCAACCATCAACCGGGGGCGGACGCACTAAGGGGTTAGGGATCAGTTGACTCTCCGAACTCGGCTGAAATTTGTAAAAGTAATGATCAATTACGCACTTATCAAATTTCTATGGATAACTAGGGTGCTATCCCTTTGAAGGTTAAAGTTGTCATGCCCTCCAATTGCTTGATAAAAATTTAAAATGCCTCAAAGAGGAGTTGCCCTTGTTATTGTGAAAAGTCCATTGCATAACTAAATGAGAGATCAATTGTTAAATTATAGTATGGTGGTTTATATGGAGAGCAACATTTTTTTTAGAAAACTTCATTTTAATCCTTGGCAAAGATGACTTTTTGATTAAAACCATGAGTAAGATCAAAATCTAATATTAGTCCCTTGATACATTAATAACCTCATTTATTGATTATATTTTGATGTTTTAATTATTTATCTTTTTCTTTCTAATTTTTAATGTATTAATTTTATTTCATTATAATTTTTATTTTCATTTCATTCATCGTAATATATTTTGTTGTGAACATTTAGATAAACTAATTTTTGTTATACAATATATTTCAATGTACTTTATCTTCTTCATTTAGGTATATTAAATTCATTATAATACATTTCGGTGCATACATTTAGGTATACACATTTCGGTACATGCATTTTGTCACATCCCCATCCGGGGTCCACCACATCCTAGGCCCGCTCCACCACCATAGCACGATATTGTCCGCTTTGGGCCCCGACCACGCCCTCACAGTTTTGTTTCTGGGAACTCACACGAGAATTTCCCAGTGGGTCATCCATTATGGGAGTGCTCTCGCGCGCTACTCGCTTAACTTTGAAGTTCTGATGGAATCTGAAGCCAGTGAGCTCCCAAAAAACCTCGTGCTAGGTAGAGATGAGAATATACATATAAGGCTTACAGGATCCAATCCCTTGGGTGATGTGGGATGTAACAATCCACCCCTCTTAGGGGCCCGACGTCCTCATCGGCACACCACGGCCAGGGTTTGGCTTTGATACCAAATTGTCACATCCCAGCCCTGGCCCCCACCACATCCCGGGCTCGACTCCACCGTAGCATGATATTGTCCGCTTTGGGCCCCGACCACGCCCTTACGATTTTGTTTCTGGGAGCTCACACAAAAACTTCCCAGTGGGTCACCTATTATGGGAGTGCTCTCATGCGCTACTCGCTTAACTTTGAAGTTCTGATGGAACTCGAAACCAATGAGCTCCCAAAAGGCCTCGTGCTAGGTAGAGATGAGAATATACATATAAAGCTTACAAGATCCAATCCCCTGGGTGATATGGGATGTAACACATTTCGATACAAACATTTAGGTACATTAATTCAATATAATACATTTTCGGTGCATACATTTGGGTACACACATTTAGGTACATTAATTTAATATTAATACATTTCGGTGCATATATTTAGGTATATACATTTTGGTACTAACACTTAAATATATTAGTTCAATATAATATATTTCGGTACTAACATTTAGGTACATTAATTGAGTCTTTCAAGTTTGAAGAATGTTAAATAAAATTAATAAATTAAAAAACTCTTTTTCGGTCAAAAAATAAATTAAAATTTGTGTATTAATAAATTAAAATATTTAATGGGAGACATTAAATAAAATGCACATTAATTATTTTGAATTAAGGACTAAAATCAATATTCAATCTAACACCAGATTTTTTTTTTAAATTTTAATTTTCTTGAAGGATTAAAGTTCAAAAACCCCTATTTTTTCCATTGAAAATGAAGCTATAATGCAGCGTTTTTCTTTGATAATGCGTTATGGACAATTGTAACTTGTATTGTTATTTGTTTTATAAATTATGATTGATGAAACTGTATTTTAATTTTTAAAATTATTATATGTCTAATTTATGAACTTTTATGTGCTCCTCCAAATAATTTTTCTGCACTACCATCCACCATGCAGAAACTAATCCATCTGTCCACTTTTTTTATCTTTTTTTTTTTTTTGGTAAACAATCCATCTGTCCAGTTGTATCGCTCTCAATTCATTAAACTGATGCATGCATTACATAATAGAATATGACACTGCTAAAGCCACTGAGTAGAATTAATGAATTCGTAGTTCAACAATAACCCGTATTTGTCTTTGAAAAACTCAAGTTTTATATATTTAGAGGTGGGTGTGGGTGGCTCTCTATTACCTATATTGTTTCGAGTTCCAGAAAAATTCGAAACTTTTGGTTGGTGAAGACATATTGTTTGCATTTCTCAAATTAGGAGTTACTTTGGTCAAAGTTTCAATATTAAAACAAAACTCAGATGCATCAAACAGTTGACAAAAACTTACCATAATTATTATATATATATCAAGCGCCTAATATTCTCGCATAACTCCTATCAAGTCATTTTTTATATTTATGTTAAACATCATTGAATTATCATTTCCATAGTAGGATTAGTGTAAATGAACCAAATAAAATAAGTTAGCCTGACATTGGATTTGGATCATCGAGTTAATGTATACAATTCTTAAATAAATCCTTTAAGTTCTTCTCCATACACTTAATTATATTCTTTAAGTATCTCCTTTTTCTTCTCCGGTCGCCGACTCACCAACCCACCCAGAGAAATGTGGTTGTTAATTAGAACACTTGGGGATGTCGATCGTCCAAATAGGTAATAGGTAATAGGTGTCTGGTCGGTTGTTTCTTAGGTCCACCTTCACCTTCCCTAAATATTTTTATATCAATATATGGGGAGACAAAGTTGCATTATAACTTAGGTCATTTCAAGTGGAAATATAATGTACTTTAACATTATCTTTCACAAGTTCATACATATCCTCTCTTCTTTTTTTTCTTTTGGTGACACTCTACCATTGAGTTATGTCCCTTCTCTTGCCTCGCTCCTCATCGAAAAATAGAACTAACGTAGTTGGAATCTCACGTCGGTCTGAATGAATTATCCTTTCCACGGATCGAGGTAAATATTTGTTTGCTAGGCAAGAGAATAACAAGTTACGAATTCAGTCGCGGTAGGACATGTATTTCTATTACTATTTTATTCATAAATCAACTAAATTCTGTCTAATTACAATTATATTATGGCAATGCCAATTAATACATTTCTAATTCCGTTTTGCTAAAACTTAAAATTTTCTTGAACCAAAAATGTGTGTGTGAGTTCGATCACGTTGTTTGTGTAAGATCCCACATCGACCAATGGAGAGGGGGTGATGTACCTTATATGTACATGCTCCCCTCCCTATAGCACGAAGCCTTTTGGGAACTCATTGGTTTCAGATTCCATCAGAACTCCGAAGTTAAGCGAGTTCGGGCAAGAGCAATCCTAGGATGGGTGACCTACTGGGAAGTTCTCGTTTGAGTTCCTAGAAACAAATCCGTGAGGGAATGGTAAGCCCAAAGCGGACAATATCATGCTACGGCGGAGTTGAGCTGGGATGTGACAGAATGGTATGAGAGCCACTCTGCCATTCGGTGTGGATGTGTTAGAGGGGACGCCGGATTCCCCTTAAGTGGGGTGGATTGTAAGATCTCACATCGACCAACGGAGAGGGGGTGATGTACCTTATATGTACATGCTCCCCTCCCTATAGCACGAGACTTTTTGGGAACTCACTGGTTTTGGATTCCATCGGAACTCCGAAGTTAAGCGAGTTCGGACGAGAGCAATTCTAGAATGGGTGACCCACTGGGAAGTTATCGTTTGAGTTCCCAGAAACAAGTCCGTGAGGTAAGTCCAAAGCGGACAATATCGTGCT
Organism: Pyrus communis; assembly: GCF_041283825.1. NCBI lineage: Eukaryota > Viridiplantae > Streptophyta > Magnoliopsida > Rosales > Rosaceae > Pyrus > Pyrus communis. The sequence goes on from NC_142581.1 coordinate 19,521,706, forward strand.
ACGACGGAGTCGAGTTGGGATGTGATAATTTGTATGATTGAGTCATTACAACATTACATTAAGTTCACCTCTAGACTCAGACAAAGCATTATCGAGTTCTTTCGACAAAAGTAGCCAATTATTTACTTTCCTTAGTTTGATTTTCCTTGTTATGGACTTTTGCAGATTGTCATTTTTGCTGTTCTTGAAAACATCACATATTCTTTTTGGCTGTTCTAAAAAAGTAATACTTTTTGCATGTTTGTTCCGATGTCACCAACCCCTTTATCTTCAACTCAACACACACACACACACACACAAAATATTCATCTTTGTGTAACCCCTAATTTGATGGTGTCTACAAATACAGTACTTTAATTAAAAGGACGCATTACTAATTAATTAATCAGAACGTTCTTATCTTTACAAGTTCATATAAATAATTATATGTTTTTGTACCTAAAGTGGAAAGAGTTCATAACCACTTTCTAGATTACATCAACGAATTCATAAAATAGGCAAAAACAAACACAAATTCCAAATTCTTGAAGCACATGCAACCAAATACTCATTATTTTCAAACATTTTCCAACCAAATACTCGTTAGTTTGAAATAGTGTCCAACCAAATAGTCAATATTTTAAAGATAAGATATAGGATTGCAAATTGCACCCAAACTTAAAAGTGCAAACTGTCACTTACTCTATTTTTCCTGTTAAAAAATGGGTAAATTTAAAGTGTCATTCTCGTAGTGTATATGTTTTATGGGTAATTAGAACCCTAAATATTGAATAAAATGACAGAGTGAGACAATTCCAATATGCATGAGCAAGTACTGAACCTAGCTGATAGCCTGAATACTAGTTTATATATACGTACTGTTTGTTGAGTATCAATATATGACATGCTCAACATTGGTTGGTTAGTGAGGCTGTCATGTCATACTAAAGTTTTTAAGTTGTTACAAAGATTAGTTAGTTTGTTAGAAGTGTAAGAAGGAAATTTTAAGCTAGATATATGTGTGTATAAAAGCTTTGTAATTGTAAGGATCCAATTCATTAAGTCTGAAATACAATTCATATAGTTTACTCTTTCTTTCTCTCTCAGGGGTTTCTCTCTCTAGTTCTTCATTTTCCTCCATTTCTTATTGTTCTTTGGTTCTTTCTCAATGTAGTTATATCAGAGCAGGTTATCTTACGTATGAAGTTAAACAGTCACACGCGTTCCATACCACCTCATTGTGTTGTCCACTTAGCATGCATGACAGTGTTCAATTTCAAAAATTCTTGGTGACTTTGAAATCATATATAGGAATGTCGATAATGTTGATGGCAGCATTTTGTCATCTCTTATGGACTTGCAGTTTTGGAAGGTAAAGAAGTAGTAGTACTCTACAAAGTCATCAAGATGAGACTTACAACCAATTTGCAGTTTTGGAAGGTAAAGAAGTAGTCTACAATGTCATCGAGATGAGACTTATAACCAACGAATGTGCAAAAATTCCAAATGTTTTTTGTTTTTATATATATATATTTTTTCTACTTACTCGGTTGGTGTTTAATTTTACATTTCAAACGGAAACTAGAAGGAGAAATCTGATCCAAATCTGTCATTGGTTATTCAAGACTGATTCAAGACCATTTGTACGTACTTTATATATATAATTTTTTTTTTTTTCTACTTACTCGGTTGGTGTTTAATTTTTATATTTCAAACGGAAAGTAGAAGGAGAAATCTGATCCAAATCTGTCTTTGGTTATTGAAGACTGATTCAAGACCATCTGCACGTACAAAATGTTAGGAAATTGGGAAATATGCTCTTTCTAGACTAGCCCATGTTAGTCTTCCAAATAATTGATGTGACTTGAACTTAAACCCATATATCGAGGCAAGTTCTAAAAGGTGTTATACGCTAGTTGGCCGGTCAGTAGGGATTTAGCGTATAGGAGATTAGGCAAGAATCCAAGTAGTGATTTTTTTTTTGTTTTTTTTTTTGTTTAAATTAAAATTTTTATATAACATATAAATAAGTGTCCACCTATATTTCAAAAAAAAAAAAAAAATATTGTATTGAGAAATATAAATTGCAAAATAGAATTATATAAAATTTATAAAGTACTAGTACATATTGAAAACATGAAAAACAAGCATATAATGAGTGTTTATCATGTATCCAACAAGTCTTAAAATATATTAAAAACATAACATGCAAAATATAAGTTTATCTGTTTCTATCTAAGTGAGAGTCACGACTCTAAACCCTTTTGCTTCCTTATTCTTTAACTGAAAATATGATTAGCCCCTTAAACTCAAGTTTCTTCACAAAAAATCTGAGATAGATTCATTAATTATGTTTCACTTTACAGATTTTGCATTTCTTAGATGCCTAAATACCCCTGATTACTTATTGCACTACCACAATTAACACTTCTTGCAACGAAGCAAAGTGCATCGCGCAAAGATGTATTTTGTCGCTTAAATATTAAACGATGAAAGCTTTGTTGCAAAGTCATTGTCATGCAAAGGTCATGAAAAAAGCATTTGCAAGACGAACAAAGTGTAGTTCATCGCACAATGGTCCTTGTCTGATGAAAAAGAGTTTTGTTGTATAGAATATAGAGCAACAAAGCATGTTATTGCGCAGATATCGACGGTCGAAAACATGTCATCGCATAAGTAATTTTAATATTATTTAATTATAAAATTCTTGTCATTTACGAATATGCGCGACAAATACCTTTCTTGCTTTTAATCTTATGCAACGAAGAACTTTGTCACACAAACATTATTTTGTTTTTTTTTTCTTTTGGCTTTCATTTTTCTTTTATTAAAATTTAATTATTTTTTGTAATAATTTTCTAAAATTATTACTATAATTAATAAAGAAAAATTATTTATTTATACTAAATATGCAAATGCACGTACAAGTCAAATTTTTTGAAATATCCAGAAAATAAAAAAATTAAAAAAAAATTAAAAACTACATTAAAAGTTATGTGGGGTCTACTGTGTCGGCATCAGCGTGTTGGATCTCTTCTGAGTGTAGGAGCTGGGAGGTCAATGGTGGAGGAGAAGTTGGAGGAAGACGGATGCTGGACAATTATAAGACCTTTAAGATCTGGAACATCTTACTCTCGTGGGCCGCCATTGCTCTATTCTGGGCCACAATGTGGAGATCATGGGTCACAAGCTTTTACTTCAGGCCTACCACTTCCTGCAGTAAAGCGGTGACTTGTCTTGTGGCTTGTCTAGAAAAGGAGGCAGTAATGGGCTGAAGTTGGGAATTCTCTATCCCCCCTGCAAACCTTACCAGGTCTTCGACCCAATGTCTAATCCAGGGTCTTAGTTAGAATCTAAAACCTTGCATCCAAGGTCGGTGTTAGGCCCCGGACTCAGGGTCAACAGAAAAACTCCTTGCCCGATGCGCGAGTAAAAGTTAAAAATAAAAATGAAAACGAGCTTTTTTTTTACAAATAAATCCAGAAACCTTACAAGTGTACAAAAATAATAAAAAAAAACTTGTAAATACATCGTCTATCACAACCTCAACTTGTATACCATACGTTAATGTTGTATCAAACCTACAAGGTCTAAAATGTACAAGGTGAGCGAAACTGAATCTGATTAGGGACATAAGTCTTATCAAGGACAATTATCAAGGCTAAACCAAGTGACATGCAACACGTAATCAATTACATCATGTTATCAAATCAACAACATAAATTATATTTCATGAATGTAGCTCAACTTCAATTACCTAACCCGTTAATCTATATAATATAACAAGTGGAACTGCATGTCCCATACATGCATTTTCTTAGAGTCTTTTTCCAAGGTGCTTGCCATAGGACCATGAGTGGCGCCAAAACGATAAAACCTTCGACAACACAACAGAGACTGGCCCAAGACCCAGAGACTGGTTTAGAGATGAAATTTTGGAACAGGTTATCCATTTGGCAAAGCGGTAAGTAGGACCAGACTAACTACATAAGACTATGTTTTTGAGCTCCCGTTGCCTATATTAAAAATAATACTTATATGTTAATTATGTGTGTGTGTGTGTGTGTGTTTTTTTAACAATATCTACACTAAAGGGGAGGAGTTGGGCTTAGTCATACTATGGACTAGCAGTAATGTGGTTCAAATTTGACCATTGGTGAGAATTGAATCTAAGACCTTGCACTTATAAGTGGAGAAGAATACCACTAGACCGTAGTACTAAGTGGCAATTATGTGTTAAGTATAGTATTAATTTTCTAAAATCTACATATCCTATATATATCTATTTCATGTTGCACCAATCTATGTATAAATATTTCTTTGATAAATAAAAATAAGATTATTTTGTTAATAGTTACCTGTATGTGATTAAATAGAGTCTCAAATTCAAAGAGGTAGAGGAAAACCTAAGAGATAACAAACTTTTCTAGCGTACCGAGAAGATGTTACATTCTCCTTGCATACTGAGCATGTCATATAACCCTTAGTGCTCCAATTGAAAATCATTGCTTAGGCAAGAAAATCGTTTCTAGTCCACATCACTCCTACCCGCAAGTTGAATATCTTACTGGTAGACTTATTGTATGTGCACACCCATTTTTCCTTAAGTCCTTTAGCTCATGATGTGATATATAATAGCACACAAATTAAACCCTCTTTTTGACAATTGTAGTATGGATAAGTAGGGATCGTTTTAGGCCGGTGATTAGAAGGGATTGCTAATCTACTCAATTTTAAACTCTAAAATACTAAACTAGACCCAAAAATAGAAAACTAGACTCTAATGACTCAAAACAAACTAGAATGACTCAAAACAGCACAAAACAAGCAAATTGACTCAAAACAGAAACTAAGAGTGATTTTGGACGAATTCTAACTTAACTTTGACTCAAAACACTAAAGGAAACAAATTAAAACAGGTTCTAACTAAGTAAACACAAAATATTAAAGGGGGGGGGGATTGGTTTTGATGAATTTAAAGTAAAAGCAAGCAGATTTAAAGACTCTAAACAACTTTGGACGAAATTGGGTGTTTTAATGGGTGATAGGCTAGCTAGAGGGTTCTTTTCCACACATGGCACATATGCATACAAATCGATTTCCAATTATTATTCCAATAAACCATGAATGACAATGCCCCAAGTTAATCGTGTACTGCACAAATTAACCATCAGATTTCCCTAATCTCATTGAATTGGACTCAGCGACGCAATCAAATTATTCTTATCAAGTTCCCTATATGAACAACATGATAAAGATGCATATCAAAGATCATTAAGTTATATGGAAATCATAAGCATTGACATGACGTTCGTAACTATGAAAAGCATGATACTCTTGCCAGGAATTTACTTAATACAATTGTGACTAGCGACATGCACTACTTACAAATATAAGTTCATAACGATTAGGTGAAATTCTCTTATATTTTAGCATCAAATTCATGCATGCAAACTAAGTAGGCCTCCTTAATCAACATACAAGAATAAGTTATCAATCAAGCAGTTAAGCAAATCACATTCATGTTTACGAAACAATAATTGGATGAAATCAATTCATATCACATATATGTTCATGACTTTGAATTCTCCTCTAGCCAAAACGAGTTTAGCTCCTCATGTTCGTAATTAAACAAGTACAATTAAATTTAAACATTGAAAAAGAAAGATTGAATACACCTAGAAATGCTCCAACAATCCAAAAAGTCTTGAATGACAGGTACGGCTCCAAGGGTCTCCTCTCCTTTCTCCTTGCAAAGCTGCGACACAAGGGAGCTTGTGTATGAAATTGGGTTATTTTGTGTGATGGATGGCTGGTGTAAATTGTGTTGAATGATGGATGCCTGGTTTGTGGTCAGGAAGTCCCTTTTTGTGTGGCAACAATCATAAAAGAAAAGGGAAAATGCAAGTCATTAATTAATTAATTTTGGGAAAGATTTGCTTTCTAAATCCTCAAGGAAAAAGGGTAAATAAATGTCAGAATCCAAGAGAAAAAGGGGAAGAGATATGCGGTAGGATCCTAGAGAGAAAAGGAAAGGGATTTGCGGTAAGGGAAGGGTTGTTCTAGAAGGAAAGGTGCGACTCCCTTTAGTAATGGGATTAGGCCTTCTAGAATCATTTATTTAGGTGTCCTAAGTTAATTAGGGACCTCCCTTAACAGCTGGAACTTAGGTAGTGAAGGATTAGGATTAACTAAGACAAAATAAGGTAGTTTGGCTCATATTTCCTTCTTTCTTTGTTGAGCTCCAAATCTTCTTTGTCTTGAATTAATTCTTCCATCTCATTAGCATATTCTTAGCCCTTCTTGAACTTCAAATTCGTCCATCCACCTTGCTCCATGCATGTGTTATCCATTCCAAGCCCAAAACTACTCTAAAATGCTCCAAATTGCCTTTTCTTGCCACTTTAGCCAATTGAACCTACAAACAGACGAAAATAGCTTAAATCACTATAATAGATAGAAACTAACTCACTAAATACAAGGAAATAGGCTAACAAAGTTGTATAAATATGCTCCTATCAGCTCATCAACCAACGACTACAAATAAAAATAAAGGGTTAATAGAGTCATCATCATATATTCTTTCTTCATGTATTTCCAATGTGGCAAATTATACGGAAATACGAAGATTGGCCAAGTGTTGTGGGGTTGGTTTAGGACCCTGAACAAATTAAATCTGTCAGTAACAAGAGTGAATAAGGATGTGGCAAAATATATTTCCTAATCATCTAAGGCTCAGAATGTAGATTGGGTTTGAAGACTAAGGCATAAAAGAAATAGGAAGATCCATGTTGAAGATTGGAACTCAAAAGGAAGGACTTGGAGAAATAGAGTCAAGATGCCACACGTCAGAATAATTAAAATGGTACATATTCCAACTTACTCCGAAAGGTATTGCCTTTGGGTAACTATCCATCCTCAAGGGAAACAAGTTCCAACAGCTAGTTTGACCATTGTTTAAGTATACTATATGAAGAGGTTTTGATACACTATTTTTTTTATCAATTTCGATTTCTATTTCCATTTATAATAAATCATGAAGAATTGAAAAGAAAGACGATGGACCTATTTGGAAGGAGAGCCTCAACCCCTTAAATAGGAAGAAGGGTACTTTACAAATAGGGGGTAATTGCTTTGCACCTGACTATGATAACTCTCTCGATACCTTATTGGAGCTCTGTAACTAGTGGCCGGTTTCGGCTAAAGCATTTTCTTTGTGTGTGGAGCCCCAACGAGGAAGGTGTTAGTGGTTTATCATTAGGTCAATAATGCTAATCCTCTTTTTGTGCTACTCTTACTCCTAGGGCGAGAAAAAGATAAGAAAACGCAAAGCGTTCTCTCCCAACCTGTTTATTTCTAAGGCTGCCCTCTTTTGGCTGGATGTTGGTCCAGCCTATTACGAGGATCCCGTATCGAGCAACTCAACCTAAAAAAGGAACATAAAATCGCCTTGTATAGGTTGGAGCTATGAAGCTTACCTTATTATGAAAAGGTAGTTTACTTGCTTACTTGTTAGAGGAAGGTAGATTGCTTACTAAGTGCTTGCACTAAGGGGAAGGGGCATATACTTTGATTGGGATTTTTACTTAGATAAATTACATATTAATTTGAGTTTACGACTGTAGTTTAGGTAGTAAATTTAGGTTTAAAGAGATACTAATAGTATAATTAAAAATAAGATGTGTATAAAGAGTAAATTGTGTGTAGAGTGATATTATATGAGTTTTGTTAGGGGGGTTACGGGAGTTACCATAGTTAAGGGTCTTCAATGACAATACATTATTGTTTTAGCTATTATGTTATTATTAACCTTTATTAGGATATAATGTGTTTTCCGTTTCATTGTAAATATTAGGAAGATATCATATAGTTTGTGTATAAATATACGTTATAATATCTCAAATCATTATCATTGAATATACAGTTTCTACATGATATCAGAGCCTGAAATTTTTTTCTACAATGGCTTCAGGTAGTTCATCCTATTTGGCCTTTTCCCCTATCTCTATTCCCAATATCTCTCATTTTATCTTCATCAAACTTTCTGAAACCAACTATCTTGTGTGGGAAAGCCAAGTTAAACCTTTCTTGCTAGGCTAAAATCTTTGGCGTTTTGTTGATGGATCTTATCCATGTCCTCCCTCTACTTTGCCTTCTTCTATAAGTGAGGCAAAACTACTACTCCTCCTTCATCTACACCCAATCCTGAATACGCATCTTGGTTCCAAACAGATCAAAGCCTTATTACTATTCTTCGTGCCACACTGTCTGAAGTTGTTCTTCCTTAAGTCATTGGGTTCTCCACCTCGAAAGATATATAGGATTGTCTCCAACAAAATTTCTCACATCAATCACTAGCCAATGTTGCCCAATTGAAATTTGGTCTCTTTTCTCTCACCAAAGGCTCCAAAACTAATTCTGACTACCTTGCTCAGGCCAAAAGTTTGGTTGATGAACTCACTGCTATCCAAGAACCTGTGTCCAATTCTGACTTGGTTACTTATGTACTTCGTGGTTTGGGACCCTGATTACCAGATGCTTGTAACGGCTCTTCTGAATTTTCCACCACTTCCACTATTTTCTGACCTCCATACCAAACTGCTTATTTTTTAGGGGCAACAAGCCTTTGTAGCCCAACTTAATCCTACAAACTCACATTCTGCCATGATCGCAACACGTCCACCGTGTGGCCAACGCCCCTTCTATGCTCGTGATCCCTCTGGCCCAAGGCCACTCATCCGTCCCTTTAATGGGCCTCCACATAACTGCTACAGTCAACAGAGACCTACCTTCAATGCTCAAGGTCTTCTGGGTCCTCCTCCATTTCATTAGCCGGTCCAATGTTGGCATTGCCACCAACTTGGACATGTTCAAGCCAAGTGTCCTCAATCTCGTCCCTTTGTCGGCATGCATGTTGCTTCTTCTTCCGATCCTAACTGGTATTAGGGCTCCGGTGCTACAAATCACATGACATATGATGCTAAGTTGTTTCCCCCCGGTGCCTCATCTACACCAAGTGATAATTTTGTTATTGGTAATGGTGACACCCTCCCCATCACTAGTCTGGTAATGGTTTGTTTTCTTCTGGGACTTACGTTTTTCGTCTTTCTAATGTTCTTCATGTTCCTTATCTTCATAAAAATCTTTTATCAATTGCTTAGTTTACATAGGATATGCATGTTAGTATTACTTTCTTTCCTTGAGGTTATCACATTCATGACTTACAAACCCTAAACCATTTTTCCTACACTCCTGACTAGGCCCAAGACAACTTTTTCTTCCTTTGCCGTTTCTTCGTCTCTTTGACATCATCATCTTGGTCATCCTTCCAACAAAGTGCTTGATTCACTAGTTTCTAAGTCATTGTTAGGTTATACTTCTCATTTATTGCATTCAAATTGTAGCCATTGTGCCTTATCTAAATCAATAAAACTTTCATTTTCGCCTCATGAACATCGTTCCCTTACACCATTTGATTTAATTCATTCGGACGTGTGGATATCTCTTGTTTTTTTTTCCGTATCTGGTTATCGCTATTATGTCATATTTACTGATGATTCCACTTAATATTCATGGATCTTTCCCATGCATCTGAAGTTAGAAGTCTTTGATCATTTTTCTGCTTTTGTTATGTATGTTCAAAATCAATTCTCTTTGTCTATTAAACAATTCCAGAGTTATGGGGGCAAAGAATATGACAACTTGCAGTTTAAGCATTTTTGTGCTACTAATGGAATAATGCATCTTTTTTCTTGTCCTCATACACCCCAACAAAATGGATTGGTTGAGCACAAACATCGTCATATTGCTGATATGGGTCATACTCTTTTACATACTGCTCATATGCCTCACACCTTATGGGCTGAATCTTTTTGCACGGTAGTCCATTTAATTAATAGACTTCGTACGTTTGTTCTTCATGGGATCTCACCATACCAATCCTTATTTGTTCATTCCCCAGACTATAAAATGCTTTGAATTTTTGGGTGCTTGTGTTATCCATATCTTGGAGATTATGGGTTTAACAAACTACAACGTCGTTCTCTCCAATGTGTTTTTGTTGGTTACAGTGATAAGCATCATGGGTATCGATGTTTACATCCACCTACTGGACGACTTTACATTTCACGGCATATCATTTTTCATGAAGATCAAATTTATTATGCTGCTGCCCCTCTATCAATTTCCTCTCCACCCCTCGCCATTGTTCCTGTAGACTTCTTGCTTAATCAACCTACTCAGCCACAAGTCCCACAACGTGTCACTCGACCCATTCAATTGCAGCAAGACCCACCGACTCAATCAGTCACTTGCACTGCATCATCCAACTGGCCCCCTTCTACCAAGCCATCTGCATTCAGCTGTCTTCTTGTTGAGCCATTTGCAACATACCCGATAGTACTTACAGTCAGCCTGACAGTGCTTGCAGCTGTCCCGTCTATCCCACATGTCCCTGATCACACTGTGCCACCTGAACAGCCACTCTCTGCATCCTAAATTCCATATTGCCATCCAATACCGCATAATACTTTACAGACCATGGTCCTTCAGTTGTTGCTCCACCACCTCGCAGTCTCATTGTCATTCGTTCGAAGACTAGCATTTTTAAGCCCAATCCTAAATACCAAGCTAACTTTACTACTCGGTATCCCGCTCCTTACGCTTTTGCTGCCTTAGTGGACATGAATGTTGAACCTACTTGCTACACACAAGTATCTCGATCTCCCGAATGGAAATAGGCCATGCTCAAAGAATATAATGCACTTATTCAACAGGGTTCCTAGTCCTTGGTCCCTTCCCATAATTCCATCAATATGGTTGGTTGCAAATGGGTTTTCAAAATTAAGCAGTGATCTGATGGCACACTTGAACGGTACAGGGCACGTTTCGTTGCCAAAGTGTTCCATCAATAGTCTGGCATTGATTATTTTGATACTTTTAGCCCTGTCGTCAAACCTCCAATGATTCACACTGTTCTCTGTCAGGCTATTTCTTTTCGATGGTCCATTCGGCAGCTCGATGTCAAAAATGCATTCTTGCGTGGCTCTCTCTCTCTTTGAAGATGTTTACATGCGACAACCCTCGGGATTTGTTGATCCTAATTGTCCTCACCATGTGTGCAAACTTCATAAGGCCATCTACGGTCTCAAGCAGGCTCCACATGCATGGTTTCAACGTTTTAGTTCTTTCCTTGTACAATTTGTCTCTGTCAAAGTCGGGCTAACACCTCCATGTTTGTTTATCAGGATAATTCTCGTGTTTTGATTTTATTATTGTATGTGGATGATATTATTCTCACTGACAGTGGTTCTTCTCATATTCACACCTTTATTTGCACACTGGGAGCAGAATTTAACATCCAAGATTTGGGGCATTTGCATTATTTTCTTGGCGTGGAGGTTAATTATCACATGGATTCTCTCCATCTTACTTAGAACAAATATACAATTGATCTCCTCAAACGCATCAATCTCTTTGACTGTAAACTCGTTTCTACACCCATGGCTTTGAAAGGTACACATTCTTACGGTACAAAACTTGCCGATCCTACACTTTATTGACACATTGTTGGTGCCTTCCAATACTTTACCATGACCCGTCCCGATATCTCATATGTGATTCAACATGTAGCTCAGTTTATGGGATCTCCCAATGATGTTCATTTTGAATCTGTTAAACGGATATTACGCTACCTCAAAGGCACTCTTGGTTTTGGTTTTCCTATTCGTAGGTCTCTTGATTGTTCCTTTTTAATTGCCTATTCCAATGCCGATTGGGCAGGATGTCCTGATACACGACGGTCCACATCCGACTACTGCAGATTTTTGGGACCCAATCTCATCTCATGGAGTGCTAAGAAACAGCCAACAGTTTTCTCGTTCCAGTGTAGAAGCCGAATATCGAGCCCTTGCCTATGCATGTGCTGATACTATATGGATTCAAAATCTTTGAACTGAACTTCGTTGTCCACTCACTCGTCCCGTGTTACTCAACTGCGACAACTTGTCTATCACATACTTAGTTGCTAATCTTGTGTTTCATGCTCGCATGAAACACATTGGGATTGATTATCATTTTGTCCGTGAACGAGTTGCTTCTGGCAGTCACAAGGTTCAATTTATTCCATCCACGTTTCAGCTTGCCGATGTCTTCACCAAAGGATTATCAGTTGACCGGTTTTCATGTCTTATTTCCAAACTTGTCACCTCTCCGGAGTCAAGTTTGTGGGGGAGTGTTAGGGGGTTACGGGAGTTACCATAGTTAAGGGTCTTCAATGATAATACATTATTGTTTTAGCTATTATGTTGTTATTAACCTTTATTAGGATATAATGTGTTTTCCGTTTCATTGTAACCACTAGGAAGATATCATATAGTTTGTGTATAACTTATAGATTGTAATATCTCAAATCATTATCATTGAATATACAGTTTCTAAAAGTTTAAATAAAAAATTTGTTCTTCACTTAATTCTGTTTAAGTTGTTATGTGGAGGACAGGTGTTACAATAACATGCTTGTAACAAGCTGGGCATTGGGTATTTGGGCACTGCAGATTTGAACTCGCATCGATGCAATGCCTCCCCGCTTCCCCTTGCGAGTTGGGAGTAGAGACGTAAAACCCGGTGGGGAAAAGGTGAGTGAGTGGGTGACACCACTCTCACTCTCATTCTGCACCAGATTAGAATCTCAGTTCGACAGAGATGGACAATTTTCGTACAATAAAAAGAGAGGCAATGAACTCTCTCTCTGTTTTCACTCACTCTGAGGTAAAAAATCTCTCACCCCCTTACTGTGATATCTGCAATTGGGTACTTTCAGCTATATGGGTTTCTCTGATTCTGCAAAACATTCTACTCTTTGGCTTTAAATTCAGCTGCTACTTGTTGGGTTTTCTGTAATTTGATTTTTCCAAATTGGGTTTTCTATAACTTTTTGTTTTATGTATTGCGATGCTTGCTGTTGGACTTTTCCTTTTTATGGTAAATTTAGTTTTGTTTCACAAAACAAGCTTTGGGGTCTTTCGTTTTTACTGGATTTGATGGTAAAGTTTGAGGCTTCTCTCTTTCTCTCTGTATCTGCCATGTTACCTTTACATATATAATAAGATATATACACAAATGTAGTCGTTTGGATGAAAGAAAATGTAACTTACGAAGTCTAGGGAGTTCACCGTGTATTAGTTCTGCATTTTTGTTCTTTTTTTCTTTTCAAATTCTGTATTGGATGATATTTGGTACTTGATGAGTCAAATTATTTCTCCATGTTTCAAATATGTCCTATCAAACGAGATGCAAATATGGTCGCAGACGGATTCACTACTCTAGGACATTATTACAAACGATCTTGTATTCGGTTTAGTAAATTTCCTACTACATTTATTCCTAAGTTTAGTTATGACTCTTATGGTTCTAGGACCCAAAGAGGATCCTACTTGTAACTTTTGTATTCAGTTGTTCAAAGGATAGTTTCTGTATCATATATTGATTGTATTTTGCCTTCTGGCAGATTATGGAAATGGAAAATTTAGTTAAGCATGTCGCAAAGCAATCACTTACTCAGGAGTTTTTCCAAGACCTTGCAACAAGTTTCAGGTGATTTCTGTAATGTTAAATAGCATAGGTTATAGCCTGAATTGGGCAGACACATTTGTTTTATTTTTTGTCAAAAAAGAAATAAAAAGAATGGTTTCCTGGAGTTAAATATTCATACTTACACAGAACAGGGGTTTTCCAAGTACAAGTCTTTTATTAAGTTTTTCGCCTTGCTCTGTCTTTTCAGTTGTGCTCCAATCCGTGCTGGAAAACCTGATGTAACATGGGAACAGGTTAGTCATTTGTTTTTCCTTTTTCCTCGCTTTGATCTTATTTTTTATACTGCAGATTTGTTTTTCCTTTTTCCTCGCTTTGATCTTATTTTTTATACTGCAGCATGTTGTAATCCTATCATGTTCTTATTATGTTCTAGGTGCAAAGTTGGTTCCAGGACAAACAAAAAGAGCTGCAAGCCAAAAGCACTTCCCTGCCTAGTACTGTCGAGTTATTGGTTGATTTTTCAGATTCAAATGTTGCAAGAAATGCACCTCAAGTTTCTCAGAAGCCAAAAGGTTATCCTTTTTGTCAGTATGGATGAAGCTGTAGAAAAGATGATCTATAATCTGTTTTATTCAATGGTTTTTCCATATTATATGCAAATTTTAATTTTACCATGTAGTCAGAATTATGTCTATGCTAGCATCAGATAACATAAATAAAATTTAATGATGCAAATCAGAATGCATCAACTTGGAGCCCTTCAAAAGCCATTGTAGCATGTCAGTGCTATCTTGGTGGAGAAGGGCAGGTGGGGTAAGAGTTTTGTCAATGTCGGAGTCCAAGACCTAATTGATCAATCTCCGAAGCTACAGTATTATCAACATGCTTAATTCTTTAACAACTTTACAGCCTTGTGTATGTAACGTTACTTAATCGAGGGGTCTTCAGAAGCCATAATTATACGGTTCTGAAGTGCTATAGATGCTATTTTATTACCCAAATTACTAGTGATAGGTGTTGCACTTTCTCTGCATAGCGATTGGCTGGATTCTATTGCGAGATATTTCTGTGGTCAACTTTTCATCTGCTATGTACATTAATTAGTTACATGCGATATATTATTTTACCTTTGTTTTGTGATGTTTCTTTCTTTTTGTGTAAAAGTTTTGCTTGCTTTAATTTTCCATGTCTTATTATCTTTTTGCGTATATAGTGTAGTGGCAAATATTATGCCCCTCTTTCCAGGATTTTGAGGTCATTACTTCTGTTATCATCTATGCATGGAAACCGTCTAAGATATTTTCATGGGCAGGGTCTTCTACAACAGATGTTTAAAATCTTGCTTTTGTTTTCCTTTGGTGAGTATATCTGTTGAATTTTTCAGTTGTGATATTGGGACGTTATCTCTTAACATGCATCTTAAAAAACTTAATCACGCAGAGCGGTTAAATGGGGAATCTTCCATCTATCTCTGATTCCTTATTACGTTTTCTGAAAAATTTACTTGATAACTTTAACTCAGGTAAATGGGTCACAGAACTTTCAGAGTTGGCATTTGAAGCAAAATCATCGAAAGATGATGCATGGTAAGAATTCATCTGTCCAAGGATAGTTCCAAGTCAGCTATACTTGATTTTATACGTTACATTTGAAACACCTGTTCGTTGTTAATATGTTACGTGTCATGAGTACAATTCCTATTCTGTGGGATTTCTTACCCTAAGTGATGTACATGTTTGAAGAATTTCTGTGTGAAAAAGTAAAATATAAACTACGGGGCAGATCCGCAAAGTGTGAGTATAGTTCTTCATGCAGTGCAGTCAAACTTAGGTTCAGAAGACAGTTATCTCACGTGATTATGCTCTAGAAGAAAAAAATGAGCTTGCTTACTTGTTAGGAAATCAGCCAAAGTAATTATAATTGTTGGATTTTGCATAGTTTACTTTCTTAGATTAAGGTATGAAATCACCTTTATTCTGTGATATACCGGATTTTTGGTACTATAAATTTACTCGAGATGTTTTGGGGATTAACTAATAAAGGCTAGGATATAAACACCAATGTAAAAATTTTTACATAGTTTATTATTTCTTCAAATCAAGCCATGGTTTATTATTTCTTTCAATTCAAATTGAAGCACAACTATACCTGACTATTTTTGGCGTTCCAGGTACGATGTTGCTACATTCCTCTCATACAGAGTAGTCAGTTCAGGAGACCTTGTACGATTCATCCTTATCGTTTTTTAGTATAATCATTATGCTTCATTTGGGTAAAAATGCAATTCTTAGTTTAGGTCTATTTTTCTAATTAGTAATTAGAGTATTACGAGAATAATGCAATAGGTTGTCTATTATCATAATGTCTTGATCTCTTTGTTTTATTTGCAACATTCACGGTTCCATTTTTGGTTAAGCATTTATTTTTTAAAGACTTACTAGCTAATATTGTCTCTGCTTGAAGAGAGATTTTAATATGTATTCCTGTTATATGTCACAGGAAGTTAAAGTGCGATTTTCCGGATTTGGTAGGGAGGAAGATGAGTGGGTGGATGTGAGAGGTGCAGTGCGTGAGCGATCTATTCCTTTGGAAGCTTCTGAGTGTCCGAAGGTGAAGGTTGGGGACCTAGTGCTATGCTTCCAGGTAATCCTTTACTCTTTCTTTTAAATTTGTCCCATAATCTGCCTTACAATGATGCATGGGAATCCAAAATATTGTAGAAGGCATACTTTCGATAATGCATACCTTTCCCAAGATATTAGTATTCTCTTTTCGTTTGGCCTTAATACCTTATTTACAGGAAAGAGAACATCAAGCTGTATACTGTGATGCCGAAGTTTTGGCCATCCACCGGGGGCTACATGACATGAACGGTGCCTGCAAGTGTACCTTCGTTGTTCGCTTTGACCATGATAGCTCCGAGGTAAATTTCCAAGGATCTATGTGCAGATATGTTTGTATTCAAGTTCAATTTATCGCTCTAACGGTGCCTGATTGGATCCATGTGCTAATAATATCAGGAACATGTTGATCTGGGGAGGTTATGTATCAGGCCTGCACAAAGCACCTCAACAAATACTAAAACCCAACCGGAGCTCTTTAGAAATGGGGACATGAAAGTCTCCTTTCTTTATTGAAATGTGGCGCCAGACAAATTACAGATCGATGTGTGAATGTGCTTTTAACGAGTCAACTTAGACGGTGATTGGTTTTTGACGGTTATGGAAGAATGACTCCTCAAGTAATGTTCATTTTTCATAGGCAAAATGATTTCAATGCGAGCATTTTTTTCCTCGTACACACCTTTGTTTATTTCTTTTTATTCTCATTTGATTTATTTAATCTAATAAGTAGAAATAAACGAGTGCACGGAGAGAAACAGACAAAAAAAAAAAAAAAAAAGAACGTGCACACTAGAATCGAGATATTCAAAACTTTGTGGTTAGGTGATGTGACAGTTGGCAGTGGAAGCCAGATTGTTCGTTGAGATTGTGCTTACTGCTTAAGCAACTTTGAATATTCCTGACTTGACAATGCTTCAAGAGTAGCAAAAAATAAGACAATATTTTGTTACTTCGTTTGCAAGAAAACGCTCTTTTAATTAACCATTCACATCAACAAGACGCTGTTCCCACACAGACTGGCCAACTATAGGTTTCGTCTACAAGTTTCTATAATTACAATTAATTAGGCCTTCATGTCATCAAAAATTTCCCGGCATAGGCCGTCGAGACTCCCCCCCCTTTCAGTCGGGGATGGAAATGTCACTGCTTCGTTTCCTTCATCAATCTTCTCTTTGGAAGAATCGGGATCAGGCACAGCCCCAACCGGAAACAATTTTGCAACGGTGTCCACAGATCCCAAATAGTCAGGCGGCTTATGAAACTGTTCGCCCGTAACAAATGGATGCAAGATAAAGGTTCTTCGCCCACTTCTCCTGTAATATTTGGATACGAGTTAATCCCATGTATTGAAATCTCATCGATAAGGGAAGGAAACAGAACCCTGACAATACTAGATGAAATTGTATGTTACCTTGACGTGCGTACTGGGAAATACAGAAGTACGAAGCGTCTCCTGTGTTTCGTCTTGAAGCTTCCTCTTTGGGATACTAAGAACAAAAGCAGCCTGATCACACGTTGCTGCAGTTGCTGTTATGCGATATCCACTGTCCCACCGCCTATGAATACCTTCGCTTGGATAAAGAAAATCTAGCTCAACAACCTGAAAAACAAAATATTGTCTGCCGTTAAATAATTAGTTCCATACAAACAGGACACGTTGGCCAGAGAGGAAAAAAGAGTCAATGCTGCCGCGTTCACTTGCCCTTTAGGCTTCTCCAAATACTCAGAGAAATGTGTTCTTAGATCCAAGATTACCTGGTCTGTATAATTTGCACCACGAGACATAACAACTGCCCATCTACTTCCAGAAGTGGCCATTGCAGTAACATGGAAACCCTCCCTCCACTTTTTGTTAATCCACTTATACGGAAATGTATCGCTTACTTTGTATGACTGCTGCGTAAACGTTGTACCTGGACCCAAACAAGTGAAATCAGCAATAAAAGAAAGCGGCCATTTTTTAGATTAAAATGTTCATAAAATAGAACCCCAAATGAACTAGACTATTTAGACTAACCCTTGGACATTACTACTAATGAACTCCCATTGGTAGCTCCAGCTATCGCACTGATGTAATAGTTCTTATCCCACTGCTCCATTATCCATTCCTTTAAATGCATCCGGAAAAATTCATCATGAGATTAAACAAATATACATTTTGAAATATAAAACCAAATGCTACCTACAAACAGTAACTGCCAGCATTCAAAAATTTGACAAAGTGGAAGAACCACTTCTAGCAAAAGTAAGTCATTATGCCAGAGAAGATGATCAATTCTGGTTGATTGAAAGTACAAGTATGTACCTTGTGAAGCGAACATGGTGAGAGTTTGTAAACTTGGGAAGAAAAATTAGTCCCTGCATCCATAATTAAGGCCCACAAATTTTCATAAGAGGCCACACTGCTAATATATAACCCATCCTCGGTCCCTTTATCAATATGCTGAGCAAGCCTTGTATCAGCCACATTATAGTGATACCTAAAGAAACGTGAGAAAAAAGCTTTAAACAATATGGCACAAAAACAATGAAGACAGCAATATAACTATCAAAACAGAAAGAAAGATACAGATGGTAAAATCTGTTATGTTATTATGAAGAAGTCCCAAAACCATCACTAAATAAGCAATAGGATATTATGAAGAAGTCCCAAAACCATAACTAAATAAGCAATAGGACTGCTTCAGTCATAGAAATACCTTTGCTTCATTGGTCTATGAGCATTATAAACACTAATCCACTGATTTGCTGGCATACCCATCCTAATCCTCTTCTTCGGTTGTTCATCGTCTTCCTCCTCCATACTCAATCTTCCTCTTTTATGACCGACCAGATTAATAAGCTTCACAAATAAGAGAGATTTATATTAGATGCACTACTCATACCTTTAAAATTTTTATGTAAATAAAGTACTGCCTAAGGGTTAGCCATCATCAACAAAACGAGAGAAGATTATGCATACCTTCTGTGCACCCTCTGTGTTTATTGGCCTGACAGCAGGATTTGGACCAACAACGCCATCAAAGAGTGATATATATTTGGCATAATTTGGTTCTTCATCAAACTTCAAGTTCACCACATATTCCACAAATTGTCTAAACGGATTTGGATTGAAGGAACACAATGTCTCTGGAGATGTTGCCATCTTCTTTTTGCAAACAAGAAACCCTTTATTGTCTCCCTGAAAAGACCAACATATTATAATAAAATGAAATGCAAAAAAATTAATGCAAGCACGGCAAAAATTTGAAGTCAAGCTACGAAAGAAAGAACAAACCTGATATCCTTGCCAAGGCAGACGACCACGTAGAAGGAATACAAGGGTGTAAGCTAGAGACTCGAGATCATCTCTCCTACTACCCGTTCTACCTAAATGCGCATGCACGCTAGCGTAACGCACTGTTCCTCTATAAAACCAGAAAACTTAAGGACTAAGTAGCAGAAAGTTTTTTTTTATTTTTTATTTTTAAAAAGAAGCATATAAATGAGTAAGGGAAACAAAACAAGAAGATTGGAAAAAATGCTTGTACCTGAAAACATCTGGCCTCTGGTCATACTCTACATGCCGACCACTTGTACTTTCTCGCCATCTAGTTGCTGATAAGACCAAAACAAGTTATATTATGATGATGACGACTCATTGACGACTACCATACTACTTAGCAGTCAAAAAGTACCTAGTCCAAGGTCAACTAGATACAACTTTTTCTCATCAGGAGTCCCAGGAGGACCAAGCAGAAAATTCTCAGGCTTTACATCCCCATGCACATACCTGAAAACAACATGGTAGGAGAGTTAAACCACCAATCCGGTGACTGTTTCACAAAACTACTTCAACTACCCCTCAAAAAATTTCCACATCAAAAGTTTTAGTTATCAAATAGTAAGTTGTGCATTGTGAAATTTCCAAACACTCCATTGATCTTATTGTCCAGACAAACTTTACATGCAACTACCTTCCTAATGTCCTAACTCTTAATTTTTCTAAAAAAATGAAATTGTATGTAGAGAAAACAAATTGTCCATTCCAAGTGTATTTGGATGGTCAAAGAACCTAAATGTGATATTAAGATACTAGATAAGAGAATCATAGGCTTACTATTTCACATCAATACTTCCCACATATAAACATCATCTAAAGGAATACATTGCATAACCATAACAAAGTTCTTAGTTGTTTCATGGATATAGTAATGTTACAGACCAATCCAAACCACCAGAGAGAGAGGAAGAACAAAAATGACAACTTGCTAAAGAAACTCTTACCCTCGAGAATGCATCTTCTCCAATATTGATATTGCTTCAATGGCAATGCAAGCAACCATTTCAACAGACATTCTAAATTTTCAAAGATGACTAAATTACCAAACTGGAAATCATGAAAACCATAAAATAATAATTAAAGAAATATTCTAATTTAAGAGTCACTTTTGTAATTGAAACTTACGTGTGAGAGTTACTATTCCAAACATCCCACAAGCTTGGGCCCAAGATATCCATAACCTGCAGCATGAAGGGTTTAGGAAATATTAAAAAACTAGTCCTGAACGAGTATATCATGCAACTATCAAAACATTATAATGTGGCTATCAATGTTCAAAACAAGTAAGCCAAAAGAAGACTGCATACCATGACATAATAGTCGCCTTGCTGGCCCTTGAAATGTACTCGCGGCACGCCATGGCTGCCTCCAAGAGTGCTGTAAAAGAAACACAAAGTAAATGATGGATTCAGAAATACTATTAAAAATTAAAAAACAGTACCAAAACCTTTGTGGCTGAGGCATTCTCACCTGTATATTTGCCACTCAGCTGGTGGTCCATAGCTACACCCTTTACTATTTTTATGCTCAAATTTCAATGCCACCTAAGATACAGAGGTAGAAAAATGTGTATATAAGGGAGAAGCAGAAAAGCAAGGTAAAAGGTAAAGATAGAATAACACTCAACAATCAGAAAATATTACAAGAACGATGTTCTTCACCTCTAAAGCTCCTGGGCCAGTTCTCTCGTTTGTATTTATTACACGTCGACCAACATAGACTTGTCCGAAACCACCCTTACCCAGCTTTCTGTCCACTTTGTAAACAGGGGAACCACCAACCTGAACCTGCAGCAAACAAACATAGGAATTTCAATAAAGACGGAACAATGTAGTGTGAAGATATTAAAGAAGGAAACAACTACGCAGGTTTTAACTAGAATTCCATCCAGAATTTCAGATGCAGCACTTGTTGGACTAAGCATGGTGGTTGCTTGTTCTCAATACACATTATCGCAAAATACATGTCGTACAATTCTCAGACTTACAGCTGTAACTACTACTCATCATTATTAGTAGTTTTAAAACAATAGATTATTATTATTATTAAAGATATATTATGGGAGATACCTATAACTACCAGGACACAAGGACTCAGCATAGTGATCGTAGAAAATGTAAATCAGGACATAAAAACAAAACCTGCTTATACCTTATCCACCAACACATTTAGCAATACTAAAAGCAGCTCAAACAGTACACATGTAGCTCTGTACTGTTCACAAAATATCACCATAACTGCATTCCAACTCTAACAAGAAACTTAATTTGTTTTCATCATTACTTATTTGTTCTAACGAGTTTTAGAAATGGGACCAACTTCTCTGATTCCAATCAAAGATTCTAGACAGGGTTAACAGGAGGTCAAATTCAGGTTTCTGTCCTTTCCAATTTAAGTTGCGAAAAATTATGATCAATACGACCTGTGACAACAAACCGAACACTTGTTCCCATAAGCATACTAAATAAATGGCCATGACCTACCACCAAAACTCTACATTTACATTAATCCGTTAATACAATTGTAGAAAAACACTTCTTACAAAATCTCAAAGATCTCAGACTTGAACCCAGTTGCAATTCCAAAATGGAAATCAAATAAAACCGAAAATCTTCACTAAAGTACAGCAGCAAACCCCAATGCCCCCATAATCCCCCATCCCGCAGACTATAAATACACCCAACAACTGCAGATGACCCACAATCGGCATTCATATTCAACAGCATTCAGTAAAGACCAAATATTTTTGTTACAAATTTAAAATTTTAATTAATTAAAATATAAAAACAAGACTAACGAACCTTCTCAGGAATTGGAGCAGTGCTTCCTTCGTCTTCACCGGCATTGGGCTTATCATTGCTCGGCGCAGCGCCGGCTGCTCCGCCGCCACCATCATAATCATCCATTTTCTTCTCTCCCAATTTCTCCTTCTCTGCCTCAACGACTACGTTTTTCTCATCACCCACCACCACTACCTTCTCGCGATTCTGCTCCTCTTCTCTAACCTTATCACTCACGTTCTTGTTATTGAGATTACTCGGCACAGCTGCTGCTGCCGCCGCCGCCGCAGCCGCTCTCCTCCACCTTGTTCTCGTCGCTATCGCCTCGCCGGCGTCGATCGGACTCGGAACCTTCTCCTGTTTCTGCTTCTTAGCTGCGGCCGCCTTTGCTCCTCGTCCCCTGCGTGCTCCGCCACGCGGTACCGGCATCTTTCATCGTCCGATTCTCATCCCCCGCGCAAACGTCACAAACGCGTCACTGCCGACCGACGACCAGCCGTAATGAGCGAACAAGAATCAAGAGGTCGCCGTTTCAAGGCCTCGACTCTTCGTTGGGTAATGCGTCGAAAGAATTAGGGATTCGAGATCGGAAAGACTCACAGAAGAGGCTTCGACTAGTTAGACAGAGAGAGAGAGAGAGAGAGAGAGAGAGGAGAGAGAGAGGGGGAGACAAAGGTCCGAAGGGATTATTAATTTATTTATAAAATTAAATATGTTTTAAAGGAAAATTAAAGGAAACAAAGTGGAATTTTGGAAAGTAATTAGATTTTATTTCCTTTTTTCATGTCGGTGGATCGGGAGCGTTGATAAGGTGGGTAATTGACGGTGGGATCCGGGTTTTTTATTTATTTATTTATTTTGCAGATGGTGGGTAAATTGATGAAAAGGTGTTGATAGGTTGTGAATTTTCTAAAATGACCTAAGTGCCCCTTGGCCGTTGCATCGGCTACCTGCGGCGTAGAAAGGGTGTCGTGTGGATTCATGGTTGACTGATTGAAGTGGTGTGATTTGATACTTGATTATTTTTGTGCCAGATGTTACGATTTTTTATTTTTTTTTAAAAGAAAGTTAATGAAAAGGATTTTAACGAGATAGACAAAATAAATGGTAAAGTGAATAGTATCAGAATTGACTTTTTAGTATAAAAATATGGTTTTTCGTTAAAGCGAACAGTAGCAGAAGTTTTTTTGTTAAAGTTCATTTTTTTTTAATGGAGTGTCATATTTACTTTTTTTTTATTCCTCACAAACCAATTATTAATTTATATCTTTGATCTTCTTTAATTCAGTTGAACTGATAGCTGCAAATTAAGAGGGTATGTATGAAGTAAATTGACATGCACCAATTCTATTATTTGAATTCATAAAAATAAAAATTTAGAATTTCTGTGTGGGAAAAAACTTGAAATTCAGGACCTCAGATCTCCAATTTTAAATTTCATGTAAATAAGTGTTATTTCTAAATTTCTATAAATGAGAGTTTAAAAATAAAAAATTCCGTATTTAAATTTCATTGTTCTTTTAGGTTTGTTTGTTTGTTTTTTTTTTTTTTTTTTTGAACAAGTGGTATTATCTACACTAAAGGGATGTGAGCTTAGCCTCACAGTGGACTAGTAATAATGTGGTTCAAATTCGCCTTTGGCGAGAATAGCCTAAGATCTCTCACTTACAAGTAAAGAAAAATATCACTATACTTAAGTACTAATTGGCAGGTTTCTTTTAGGTTAATCAAATAAGAAAACTCACAAATTATAGAAAATAAAATTCCATCATTTAAAAATACCTTATTAATCTTAAACTTCCTCTTCCAAACAGTGTGTAAGGGTTTAGAGAGATTGTTTAACTTTAGTATACAAAATATGATCTCTTTAGTATCATTCCAAAGATAGTTGATGAAAAAAAAAAAAAGGTAACACTGTAGGAGCATAATTAGTCCATTGCTTAATATTTCGAACTGCTTTTCAAAATATTCAAGTTACATATTATAGAGAATGCAAAAGTTCACAAGGATCATTGTCTTTGCATGATTGAGATATGCTTGAATAGGTTTTCAAGGGTCATGGTCAAGACGCTACTTGTCTTTGCATCTTTGAAGAAAAAGAAAATATATGTAGAAACAATTGGACACTATTGGATGTATTCCTCCGTTAGCAGGTCTTAGGCCCATCTCAATTGAAGAGTTATCGATCAGTAATCTCATACACTTGACTGATTCAAACCACTACTTATTCATGTATCATCGAATTTGTATGCTCATCCTATTTATGTCATCAAAATCTGTAATAAACCATCATTTCAAATCATCATGTTACAGGGATTATTCGGATATTAGCTCGAGAAGAGCGCCAAACACCAAAGGTGAAGTAGCTCCTACCAGCAAGAGTATCCGTCTTTGTGAGGTATGAGGTCAATGGTAATATGTCACCCCACTTAAATGATAATAATATTCTTTCCATTAGGAGCTTCCCCCATCTGAGCTAGGCTAAAAAAAAAGAAATTAATAATGAATATAAATAAAGTATAAAATTCATATAGTAAGCGTGGGCAATAAACGAATTTCTTTTTAAAAAATTTAGATCGATTCCAGAGGCCAGTCTTCTATCTAATGAAATAGGCTTTGTGTCACATCCCGGCCCAAGCCCCACCACAACTCGGGCCTGACTCCACCGCAACATGATATTGTTTGCTTTGGGCCCATACCATACCCTCACGGTTTTGTTTCTGAAAACTCACACGAGAACTTACCAGTGGGTCACCCATCCTGGGAATGCTTTCGCGCGCACTTGTGTATATAGGCACTTTTATGTTTAAATTTATTCACATTTTACACATTATCACATTCTATAGCTTCGTCACCTTCCAGGTGTTGGCCAGCACAACTCGATTCGGAGTTCTAGTGGACATTCGGGTTGGGGTGTGTCACTTTGGCCTTCAGACACCCATTTTAGTATCTTTTAGCGCGAATCAAATCTTGTTAATTGTTAGATAATTTCAGTCTAAAGTAATCAATTATTCCTGGTATAGTTGTAATCAGTTGGATTACCATTCTCCATTATTAGTTCTGGGGTAAAGGCATTTACTTGCTTAGTGTGAAAGACTAAGGATTTGATCAAATTTACCTCTAGGGAGATGATTCACCGTAGTCTCAGTAAAACTCTCCAATTGCCATTGGCAAGTGTGGCCAGTGGCTCTGCTACAAAATAATTTTATTTTTGTCTAAATCTAAGTTTAGATATTAAAAGAGGTTTAGAAATCTTTACCCGTTTAGTCCAAAATACCACCAGCTCTTCTTTATGGATGAAAACAAATGAAACAATCATGCCCTGAGTCCAAGTTTTTTTAGAAATCACTATTCTCTCTTTCTTACACATGGCAACAATACAATAAAAGAAAAAGGGTCCACACGCCCAGATAAAGAATTTTGAACTGATATGAGAGTATCCGTTATTTGCCATGTTGGCTATAATGGTAACGTGGTTATTTTCAACTTGGGAATTCTCTCCACCGAGAATGGAGAGAGTTAGGAGAAGGGAAGGGCCTCATAGCTTTTTACTATAGGCAATTCAAGGAAACCCCCACCATTTTTTTACCAAAATTTGACTGAGAAGTAAGGTCGTGACTCCAATAGGACACACTTCATCAAATAAATAGTCGAAGGCTGTAAACGATCAAATAATGGTCTCATGATTGTTACAAGTTGAATGAGAGACAACTTGAAGATAGCAGAGATTCTAGAATCTAATCCAGCCACAACTCTAGCAAGAGTAGGTTTTGAAGAATAAAAACATATGCATAAGGTATAAGTACTTATTTCCTATGGACAGTTGGAATTCGATAACAAATAGGCGCATATCGGGTTTCTTTTGGTAACAAATTTTTAGGACATCCAGAAACTGAAAAAGTCTCATGTATCTAGTAAATCAATGTTATCTCTATCTATGGAAAAATGACCAACCCAGTCCTCTATGCCTCTCATGTCACATGTGTAAATTGTCTGTTGCTTGGTTCTAGAGTGCAAAAATTGGAACTATCACATGAGTCAGATCTCCATTAATTTTTAAGGTGCTTTCTGAAGTTTTCCTTTCAAAAAAGCATCCCTGGAACAAAAAGACTACTTTCTCACTGTGGCAACAACTGCAATAAGAACCCATACAAAAGTAACCCTTGTCGACGGGGTAAAAGTTTTCTCATAATTGATATCAAGAGTGAGTCAACTAGAAATAGGAAAATAATCCCAATAATCAAACTAGGAACTGAAAAATAATTAAAAATTGGAAACCAGAAAAGCAAGTGGGATTAGCCTTAATCCTGATCCCAATTCAATATGTTCTTATACATTAGTTGGACACAAAAATTCTAATCCAGTAAGTAGTTAGAAGTGAAGTTCCATACTAAATTAAAAATAACAGCAATTGCCACTTAGTACTATAGTCTATGACTATTCCTCTTCACTTGTAAGTGAGAGGTCTTAGGTTCGATTCTCGCCAAGGACGAAATTGAATCACATTATTGCTAGCTCATTGTGAGGTTAAGTCCACCCTATCCCCTTTAATGTAGATAATACTATTTGTTAATAAAAAAGGGAATTGTTATTGGTACTCTAAAAATCTCATTTTGCACTCCAAACTTTCTATAATTAGGAAAAAAATACACTTGTGAGGAGTGTAGAATGAGATTTTTGGAGTACTAATAACAATTCTAAAAGAAAAAAAAAGTAATTATCTATACTATATATTAAGAAAACCCTCCTTGTGAACTTTTTGCCATTTTTTTTTTTCAATTTTGCCCTCACTTTTGAGACACACTCTTGACCAAAAAAAAAAAGGAGGGCAAAAAGGTAATTTTGAACCTTCTAACAAAATGACAATTATATCGCTATTTTCCCTATTTTACACTCACTTTTAATACACAATATTTACATATAGAGGGCAAATGGTAATTATGTAATATTAAGGAAAATAGGCCTTTATTAAGAGATCCCATCATCATTGTGTCATACTCTTTTTAAAAATTTGATGTTTTTTGGATATTTTGAATGAACTGAAGTGGTTATGCTTGAGGAGAACGTGGGGGGAGGTGGGTGGTTGTTCACATACACAAAATGTGTTAATTAATCACAAGCGCTTGTCCTACAAGCAGGGTTGCCCTATGGGATCTGTAAGGCGACCACACGGGGAGCAAAAAACATATAGGGCCTCCAAAAATGATGTAGCCCAAAAGTTAGAAAAGTTGAGGAGACCCAATGTCTAAGGAATGTGTGTGTCTATTTTGCTTAGCTCATCTTTTTTTGAAAAAGTGGGTCATTTTTTTTGTTGAAAATTTCTATTTACACAAAAAATAATCTTTGGACACCCCTCCGTTTTTAAGAAAAATGCTATGGACACCCAAAAATATTTTATGTATTGCTAATAATAGCCTAAAAGTAATTTTTATTTTTATTTTTAACAAACGACATTATCTGTACTAATGGGGAGGGAATGAGTTTAGCCTCACAATGGGCTAACAATAATGTGGTTCAAAGAGAGAACTAGACAGAAAACAAAGAGAGAACTAGAAGAGATTTTGAGGAAGTAATTTTTTCATTGATCAATAAGCATTATTGAGTAGGTATTTATAAGGATCAAAGACATGCTAATTCTAATTCTGCAAGAGAAATAGGGAAATAATCCCAATAATCCAACTAGGAATGGGAAAATAATTAAAAACTGGAAACTAGACATTCAACTAGGAATAGGAAAAATTGGAGGGAAAAATAATTGAGGCACCAACAATAAGAACAGAAATCATAAGAACGGAAGATCAATTGACAAATATCATTACAAATGCTGCTTCAACTGATAAGTTTTCAAGTTTCTTACATAAGTTGGGTATGTGTGACATATGCACAAACTTGAAGGGGAGTGTTGATTTTTGTATATATTCATGTAATCTCGGGATTCTTAACATAGTATGGTTTCATGTAAATTAGCTTTTTTTTTTTCTTTTCTTATCGATATGATTGTAACATAATAAATTCCTCATTGACCAAACATGTGCTCCTCCCCTGACCTTCCCTGTCAATTATCTTTTCCTACCCCTTCCATAGTCCCATGCCTCTTTCTCTTCGATGTTTGACATTGGAATTTCAAGAATGTTGTAGAATCATAATCTCATGAGAAATGGAAAGATTTTTGTTTGGTATTTGGTATTGCCAAAAAAATTATAAATTAATAAAAATAAGAAGCAAGGGTCTTGGATCCTCATAACAAGGAAGAAGATGAATATGATTTAGAGAAATCAAACTCCATGGGAGGTGGTGTCAACAATGTAAAACCTTGAGAGCTAAGGAAACAAGAGAGAGAAAGTAGAGAAGGAAAGGTTGTTACAAACTGAATGAATTTTTTTATTCAACTTGTGTAGAATAATTACAACTCTTGGTATTTATACACCTTTCTACTAACTAACTAAGACCACTACCAATAATACATAGACACTTGTCATAATTCTATGCACTCATAATATCATCAACTTTAGCATCCCTCCTCAAGCTCATGTGGTAGATTGCCAAGCATGAGATTGGAGCAATTTCGACTGAATTGAGGGGAACACAATCCTTTAGTGAACATGTCTACATATTGATCTGCAGAAGCAACAAATTGCAAAAGAATTGTCCCTTGTTGAACTCTTTCACGAACAAAGTGACAATCAATCTCAATGTGTTTGGATTTAGAGTGCAAAACAGGATTAGTGGCAAGAGCCATTGCTGAAATATTGTCACATGGAAAAACTGGAACAGAGGAACAAGCAACATGCAAATCTTGAAGAAGTTGTTGTATCCAGATAACTTCAACAGTGGTTGTTGCCATTGCTCTATATTCCGCTTTAGTGGACGACCTATTCATTGTATGCTATTTTTTAAAACTCCAAGAGATGGGAGTATCACCTAGAAAAAATAACAAAAACCGTGGTTGATTGTCTATCATTGGGATCCCCTACCCAATCAGCATCTGTGTACGCTTTCAACTAAGATGAACCTGACTTAAAATACAATCCTAATGTTATAGTACCTTTAAGATATATCAGAATACGCTTCACAATAGCAAAATGAGTAGCTAATGGTGAGTGCATAAATTGACACACTTGATTGACAGAAAAAAAGATGTTTGGTTTGTAAATGTGAGGTACTACAATGCCCCAACAATACTTCTGTAGGTACTAGGATCAGAGATAGGTTCACTATCATGATTCAGAAGCTTCTGATTAGGGTGACAAGGTGTGGAACAAGGTGATAAGCTCATGTTTATATATATATATATATATATATATATATATATATATATATATTACATCAAATTCACTTGTCTTTTCTTAGTTATTCCTTATATTTTTGAGCTATTTACTTTGTCTTTATGTTTGGTAGGATTTGTCAAGCAAAGAAAATAGCACAAGTGGGATTTTAAGTGACAAATTCGTCAAAACTCCCTGTGCAGATCAGCTTCCTTTGGAAGCAATTTGCGAACAGGTTAGAATGAATTAGAGAATGAACCTTATATACTTGGAAAGCTACGGATGTCTATTTTCTGGAGCATTTCGCAGATTGTTAATATCATTTTTCTAGAAGAAGTTATAGTTGTTTTAACACTAAAAGGTTCACAAGAAGCTTAGCAATTTGTAACTGCAATGAAAGCAATAAACCCAATAAATCTAGCAGCCAAAACTGATGCAGCTAAGAACAAGTCAACTGACACCTATTCAAATATAAAAGGGAATGAAATTAAAGATGAGGATTAAGATGGAGTAATTAGGTTACCAAAAGAGTTACAATTATTTTTATCATTTCCTCTCACTTATTGTCATCACTAACTAGTGGGCGAGTTATGGAGAAGAAAATGGGGCAGCAAGTCAAAAAGGGAAAAAAGGCAATGCAGCAGAGGGGCAGGGGGGAAGGAAGGAAGAGGAGGCCTCAGCCGATTTCTTTCGGTTCTATCTTCTCAAACTCATGTCTATCTTTTGTTTTAACTTAAGGATTATATGTAACTAAATTTTTAGTAGTTATGGGCTGTTTTGAAGCCCCGAATATGATTGCAAGTTTGTTATGACATTTCGTTTGAATTACTTTAATGAATGGATGAAAATTGGTTCACTACTTATGTCAGTGATGAATTCTTTATTTGTTTTCTATGGATGCATACGTAGTAAGCATTTCTAGGATTCTAACGCTATGAATATGTGTGTGCCTGCCCTTGTCAAATGAGACCTACATATGTTCTAGAGTAGTACTTGTTAATTGCAATTAACATGCGAACCAATTTCTAGGATAAGTAAGACAACGCTAGTACTTATGATGCCTTGTGATGACTCAAACTGTTTTCGTTCTTAATGATTTCTACTTGTTAAATCTATGAACACGCCATTCTAGATTGCATGCTAGGGACCAAGTTAAGTTGAAAATGTCATTCTCTTAATATACTACATAAGAAAGAGTAATAGGTTGAGTTCTAACATTAAGCCAACTTGAACATCTTCATCCAGAAAGAAAAGGAATTTAAATGAAACATAACATGTTTGCATGATTATTTGGTGGTGGATAGCAATTCCCCTAACTCGTTTTTCTTAATTTGTGAACTACTTAAAATCTGTTTCTGTCCTGTTTTTTTTATTTAATTTAAATAGCAAATCAACTCCAAAAATCCCAAAAATTTGTGTGAGTGTAGCTCTGTGTGTCTAGTGTGTTCATATAAAATTTCGTAGACTTTAGATAAGTGTAAGTCGGTCTAACAATTATTTTTCAGTGGCTGGTCAGTAAGGACATCATCCCAGTTTTTGTGACATTTTAAATAATTAGATAAAACAATCTTCTAGGGGAAAGACCCTTATTTTCATATGCTACAATTGACAAATCTTAGCTTTAGTAAGGAAAATCAATAGGACATTTGTGTGCTACTTTGTGGTGTGCTTTTAATCCTATCAAATTTTTGGTGCCATGTTATCGGGGATTGTTATTTCTAATTACTTATTTTTCTATTATTTTATTTTCTTGTTTAGTAGTGTTTTTGTTTTTGTTTTAATTTCAGGTACACTTTGTAGTATATGCATATTGTATATGCATACTCAAAGGTCCAAGAGCATTGACCTAGCTTCCTATGATCCTGAGCTTGAATGAACACTTCGAAAGCTTCGAGAAATCAAAGTGGAATGCGAAGACCGGAAACGTGTTAAAAGTGAATGGGCATAAACTCAACCCATATTACGAGTCTTTTGCAGAGCATGATGTGGAGGAACATTTGGTTGTGTCCACCCTTGGAGTTGATTGCAAAATTGAAGTTTGGGGGTCATCGTTTGCTTTTACTACAAATTGGGGAAGTTTTTAGTCCAAATGCTTTATTTTGTTTCTTACTATTTTATTTTATTTATATTTTATGCATTATTGTGTTTTCTGACATTGGGGACAATGTCCAGTTTAGGTTTGGGGGTAAGGATTGAAAAAAATGACCAAATTGAAAATTTTCATCCCTTCGACTAAGAACTGGTTTGATTTGTGTCCGTGTTGTTTCTTTTTGTTTTCTTAATTAGTTTTGTTAACTCTAAAAAAACCAAAAACATTTATAAAAAAAAAAAAAAAAAAAAAATCCGGGAGATTTGAAATTCCAAAAATATTGTTTTGTTTTATTTATTGTTTTGAATTAGATTTTTGTTAGTTTCCCGACCCAATGATATAATTGGAGTGAATTTCAACCATGGTGATCAAGAACTTAGTAAGCATGTGTTGTGTGAAATTCCTGATTCTCTTCTTAGTTTTGTACATGTTTAACCATCTTTGAAAAACCAAATGCACATTGCCTTGTTGATGTGAAACTAAAGCATGACTTAAAGCTTCATATGTGAATATAGTGACCATATACAGCCTATGTGAGTTTTTGAGCCTATTGAAAGTGTGCATTTTTCATACACTCATATTCTTTCATGTGTGATGAACGTACGTGACTTACATCTCTAGAACTTGCGTAACGATCTTTCGAAATGTTTGTCATTGATTGCATGAACTTGAAAAAGATAGAGGCATTATGTTTATCACCATGGCCCAAATAAGCATGTTTCCTAAAGAAAAATGATATCATTAGATTGCCAATTTGAACCGTATATGTTTAGCCTTTTATTTCTTATCACCAGATATGTCTACCCTTATACCTTACATATTTTTCCTTACCTTTTCCAAGCCAGCTAGTGAGCAATGTGAGATTGTCTTATGAGAAATGTTTGTGAAGTACTTTGAAGGAGTTTGGGAAAAGAATAAGTGTGGGGGTTTTGTCATGTTTGTATTTAGTTATCTGCAAAACTACTTAAAAAAAAAAAAAATTATTTTTTATTTTTTATAACCCTCTCCCTAAGCCAAGAAAAAGAAAAATTGTATACAAAGCAAATAAAAAGTTTTTTTTAAGTTTCAGTTTAGAGGTGTGGTTGGAGGTATTAGTAGAGTGGCTGGAGAGCTTGAGTTCTTATAAATCTCAATAAGAGAATTGCTTTGCAATGTAGCTTGAAACTTGTGTTTACCTATCCCTTCATTTTTATAACCCTCTCCCTAAGCCTCATTACATCCAATAAAAGTCCTCTTGATTTAAGTTTTGCAATTATGATTGTGGAGATGAGATCTTTATGCAAGCTTATGGTAGATATTTCACATTTGATTCTTTGAGCGAAACACATTAAACTAAACATATGTGTTATTGAGTCTATATCTCGTGAGAAGGTCACTAGTTTACATGTGGTGTTTTAAAAAGTACTTGAAATTGCATTACTATGGCTATTACACACATTACATTTCAAGGATGATTAAAGGGTTACTGCTAACATTTGAATAAGGAAGATGAGGTTGGATTAGCTTGTTCGGTGCTAGTTAAGGTTCTTGATGATTTATTTTCTTGAATGAAATTCTATGAGAGTCACATAGGAGGAAGCTAATGTTTTTCATGTTTTCTTTGTTTTGCTCGATGACTAGCAAAAGCTAAGTGTGGGGTTATTTGATAAGCTCATGTTTATATATATTTTACATCAAATTCACTTCTCTTTTCTTTGTTAGTTCCTTATATTTTTGAGCTATTTACTTTGTTTTTGTGTTTTGTGGGATTTGTCAAGCAAAGAAAAGAAAAATAGCAAAAGTGAGATTTTAAGTAACAAATTCGTCAAAACAGCATGTGCAGATCAGCTGAATTTGGAAGCAAGTTGCGAACAGCTCAGAATGAATTAGAGAATGAACCTTATATGCTTGGAAAGCTACAGATGTCTATTTTCTGGAACATTTCGCAGATTGTTAATATCATTTTTCTAGAAGAAGTTATGGCCGTTTTAACACTAAAAGGTTCACAAGAGGCTGAGCAGTTTGTAACTGCAATGAAAGCAATAAACCCAATAAATCTAGCAGCCAAACCTAATGCAGCCAAAAACAAGTCAACTGACACCTATTTAAATATAAAAGGGAATGGAATTAAAGATGAGGATTAAGAGGGAGTAATTGGCATAAAGGCTACCCGATTTTTTTTTTCTTTATTTCATTTTTTCCTTTTTTTATTTATTTATTATTTTTTTTTAAGTAGTTTTGCACATAACTAAATACAAACATGAAATAGCCCTACACTTATTCTTTTGCCAGACTCCTTCAAAGTACTTCACAAACATTTCTCATAAGACAATCTCACATTGCTCACTAGCTAGCTTGGAAAGGGTAAGGAAAAATGTGTAAGGTATAAGGGTAGACATATCTGGTGATAAGAAATAAAAGGCTCAACATATACGGCTCAAATTGGCAATCTAATGATTATTTTTCTTTAGGAAACATGCTTATTTAGGCCATGGTGATAATCCTAATGCCTCTATCCTTTTCAAGTTCTTGCAATCAATGACAAACATTTCGAAAGATCGTTACGCAAGTTCTAGAGATGTAAGTCACGTAAGTTCATCACACATGAAAGAATACGAGTATATGAAAAATGCACATAATTTCAATAGGCTCAAAAACTCATATAGGTTGTATATGATCACTATATTCACATATGAAGCTTTAAGTCATGCTTTATTTTCACATCAACAAGGCTATGTGCATTTGGTTTTTCAAAGATGATTAAATATGTACAAAACTAAGAAGAGAATCAGGAATTTCACACAACACATGCTTACTAAGTTCTTGATCACCGTGGTTGAAATTCACTCCAATTATATCATTGGGTCGGGAAACTAACAAAAAATCTAATTCAAAACAATAAATAAAACAAGATAATATTTTTGGATTTTCAAATCTTCCGGATTTTTTTTATAAATGTTTTTGGTTTTTTTAGAGTTAACAAAACTAATTAAGAAAACAAAAAGAAACAACACGGACACAAATCAAACTAGTTCTTAGTTGAAGGGACGAAAATTTTCAATTTGGTCATTTTTTCTCAAGGTTTACAATCCATCATATGCATCTTTTGGAGCAATTCTTTGACATATTTAGATTGATGAACAAAGACACCTTGAGCTTGATACTCAATTTGTAAACCAAGAAAAAAATGCAAGAGACCTATGTCCTTCATTTCAAACTCACTGTCAATTGAGTAATAACACTCTGGACCTTCACATCATCACTGCCAGCGAGAATGATATCGTCAACATAGAGTAGGAGAACAATAATTGAAGACTTATCACACTTGACAATTAGAGAAGGGTCTGCATATGAGGATTTGAACCCGAGCTTAAGTAAGTAACCTAAGAACCTGTCATTCCAGGCTCTAGGAGCCTGTTGAAGACCATACAAAGATATCTCCAACTTGCACACATAATTTGGATAGCTAGAATCCACAAACCCTTGTGGCTGAGACATGTGGACTTCCTCTTTAAGAAAACCATGGAGAACAAAATTCTTGACATCTAAATGTTTAAGTTTCCAATTATAAGATATAGCTAATGATAGAACTAATCTAACTGTGGTTGGTTTAACCATAGGACTAAAAGTCTCATAGTAATCAAGACCAGCCTCTTGAGAATACCGCTTAGCTACAAGTCTAGCTTTGTACCTGGCCACTGAACCATCTGGATTTTTCTTAATCTTGTAAATCCATTTACAACCTACAAGATTCTTTCCAGGTGGTAAACACATAAGCTTCCAAGTTTGTTATTGAATTAGAGCATCCATCTCTTCTTTCATGGTAGCTTGCCACTGAACAGACTTAGCTGCACTAGAAAAGAACTGAGGTTCCTTGGCTTCATAGTCCTTATCAAGTTGAGCAGAAAACACTTTCTTTTTAACAATTCCAGACTTATACTTGGTTTGCATAAGATGATAATTCTGGGAAGTAATACACACTGGTTGTAGATTAGCAACTTGAGACACATTAGTATTTGGATACTCCTCTGAATACATAGAAGGAAGAACCTTTGAAGAAGACTCAGCATTAGTGGATGAAGGAACAAGATCACCAGAATTATTGTGTTGAGAATATGTGGACTGAGTAACATGCTATGGTATAGAAGGAAGAAGAGTAAGATATGGTGAAACAACAAAGGGAAATGTGGTTGGAATACTAAGTGGATGTATGAATGTATTTGGATGCATGACAGACATTGGTAATGAAGTATGGCCAGAAGCAGTTTTAGGAGGAAAAGAAGCATTATCAGAGAATGAATAAAACCTGGATTCATAAAAAACAACATGCCGAGATACCAATAATTTTTTATCTATGAGAGAAAAACATATATGCCCTTTGTATTGTGTAGCATACCCTAGGAATATACACTCAGTAGTTTTAGGTTCAAGTTTATTGACTCTAAAGGGTTTCAAGGAAGGATAACACAAGCACTCAAAAATTCTCAAATGATCCAGTTTAGGTGGAGAATGATATAGTAGTTCAAAGGGAGACTTCATGTGAAGGACAAATGTAGACATTCTATTTATGAGAAATGTAGTAGTAGCACATGCATGAAACCAAAATTTTGAAGGTAAGGAGGCTTGTTGTAAAAGTGTAATAGCCATCGCTACAATATGTCTAATTTTTGTCTCAACCAACCCATTTTGTTTTGGGGTATAAGGACATGATTTTTGATGAACAATGCCTTTGGAAATAAGAAAACTTTGAAACTGAGTACTAATGTACTCCCCACCCCTATCACTTTGCAAAATTTTTACATGAGCAGCAAAATGATTGGAAACAAATGTAAGAAAGTTAACAAACACAGATAACACTGCAATTATTCAGTAGAAAAATCCATGTGTATCTTGCACATTCATTAATGAAAGAAATATAATACTTGTAACCTTTTATAGACACACTAGGTGAGGGACCCCACACATCAGTGTGAATTACTTCAAATGGAGTAATAGACTTTGAAGCAATTACAGGAAAAGGTAGTTCAGTAAACTTGCCTTACAAGCAAGCTTTACAAGTATGAGATTAAGAATTTCAAGAAAAAGGTATACGAGATTTACTAAGTGCTGCAGTGACTATATGATGTGCAGGATGGCCTAATCGACAATGCCACAATACAGAAGAAACTTTTTGACCCATATAAGCAACTAGATTAGAAACATGAGAAATAGACCTTTGTGGTTTGAATATGGAAAGTGGATAGACAACATTATTACTCAACCCTTGGAATATCATTCCCCCGGTGACATTGTCCTATATACAAAGAGAAACATCATCAACTATACATCGACACTTATTATCTTTGCACAACTGACTCATAGATAATAAATGCTGAGACAATTTTGGAACATGCAACACATAATTCAACTTGAAATTATGTGACTTAGTGGAAAGAGAGGATAAACCAATATGTTTGATAGCTAGACCTTCACCACTAGCACTTGTCACAGTGTCAGTGGATGGATAAGGAGTTGCCATATGCAAATTTGATAAATCCAAGGTCATATGATTGGTTGCCCTAAAGTCAAGAAGCCAGAAATCCTGTTGAGGAACTGAGGATGATGTACCAGTACATGCTTGCATAGCAAGTGAAGCATTAGACTGAGACATAATAGAGGGATACATTTGAGACATGGCAGAAGATTGAAACTGTGAACCATGAGACTATGAAATCATGGTCTGTGGAGGACAAAATGGATTCCATATGGGAGCTTGACCGTATTGGCAGACATATGTGAAGAACCACCCTGAGAAAAATGCCCTGAGAATCCTGGAGAGGTCTTGTTCTGATCAAAGCATGTAGCAGCAACATGACCAACTATGTGACATATCTAACACCCATGTTGAAAGCAGTCAAAACAGAATGGCCTTTGTGATCATAAATTTGACAGATTTGATTTGGATTATAAACCTGGGACATAGATTGTTGTGTGCCATTGTGCTGAAATGAATTTGATACATCATAAAACTGAGGCTAAGCATAACCTTCAGGACCATTATACTATCCTCCAGAGTTGTACCCTAAAATTTCTTCCCTTTTCCTTCGCCTATGTAATTATTGCCTCGAAATTTGTTGTATAAGCCATAACTATGTTGAGTGACAAATGCCATGGGAACATTAGGCATATGCGGCAGAATGAGACAATGTCGCATAAATCAAAGTCATTAAAGCTTTGTGATGAATTTTCCATACTTTGTATGCATTAGAGACATGGTGATTATTATCAACAGTTTCTTCCTCAGAATCAGAATCGACAAACTTATCAGGACAGGGAATAGAATCATTCACAAAACCAACAATTCCATTTCTTTCCAATAATAGTTCCATTTGAAAATTCCAGGTAAAATAGTTAGAATCATCAAGTTTTACTGTGACAATATTCCCAACACTCGGAATTAAAGACGAAATAGGTGATTGTGTAAGAGTTAATTACACAGGAGTCATCATAACTTTCAGTAAGGTGAATGTAAAGCTTTAACAATCTTGAGACAAATGTAATACTCAAGGATGACACACAACCACAATTGAATCCACTAGTAACAACAACAAACCAGTAATTGCAAACAATCAACAATCTTGAGAAGACGAAACATGAAACCCCCAAATTTTAGGTTTACAAATTTGCAGAGAAACAGAGCCAATGCCCAAAGCAAATACAATGAGCAGAAAAAGGCAAAAGAATCAACAACACCTTATGCACGAAGGTGATCACGAATCTAATAAGTCAACCAACAGAAAACCAATCAAGAAGCTGATAGGAGCATATTCATGCGACTTAAATGGCTTGTTCTCGTGCATTTACGTTATGTTTCTCTCGTTATTTTAGTCCTTTATGCTTCTTCTGTGTGTTTTCAGGTTCTAAGGGCCTAGGGAGCATAAAAGTGCATTTTGAGGCCATTTGGAGCATTTTTGGGCATGGATTGGATAGCTTATCCATGGAGCCAAGAGGATGGACGAATTTGAAGGCCTTGTATGCACTTGAAGACACAAAACAATGGCCCTAACCCAATCACATAACACCTTGCCATGGGCTTAACACAAACACCATTCCTTGCCATGCAAGGAGGAGCAATTTGGGTCCATTTCATGTACTTAAACTCTAGCCCAATCCACAATCACTTCAAAGCCATGCAAAACCTTTCAACACCCTTTAATCATCCCCCTTTAAGTTATGATTTTATTTCCTAACCCTACATGCATTATTTATTAGCTCCCATTCCCTTATGCCATTTTCAGATTTCCACCCACTAACTTAGTCATCAACACATGCATTCACTTCATCATTACACCACCACTCATTCTTTAATCCACATGCACATTCAATCATTCACTCAAGCACCCTTGTGCCATGTTTCCCCCTTTGTTCCCACCCATCACATGCATCATCATCAAACAAACATTGCAGCCACATGCACCTAAAACTAATCAATGCCGTGCACTTCCCTTGCATTTTTAGCCATCACACTTCATCATTGCAGCCACCATTCACCCTAATTGTCAATCACATACTTTCCCATTGTATAATACATCCACATGCATCTTTAACCAACAAACATTGCAGCCACAAACACTCAAACACAATCAATGCCGTGGGGTACATTACAATTCCAGAAATTCCAGCTTTCCAACCTAGCCACATTCACATGCATTCAATCATAATCATTCACCAAACTTGCAGCCACATTTCCACCTATTCCAAGCTGTCATGTTCCCTCTCATTTACCTATAAATAAGCATGCAACCTAGCCACAAGGGAATCATCTCATTTCATACACTTCACATAACACAAACACAACCTTTGTGCCGCAAATCCCCTTCCATTTCTGTGCAGTTTTTCTCCTCCATTGCAGCCACTATCCAACCACTTCCCATCCCTCCAAAACACTTCACATAATCCCCAAAGCTCACTTAGACCTTGTGCTACAACAACGAGGAAGAAAAGAGTGCCTAAACGTTCATACAATTCAAGTTTGAGTTGTTGGAATTTTTAGGTGTTTCTTTGATTTCAAAGTTTAAATTTAATTCTCTTTGTTTTGTACGTATGAGAATGGAAGAGAAGAGTGCCTAAACGTTCATACAATTCAAGTTTGAGTTGTTGGAATGTTTAGGTGTTTCTTTGATTTCAAAGTTATGAGGAACTAAACCCCCTTTAGCTAGGGGGTGATTCGAAACTATGTTTATATTTGCAATTTGAATTGATTACGTTTGGTTGGAATTTCATAAGTTGTGGATTCAATTCGTTTAACTGTTTGATTGATAACTTATTTATGTATGTTCATTGAGATTCCAAGCTTAATTTTCATGCATAAATATGACGCTAGAATATAAGTGAATTTCACCTAATCGTTATGAACTTATATTCACAAGTAGTGGAGGTTGCTTATAAACAATCGCGTTAAACGAATTCTTGGCATAAGTTTCATGCGTATTCCATAGTAACGAATGCCTCGTCGATGTTTATGATTTCCGTTGAACTTAATGATCTTTGTTGAATGTCTCTATCATGCGTATTCCATAGTTAGGGACTTTGATTAAGAATAATTTGGTTGTAATGCGTATTCCATTCAATCCAACGAATTTAGGGAAATCTGAAAGTTAATCAAAGCGGATCTAATTAACTTGGAGCATTGAGTTTCACAACTTATCGAAAGACCAACTGAGAATCAATTTTGTATGCAAGTGTAACATGTGTGGAGAAGAACCCCTTGGCTATTCCATCATCCATATTTTCATCACATTCATATTTACATTTCGCCTTTAATTATATTCTGTCTTTTTAATTTAATATCGTCCAAACACATTTCCCCCATATTTCGTTGAGTCTTAATCATTCGTATTTGTTTTATTTTTGTATCTTTAAGCTTTTGGAGTCATAAACACTTGCAAATTCGTCTAAATCAAGTTCTAGCTTCTATTTGAGTCAATTTGATTGTTTTAGACAATTTGAGTTTTTCAAAGCCATTCTGAGTCATAGTAGTCTTGTTAAGAGTATTTTGATTTAGTTTTTATGTTTTTAAGTCAATTTAGAAGGTTTTAGCAAGCCCTCCTAATCCCCGGTCTAGAACGATCCCTCACTTATCCATTCTACTACAATTGTCAAACGAGGGTTTAATTTGAGTGTCAAGTAAATCACGTATCAAATTTTGGCGCCGTTGCCGGGGATTAGCAACTTTGCTAATCCTTTGTCTTTATTTTTATATTTTGTTTTTCGTGCATTCTTATTTCAGATTCTTAGTTTGTTTGTTTCCTTGTTTTTTAGGTACTGTGTATGACTCGTAGCTCTCGGCCTATTATAGAGAACATCTCCGACTTTGACGGTGATTTTGAACGCACTTTGAGGAGAACGAGGAGTCAACATGAGCCACCACAACCTCCACCACAACCTGGGCTTGAAGAAGACGAAGTAGGTGTAGAAGAAAAGCCCACGGATCAGATTTTTGAAGAAGAACAAGCCATGGCAGCAGATAATAGAACCATCAAGGAGCTTTCGGCCTCGGGTTTGGATAATGCATTGCCTCTTTGTATCCAATACCTCACGGCTGCAGAGGGGAAGACTGAGGAATTTGAACTCAAATCCAGTTTGTTACACCATATTCCGAAGTTCCATGGCTTGTCTATGGAAGACCCCAACAAACACTTGAAGGAGTTCGAGGTGGTTTGTTCGAGCATGACCCCCGTCAATGTGGATGGGAGTATATTGAAGATGAAGGCCTTTCCATTTTCACTTATGGACAAGGCCAAAGATTGGCTCTACGAACTAGCCCCGGGAACTGTGACTTCGTGGGAGAGTATGAAGCGTGCTTTCTTGGAGAAATTCTTCCCTACTTCGAGAGTGATTCTCATACGGAAGAAAATTAGTGGTATTCAACAGAATCATGGTGAGACATTCCCGGCTTATTATGAGCGCTTCAAGGGCCTTGTAGCTTCATGTCCTCAACATCAAATGAAGGAGGAACTTCTCCTTCAATATTTCTATGAGGGCCTCCTTCCTATCGAACGTCAAATGGTTGATGCATCAGCGGGAGGAGCATTGGTGGACAAAACACCAAGGGATGCCAAGATTCTCATAGCCAACCGAGCGCTCAACGCTCAACAATATGAAGGAGTGGGCCAAAGGGAAGCCCCACGGCAACAAAGTGTAAATGAGGTGAGTGCTATTTCTGAAATTCAATCACAACTTGCTAATCTTACTTCTCTTGTTTCTCAGGTTGTGATTGGTCCAAAAGCACAAGAACACCAAGTTTGTGGCGTGTGCTCAATTCAAGGGCATCCATCCGACAAGTGCCCTCAACTAATCGAGAATGGTGGGTGGGAATCTGCCAATGCAATTGGTTTCCAAGGACAAAATCAAAACAACCCATACTCGAACACTTACAATGCCGGATGGAGGGACCATCCAAACTTCAAATGGAGGGAGCCACAACAAGCTGCCCAACAAGGAGGATTTAGGCCAAACCGCCCTGGTTTTTATTCCAAGCCGTATGCACCCCAACAACCCCAACAACCTTCGGCATCATCTCATTCAGGTACGTCCTTGGAAAGTGATCAAGCTATGCAATTACTAACCTCTATTTCGCAGGGATTGCAAAATCAAAACAGCCGGATATCAAATAACGAGAAGGAGATGATGGATATGAAGAAACAAATAGGGCAGATTTCTGAGTTCCTTGGACAGATTAGAGAGCAAGGAAAGCTTCCTAGCTCAACCACAGTCAATCCAAAGGGAGGATTCGAATCTGCCAAGGCCATCACCCTAAGGGGTGGAAAAGAAGTTGGGACCGAGCCAAACAATCCCAAATCTGCCCAGAAAGTAGATGAAGAGACGACACAACCTGAGGAAGTGTCTAGCTCACCCACGGTAAGGGTGAAAAACCCAATGCCGCAGGCCCCCAATCACCCTAACTCGGCCAAATCAGGTAATTTAAGTTCAAATTCATGTACTTCACGTCCTAATCTGCCCAATGTACCTTTTCCTCGCAGGTTCATGCAAGAAAAAAAGGAAGAAAGCGAGAAGGACATTCTTGAAACGTTCCGGAAGGTGCAAGTGAACATACCGCTTCTCGATGCAATCAAACAGGTTCCAAAGTATGCTAAATTCCTCAATGACCTATGCAATACAAAGAGAAGAAGGGCAAACAAAGAGGTAGTGAAGGTAAGCGAGAATGTGTCCGCTGTTTTGCAACGTAAACTGCCTACCAAGTGCAAAGACCCCGGTAGTTTCACGATTCCTTGTGTGATTGGACATAATCATTTTGAACATGCCATGCTTGATTTAGGTGCATCCATAAATGTCATGCCTTATTCTATTTATGCATATATGAATTTGGGTGAATTAAAACAAGATGGTGTAATTATACAATTGGCCGATCGTTCTAACGCGTATCCAAAAGGAGTTTTGGAAGATGTGTTTGTGCAGGTGAACCATTTAATTTTTCCGGCTGATTTCTACGTCCTAGACATGGAGGATTCAGCCCATTCTACATCTTTGCCGATTCTCCTTGGTAGGCCATTCATGAAGACGGCCCGAACGAAAATTGATGTATACAAAGGCACCTTGACAATGGAATTCGATGGGGAAGTGATTGATTTTAATATTTCTGAAACTATGAGATATCCCGTTGATGACCATTCTTGTTTTTCCATTGATGTTATCGATTCTTTGGCGCAGGTATACCTTGAAGAATTGAACGAGGACGCCCTGGAAACAACCATCACTAAGGCCATAGAGCGCAAAAATGAAGGATTTGGGCCAATGCAAGGCCACGGCAAGGAGGAGGAATTCTTTGCAATGGGTTCTAGTGAAGAAATAATTGAGGTTGTGGCAGCCCTTGAGTCATTGCCACAACAATATGGTAAGGTTCCACTCTCACTTTCAAATTCAGTTTCCACTAAGATGCTACCTTCTGTTGTTCAGGCACCATCGCTTGAACTTAAGCCGTTGCCGGACCATTTGAAGTATGTGTTTTTGGGAGAAGGCGAAACATTGCCCGTCATCATTTCATCAAGTCTCACGGCAATGGAGGAGGAGAAGCTTGTGAGGGTGCTGCGAGAACACAAAACGGCCATAGGGTGGACTTTGGCCGACATTAAAGGAATAAGCCCTACCACATGCATGCACCGTATACTTCTTGAGGAGGGGACTAAGCCATCCCGAGAGGCTCAACGCCGTCTCAACCCTCCGATGATGGAAGTGGTGAAGAAGGAAATAATCAAGCTTTTGGATTGCGGAGTGATCTACCCTATCTCCGATAGCCGTTGGGTCTCTCCAGTTCAAGTCGTTCCCAAGAAGTCCGGAGTAACTGTTATCAAGAATGATGAGAATGAGCTCGTACCTACACGCATTCAGACTGGATGGCGAGTATGTATCGATTACCGGAAGCTAAATGCCATGACTAGGAAAGATCATTTTCCTTTGCCATTCATCGACCAGATGCTCGAAAGGTTAGCCGGTCATGCCTTTTACTGTTTTCTTGATGGATACTCTGGATATAACCAAATTGTGATAGCCCCGGATGATCAAGAGAAGACCACATTCACATGTCCCTTTGGAACATTTGCTTATCGTCGCATGCCATTTGGCTTATGCAACGCACCGGCCACTTTCCAAAGGTGTATGGTAAGTATATTTTCCGATTTTGTTGAAAAGATCATTGAGGTTTTCATGGATGATTTCAGTGTATTTAGGAGTTCATTTGATAATTGCTTGGATAATCTGACCTTAATTTTGAAACGATGTGTTGAAACTAACCTTGTCTTGAATTGGGAGAAAT
Source organism: Pyrus communis (assembly GCF_041283825.1). NCBI lineage: Eukaryota > Viridiplantae > Streptophyta > Magnoliopsida > Rosales > Rosaceae > Pyrus > Pyrus communis. The sequence continues at coordinate 19,566,088 of NC_142581.1, forward strand.
GTCATTTTATGGTGAAACAAGGTATAGTTTTAGGACATATTGTTTCAGAAAAAGGAATTGAAGTAGATAAATCGAAAATAGACCTTGTACGTCACTTACCCTCTCCTACTTCGGTTAGAGAGGTACGTTCGTTTCTTGGCCATGCAGGGTTCTATAGGTGTTTTATCAAGAACTTCTCCAAGATGTCCAACCCTCTTTGCCGATTGCTTCAAAAAGATGTGCCATTCAAGTTTGATGAAGAGTGTAATTCGGCATTTAACCAACTCAAGGAGAAGCTAGTCTCAGCCCCCATTATTGTACCTCCAGATTGGAGCCTTCCGTTCGAGCTCATGTGCGATGCATCCTACTATGCATTAGGAGCTGTTCTAGGACAAAGAAGAGACAAGCGGCCGCATGTCATATACTATGCCTCTCAGACTCTCAATGATGCCCAATTGAACTACTCCACGACGGAAAAAAAACTTCTAGCTGTGGTTTTTGCTTTAGATAAATTCCGTTCATATTTAATTGGTACTAAAGTAATCGTTTATTCTGATCATGCAGCTTTGAGGTACTTGATCACGAAAAAGGAAGCAAAGCCGAGGCTTATCCGTTGGATTCTTCTTCTTCAAGAATTTGATCTTGAAATCCGGGATAAGAAAGGAAGCGAGAATGTAGTGGCTGACCATTTAAGCCGAATGATCCACGAGGAGCATGAACATGCCGTGCCTATCCCTGAAACTTTTCCCGATGAGCAGCTGCTATCCATTGAGGTAAGTGAACCATGGTATGCAGATTTAGTGAATTACTTGGTGGCTAAACAAATTCCAAATGAACTAAACAAGCACCAACGTGATAAGCTTAAAAATGATGCACATTTCTATGTTTGGGATGACCCTTATTTGTGGAAGTATTGCTCAGATCAAATTGTACGTAGATGTGTGCATGATTCTGAATTTCACTCAATTCTAAGCTTTTGTCACACATATGCATGTGGTGGTCATTTTGGCACACAACGCACTGCCCTCAAGGTTCTAGAGTGTGGTTTTTATTGGCCGACTATATTTAGGGATGCTAGAACCTTTTGTATGTCTTGTGATCGTTGCCAACGAATGGGTAACATAGGTACCAAGGACCAAATGCCGCAAACCCCTGTCTTTAATGTTGAAATTTTTTATGTTTGGGGCATTGATTTCATGGGCCCTTTCCCTCCATCTTATGGTTTCACTTATATCTTGCTAGCCGTTGATTATGTTTCTAAATGGGTGGAAGCAAAAGTCACCCGTACTAACGATTCTAAGGTGGTTGCAGATTTCGTGAAAACTAACATTTTTGCTAGGTTTGGAATGCCGAGAGTAATCATAAGTGATGGAGGGTCTCACTTTTGCAATCGGACCATTGAGGCGTTGCTAAGAAAGTACCATGTCAACCATAAGGTCTCCACACCTTACCATCCTCAAACAAATGGCCAAGCCGAGGTGTCTAACCGAGAAATCAAACAAATTTTGGAGAAGACCGTTGGACCAACAAGGAGGGATTGGAGCTTACGTTTAGATGATGCACTGTGGGCATATCGTACGACATACAAAACACCCATTGGGATGTCACCTTTTCGGCTCGTCTATGGTAAGCCATGTCATTTGCCCGTAGAGTTAGAGCACAAGGCACATTGGGCCGTGAAGACTTTCAACATGGACATAGATGCAGCGGGAGTTCATAGGAAGCTCCAATTGAATGAACTTGAGGAGATTCGGAATGAAGCCTATGAGAATGCCCGGATGTACAAAGCCAAGACCAAAGCATTCCATGATAAAATGATTCGAACCAAGACCTTCACAGTTGGGCAGAAAGTGTTACTTTTCAACTCTCGCCTACGTTTGTTTCCTGGTAAGTTGCGTTCTAAATGGATTGGCCCGTTTGTTGTTACTAATGTTTTCCCTCATGGTGCAGTGCAAATCAAAAGTTCAAGGACGCAGCAAGAATTCAAAGTGAATGGGCATCGATTGAAGCCCTATTACGAGATGTTTGAGGAGCATATCGTGGAAGAGGTACCCCTCCATGCCGTGGAACCTAGTCAAGCTTAAACGGAGGTACCGTCCGGCTGCAAGACGTAAAAGAAAGCGCTACTTGGGAGGCAACCCATGCATTCAACAAAGGAAGACTTAGAAAGCACTCCAAATCCAGATTCCTAAAAAAAACTCTTCTCTTTGTTGTTATTTCGTTTCTGCCTTGTTAGGTTGTTTAGTTGTTATTGTTTGTTTGTTTATTAATTGTGTGAATCTATGATTGTAACATTGAGAAAATGTTTGATTTATTGATAGGCACTGCTAAACAAAGAAAGATGGTGCTTCACAAAGGTTGTTTGCTTGAGGCCCCACTACGTGGCTTTACTCTTGAAGCGGAAGGCGTAGGAACAGAAGGCATCGGAACAGAAGGCATCGGAGCGGAAGGCGTAGGAACAGAAGGCATAGGAGCAGAAGGCATCGGAGCGGGAGGCATCGAAGATAGAGCATTCCAGGCCTCAATACTTGGCCAAGCGCTGGATGAGCCAGGAAAAAGGTGCCTCTGAAGGAAAGACGAAAACCTTCGACGGTCATTGTGAATCCGACCTTCAGACTCTTGCAGCTCATCAAGCTTCCTCTTCATGCCCGACGAATAGTTATTTGCAAGCACATGCAAACTTCTATTCTCATACTTAAGCTGCTGGATCTCCTGCTTAAGACTTTCCACCTCTGCCATCAATGATTCCACCTGACGGGAGCGGGCAAGCAGGCGTTGGCCCATGTTGGACACAGAACTCGCACACTGAACACTAAGTGCGAGGGACTCTTGAACGGCCAACTCATCGGACCGTCCTGACAGCAGCCTACTATCTTTTGGAGTGAGGAGGTTCCTAGCTACTATTGTAGTTGTTGTGGCGTCCTGCATCACGGAGTCTTCACCTGTGAGAGGACCGTTAGAAGAAAAGAAAGAAGGGCGCCATACGTTACCTTGACGCGGCGCGCCCGTATCACTGCTAAGGCTCAATTCCAAGCTAAGGTTCGATGAGTTTGCCATTTTTCAAAAGTGTTCAAAGAGAAGGGATGGAGTAAAAATTTCAAAGGGCCGGAGACGATGTTCAAGAATGGGAATTCTTCAGAGTGTGTGTGTTGGGGTGATTGATAGCTCTATAAAAAGCCAAGGCGACGCGTCCACCGATTCAAAGAGCCAGATTTTCCGGCGTAATTTAGGCGACGCTTTCTCGGTTTTTCAGAAGACGCGTTCAACTTTGTCAAAAGATATCTGACAAAGCTGAAAACACGTGGAGGCCATCATCGCAACTACACCTCTTTAGCCGACAAGCGCAAAGTTCGGCGACGCTTTCTCTGCTTTTCAGAAAACGCGTGCAGCTTTGTCAAAAGGAGCCGCATCCGCACTACTACGTGTCGTTCAGAAAGCAAAGGGGCGTCGTTCAGAAATCGAAGGGGCGTCTGCTCAGAAATCGAAGAGGCGTCTTTCAGATATCGAAGAGACATTTGTCGACAAGGGTAAAAACACAGTACCACCACTTGATATTTTCTCTATATATGTCGACCTTCGTCTTTTATGGCAAGGCAAACTTGAAGAGAATGCCCAACTCTCCCTCACCTCTGAGGGCGCACTCCCAGCAAAGCCTTTCGAAATACTTAATTCTTTCTTCTTCCCCAAAAATGATACCAGATGCCTGGAGTACATATGACCCAGGAGGAAACAGCACAACAAATACATGTGCTGATTCATTCACCGCTTCTTCAAAAGCAAAGGTATCTCATATCATCAAGGTCAAAAGCAAAAGTATCTCATATCATGCTCTTTCCCTGTCTTTTTGTTTGTCCTTGTTCTTACTCGCATGGCAAAGTAAAAGAAGCAATCAGCCGGCACTTGGAGTCAGTCTTCCGATCTGGAGCCAACTGCCTGGGATCTATTCCTGATTGCTTACCTAGCGTTGCTCTCGAGTAGTCATCTTCAACGGTTGATACACTTCCGGAGAAGGGACCACTTCTGCAAAGGGGAGCGAGTAAGGCAAGTGAAAATGATACATTGAAGCATGTGGAGACAAACATAGGCTGAGTTATCCTCCAACCCTTTTCAATACGAATTGGAAAGATTGAACAAAGAAACAGACCAAAGGGGTAAGCTCAGACCTTCGGGGAAGACCAAAAGAATCCTCCAGCCCAGTAGCACAAAGGAAAATCAATGATGGGCGGAAACCAGTTCAAGAGTAAGCCTGTGGAATCATCAAGATCAAGCCTCAATGCAATCAAATAAAGAGAAGAGGGAATTTACACTCCATAACCAGATTTGCGTCCCTAAACTCTTCTCTTTGTTAATTACATTCTGCCATGTTTAGTATGTTTAGTTGTTGTTTGTGTGTTTACTTATGTTTTGTGTGAATCTATGCTTAAAACATTGAGGACAATGTTTGATTTAAGTGTGGGGGGGTAACTAATGTTGTTAATGCAAATTCGTGGGATTTTATAACCCATAACTTCAAATGTTGTTCCTTGCTGTTTTAAGGTGTTTTTAAATTGTTTTAGAGTGTTTTAGTATGTTTTGTTTTTATAACTCCGAAAAGCACATAAAAATTTGAAAAATTGTTTTGAAAAGCCTAAAAAGAGTGTTTTGAGTCGTTTTTGTGAGTTTGTGTCTTAGGGTACCTTCCAACACAATGTTAAGGATTTGGTTTATAATTGCATGACGGTTAGAAAGAGTTATAAACATAGAGAAAAGTTTGATTTACTCTTGGTATATGCTTGGTTATGGTTATAATGTATGACTTCACATGCAATCATAAAAGAAAAAAAAAATTCGTTTTTGTAACATGCTTGAAGGAAGGAACTCAAACAAACGCTACAACCCTGAGAGACTTGAGCCTATAACGTTCTTTGGAGAGTATAATCTGTGATTTCTTGTTTTCTAAAGTCGTTGCATGATCTCATTATTCTTTGCTTGGTTACTACTTAGAAGGCATTTCATCATATAGTTCCAAATGCTAGAACTCATGCCCATTTCATTCAAAGCATGTTATTGATTTGCATAACACATATTCAAGATGAAGTTGTGTAGTTGCCACCATAGCCAAATAGCCTCACTTCCCATATTTCGTATATGTTGTAAGTTGTACCCCCGTTGAGCCGTGTTAGCCCATGTTCTTTGTTAACCCACTTTTTCCTCACCTAGCCTAGTTTAGGACAATCCCCACCCGTGTTCTTAAAAGATAGTGAGCATGACTTAATTGAATTCCTTTTGAGTTACATTATGAAAGAAAATAAGTGTGGGGGAGAGAATATTTAAGTGTTTATGTTTTGAGATTCAAAAGAAAAGAAAAAGAAAAGAAACGAAAAAAAAAAAAAAAAAAGAATAAGTGATTGAAGAAAGGTTCCAAAACACCAATTCTGGGCGTAAATTGTCTAAATTCTCCCTTTTTGTTCAAAAGTTGAGTTTTCATTCAAAAGTGAATTCTAAGTTGATTCAAATGCTTTGCTCACTATTTCTTTAAGAACCTTTGTTTTCCATATCCCTTCTTTGTTATCCACATACCCCAAGCCCCGTTACAACCCTTGACTTCTATCTTGAGTGTTGTGTATTTCAATTTGTGGAGTTTGAACTTGGTATGAGCTTATGGTGTCACTGGTTCTCGCATCTAAGTAGTAGCATTCCATTCATGAGATCATATCTAAACATGCTTATTAACTCCAGAAATTGCGTTCTTTGTGATACTTATATGTGAGTGTTCGTTTTCATGTTACATCAATCTTCTCACATATGACTAGATTAGGGTGTGTAGTTAGAAATTCTGAGTGAAAATCGAGTGCATATCTTGTAAGGAATTGAGCAAATTCTCTAAGGCATGTTACTACATTCAAAACATGGTTTTAAATGCTTAATTGTGAACTAGTATATGGTGACTATGATTAAGAATGTACTTAAGTGTGAAGATGACTAAAATCTGTGAGAATGATGATTTTTAACATGTCATTGGAAATCCCTACGACGGTTGTTGGAAGGTTTAGGTTGTGTTTTACGTGTTTAGTGTCGTTTTGTTTATTTGTTTTTATTCTGTTTTGCTCGAGGACTAGCAAAAGCTAAGTGTGGGGGTATTTGATAGGAGCATATTCATGTGACTTAAATGGCTTGTTCTCGTGCATTTACGTTATGTTTCTCTCGTTATTTTAGTCCTTTATGCTTCTTTTGTGTGTTTTCAGGTTCTAAGGGCCTAGGGAGCATGAAAGTTCATTTTGAGGCCATTTGGAGCATTTTTGGGCACGGATTTGATAGCTTATCCATGGAGCCAAGAGGATGGACGAATTTGAAGGCCTTGTATGCACTTGAAGACACAAAACAATGGCCCTAACCCAATCACATAACACCTTGCCATGGGCTTAACACAAACACCATTCCTTGCCATGCAAGGAGGAGCAATTTGGGTCCATTTCATGTACTTAAACTCTAGCCCAATCCACAATCACTTCAAAGCCATGCAAAACCTTTCAACACCCTTTAATCATCCCCCTTTAAGTTATGATTTTATTTCCTAACCCTACATGCATTATTTATTAGCTCCCATTCCCTTATGCCATTTTCAGATTTCCACCCACTAACCTAGTCATCAACACATGCATTCACTTCATCATTACACCACCACTCATTCTTTAATCCACATGCACATTCAATCATTCACTCAAGTACCCTTGTGCCATGTTTCCCCCTTTGTTCCCACCCATCACATGCATCATCATCAAACAAACATTGCAGCCACATGCACCTAAAACTAATCAATGCCGTGCACTTCCCTTGCATTTTTAGCCATCACACTTCATCATTGCAGCCACCATTCACCCTAATTGTCAATCACATACTTTCCCATTGTATAATACATCCACATGCATCTTTAACCAACAAACATTGCAGCCACAAACACTCAAACACAATCAATGCCGTGGGGTACATTACAATTCCAGAAATTCCAGCTTTCCAACCTAGCCACATTCACATGCATTCAATCATAATCATTCACCAAACTTGCAGCCACATTTCCACCTATTCCAAGCTGTCATGTTCCCTCTCATTTACCTATAAATAAGCATGCAACCTAGCCACAAGGGAATCATCTCATTTCATACACTTCACACAACACAAACACAACCTTTGTGCCGCAAATCCCCTTCCATTTCTGTGCAGTTTTTCTCCTCCATTGCAGCCACTATCCAACCACTTCCCATCCCTCCAAAACACTTCACATAATCCCCAAAGCTCACTTAGACCTTGTGCTACAACAACGAGGAAGAAAAGAGTGCCTAAACGTTCATACAATTCAAGTTTGAGTTGTTGGAATTTTTAGATGTTTCTTTGATTTCAAAGTTTAAATTTAATTCTCTTTGTTTTGTACGTATGAGAATGGAAGAGAAGAGTGCCTAAACGTTCATACAATTCAAGTTTGAGTTGTTGGAATGTTTAGGTGTTTCTTTGATTTCAAAGTTATGAGGAACTAAACCCCCTTTAGCTAGGGGGTGATTCGAAACTATGTTTATATTTGCAATTTGAATTGATTACGTTTGGTTGGAATTTCATAAGTTGTGGATTCAATTCGTTTAACTGTTTGATTGATAACTTATTTATGTATGTTCATTGAGATTCCAAGCTTAATTTTCATGCATAAATATGACGCTAGAATATAAGTGAATTTCACCTAATCGTTATGAACTTATATTCACAAGTAGTGGAGGTTGCTTATAAACAATCGCGTTAAACGAATTCTTGGCATAAGTTTCATGCGTATTCCATAGTAACGAATGCCTCGTCGATGTTTATGATTTCCGTTGAACTTAATGATCTTTGTTGAATGTCTCTATCATGCGTATTCCATAGTTAGGGACTTTGATTAAGAATAATTTGGTTGTAATGCGTATTCCATTCAATCCAACGAATTTAGGGAAATCTGAAAGTTAATCTAAGCGGATCTAATTAACTTGGAGCATTGAGTTTCACAACTTATCGAAAGACCAACTGAGAATCAATTTTGTATGCAAGTGTAACATGTGTGGAGAAGAACCCCTTGGCTATTCCATCATCCATATTTTCATCACATTCATATTTACATTTCGCCTTTAATTATATTCTGTCTTTTTAATTTAATATCGTCCAAACACATTTCCCCCATATTTCGTTGAGTCTTAATCATTCGTATTTGTTTTATTTTTGTATCTTTAAGCTTTTGGAGTCATAAACACTTGCAAATTCGTCTAAATCAAGTTCTAGCTTCTATTTGAGTCAATTTGATTGTTTTAGACAATTTGAGTTTTTCAAAGCCATTCTGAGTCATAGTAGTCTTGTTAAGAGTATTTTGATTTAGTTTTTATGTTTTTAAGTCAATTTAGAAGGTTTTAGCAAGCCCTCCTAATCCCCGGTCTAGAACGATCCCTCACTTATCCATTCTACTACAATTGTCAAACGAGGGTTTAATTTGAGTGTCAAGTAAATCATGTATCAGAAGCCACCGATAATCGAGAGCAAATAGCAAGCAAAAACCAACTATGCAACCAGAGAAGACGACATATAGATGATCGGAGACATCACCAAACACCGATCATTGACAGAGAATAAAGGCGGAAGCACGAATGATCGTCAACCAGAGGCGTGAGCCACTTCCGGCGAGGATACCATGTCAACAATGTAAAACCCTGAGAGCTAAGGAAACAAGAGAGAGAAATTAGAGAGGGAAAGTTATGACAAACTGAATGAATTCTTTTTATTCAACTTGTGTAGAATAATTACAACACTTGGTATTTATACACCTTTCGACTAACTAACTAAGACCACTACTAATAATACATAGAGACTTGTCATAATCCTATGCACTCATAATATCATCAACTTTAATAGGTGGGAGGGCTTTCGAGATTTTGGAGACAGTGGAAGAGCTTTGGAGATTTTGAACACCCAATAAAGAGAAACACACAAATTTGAGAAAGCACGCTTCGCTTCTCAAGCAGGAAGTAAACAAGCGATGCCTCATCCGATTTGGCAAAGCTATTTCCCAGGATTTTGACTTTGCCGAGAAAAGTGTTGTGCTTGGCGGCCTTCTTGTCATTGTAGATGTTGATCTCGAAGACCTAGGGCCACGAATGTACTCCTCTGTTGCCCGTCAAAGTCGACGATCACTTAGCAATCCACGTGACCTCTAAAGTTTTACTTGTCAATTTTTTTTTTAGGAACATTGGGCCTTGAAGTGGAGTCCACGATGATCACATAGACATTTAATGGAAAAAATAGACGGAAAATGTATGAAATTGAAAAGAAATATAAGTAAATGTACATGATTGGAATGTTTTAAAGATATTGTTTGAGGTTGTAATTGACCCTAAATCTGAGAGGATAAAATGTAGTTTACCCAATATTTTATTCAAATTTACTAATAAATAAAAATGAGTCTACAAAAGATGAACCTGAGTAGACTAAACATAATTAAAATCATAATCACTCTTAACCTCGTTCCTGTTTCAAATCCTCTTGAAGGTTTGAATAGATGAAACCATAAAGTTGTCCATTAATTAGAATAACATAAGAAACTGAAGAAACACACTGTATAATCCAGCTGATCCATTTACTACAAAAACCAAACTTTTTTAAGCATAGAAAAAGATAATCCCAATTTTTAAGCATAGAAAAAGATAATCCCAATTTTTAAGCATAGAAAAAGATAATCCCAATTTATTTTGTCGTAAGGCCATTCTTTTTTGTTTAAAAGTTTTCTTTAGAACAGTGGAAAGCATTTCATGCCCGGTGAGTATAATTGGTTAATAAGTAATTTATAAATAATATTGTACATAACATTGCATAAACTGATTGGTTTGTAAAGAGTGAAAGTCATCAAATAGAGGAATTCGGTTTTTCTTTTCAACAAGAACATAATAAGAGCATCTATTTCACAAAAAAAATCTACAGACCCCTCCTATCCTGCCACTTCAGCACCTTGTGATCTTTAAGAAAATCGTTACGAGCCCTCTCCTAGAATGTTTTTGTAGATTCCAAAAATTCCATGGTGGATCAAGGAGTGAGAGTTTCCACTTGATTAGTTTTAGGAATTAAAGCGATATATGTATAGTTTAAATTTTCAATAGAATGTCCATTGTAAAAGGCATTAACAAGATCATAACTATTATGTTTAACCATATCCCAATACTTATGAAAGGGTAATGATAGGGAGACTAATTTTGCAAACTAAATGATGTGTCACCAATAGGAATAAGGACGTGTATGAATGCTTAATTAATAAACTAATCATCAACTTCCATGTCCTTTAGTTTCCAAAATTTTGTTTACAAATTTAATTTCCCTAGTATTACCCTTTATGAAAATAGAGAGCATGAAATCCATCAGGACCTAGAGCCATCAAGGATATTTGTTTAATAGCTGCATCAATTTTATCAACAATGAAAGGAGTGTTGCAGTCCTATTAGCTTAGGAATGTGATTGTGTAAATCCTAGTGTATCTAGGGATATATTTGAATATTCCCCTTAGTAGTTAATCTCTACTAATGAATAAAACACTCATTGTCACCCAAAACCTTATAAAATTACCAGTTTAACCCTCTAATTAAAATAGAACATGAATAAGAAATATGGGACAAAAATGTAATTTCACACAATCAAATTTAATTGTTTTTTTTTTCAAAGTCTCACCTACATGTAATCCTAACATATCTCTAATTATTATTTTTTTTTAAAAAAAAAAAAAAATTCCCATTCCCACATTCTTTATCACCCTCTCCCTCTCTCCTTCTGTTTCAAAAAAAAAAAAAAAAAAAAAAATTTCTCATACACTTTGTGTGTACCAATATGCTAGTATCCTATTAGAATTGTAATCCTAAAAGGGTAAGGAATTTAAAATGGGGTGAGATAACACACCTCACAATTACACATCTCTCTCTTCCTCTCTACTATTGTCGCACCCCTCTCTCTTAGGTCTCCATAATTGTTCAGTAAACTATGCTTATAACACGTTATTAGCACACTTTTGACATTGCACTAAAGAAAGTTTATTCTTCAATCAGGGGAGTATTACATTTTAATCATTCTTTTTATGATTAATCTATTATTTTATTGAATTGATCTACATGCTATTGATTCAATTTAATTTTTTTGTGTTGAAAGGCTCAGTTGTTTTCTGCCAATCAGGTTCTTTTAAAATAAATTAAGATATTTAAAACAACCATGAAGCATGAAAACATTCCCCATAGCGCATGAACCCCTTACATTTATATTTACCTTCCGATATATATTGTATATGTTTCATATATTTGGTAATACACACACACACACACACACACGTTTTATGCATTACACAATTTTTGATATGTGGAATTTGTAAGTCAAAGAATCCAAATAAATTAGAAGCAATTTTGGGTTTTTCCAAACCCTAAGAATTTCGAAAAAAAATTGGGAAAATCACGGCTTGAAGCCGCGTTGAGCCAAGTATTATGATCGCCTGGGTTTTTCACTATGGGGCCTGCAACCTCAATCTGTGTATGCTTCACCAGAAGTCAGCGCTGCTGGGCTTCTGCTTCCTGGCCCAAAACTTAACACCAGCTCCACCTAGGTTTCCTTCACAATATGGCCCGCCTGCAGCAATCCATCATCTGGGCGCAAAGCTCGAAGTTTTCCGTTGATTGGGTCTGCTCCAGCGTCAACCAGAAGCCAGGGAAAACTGGGCTTCTTTCATGCATTTGCCCAAAGCCAGCAAGCCTAAGCTGCTGGGCTCTAACCCCCCTTCCCTGGCCCGCTGACCTGCAATCAGGTTGGGCTGCTTTGCAGCCATATTCCTGAAGCCCAACAGCTACAGGGACTTGACCCGTCACTTTCCAGCCAGCCCAAGTGTGCGGGGTCGTGTCCTTTTATAATTTTTTTTTTTTTTTTTACCTGATGCCATGCATTGACATTCCCGCTTCATAACCATACCCATATAATTTTTAGGACATTTTTGGTTAAAGCTAATTAAGCTATAATTCACTTGGCACTTGGCCCATCACCAATTGAAGTTAATAAGACCCGCATGTCATTATTTTGTTTCTACAATCGACCCCGTATGATCTCAATCTATTGAATTAATTAAAAGTAACCTACAGTCCATTAATTTGATAATCAATCCAAAATTATTGACCTGAAGATCACTTTTGGACATTATGGATTCAATAATTTATTTCTCTTCTTTGAATTGTTGACTCACTTTCGTAGTCCCGAAGCACTCACACTTGAGTTCCTAAAGCAACTCAAATCCACTACACTTAAATCAGCATATTGCATTATGTGTTCTTGCAGGAACCTTTTTTTTTATGAACTAGACGTTCATAAACTAAATTGAACCTATAGTTTCAAATTTAGTGCCTTTGAAACCCGAAGTTTTCATAAATACACCCATGAAAACCCAATGTTTTTCATGAAAACCATGTCTAAGAACTCGAATATTCTAACTTTGATGCATATGGATGTTTCATTCCTATAACACCAATCATAATCTTATTCCCTCCAATTTCGTGGATTGTCGAACCGTCGTAAGTTCAATTTCCCTTATTTGGATGTTTCTAATAGAAACCACTTTATGTGGGTACAAGACGTGAATCTCTACTTGACTACCAAGAAGCTGAGAAACCATTGTAACTAACAATGACAAGGAAGAGCTGAATAAGTCTCCGCTATGATCTTTATTTGAAGACTTATGCCCGAAGCATTACAAACGGAAGTACCTCCCGAACAAGGATTCCTTGGCTATTTGGTTCACTCTTATGGACTGTCTAATCATGAAAGATGTTACCTGAATCACACCATGATTACGTCCATGAATGAGTACGATTTTGAAGTTTATAAATTCAATCAAATTTTGACTAGAGAATACTTTTCTCATCCTTCCATGTTTCTAACTCGCTTCTGAAGCAGCAATGTAGAAAGCGGAAGTTTACAAAATTCTCGGATCTAATAACTACCACAAACGTGAGAAAAAGGTATAGATTCAATTTGGCTAGAGTCTACCAAACGGTATAGACCTAGTTCGGTCAAAGCTTACTGAACGGTATTGCTTTGCTTCGGCAGAAGCTTACCAAATAGACCCCTCTAGCTTCGGCTGGAACCTGCCGAATCCAATTATGGGTCTATCTCTTACACTCTAATTTTGGGTTTGTTTTTACAACCTATGGTAGAATCAGGGAATACCAAGGTGTGGCATCATGCCCGGAGCATGATCCTTGGCACCTAAGACCTAAAATTTCAAGAATAAGGGATAGTATTCCCAAACCTTAAACATACTTTTGTCTTAATGGAATAGATCATTGGTTATGCACCTGTTCGAGCCCCTACCAATGTTGTTAAGGAGTACCATTCTAGTAGTCAATATGTGAGACTAATTTTGCTCCACCAAACACCATTGGAAGAGCAAAATTTTGACATGAATGGCCTTGTTGGCCGAATCCACCATAGTAACTTTGGTTTACTCTGTGAACATTTTTCCATGTTCTTGGATTCAAGTTTGGTGTATGTTTTAGTTATGGATAATCTTATTGATATTGTCCTCAAATATGAGTTAATTGAATCATGTTTCTTGTATACATGTGACCAAATTCAATTAAAACGTGATTAGGTATGAATGTGGGAAAGTTAGTTGTCTGGATGAATGTGATACTACGCACACTAACTTTACACCTAAATCACATCTCTGGCAATGACTTCAAGTTTATCCAACCTGATTAAGAGCATTGGCACGCTCCTCGTTTTATTAATGGTACTGACTTACCATGTCAGAGACCTTATACTTTATCCGTTTCGGAAGAACGTCATTGAGTTTTTTTTTTCTTTTCTTTTTAAGGATATTTGAGATGACAATGATCATAAATGAAACCACTAAACAAAATAGAGTTGCATATCTTTGCACCACCTCCAAAAATGAGCCTAAAGCTTTGTTTTGGGGCCAATGGGCTGCTTCCTAACTGGGAACACGTCATATGTGGCCGGCCTAGAGCCTGGTGATTGAGTAGTTTACTTACTTTGGCACAACCATTTGGGACACTTAGGTTGAACAATGATGCTCCAACGCATCTCCTTACTCAAAGTAAGGATCTTGTGCTTACAAGCACACTTTGCCAGGTCTGCTCGTTGTGGGAGATTGATTTTCTAAATCATTCTTAGTAAGGATACGAAACGACCCCCATTTTCACACTGGATTCAAGGGAATATATGTGGACTAATCCAACCAAAATGCGGACCATATAAATACTTATGGTTTTGGTTGATGAATCAACAAACTGGTCACATGTTTGTTGACACACATTGCTGCTACACCGCTTGGCCGATTAAGGGTTCACCACCCTACTTATCCCTTAAAGTCCAGGAGACTGGATAATGCCGAAGAGTTTATATCAACGGTTTTCAATAAAGTATTGCATGTATTTTGGGTTTATAATTGAACATCGAATTCTCATGTTCACCCCAAATAGCCTCGCCTAGTGATCAAAAAGTGCAATCTCAATGATCGCCCGGACCTTGGTGAATGTACCAAGCTTTTTGGTTTCTGCCTAGTGCTATGCGATCTTGTACGCAATTATGTTGGTCCGCCTTAAGGCCCATTGCCACCTAACCTATTTGACGTTATAGTTAGTTATTGGGTACGAACCTAATGTTTCGTATTTACGTATTTGGGTGTGCATTCCATGTGCCAAGTTGCGCCACCACAACGTACGAACATGGGTCCTTAAAGAAAGATGTGAATCTTTGTCGTTTATGATTCTCCTTCACAATAGCTCTCTTAGAGCCCTTGCACGCGATCTCTTTACCATTCATTTGTGGGTTGTCACTTCAATGAAACAGTCTTCATGCAATTAGGGGGAGATAAGAACGTCAATGTTCCTCTAGAAGACTCAAATTTATGTGGACGTTGCCCACTATGTCTCATCTCAATCCCTATACCACACAAGTATGATAAGCAAGTGCGATGAATTTTAGCTTTCAGAATGTTGTGATAAGCAAGTGCGATGAATTTTAGCTTTTAGAATGTTGCTTTAGACGCATTCCTCTTATCTAGCTAAAATGACGAGATCATATACCAGCTGCAAACATGCCTGCAAGGATAGACGTACTTAACGGATGTTGAGTTAACATCCTTGGAAGGTGTGCCGCCCTTGTTGAATTGTTTGGACAACCCTGTTGGACGATCCGGTACACCGGTAGATATCCAATCAATCTGTCTTAGCACAACAGATCACTCAGTTCGTAGGATTCATTTCCCTAAAAAAGGAAGACACGACACAAAATGAATCTATACTTGATCGCTGTCTCAAATCATTTTCATTTTATGAAATTAATTCGGATTACTCCTGAGACTAGAAGTTCTTGGTCCAGTATACTACTTTGGATGAGAAAATGGAATTGGAATATGATTATCATCGATGATGTTTTCACTTATATGGTAGCTACCAATATAAATGAAAAGCGACGATATCGAACCGTGTTTCTTTGATTAAGTGACAACGTAGAATTGATTGGACAACTGAAATTACAATCCAATTCAAATTCCTTACCAAAGTGTGTTTGGACCTATCGTTCCTACATTGCCCAAGGTAACCTTGTCGTGCTACAAGTGGGAAATGAATTGTTATAAGAAGAATGAAATAGTGCGATATGATCCACACCATACGGTGCAAGGTTTCTCTTAAACACCATGTGATTGATTGCAGCATTATGAAATGTGGTTAGTGTTTCTCCATGGGGATATAGATATGAAGATTTACATGTAAGTTCCTGAAGAATTACATGGACTGGTTCAAATAGTTCTAAACCATGGAACACCCTCTTAACTTGTTTGAGGTGTTCACTTAAGGATTGAAACAATCCAACGGATGTGGTATACGTGTCTAAGTGATTATTTGATTAGTCATGGATTGAATGAATGCCCTTGTGTGTTAAACTATGAAGTCTTATTTTAAATTGCTAGAGTTACAGTATATATCGTTAACACGAATCTCACTAAGACTCTAGAAGTCTTATTCTGAAGATGGAATTTGAGATGAAGGATTTTAGGAAAACTCATTTATGCCTTGACCTAAAGTTCAAGCATTGTTCTGACACTACTTTGGTCTACTAGTCGAACTACACCATGAAGATGTTACTTTTAAGTATACCTATGATCGTCTATACGTTATATGCAAATGAGACCTTTGAAGAGGTTATGAAATTCGAAATTCCATATCTAAGTTCAACTTTGCACTTCGTTGTGCTTAGCTCATTGCATTAAACATGACATCTTCTTCGCTGTTAATTGGTAAAGATACCGCGCTTACACGCAGCCAATGAGTTGGTATTAAAGATGTACCCTGAAGGTACTACAAATTTGGGCAAATCCCAATGCATCTCGAGCGGATCCGACCCCCTGATCCTCAGAATGATGCTTACCTTGTTTGTTATGCTGACGCAGGTTACTTATCAAACCTGCACAAGGTAAATCTCCGAATGGTTATATGCACAATGTAAATGCCCGAATGGTTATGTCTTTACCATTAGGGATATGACAATATCTTGGAAGTCCACGATACGACCTTAGTTGAGAAATCTTCGACTCGTTCCAAGACTCACCTTACTTCACTATGCCACACATGAGACATGGTTAGGAGTTCTTGTTGAGCATATTCGAAGTACTTGTTGTTTTCTTCCACCATTGAGTCTCAACAACGATCTATGAAGATTACGCCGCATATATTAACTTGACTAAGCCATGATACATTAACGAAATTAACACCAAGGCATATTGCGTTTATATCTACATTAGCAAAACATCAGGAGATTAAAGTCATGCGAGCCGATCCTAGACAACCTTGTTGACCTTTACATGACATCACTACCCAAGTCAACCTTCCAGAAGCTTGTCCGAGGAATGGGTATGCCTAACTATCATATGCCATGCTTGTAGTTCTCATTTGGAAGTTCTATCAAACTCAAGGGGAGTATCCAAAAGCATACTCATTTGATCTTAATGTAATCTTTTTCCCTATGATTTAGAGCAATTTTCCCACTGGGTTTTTGCTACCTAACTAGGTTTTAACGAGGCACCCATCCTAGGCTGATCATACCTTTGTGAGCTCTTTTACTTACGTCCAAAAGACGTATAATTTTAACTTAATGCAACTTCTCACTTTTCTCCTTAGTTTATGGGTTTTTCTCCCTCCTTGGGTTTTACCATAACGAGGTTTTGTGTGTTTTACCTTTTTATGCACTCTTTTGTTGATTTCAGACTTGCATTCGCTCATTGTGCCAACGACTTCATCAATTGTACTTACTTCATCACTGAAGACCTGATGCACCATTTACTTGAGTATTTACACACTCAAGAGGGAATGTTGTAGTCTTATTAGATTAGGAATGTGATTCTGTAAATCCTAGTGTATCTAGGGATATCTTTAAATATTCCCTTTAGTAGTAAATATCCTATTAGAGTTGTAATCCTAAAAGGGTAAGGAATTTAACCTTCCCTACTACTATAAATAAAGGCACAATTGGGTGAGATAACACACACCTCACAATTACACATCTTTCTCTTTCTCTCTACTATTGTTGCACCCCTTTCTCTAAGGCCTCTATAATTGTTCAGTAAATTATGCTTACAACAAGGGGAAGTTAGTATATCATTTTTGGGAAAGGGAAGAACAGAAAAAATGAAGGGGAGGGAGGAGGACAAAGGAGAGGAGGAAATGAGGCTACGAAGACGTACGACTGAAAAGGGCTGCCATATGCCCCAATCCGGAGCAAGGGGAGGCGACCGTGGAATTTCTAAATCTAGGATTTTCTGTGGAAGGAAAGATGGCTTGGAGAGATATCTTTGGATTAATAAGAGTTATGACTTATTATGTAAAAGTGCAATTGTTGTATGGAATTATACTATAGTAGTTGCTTAGAAAATATGACAATTATATATATATATATATATATATATATATGTAGGGAATTGTTATTGGCGCTCTAAAATTCTCATTCTACACTCCAAATTTTCTATATTTAGAAAGAAAAATAAACTTGTGAGGAGTGTAGAATGAGATTTTTGGAGTGCCAATAACACTTCCCTATATAAAAAAAAAAAACCCTATAGAAATTTAAATTCATATAATATTTGTTCGATGTATTTTGGCAACATAAATTAGCCTTTGCAATAAAATTGGTCGAAAAAGTAAAAATTGATTATAGATAGATATAAAGCAATAATGCTATTCTTACCATGTTTTTGTACCACAATTGTACCTGTTTGGGCCAAGCTAGAAGTTGTTCTCGGCCCAGTAATCTTCTTCTAGAATTATCATGGGTTGTCTAGTCATTGCGAGCCGTCCATTCAGGATCGGCTGAATCCTATTGCAGGACAGATTGGTTTAGATAAGGATGGAGTAGTCGAGACCTAGTGCAATGAGGAGTCTTAAGAGGCTAAGGATGTTGAGACTTAGGAGATGAATTTGGTTTGATTATTAGCTCGGTTCAAATTCCTTTTGGAGTTATGATTGGCCGAAACCTAATCAGATTAGGTTGAAAAGTTCTAATCCGAGTATGATTCTAGCTTGACTATGAAGGGTTTCACTACTATAAATAAGGGAGGGAGCATACATTCAAGGTTTCTCCAATTCAACACACAAATTGCCCTTCATAAACTCTCGCTTTACACGAAACCTCTCAACAACCTTGAGATTTTTTTTTTTTTTGCCAACACATTTTCAATTTGGATAAACAACACTGTGAAGGCAACCGGTGACATCTTTAGTTTGGATAAATAGAACTTTTGCCGTACAATCAGCCGATCGCTGAGTATCTTCAGTTTGGATAAACAACACTGCTTTGAAGTCGACTGATTACCTATCCAAGTCTCGGTTGACAGGGGTTTTCGAGTCCTTGTTGGTAGATGTCACCTCATCAACCTTCTTGGCGAACTGAGATGTTACCAGGTCACTACATTCGGCACATTGAAAGCCAAATTTGATATTGAACTTCGCAGAACTAGCAGTTTTGCCTTCAGGCTCTAGAACCCGAAGGTCGAGACATGTTCCTTCCTTGGCCGCAGTCACAAGATAAATAAGTCAGCAGCGCGCTCAACACAAAAACACATTTTACTCCCCAGTCCAGCTCGCCCGTCCAGTTAGCATGCCCCACACATAATCGAATGATGTAGTTAGCTTAGTAGTTACTCGGTATGCGCGCCACATAGGCTTGGTAGTTTTTAGGGTCAACAATACCACATTAGGTGGCATATGATGTGGACAACCACATCATCTAAATTAATTAACATTTAATTTCAAAATGTTAATCAATAATTAATAAAAAGATTGTTAATTAAATGATGATTGTGGTATATGAGGAGTCTCCTTCTTCCTTCCTCTTTCCATTCTACTTCTTCTTCCTTCCCCTTTCTTTTTTCACGCCAGTTTTTTTATTTTTTATTTTTATTGATTTTTGTTGATTTTCAGGATTATGGTCAAACTTTATAGAATTTACTCGTATACTACAATCACCATTGATTTCTATCTCGAGACTCATGCCTTGTAGGCCGAATCCTCATTCATCTTCAAGTATTCCTGTCTCTAATCTTCATTGGTATTCCATGGTTGTTCACCTCGTGATTTTTTTTTTTTTTTTTTTTTTGTGGTTTAAAAGAATGGATTTCATCTGATTATTTCATTAAGTAATGCCTATTAATTTTCATGCGAATTAGGAGTCAAAATCAAATTTGTCTATCTAATTCGGTAATTAAGTTACTAATGCCAGAAGGAGATCTTGAAGTCTGCAGTTTTCTTTATTTAAGTGTTTTAATTAATAAGAAAATTGAAATTAAATGATGTAGCTTGTTCAACTCATCTGCCACCTAAGATGGTAAAAAAATGTGGTAAGAATATCATTACTCTATATAAAGCGAGAAGGCTATGTAAAGGTAGAAAGGCCACAAAAAAAAAAAAAAAAAAATCACAATCGTGGGTCGTTATGTTTATTTTTTTAATCACAATATAATGTTATAAAAACAATATATCCAAAATAAATAAATAAATAAGTAAAACAATAAAAGAAAAGGTCAATCACTATACGTGTGAATGTGCGGCAAGAGACTAACTAGTTATATATACTCACCATAGTCTTGGAACAAAACAATGTGCCTGTGCAAGATCTTAATTGCCTAATGAAAATACAAACCACGAGCTAGAAGCCTTTAGAGGTGGGGAAACTTGAGAGTGGCAAAATTATATGCCTACAATAGGTTAAATTTTCTTGCGTGCCAACCTTTCTCCATTCTCCCCGCTAACAAAAAGAGGGTCTTACAATAATACAAAGCAATAAGCATGCATCCACTTTCATTTGTGAATCCTTAATTACATTAATTTGTTTGGGCAACATCAAAGTTCCACTCCGATTTAATTTTTGGATGTTTATGCACATACGTGGATGTACTACAAAAATAAAAAAATAAATAAATAAATAAATAAAAAAAAACCCTTTCAGACGAAACAATTTGGTCGCGCAAACTACCGATTCATCGCCCAAGGATGTGTATGACAAAACTTTGTTGCGTGAAGTTTGACCCAACAAAAAATAAAAAACTGTTGAACAAATACAGTTTGCTTGACCAATTTTCCGACGACATTTTCGTCGAGCAAAAGATCATTGACAAGCTTTGCTTGACGAACCTAACATGGCTGACCAAACTCCTTCATCGGGCAAAGTTGTATTATACATAAAATATATTTAGGCTGACAAAATCTTTGTCAGCTAGCTTTAAAAAGAAAACAAATTAAAAATATAAATGTTTGCTCAACGACTTATTTCGTCAAGCAAATTTGTTTATTTATTTTTAAATAATACAGATTATATTTATTCAATTAATTAATTAATTTTATTATATTAATCTCAAAAGATATCACAATATAAAAAATAAAATAAAAAGTATTTAATTTGTAAAATTAAAATCTTTGTACGATTATGTTAACATTGTAAACAAACTATTCTCAGTGGCGCATTGTCTTTAAGTCCAACTAGTTCTCTGGAAGATATCCATCTCTATAAATTTTGAGTTCTAAAAATAATCGCAAAGCCAGTACCACTCATCTATCCTATACTCAAAATCATGGGTATGGGTCAAAGCTTCATCATGAATTTCAACAGTTTTGTCATGCTTGCACTCTATGTATATCCACTCCCTAAACCGCTAAGCCTAAGTCCGTAGCTTGGTTATGTAGTCCGACATACCCAATTCTTCCAGGTCGATCTCAAAGTTGTTCTAAAACAGAAAAAAAAGGGTTGGTTTTTTAAAATACACTAAATAAGTAAAAAAATATATATAAATAATAAATAATTAAAACCACACTTACCGAGAGCACAGCCATAATCACCTCTTTCACCTTCGGGGAGATATTCTTCCATATATAGGCTTTCATGGGGTACCATGCGGATGATGGCACTCATCTCAGCAATCAACAACATGTTGACTTCAAGGTCCGCACACATGTTTCGTAGGTTGTAAATGCTGGTCCTTCCTTGCCTTATGTGGATAATGAGCGCGCGTGATGACGACATCTATGAAAAAAATGCAAACAATTTCTAGGATGTTGCTATTACTCATTGTGGGTCGTTACTTGCTCCGGGCATGGCAAACCAATCGAGATGTTTTGGATTTAGGCATGTAGTCTTGATATGTATGCCATCAATATCGTAATTATAAGGATGTCTTAACTGCATGTACACGGAGAACCGCGCGGGGGGGGGGGGGGGCGGCGGCGGTGGTGTGGTGGGGTGGGGAGGGACTATTTATTGCTTTCTTGATTAATTCCTGATGTCGGATATGTTGATCTTGAGGAGACACGGTCTGAAAGCAGTGGTAAGATGATTCTAAAATATCTTGGGATCTCCGTCTTCATCTTCTTCAAAATTTCTCGAGCCTTTAGTTTTATGAAAATGTTTAGAACTTTTCCCTTTCTTTTCTTTCAGTTCTTCAAGATTCCCATAAATTATGGTTGCTTTCTCGAGTGTCATACCAGCCCCAGTGGCCAATTATGAATCCAAATACAACCCTCCAATGGTTGAGGTTTGCAGAAAGTAAGAGAGAGAAATCTTTGTACATCATCACCAAAATATTTGGAGCCGTATGTAAGGTTTGGTGGGAAGCTAGCTACAATACCCAAGCATCTTTACCTGAGTCTTTTGAACAATATGTAGGGTTTGGTGGGAATATGAATTTACTCTCAAGAAAGCACCAATTTCAGGAACAAAATTTATGCACCGTCGTATGTGGTGGAATATGCTCAAATCTATTTACCTGTAAAAGAACAAACTACTGTAAGTAGCCAAAGACTAGGGGTATACCTGTTAAAGGCTCTATGACGGTCAAGTTAGTGAGTAATATTATAAGACTTGAGCAGTAGGTAAGAGAATAAGTGTATGATAATTGCGTTACTAGAGACGAACTTCAGAATGGTGTATTTATACTAATAAAACTAAAGAGTTTTTAGGATAAGGAATCCGCATAAAACCGGGACGATCCCAAATGATATCTAGATAGTGTATCCTGTTAGGAGTATGAATACTTGCGGCGCATACCAATCTTTAGATTGTATGACTTCGAGAATATAGGAAACTTATTGATTCCTTTCTGGATTAGGTTTTCGTGTCTTGTGAAACGAGCATGGTCGATCTCAACAAAGTCGTTGGACTTCGCCCACTACTCCGGTATAGGATGATGGTGACATCGCTACTTCATCTGTACAGCTTTACTAAGAAGCTATTGAGTCCATGACCAGACTTCTGAGGTATTCATATTCTGATCCACCTTACTCCGACCTTGATAAATCATGGTCCCACACCATCCAAATATTGGTCATAACTTCTATAGTGTAACATGATCCACCCTTTGCCTATTGTGCATGTTTTCAAAGAATTTGATCATCATAACAACTTGATATACTATTAACCATCCCCTCCAGTAATGATTTTCTCCCATTTGAAAGTGCACTTTCTTGTTGCAATTTGCAATTCACGCAACTATTTTTATCATAAAAAATTCAGCAGCATCTCCCTAGGGTTCCTCAAGTGCATGATGTAGATACTATAAACAAATATCTAGTATGCATAGAAAGAACATTAAGAGGATACAAACGAATTTTCAACGAGCGAAACTTAACCACGTTCACAATAAACCTAAATACATACTAGTGCACTTTCAAATTGTTTGAACTTGCATAATTCAAGAATCAGTTAGATCGCGGAGGTGCAAATTGCGTCTTCACTCACATCCAACATACTCTCAAATGAGTCTAAGGTTTTTTCAAATTTAGTATATGAATTTATATAACAAAATTCACTTCGTATACACGGTTCATGAAATTTTAAAAAAAATTCACACCATGATTTCCTAGATTAATGATGCACAAATGAAAATCACTTAAGCAACATATGTTTCAGTAAAACGCAAACTCAAAATTTCATATAATTCACAATTTACTAAAATCTAAATTAAGAGACGAATACGTACCTTTCTTTTAATTTTCTTCGAATCCAATCACAAACCTACAATACACAAAAGTAATTAATCACACAATTAAACAAAAGAACATTTAACAACTAAAATTAATAACCTTATATCAATTGGGAGAAGGAGAGATGGGGAGATATAAGTGATGAGGTGAATGTGAGTATGAGAGAGAGAGAGAGAGAGAAGGATTTTTGCAAGAGGACCAGGACGGCGATGGGGAGGAAGAAGAAAAGAAAGGAGATGGAGAAAGAGAAGGCATGAACCTTTTTAATGAATACAGAGAGAGAGAAGAATTTTTGCAGGAGGACCAGGACGGCGAGGGGGAGGAAGAAGAAAAGAAAGGAGATGGAGAAAGAGATGGCATGAACCTTTTAATGAATACAATTTTGTCCGACAAAATGGTTTGTTGGACAAAGCTAAGAATGTCGTTGAGTAAAATAACAAAGTGTCTTGGGTTTTTTATAGGTCATTGTGGACCTTTGCCAATTGTTAACAAAAGTTGCCTGACGAAATAGTTCGTCGGGCAAATTATGATACAATACAGCCAATTTTTTCCCTTGGCGACAAAACATTGCCCAACGAATAGTACTTTTCCCTACGAAATTCTTTTGTCACGATAAGCCTCTAACAAAACCCTAAATATTGACCAGGTTTGTCTGACCACTTTTTTTTCGTCTAGTAAAGTTCCTTGACCCTTACCCGACAAAAAATGGTTCGTGCAAATGGTAATTTCTGGTAGTAATGACAATTGTTCTGAAGTTTTGCACTCATATACCTCGGAATTAAAAAGCTACTAATAGGAAA
This sequence comes from Pyrus communis, assembly GCF_041283825.1. Taxonomy (NCBI): domain Eukaryota; kingdom Viridiplantae; phylum Streptophyta; class Magnoliopsida; order Rosales; family Rosaceae; genus Pyrus; species Pyrus communis. Next base: position 19,590,413 of record NC_142581.1, read on the forward strand.
GAGTAATGTTTTCTACCATCCTTTTGTCTTGAGAAAGTTTTGTGTGTACTAATGTTATTATCGAAGTGTTATAATATAAAATTATTACCAAATGTGTTATAATATGGTAGATGACATATATGTTTAATACATCATTTCCAGAGTATATTATTGAGAAGTAAATAGATGTATCATAGTTTGAATATAATAGTAACACCACGTGAAGAGATTTTTTTGATATAATCATATGTACCCTAGGATTTGAATTTGGATTAAGTCACCTAATGTGCTAATTATTAGATATGCCCTATAATTTGCTGGTATCCACAGTATGGATATTTCTAATCTTAATTTACAAAGTTGCAACACATTTCACCTTGTCATACTCATGCAACGAACTATATAATATATAAATGTAGGATTGTAAATGAGTATTAGATTTTAAATGCTCCAAAAAGCAAAGCTTAGAAAACGACCCCAAAGAAAGAGGTGGTGGATGGTAGGCAAAGACATACTTCCATAATCTTTTGGCCATCAGAACTTTTTGCATAATTTATGATTTAATACATGCCATACATGAAGCTCGAACTTCAACCATTTATTTTGGGACATGGCATAATGGCATGTCATGCAAATTAAAGATTATAAGTACCATTAACTAATTAGTACTACGGTTTATAAGCATATTTTTCCTAACTTGTATGACGAAGACATTATACTTGTGTTGGTTCAGTACCTAGTTAGAGGCTGGTTCATTGTATGCTTAGCCCAATTTCCATTCCTTCAAAGTAGAATATCGTCGTAACCATAAATAAATAAGTATCATCAGCTCATCTAGGCAAATATATGTATATCTAGCTAGCTAGCACAGGTTTATACAAACCCAAAAGACAAAATAAAGGAAAAAAAATACAATACACCACCTCTAGCTAGGTTAAAAAGAAGGGGGAGAAGGGTTGGATTTGTAACTTTGTACATTGCTTTGAATTGCAAAAATAATTATTGGCAAGCAAAAAGCAAAACTTAGAGCAAATGGAAAAGCTTGTATATATTGCTTTCTCCACTTTGCTTCAAAATTATTGTCCATGCTTAAAAGGACTATAGAGTTCGTGCTTGCTTTTTGTCCACTTATTCTGAGTTGTTGGTTTACGCATCCAAAGCTAAAACTTGCGGCGTCCTAAATTTAGTGCTCATCTGCAAAGTAAATAATAAAGAGAGAATTCTGTCAGTATTGAGCACCAAAAGTCGGACTCGGATCACCTCCGGATTCCAGTCTCCGGAGCCAACTGAGCAAAACATCCCATCCTTCTACGTTTGATCCCATGGTCAGAAATAAATTTAAATATTGAAAGATTCTTACGCAAAACAAAGCAAGATGAAAATGAAAGGATGAAATGTTTTGCTAATGATACTCTGGAGGCTCGGATTCGAAGGTGATCCCAATCCTCAAAAGTCTAGCTGTTGGGGTCTGAGGTGGCAACTCCCAAACTCAAACCTCTTACTTTAATTATGAAGCACTACTATAATTTGATAATCCACACAAAGATTAACTTACATGAAACCGATGACAGTAAATAACATGCACATAACGTTTCAGTTTGATAATACATTTTTATATATAAATTTTTCTTTACATGACAATACGATATTAAACCAAGACACCACACTAGCAGTGATCTCATTCTAACTATGTTGCTCTCAACTCCACAGTCAGAATGAGAGGAGAGAGGGATTAAGAGAAAAGAGAATCCTCCTCCCACCCATGAGCTTTAAGCTGAAGTATTCGTATCATTAGGATGAGGAGTGAGGATAAACACTAGAACCAAATAAGTGCAAAAGGAACTATATGATTTTATTTGTATATAAGTACTACTACCAAAGGCTTAAAAGAAACCAACATTTGTAATATTGAATCAATATATATATCCTCTTGAGTGTCTTAATTATTAAGGAATTAAAAAGCAGCCAGCTAGAACAACTGACAGAAGTTTAGTGCACGGATAGGATACAGTGTCCTTAATTAGTACTATCTTATCTATTTTGGACCAACTTTATAATATATGGCTTCATATACCATCTAAAATTTCCTTTAAACGGCTTCTTAGTTCTTGGCAAATGGGAGCATGATTCTTAGCACTCATGAATTATAATAACACAACTTGATTAGTTAAATAATTAAAAAGAATAGGATTTGGACATGTAGAAATTTGATTAATAGAATAAAAATATATCACTACTGAATAAAATGTGAATCAACATTAATATTGTGAGAATTATATTGGATCTGATCCACATATAAAGGTCTGAGCCATATTTTTGAGACATGAAAGGCCCTTTCCTCTTAGCTGGTCTTGTTAATTATTTTACTTGAATATATTATGTTTCAATGCTTTTGATTTAACTCTAAAAATCAGAGGCAGATTCTCTGCCTTCTCATTTTTCGTGCCCTCCTGTTTGTGTAGTTATGGTTAAGTCACGTCAACATTTTATAATACTGTTCATTTTTGTCTTATTATCTCTACCAAAAAAAAAAAATAAATAAAATATAAAATATTGACGTGACTTGATCGTGACCACACAATAGGAATGCACGAGATATGAGAGTGTAGAGAATCTGCCTCCCTTAAAATCTAACCCAATTCGTACTTGATTGATGTACTTTTATTAGGTGATTGATTTGAGTTAAATTGATCTATGGTCCAAATACCCAGTACGATTGACCTTTTAATTAACTTTATGCAACTAGTTACACTTAATCCTTAACTCAGCTCAAAATTTGAATCGACCAAGGGCGAGTTAGAGAAAGTAGTGACGGATGCATGTTCATAATCATGGGTTGACAACCCTATCAAATTTCGATTAAGCTGGAGTTAGTCATTCAATCCAAACTTGGTTTGCTCGAATTGTTACCTTCTACTAGACCCTAAATACACATGTGAAACCTATAACTAAAGTGTAAATATATCTTATCACATACATTTTCTATTCTTTTTATATTGTCTTTTGTTACTACAGTGTAATGATATTTTTTTATTATTTGTAAGTGAAATGTCTTAAATTTGCACTTCGCAATTGACTAGCCTATAATTTGACTCAAATTCTCCACTTCTTAGACCATGTGTAATGGTTGAGTTCAAGCTTAAAAATTCTCAACTTCTAGATTTACCGATATAGCACCACTAATTAGTTTTTTTCAATTAAGTTAACCAAAATTTTATCAATGCGAAATGTATTATGATTTGATATATATAGGGAAGTGTTATTGGCACTCCAAAAATCTCATTCTACACTCCTCATAAGTGTATTTTTTTTCTTCTAAATATAGAAAGTTTGAAGTATAAAATGAGAATTTTGGAGCACCAATAACAATTCCCTTTTTATATATAGCAAGATTCATGTAATTTACAGATCATCTCTTGGTTTTTTGATTAGGGGAACGGGATGGAAAAGCTGAAATTTTATTGTGATGGAGTCTATGCAATAATTAATGTGAGTTTCTAAATGGCTTATTATATTAGCACCCCACAAATTGTTGAATAAACCCTACATACTTAATACATATCACATTTGTTTTTTCACTTAAAAATTACCCTAATACACCCTACATACTTCCCCATAATACCCCACACCCCACATTCTCAATATACACCTTGTATTTTCTACATACACCCCCCACATTTTATGTACACTCCACATTTCTCACATCTTATAATACTCATTTTTAATTGGTAAAGAGAGGCGTAGTCTATCCTCTGTTAGTCTCATGCTTTAATCAAATAAAGCTTTTAATTTAGACCAAAAATGCGGATTGGAATTTGACAAAAATGCCGCTGGGATTTAAATTATATATGGGTTTGTTTTCAATTCCATTATTAAAACCCTTATCGTTTATTTTTTATGTTTGGTGGTAATTTAGGTGTTTAATTCTTTATGTAATCCTTGTGATCTCTAAAAGATGAATATGAATATAGAAGTTTAAATAACGCAGCAAAAGCAAGATTAAATATTTATTGATGTCGTCGAAATCATTAAAACAATGAAAAATATGAAGTCTTACCTCATGTAAAGCTTCTGAAATGTTGATTTCATGTTCCATTCGTCAAAAATAATTTTTCTCAATCAACATATCTGTAGTTTCATTGGTTGGGTTTCGTTCAACAATGGAGGGTAGGAGAGGTTTTGAAAGTTGAAGAAGAGAAATAATACGCTAAAAGTGATTTGGGATGTATTTAGAATTTTTTTTTTTTCCTAAACCTAATAAGGTCAAAATTGTCATTGCATAGTGGATAAATAAATCATTTAATATTAAATTTTAATGTGAGATGCATTCAACATTTTGTGGGGTGTTAATATAAAAAACCTTTCTAAATTCGTCCACTAAATGAAGCATCAGTGGATATATGACTACTTAATTACTTGGGGAGCAATTTGTCAGAATGCGTGTATGAATCTTCTTCTCTTATTCATATTATCAACACTTGCGATTGTTTATTCCACAAGAAACATTTCTGTGCATGCGTGTATGTACGTATAATTATTATTCTACGTTAACCTCTTAATTTTGCAGTCTAAGGATCAACCCTACTATTATATATTGAGCTGCCAGGGGCAAGAGTGCTTTGACTAACAACCTTTTAATTTTGTGTAAATTACATTTTTCCTTTAAGTACCAACTTGGTTGGTTCCTTTAGACCGTACAATTCCTACAATGGGACAATGGTGCGTACCACCTAGTGTTACAAGTTTATGAAACATATAACTGTTGTAAAATTTATTAAATTTTTATATGCAAAAATCTAATTATCAATTTTTCGAACCATTCAGTCGTAGTAATTACAGATTATAACCACAAACTCTTTTTGATATTGGACAGGTCATTTGTGCAAAGGGATCCTCAATTTTTTTTTTTCAAAAAAAGGGGGATTAAGTGTGGGGCCCACTTCATATCGAACTTTAATGACCCCAACCGTCTATTTTGTAAGTCTCGATTCATAGATCATCCTTGCAAAAATTCAATTTAATCTGAAACTATTTGTCTATTTAATTATCAATATAAAATTGCATTGTCTATTCTATAACAAAATATTCGTTAATTTCTTTTTACTCAATTAGATGTATTAAACATTTCCAATTTGACTAATATTTTGTAAGAATGATCTATGACGTGCAACTTGAAAAATAGAAAGTTCATATCGTTAAAGTTCGATATGATGTGGACACTACAACTAATCCTCATTTTTATAAAATAAAAAATAAAAAAAATAAGGATTCATTCCCTTAAAGTTTCCTGATATTGTAATACCCTTTTCTCTTACATAACAACCTCCACTGCAACTAAGATAATAGCCTAGATTATGTTCATGGACCATTCAGCGGACATCTAATTTAAGGGGGCCTTGCATTCATGTTCATGGATCTAAATGTTGATTATGAGATTACAGCTGATTAATTTCTGGAAATTAAAACTTTCTACGTTCACATATATATAGAAATGGTTTACTTTGTCAAGGACTTCCCCTTTAATCCGCAGATTCACATCTGGAAGTGTATGGTTCGGACTAGTCAACTTATATGGAATGTCAAACACGTCAAATTAATATACAAAGAAAAGCATGTCAATATCAAGTATAGTATACATATAAATATCAAATATAAAACGAAAAGGAGTCCAATAATTGAATCGCAAATCCTTACTGTGTGAGATGAATTTACAATTTGAACCCACAAAATCTAGGCTGCAACATAAGCGCCTTAAAATTAGGAATTTTGAAATCAATGATGGTGATTATCAGACTGTAACTTTTGTTGCCTAGCAGGACTAAGTACTTCAAAACATTTGTTAATAGAATCATAGCTGTATTTTGTTTTCCAAATGGCAGTAAATTCTACTATACACAAATAGTAACGTTTACTTTCTCTACTAGAATATTAAATTACAAAATGGTTCAAATCCATTCCATCGCTGGTGAACTGTAACATTGAATAATACTTGGCATCCCTTCATAGGGGGAACACATATGTCACATCTCATGCGAATTACATATTTTTACTATAAAATTTTCATATCACACGCCTTACAAATAATGTATGTATAGGGTTATAAGGGTTCTCGTAGAAGCCATGTCCTCTTTAAAGCAAGGCTGCTTTGTTGTCTCTCGACCTGTTTGTAAAATGTTTATGTGTGAAAACTGAAAAACTTTTTTTTTTCTCCAATGTTGAAAGTGTGAATACTACATTTATTAGAGCTTTCTGGTACTCTGGCACTCTTCTTCGGAAACTAAACCACACAAACTTGGTGCTCATCCCTAAGGTGAAATGCCCTAGGAATATGACGCAATACGGGCCCATCGCACTATGTAATGTAATCTATAAGATCCTAGCCAAGGTTCTAACTAATAGACTCAAGAAGGTGATGCCGAAAGTGATTGGGGACAATCAATCTGCCTTTGTAGCTTGGAAGCAAATTCAGGACAATATCCTAGTGGTGCATGAAATTCTACATTCCCTGCTTCACCAAAAAAAAGGAGGATCAAGCAGGTATGGCCATAAAGCTGGATATGGCTAAGGCTTACGATCGTGTAGAATAGGATTTCCTCATTGGCATGATGGCCAAATTGGGCTTCGCGCCACTGTTCTGTAGGTGGATTAAGGAATGTATTTCTTTTAGCATTCTTGTTAATGGAACCCCGTTGGGATTCATACGGCCAAAGAGAGGCCTCAGACAGGGGGAGACCCGCTCTCTCCTTTCTTGTTCCTGCTCTATACTTAAGGATTTTCTATGTTGATCAAGAAAGGTTTGGAACAAGGTGCCCTACACGGTTTTAAGATAACGCCTAACGGGATTCCATTAACGCATATTTTCTTTGCGAAGGATTCTGTGTTGTTTGAAAATGCCACGGTGGAGGAGGCAAAAGGAGTAGTAGAAATTTTGAAAGTGTATGCACGGGGCTCTAGTCAGGAAATTAACTTGTCCAAAAGTTCGATTTTCTTTGGATCAAAGGCCTCTAAACGAAACAAGGTGAAAATTAAGGAAACCTTTGAGATTCTATGTAAACAGGGATTCGGGAAGTATCTAGGTCTGCAAGCAGATTTTGGGCATTCCAAAAAAGCAGTTTTTGTGGAGGTTCGGGATAAGATTAAAGCTTGTACGGCAGGATGGGATGAATAGTATATGTCCCAAGCTGGGAAAAAGGTCCTTGTAAAAGCTATGGCCATGGCTTTGCTGAATTATGCCATGAGCTGTTTCAAGCTAACCATTGGGGTTTGTCAGGATGTCGAGAAAGCTATTCGAAATTATTGGTGGAGAGGCAATGATCAGCGTAAGGGAGTCCATTGGATTTCCTGAGACTGGTTAATGAAGCAAAAAAAGTTTGGTGGTTTGGGTTTCAAGGACATCCAGTGTTTCAATCTAGCATTCCTAGCCAAGATTAGGTGGCGGCTTACCCAAAATCCGCTGTCTCTCCTAGCATTAGTATTGAGAGAGAAATATTTTCCCAGGAAAACCTTTAGGGAAGCTACTAAAGGGAAGAACACTTCATGGGGATGGAAGGGCATTTTCAAAGCCCGGAAGGTGTTGCATTAAGGGCTAAGGTGGCGGGTGGGCAATGGAGCAAACATAAATATTACAGAGGACTCATGGTTCCCTAAACCTTCGACGTTTAAAGGTAGACCGAGAGTAAGCCTTAAAGGAACTATGGTTAGTCACTTAATTGACCCAGCCTCTAATTCTTGGAAGGTTGATTTGATCACGACTGGCTTCAATCGGGATGATGTGATCCCAATTTTAAGTATCCCCTTAGGCCAATCTGGCTATTGTGATAGATTAGTGTGGCACCACACCACGAATAGGGAGTATTCTATCAAAACTGGGTATGGGGTGGCAATGAAGCTCATGGAAAATGGTGTTTTGGGAACAAAAGGTTGAGGTGCCCCCAATGAGGTTATGAAACAAAACAAGGTTTGGAATAAGATTTGGAGCTTGCAGGTCTCTAACAAAATAAAAGTCTTCATTTGGCGATGCTACAACAACGCCTTGGCTGTTAAACGCAATCTCAAAAGACGTCATATGAGGATTGACAATGTGTGTGGGGTTTGTAATTCGGTTAATGAAACGGAAAACCACTTGTTCTTCCGTTGTGATTTCAGTCACTTATTCTAGTTTTGTTCTCCGCTTCATCTAAATTCTCATGCACTGGAAGGAGCTAACTTCTTAGAAAGTTGGGAAAAGTTCTGTAATCAGGTCAAGGACAAGGAAGATACCGATGAGATTTGTCAAGATTTTGCCTTTGGTCTGTGGAGGTTATGGAAAAATAGGAATGAGATTGTGTTTAATGGGAAACATCGTCAGCCTCTGGAGGTCTTGGAGGCTTGGAGGAAGAGTACCTTTGAGTACAAAGATGCTCTGTTATGGGATACATCCATCAATTGCCCAAAAATGACCCAGACTCTAAAGACTGCGGAGAAACCATGTGATCAATGGCAGAAACCAAGGTATGGTATTATTAAGATCAATACTAATGTGGCTTGGCGCAAGAACACCATGCGTGCAAGTGTGAGTTAGCTGAGACATGGTTTTGAGGGGTTGCTCCTAGTTACAGGAGGTTTGGGGAATGGTTTCTGTCATAGTGCAGCAGCTGCGGAAGCTTGTGCGATTCGTGATGCTTTGGTGGCGTGTATCGACCATAGATTGGATCAAGCGATTATTGAATTTGATGCTAAGTCGATAATTCTGATGTTAAGGAAGGAAGTGACTCAAGATTTTAGTATTGAATGTATTCTTGATGACATCGAGGTTCTTGCGCAAAGGTTGAAGTCGGTGACTTTCACCTTTGTGCCTAGGGATTGTAACCGTGTTGCCTACTTAGTGGCTAAGGATATGTTCAAGGAGGGTCGAGCTATTACCTAGGATTGTATTGGCCCATCTTTCTTGTTTAATACCCTTGCTCAGGATGTAAACATTTATATTCACCTTTAATTTATTCTATCTTTCGGAAGAAAAAAAAATGTGTATATTTAACATACTGAAGCTTTAATATTGACCTGAGGCGTGCATGCATGCATGCATGTAAAACCAAAAACAACGTCTTATTTTATTTATTTGTCAATTTGAACAAGCCATTTAAATTAAAGATATGATGGTGGAGAACTATAGTGTACTCACAAATAGCCGGGTTAGAGCATAAACGAGTGATTACAGCTAATCTTAATAGAAGTAACAAGGCAGGTCCTAACATTTCAGAGTGCGCGATGATTATGTTACCAGAGATGAACTTTAAAAGAGTATTTATATCAGTTTGGATATAGACCTTTTTAGAATAGAATCCTGTATTAAATTTGGAGATCCCAGAGGATATCCAGGAGTAGATATTGTATTCTTTTAGAAGTGTGATTACTTGTGGCGCACGCCAATCCATAGATAGTAAAAACTTTAAGAATATAGGAAACCTAGCTGATTATGTGTTGGATCAGGTTCTCATATCTTGCGGAACAAGCATGGTCAATCTCAATGAAGCCATTTGGACTTCGCCCACTGCTCCAAAACAGGATGATGATGGCATCGCTACTCCGTTAATCCAACTCCACTAGGAGCTATTGAGCCCATAACCAGACTTCTAAGGTACTTGTATTTCGATCCACCTTACTTCGGCTCTAGAAAATAATGGTCCCACACTGCCTCTAACTATGTATGTGAACTTGTTCTCATTAAGGATGGATAGTTATCCAAAGACCATGGCTTTCAGAGTAAGTTGGAATACATACCCCTTATTCTTTTATCGTCGTTTGGTGATCTGGTTTCACAAAGTAGACGAAACATTCCGGATTTAGACGTGTTGTCTAAAGAGTCGTTCCATAAAGGTTGTAATGATGAAGAGTGCCTCAGCTGCATGTGTACAAAAACTAAGAAACTTCCTTCAATACTCTAAACGGATTCTAACCGTCCGATTTGCCAATCCCAAAAGAAGTCGATTCGTATTCAACAGTTGGATGGTTATGCAACACCTCTCTTATATAACTCTGAACCCTTCCATTCGTCTTCCCAAAAAAATCCCCAAATTGCTTTCATTCTAGAAAAATGCTCCAACTTCTCTCGTTTTTCTTCATTAAAAACTATTTGATCATTTCATGCTTCTCTCATGGCCGCGTCTTCAAGCAAAAAAATAAAATAAAAATTAGATCAAGAACTCCTCTTATAATATTCCACTGACAAGACTATGTAACCAAGAAGAAGGGCTGACATCTGTTCAAAGCCACCAAGACATTTTGAACCAATGCAGGGACTAGTGGGAACCTGGGCAGAATGTACAAGTTAATCTTCCTACCTCTTTCTGATCTTTAGCACCCATGCACTATAATTCATCCATGGTACTTTGATTTAGGCTTGATATTTCCTTTGCCTAATCTTTTGAAATGAATTATGATTAGTTATGACATGGTCATCTATGACCTAGCTCCAGTCACCTTTAGACTTATCACCTGTTATAAACTGCTTAATCAATGGTATGAGGCTGAACTGGTTTTCAAGAATTTAGAATGTTGCACAACGCGCAAAAAAACTTCGACAGTCATTCCTATTTCACGCCAAAGCCAAGTTTCATATGGGCATCATATATCCCAGATGTTCTCTAACAAGACAAGGATTGGTAGAATGATGTTTTGGTGGTTGATGGTGACTGTGAAAGAGGTATCTCTAGGGTCACAGTCAAGAGAGTTCCTTTTTCTAATTTTTGTCTTAACAATGACCTATAGAACCTTGAGGGTGTGTCAAGTAGAGCTAATTAATTGTATGTTGCAAAACCGCTGAGCACTGAAGTTGGAATGGCTGACTCCCCTTTTTCGATGCCTAGATCACTAAAAAAACGCAGTTGTTAGTCATCGTTCCAGGTTTCCCATCTTGGATCCAAACTGGATTGAAATGTAAGACTTACAAGGGAATTCATTCACTTAGACCTAAACTTTCACCAAATATGGTGAAGAAAATACGAAAACGATCCAACAATGCATCTTCATTATTAATTATTTCCTTCTAGCCATGACAGCTATATGAAAGAATGGCAGTCAAAGTGGTATCTGATGATCCTAAAGGAAAGGCTGAAGTTCATCTGATAAGAAGAATGTGATGTCGTGTCGCTCTGGAAAACATAGGTCTATAGGTTTCAACAATATAACCCTTTACAAGAGAGACTTAACCTTCCCTCTTTCCTTCCTTCGGACCAACGCAGTTGCAGCAACATGAGCCTAAGTTCGAGCCTTCATCTTTGCAACAACAAATCGCTTCACCGTTCACCAAAGTGAAGTCCATGTCCCTGAATCTTCCCTTCCCCAAATTCCCATACTTTCAATAACAAAGAGTCTACCTGAATCTACTCAAGTGCCTACCGAAGCCAGTACTCCTTTGTTTAGCTCTGACTAGAGTTGAAGGAATGGCATAACCTCCTTTTATGATTAGGTCCTCTCTAAACCAGGTTGTCCTTCCGACGAATGCTAGAAGACTTCAGAATTCAGACTGGCTCGAACTCTACTTGGCACCAAAATTACCCTGGTAAATTACAAGGAAATTTGTACACCCTTTGAGGATTCTTTAATGTGATGTCACGAAAGCCATGATAATCCATTTTCGTTTTTATAAAATAGCTTTGGTAAATTTTCTCTTTCTCTTTCTTATTTGTGTTGATTAGGCTCATGTATAGACGGAGACGGTTCTCTTTCGTCAAGTGAAGAAGATTAGTTCGCTTGAGCAGTCTTTCTTGCATGAGTTGGAGACCAAATTTTAACTTGACCAACAGTTATAGGCTTAATCAACAAAACTCCAAAAAGTGCAAGCGGAGCAATAGCCATGAAGGAAGCTCGTGACGTGGAGGTGAAGAAGCTAATAAACCAACCCACTTTCGAGGAGATTAAGGAAAATGACAGGTAAGCAACCCTTACCACAGTGCGGGAAGAGCTCGAGCTGGGTCACAAAGCAAAAGTTGAGGTAGAGCAAGCTCGGGTGCGCCTTGAAGCAGAATCAGAACTAGGGCTGTCATTGGAGCGGAATGCTTGGGAAAATAAGCGGACCAGTCTTCAACTAGAGGTGGAAAAACTTCACCATGAGGTCGAACAAAACGATAACGCATGCTTTATAGCTTTTGAAAAATAAGCACGAGTCGAAACTAGCAGGACTGCATGCATCATTTAAGAATGTACAAAGAGATATATCTTTGGGTATATCTGGGTTACACGCGACAAGATCACCTGGAAGGTTGAGACGTCTATCATATTCTTAAAGAAATCCAAGAAGCTAATTTCCCCGTTCCAGAGTACCTACGGAATAAGATCTCTGATTTGAAGGCGTCCGAAGAGAAGAGATCTAGTTATAGTGGTGATCCACCAGCTGATTCTTCCACAGGTCCTCCAATCACTGATAAAGGAAATCTATTGCCAAAGTGGATCATTGATACATTTTCGATAGTTAATTTGATTGCCATGATGGGGGCATATCCCTTCCAAGATTAAAATTTATTTGCCCCAGTGATGGGACTCAGGCTTTTCCTCTTTCAATGTATTTTGGTTATAAATGAGTGATCTATTGAATGATGCTTATGCTTGTGTCTGAATAGTTTTTACCCAAGTGACTAAGTGCTTGGAACTTTGCATCCTTTGGTTCTACATTATAGAATATAGTTTAATCCGACAAGCTTTTCGAAGTAAGCTAACTTTGGAGTAATAAATAACAAAGCAAAGCATGAATAAGCTTGTGGGCCCCAGATAGAGCTCAAAGCCCCTTTGGTAATGTTGAACCCATGGAAAATGTTTTGCTCTACATTTTCCTTAGTGCATTGATCGGATTAAGGACGAGAAAGTTTCGTCTTATGTCATGAATGGATTAAACTGTGCGTCGGATTTGTTTGTTCTTCTTGCCCAATTCCAGGGTTAAAGGTCTTGATATTTGCAACATAACGCTAAGTGAGGATTCCTCTTTAGTTCGAATTGCTTGTCCATCCCCAGTGAATCTTAAATGAAAGTTCTTTGGAGACTTGGTCACTAGCATATGGGTCGGAAATACCTTTAGAATCCTTTTGTCAAACACTATGCGTCGAATTTGAGCATTTCTGATCGAACTACATTAGCTAGCTTGGCTGAAAAAACTTTCTATGTATCAGAGCTTTATCAAAATAAAATTTCTCTAGGGGATTGCCTAGTCTCGATGCCCCATTCGGACCTGCTTAACACATGGTGTTGTAGAACATACTTAACTCAATATGTTGGTTTGGGATAAAAGTAGTCACACTCAGCGTTAGAGTTTAGAGCCATCATCGGATGCTTCCGGATCGACCTTTTGACTATTCTCTCGAATGGCGTAAAGCCCAGGTTTGAATTTATAACCAACCTTTATGATTGTATAATCTTTTTGGAAGCCAAATAGTGCACTGGACTTGCAGATTATAGGGCCATGTTGCCATGTATGTAGCCCACCAATCGTAACTGCACTTATTACGACTCGGGCCTCTCAAAATGCTAACTGAACAATATGAAATGCACTAAAAGAGATTCATTTGACATTATTACATTGGATTTTTTTCCCTTTCAATTATGCAAAGTTTCAAAGTTATGTGTTGCTTAAGTGATCAAGGTATTCCCTGCATTACCTAAAAAGAGAAAAACAAAAAACAAAAAAAAAAAAAGAAACAGATACTAGTCACAAGATTATTAACCTCTAGAATTTTTTTCATTGATAAAGGAAATAGGGTTGTTGATAAAGGGGTGTGATTAAATCCGTAGATGATTACCTACATATCTCCTAGAAAGAGAATCAAATCATTGGTGTAGTTCTAAGAAAAGATGATATATTATAAGTATTACATCACGGATCATCTTCAAGAAATAGTCTATGGTGGGGGGTTAAGGAGATAAATTCTTTATGGACTTGTCTTCATGCAGGTGGCGACATTGTGATTGAGTTAGAATGGATAACCTACACATCCCTGGAAGGATAATCAAATCACATGTAGTTAGGAATATAGCTTCACTAATTGATTTGGAGGCGTTTGGGAAGGGAAGGTCCATCTCAGAGTGATGGGGACTCCTCATCTTTGTGTTGTCTACCATCTTGAAGGTAGGTTTCTTTGCTAAGTGACGATCCATAATGTGTGCTTGTTGGACTTGTCTCTGTCCTTTGGTTCAGGTGAATCCTCATTTCTTGCCTTGCCCTTGACGAACTTCCAGCAATGTCCCTGATCTAGTAGTTCTTTAGTGTAATATCTTAGTGTGCAACAATTCCAGGTAGCATGGCGGGTACTATAGTGGAAAGAGCAGTATTCATTCAGATTTTTCTTTTCCAGGTCATCGGGAAGTGGTTTTGTATGTTGGAGGTAAGGTTTGTCTTAATTTGTGAAGGATGTTGTTGATGTAGTGTCAAAGTAGTGTATAACTTCAGCTTGGGTGGAGCTTACTTGTCCCAATGACCTCTTATGTTAGTCTAATGTGGAGAATAAGGGAAGTGACGCAGTCGTTCTTCCTACGATCAGTCTTTTGGCATAGTTTTGATCAATAGCATCTTTTGGGTTTTATCGTCTCAGTCGGTGAAGTCATCCACTACGTCAAAACACTCTGCCAGGGTGGCGTAGTATATTTCTTTTTGTTCAATTTCTGGAGAGATGCGAGTGATAATGTGACATCCCACATCGCCCAGGGAAGTGATCCTTAAATGTATATTCCCATCCCTACCTAGCATGAGGCCTTTTGGGAGCTCACTAGCTTCGGGTTCCGTAGGAACTCCGAAGTTAAGCGAGAAGGGGGCTAGAGCAATCCCATGATGGGTGACCCACTGGGAAGTTGCTTGTGAGTTCCCAAAAACAAAACCGTGAGAGAATGGTAAGCCTAAAGCGGACAATATCGTGCTACGGTGGTGGAGCGGACCCAGGAAGTGATCCGCCCCGGGTCGGGATGTGACAATTTGGTATCAGAGCCTAACCCTGGTCGCGTGTGTGTCGACGAGGACGTCGAGCCCCTAAGGGGGGTGGATTGTGACATCCCACATCGCCCAGGGAAATGATCCTTAAATGTATATTCCCATCCCTACCTAGCACGAGGCCTTTTGGGAGCTCATTGGCTTCGAGTTCCGTAGGAACTCCGAAGTTAAGCGAGAAGGGGGCTAGAGTAATCCCATGATGGGTGACCCACTGGGAAGTTGCTTGTGAGTTCCCTAAAACAAAACCGTGAGGGAATGGTAAGCCCAAAGCGGACAATATCGTGCTACAGTGGTGGAGCGGGCCCGGGAAGTGATCCGCCCCGGGTCAAGATGTGACAGATAAAGACCTTGTTTGATCGACATGGTGGCCAGCATGTCGTTTAACTTTTCCACCTTAGCCAGCTCCGCACTGAAACGCTTCAAGTAGGTCATAAAACTTTCATCGTTAAATTGGGGAGTTATACTGAACAAGGCCTTGTGACGCTTGTAGACATCATGATACACTAAATAAATGGAGGGGAAAAGGTCAGCTAGGCTATCGAAGGAATCGATGGATCTGACTGGCACCTCTGAAAGCCATCTCATTGCAGGTCCTTCTACTCTGGATAGGAACATCTTGCACATCCAAGCATCATTGTTATTGTATAACGCCATAACATTTTGGTAGTGCATAACATGATAATATGGATCGGAGTCCCTGCGGAACGATTTGAACCGGGGCTGGGTAAATTTCTCAAGTGATGGTACGGAATGATAATTTGGTCATTTAGAAGTTCATGACAATCCATATAGTTTTATTAAAATCCATAATAAAAGTCTTACAAACTCGATTAAAATTTATGTACAATTTAATTAAAATATATGTAGATTCTATGGAAGTCAAACAAATTTCATGAGTTCTATGAATACAATACACCTCCTTAATCTAGCTTCATGAAAAATCAAGAAAGTTGATCCTCAAATCCTACAAGAATTCATATATATAATATCGTAAAAGTTAAATACAATAATCATTTTTTCATACCAGACCAATTAATTTCATTTTGAAATATAAAAAGTAGATTTTTTGTGTTTGCCATTACTCTGACCAATTTATTATTCATATTAGCAGGTGTTGTCATACATGAATTTCATGTAATTGGTTTATTTATATTTGAAGAATGATATCTACCTTCTCTTTTGTACATTTTTTTTTACCTTGTATTCTTAAGACCTATGTGAATATTACTTGATGGTTGAAACAATTTATTTATAGAACACTCTATAAATGTGAACAGAGCTATAAATTAATCAAATAAAAAATCGTTTGATCATTCGATTAACATCGTTATGATTTCATCATTTAACTGAAGAGCATGGTTTGTCTATGATTGGATACAAGTGAGATGACTAAATGAGTTCGAATTTATCTAATTTTTTTTAGATATGATCTTTAAATGGTGATTTAGAAAATAAATAGTTTGGACTATCAAGTAATATTGTAGTACCTTAAAAATAAAGTAAAATGCAAAAATAAAGGTACAAAAGGGAATGCAGCTAGCATTCTCCGTCTTTTATTGTATCTAAGTAGCCAAAATCTCGGACAAAAATAGTAGAAGCTAAACCAATCCATAGTAATGTCATTTGAATTATGAACACCAGGTTTAAGAAGTTCATCATATCGTGTGCGAGGGAAATGATCCCTTTTTTTTTTTATTTGAACAAACGACACTAAAACAGTGGAAGAGTAAGCTAAACCTCACAATGTGTTAGCACTCATGTGGTTCAAATTCGCTTTTAGCGATAATAAAACATAAGATTTCTCACTTACAAATGAAGCAGAATACGATTAGACCATAGTACTTAATGACACTCCCTCTTAATATCTTAAAGAAAGAAAAAGAAAATATCTCTCTCTTAATAGCTAAGTCTGCGTGGTATAGTAAGTGTTTCCAATTAACCTTTGTTTACAAATCAAAAGGTTGTATTCACTAATTAATCCATTATAATTCTCAATCTGCGATTTTGATTACACGTGAAGCATGTCAATCTTGACCAAAGGTGAGTTCAAAAAGTGACATTTGTCTAGCAATATGCCTCGATTTCTTTACTTTTCACCTAACATATTACCTAAAATTTTGGCTTTATGAGAGAGCACCTTTCATTGTATATGGAATTTAAAAGTTGAAGCGACTTGCAAGTAACACGTCCACGCACAAATGCTTTTCAAATACAAATATCTTTGTCCTCATTAAATAGCAACGTATGCATCTCACTTTCACATCTACTATTGGGACCAACATAAACGTTAATTTGGATTTAACCACAAATTAGTTTACCCAAGTTAATTAAACTAGTTTGTATTGTCCTTTTGTCGGTCTAAAATTTTGGCTTGGATTGGTAACTTTTGTTCTATCATAATCTATAATAAAATAATGCATGCTTATGGTTTCGACATACGGCAAGTGCCAAGTCATATGTGACTAAGGTTAACTCTAGAATTAAAAGTGATATCCTATTAAATTACATACAAAAACACAATTATTATTTCAATAATTGATGGCCACCTTCATATATTTCATATATTAGACAAATGACTAATTGAATCTGATCAAACACATGCCAAATTTTTCATAACATGCCATGGTGATCCTATATTTAGTTTTCACTACATGTGTGTGGTCAAGTTACCAATTGAGTATGATCAAATTCCATGCCAACTACTCACCAAGCTATTCTTTTGCCATTGTAGCCAATATACGTTGCTATAGGGTTTTTAAGTTCTTGGGTAAGGAAGAGCGGGATAACAAGTTAAGATTAAGATATGTTAATTTGAGCCTCAAATTTGGAGTAAATAATATTAATTATAACAAAAAAAATATTTAAGCAATGTGCTTATATTAATGAGAATTTCTTTTTACAACGACATATTTACATTAGGAATTAACAGAGTTGGACTAAATCACATAATAAATTAATCTTAATAATTTAATATCACACTAGCAATTTGCAGCTAATACATACAAATAGAAAAAAGTATATATCTAATGAAAATGTGGTACTAAATAACACATTAGCAAGAATTAAAGTCCTTCAGAAAATTAACGTTTGACCCTATCCATCAATGATTTGGTAAACCATTGGATTTTGAAGAAGTCTTTACGCCAAAATCTTACCCTGTCAGATTTTCTCCCTGAGTAGCCTAAGTGAATTGGGTGAAGTAGTTGAGTTCAAAACTTTTGCATCTATTTTGTGTCTAGTTCTCTGTGAGTCCCTGCACCCTCTCTTGTCAAAAAATTAGATAAGATACAAAAGATTTGAAGTAAAACTAGGGAAATGGTAAATTCTAAATTCATATCTATGTGAACAAAACAAAAATCCTACAAGATGGAAATGACATTTTTTTTGTAGTAACAGAAAACAATTATGCTCTCCACCTATTTCTTTCCTGCGTAACAACTAACTATTAACAAATTAACATTATCGCTCGCTTCCCCACCTATTTCTTGCCTGTGTAACAACTAACTATATAACAAATTAACGTTATCACTCTACTGAAAAAATCTTACACGACGATGATGCTAATAATACTAAAAGCAACCTCTCTTAATTAATCAATATCTGATCTGTCAAATATTACCTAATCCATCTGTATCAAATTAACAGCCTAACATATTTTTTGAATTTAAATTTAATTGAAATTGATATCTCCTCTGTATGAACTTAACTTTTTACTACTTTTATACATCCTAATTAAGAAAAAGCTTTAATTTAATAATTACTTGGTTTACCCAATAAATTAATCAGTCCCTAAAACTTTCATTCATCTACACAATCAAATGTGCTGGAATAGGATTCAATTTGGATTTTCACCCACGGTTTCAACGTCTTTTTTCAGTCCCTAAAAAATGAAATATTAAAGTTATGGTCATGATCATTGTCTTCGTATTTGGGTATGTAATTGTGTAAAGGTCCTAGCTGTCCGGTCAAGGCCATTTACGAAACCCTAACATCAATAGTGCTGTTTTCTTTTCATTTGTATTTGGGTATGTGATTGTGTGTATAGTCTGCAAAAGTAGCCAATTACCAACCAAAAGCAGGCACTTTCTTATAAAAATTGATAAAAACAAAGGGGAAAAGAGAGAGAAAAAGAAAAGTAAAGAAAAGGTCACTATATTTTTAGGGAGGGCCAGCGTTTTGGTAGTGTATCAGTGTATTGGTTTCACTTTAACGTAGTGGAATCACATCAGGATGTAGTGGAAGTGGTACTGTAGCTGTAAAAGCAGGTTTGAGGTTTAAAAAATAAAAATTATAACATTAGGCTCTTGGATCTTTTAAAGTCCAAATTAACCCTTCAATTATTATGGTAGAAGAATGTGGCCCCAAAATGGTCCTTGTAAATTGGAGCTTATGCATGACTTGGAAACTAAGATTCAAATGATTACAAGTGTTTTCAAACTTTCCAGCTGACTTCTAGATCTCAAATTCCATGAAAGATTATTGGAATATACAAATGAGAAATGCTACAAATATCCTCTCTTAAAATAGAATATGAACTGTTCGTGATCTCATGTTTTTTACATAATATTCTATAATGTTGACATGAAAATTATGATGAAAATATAAGATAGCGTAAAGTCCATAAAGAGTCTTAGTTTTGAGAATCTTCTTCACATTTCTTTATACAAATTATATAGAAATTTTTTATAAAGTTATGCATGCATTGTCTTATGTTGTGAATTATTGCCTGTACTGCAGTTGTAACAATATCACTTTTTTTAATATGAAAAAATCAATAACAAGTTCATGTGAAATCATGCACGTTATTTGCAGCCGAATGATATACAATATGATATGTTTCAAATAAAAAGTGAGAAAATTAAGAAATAAGATCAAATAAATTATTAATTTCCCCCAGCTGGTTCCTGCAGTCTCTATATGCTGTACGAACTGGTACCCTGCGATGAATATACCGTACCCTTCTTTCTTGTAATTTTGTATTCCACATCCAGACACATACGGGTTGGAAGGTTGGAATCTGCTTACGATTTTAAAAATAATCGAATTTGAGGGTAGTAAAGAAGAAAACACGTAAGGGTAAAAGCCTAAAAATTTGGAATGGCCAACAATTTATTTATTTTTTTTTTTTTTTTTTTTTTGTGCTTTCTTAAGCAGTTTCTTCAAGAACATAGAAATCAATCAAGGACTTAAAAGCTGAAATTTAGAAAGAAAAAAAAAACAACTGCAATTTGACACAATTAATAAAACTAATTAAGCGACTTCTCTTTTATTGTTTATCAACAATAATATAAGACGTACTCAAATCTTCAAAATACGGGATATATGCATGAGGCAAAGCTTATTACTCTTACATTCTCCTCTGCTGCCACAAATTCTTATAAAACTTCTCTATAAACTCCTCCGCCGCTTTATCTACGTGGTTGTCCTCGTCAGCCTCCCTCAACGGAAACGGTGAGTCCGTTATCCTCAGCTGGCGGACCATAGGGCTCTTTCCGAACCCGGGAAGCACTGGTGATGCTGCCACGGATGCCACCATCTCCACAGCCCACGATTCATTATTCAACATCTCCAAAACCGCCTTGACGGCACCTGCGGTCGCCATCTCATCATCCTGAGTTAGCGGTGCGTGAGCACACGTGAAGAAGTTGTTGTGATTACTGTGGTGGCGGCGCTTGCCCATGAGGTGAAAAGGGTAGTTCGGGGTGTTGCTGCAGCTGAACTCATACTCTCGTGGGGCGGCAGAAGAGGTGGTGCTGCTGTAGTGGGGGTGGTTGTGGTTGTGGTGATGGTGGTGGAACATGAGGTTGCTTAGGGCTTTGCTGGCAAGTTTGCCACGCTTCATCATCATGTTGAGGTCGAGTAGGAGCTTTCGCTTTGAAATTCCCTTTTTTAGCATGAAGAAAGCTACACGTACTATACTCCATATTCTTCTGGCAATTACTGGTAGATTATTTTGTTCCATTTTGAAGGCTTTAATTTTATTTTGTCAAATTGAGAGAGAGAGAGAGAGAGAGAGAGAGAGAGTTGTTGGGTGTGAGTTCTAAAGAAGAGGGGGGAAGGGGTATTTAAGGGTGGATACGGAGGTGGTGGAAGAGAAGAGTGTTGAGTTTGTATTTCTGTTTGAATAAATAATCTTTTTGAAAATGGTCTGAAAAGTAAGGTTTGTATTTCAATTATGCACTAGCTGGAATGGCTTCTTGTGGAGCGGATGCCTAGATTTTTAGTTTTACTGTTTTGGTTGCATAGATTTTTAGTGTTACTTTTCTTCAGAGACCAAACATGCACAATGATGTTACTTTTTTTAATAAGAAAATTTGCATAAATACGGCCTAAACTTTTAAAACAGTGCACAAATACCACTCGAAGTAAAAACTTTTGCAACTTACCACCCAAACTTTGCTTTTTATAGCAATGTACCTCGTTACAAAATCTGTTAGCTGATGATGTGTGTCATGTGGGCCCCGAGGCTTTGCTTGATGTGTATATAAAATTACCAAAGCATCTTGTTCCTCTCCTGCAGTTGAACTGTTGAAGAACTCGCAGAATCATAGAAATTGAGCTGAATCTGCAAAACAGAAGGGGGGGGGGGTAGAAATTCGAGAGTTTGTTACGCTTTAACTTGCCTCTTTATTACTCTACAAACTTCTTAAGAGTGACAGCAAGCAAGAAAACGAAACAGAACTTACACGGAGTCCGCTAGATTGGGGGCAATCACTGCACGAATTGCCGGTAATCCACAGGATATCACTTCCGGCTGTATCAATCTGCACATTGAAGAAATCATTTGCAGAGGAACTGAAAACAGCAAGAATTAGCAAGACTCGAGCTTTTTGTAATTTTTTTTTCTTATTTCCATTTTCTCCGCAACCAAATAGAGCTAGAAACAAAAAATACAACCGACAGAGATAATGAGTGCTGACCCAATTAAGAACCCACAAAGATTAACAAACACCCAGGAAAAACACTCAATTCACCCAACAAAATCTACCCAAATATCAGACGGTTGGAAACATTGGGTCTAGTTGCTATAGTAAATCACATAGAAAATCAAAAAATAATTCATGCAATTATATATCACAATAATGCATGCACATAAGTAACCGACGTTCAATAAACATGATATAATGGATTAGAAAAACCTAGAAAACACAGTCGAAGCAAGTGTTGGACACTTTGTCCTTAAGAGACAAGTTTACGCTCCATTACGGTGCTCATGGTTGATCGGTGCATGTCTCCTAAGATACAACGACCACGTCCTTGTAATAGTAGCACTTCAAATCACAAGGCTCCATGAACTACGATTGTATTGAAAATTCTCTCATATGGACTCAATGAGACTCTCTAATATTTAGTGCACTCCATGAATGATTATATAAAGAATGAAGGTTATATTGTAATTATATGAGGCTTCCCTATTTATAGAGTGTGAGATACCTCTTTGAAAAGCATTTGACTATTCATGAAGAGTCAAAAGTTACAACTCTTCATTTGAGTAAACACATCTTTCTACCAAAATGCTCCACTTCTAATTTTCATTCAATTAATAAATATAATATAATATTATTATTATTTAATTTTCTAACAATCCCCCACATGAATGAAAATTGACTCAATACCATGCAAATGACAACGCAGACACTAGAGAGAGAATTCAGTAGGAAAAGTACCACATCAGGATAGGTGGCTTTTGGCTTTGAACCTTCCGCAGTGAATTACTATCGGATTTACTTGGCTAATCAGTGAACGCAACGTCTTGAACTGCTCAGCCGTTTGTGTAAACCAAGACAATAGTAATCACACAATACCTTTCTAGACATCCCGTGGTTGCTCAATTGTGTTCATTTTGGCCCTGAACAATTCTCAGCTTCTCATGAGTGCTTTTAGAGAACTAAGCCCTTCAAAAAAAATCTCACAGGAACGATCCCATTCCTTACTTAAGATAGGTGACTTCCCATTAAGAGTATCTTGCAATACCCCACTTGTTATTTTCAAGTATAGGAATCATTAAAAGCAAAGCTTATCCTAAAGACGCTGCAAATAGCATTGTTTCATCATAGGACATGGGTAGGAGATTATCTCCGCAGTGCTCCCATTGAATCATCCACAATTCGGTTGTCCCTTTGAACCTAGATCTTGGGGTCTCCAGGCAGCTAGGTTGGGTTGCCATTATGGCGATTCTTAAGGACGTAGGCTTTTAACCCATTCCCCTTGATGATACAACTTATTCTCTAGTCAAACCTTTAAAAAATTGGTACCACTAGGTTGACTACTCATACCATATGGCCATCACAAACTTTATATACATGCATGGAAATTATTTCCTTCGAGAGTAGTTGTTTTCCAATGTTAAGTCTTCCAAACATATATGGGGACTTACTAAGTAATTTGCCTATGCTTGGGTAAACTCCCCCACATTTAAGGTATTTATCGAAAAGTCTATAACCTTTCAATACCTTAAAATATCATTGCAAGAGATAATCTTTATCTCTTTCTAGAAGCAAATTACTAGTTCATTCTACCTAAGTTGACATATAGTCCAAAGATAACTATGTCACTCCCCCATAATTCACTCACATTGTGGTTGCTTTTTAATGCTATCAATTACTCATTCATCTTTTCTTTCCTTTTTTTCCTCTTTTTTTTTTTTTTTTTCTTTGAATAACCATTCATCATACTTAAGAAGTAGGAATCAAGGAAGATATTTTGTTTTTATCTTCACTTGTTATGGCCTAAAGTATCGCTATAGCCTTTTCTGAGAAACATGTCTTGGCACTTTGGCTTTAACCTACAAACTTATCGAATTTGCATGGCTAGGACCTCCTTTGATCAATGACAACACCATTTCAGTTGTCATACCTCAAAGTCAAAACATTATTCTCCCATGTACTTCCCTTCTCAGAAGTAGTTATCATTACCTTACTTTCCTTTGCGGGAGACAATGTCTATAATAAGGATGCAATCTCTGCTTCTTTCCTTGTGGGTAATTAACAGTGAAAACTATGCCCTTTGCACACTCTAACATTTTTTACCAAGAGTTGCATATGCCTGTAATATTGGCCAAGTCATCACCTTGTGATAACTGTCAACCACCAAATGGTGATCATTATGATCATCTTACATGAAACAGTAACATGCATGAAGCACCGCTTCAAGCATTTGTGGAAGTCTTTGCAGTTTCTGCAACGAACATCACATGATGGCTTTTCACCCAGAGATATGTGCATCTGCTCAAATAACAAAGCCAAATGATGGCACTGTGATCTAGAGTAACATGCAAAACAAAACGAGTTAATTTTCATTTCGAAAACAAAATGGTTGTTCGTAAGGAATGCATCATTGCATATTTAAATGCCCTGCTTGCTCTAGTGGATGTTCATAGAACTCTGAAACAACAAAGCTCTTCCCAAACAACTCCATATTTGTAACTGAATAGTTGTAGCCTAAAAAAGGACCAAATGATCCATGCAAAGTGATCATGTCTTTCTACCAAATTTGAAAACGTCAGTCGTGTCCTTTGGTCCTCTACATCCAATCTTGGAAATTTCGTCTTTTTCCACTCGAAAGAAAGATTGACTTCAGGCAGGACCAAGGATCTCCTCAGTTCCATGCTTCCAATCGTTGCATCTATTAGCTTGCCAATAAGGAACATGAGAATGTGCATTCACAGAAGGGTGTGAACACCATCACTTACTGTCAGCCAGGGCCATAAAAATATAAAATTAAAATTGAAACAAACAAGTGTATACACACCACACGAGTCTTCTATGAATATGTGAGTCATTTCATCAGTTATATAGACATATATGCAAATCACCAATATGGAACCAACGTTAATTGTTTCTAATATTTCATAATATACAATCGGATATCCCACACATAGAAATTGGGCATCAATATTATCTGCGTCCTGGGGTTTAACATGTCTAATAATTAACATATTGATACGTCAATATGTGAATCAAAACTATGAAACAAAACAAATCAAGTTCTGTTTGCTTGAAAATGATCAGACGAAAATGAGAAAACCATTTCATATAACATTATAGCAAACTAAACTGATAAACTTGTCTTAAGATTGTTGGAAACATTGGATCTAGTTGTATAATAAATCACATAGAAAATCAAGAAATAATTCATGCAATTATATATCACAATAATGCATGCACATTAGTAATCAATGTTAAATGAACATGGTATAATGGACTAGAAAAACCTAGAAAACACGGTCGAGGCAAGTGTTGAACACTTTGTCCTTAAGGAGAAGATTTATAATTCTAAAGGTGGGAGTAGAGGGTTTATTCATAATTCTTTTTTTTTTTTTTTTTTTTTGGGTCAAAGAGAAGATTTTATTCCAACCAAACACACTAATACACAAACTTACATACAAACATAGGCCCAACAACACCTGTACACAACCAAAAAGGCCTAAACAGAAAGAAAAAAACAACAGAAACAAAAAATGAGCCCAAAAGCCCAAAACAAAAGAACATCCGAGAAGCATCCACTGCCTTCTCCACCGTCAATTCGAGGAACCTCCAACCAGGCCGATTCTCCGACCGCCGCTGATCATCTTCTTCATTGAAACCTCCTGCACACAGCCATAAGCAAGAGGTAACCAGCATCCAAACGAAAGAAGCCAATCACTGTATTGAAGCTCAAAAAACTTTCCAAGCAACACTGCCGAAAACAGCAGACATAAAGGAGAACGTGGTGGTGTTGAAAACACCTGAGCTGGGTGAAAGCTCCGAAACCCTACACACGAACTCCACAGAAGACATGGCTGAAAATCGAAGCAAGGAAGAACTAGGAATAGGAATACCCACGGAGTTGGAGAAATAGGATAGGCCAAATTGAAAATTGGGGAGAACCAACAGTAGATGCAGAGAGAGAAGAAGAAGAAAAGGACAAAGCATCCGATCTTAGCCGAAGCTAGGGCCAGTGCCATCTGAGATGCTGAAAATTGAAGGTCTCACAGAAGCACTCTCACTTCAAAGAGAACAATGAAGGCGATTTTACTAATTTTGTCCAAAAATATATAATTTGTTGATATGTAATATTCCAGGCACACCAGTATGGGTTAGGCCTTCTACCTCTCTGGGGCCTCTATTGTTGGGCTTCTATCTCTGTCTGTTGCCTTTGGGTTTTGCCCATTGGGTGCTAACTGGGTTAATTAGTTTTTTTTTTTTTTTTTTTTTTTTCATAAAACTGGGTTTATTTGTTATGTAGCAATGTTGAGGATGTTGGCTATTAGCTTATTTTATTAAAGATTCAAAATATTTTTATTATTATGTAAAATAATAAATACGAAGATTCATGTCTTTTATCAAAGGTTATAGAGAGTTTTATAAATAGGAAACTTCTCAAACATAAAATATACGTTAAAATATTATAAAAACTAATTAAAAGAGTTTGAAAACTTTGAGTTTTAACGAAAATGACAAAATAAAAGGTAAAGTGAATAGTACCAATATTTATTTTTTAGTGTAAAAATGTGGTTTTTCGTCAAAGTGAACAATATCAGAAGTTTTTCGTTAAAGTTTCCTAAAATATTTTCCTTCCCTTCCTACTATAGTACGCATTTATATTCTCTATTATCCTCCTACTCAACTCTATTATTAATGGGCAACTGATCACTACTTAACCCCCGTATGCTGTAATCATATTTATGGACCAGACACTTTGTGAGATTCAAGGGTCATATCTTGGAGTTGTAGATAGCCTTTATAATCTGCACGTAGCGAGTTGTCAATGGCTTTAGGACAGTTATAACACACCTCTCTTGATATTGCATGCCAAATTATTCCTTACTCTCTTTTTATCTACTGCTTTGTTTATCAATATATGTGTTTAATGCATTTTGGTATTATCTAATTGATTTAA
Source organism: Pyrus communis (assembly GCF_041283825.1). NCBI lineage: Eukaryota > Viridiplantae > Streptophyta > Magnoliopsida > Rosales > Rosaceae > Pyrus > Pyrus communis. The sequence goes on from NC_142581.1 coordinate 19,617,219, forward strand.
TTTACATGTGTACTATGACTATAATTGTTTATCTTATCCTACAGGGAAAGGAATATGGCATTGCAGCAATAGCATTGCTCAATGGCCCGAATTTACCTTACCACGCCCATCTCCAACTTAGTTAAAAACAAAGATAGGAAATGATTTTCATAGTCCTGTTTATTTTTATTTATGGATTCCTTTTCGACTTATTCATTTCAGATCACAAAAATAATGAAAGGTGTGCATGGAGAGAAAAATAGTGCTAAATCACTTCCAATAAGATATTTATTGTATTTTTGCATTGTCAATCACATGATGACTGTGTCATCCAATATTATGTTCTATACATCTGAAGAGTGTAGGCACCAAACGTGGGTTTACAAGTACCAATATTTAGCCAGCCAAATCCATCAAAAGTTAGAGGTTTATGTTCTTGTTTTGACACTGTTAGAGTTTTGAATTACAAATTTTTAAGTTATCTTTTGTTTTTTATAATTTTATTATAAAACTGTTGGATTGATATGGTACACAGTCAAGTTAAGAACTAAATAATGTTAAGAAAACAGAGAATCTTTATTATTGTCATCTACCTATGAAACCCACATACTTAAAGCAGCCATTTTACAAGATAACTATGAGCTTAGACTACTGTTGCTTTGGTGGATAATTTAGGTTTTTGTTATGGATGATGTTACAGAGATCAAATTTTTACATCAAATTTCCAAATTAAATTATGTGTAATTAATAGGAAATGAACACGTTAATCAACACTTAAGTAATAATACCATAATTAACATCACCAATCTCTCTCTCTCTCTCTCTCTCTCTCTCTCTCTCTCTCTCTCTCTCTCTCTCTCTCATATAGGGATATGCTTGGTTTAACTGCTCGTGAAATTAGAGTTGTGGCTGTGGGAGAGAACCCATGAGTGAGCAAAGCAGTCCTTTTCTTTCATGTTGGCCTTGCTTGCTGCAAGTATAGTTGAAGATATGTGGACCATGCATGATCTGTATACGGTTTGAGTAGGCTCACACGTGAATATGCAATTTCCAGCCTTTTACAAGGACAAAATAATTTTTGAAAGCAAAAGGCAAAGGATTTTAAGCTACAAACCAAACAATACTTCGTTCTTTTCGGACTTTTTATACATCATGAAAAGACTACGTACGTCTAACTTTTTCTTTTTCAGAAGAATAACATGTAAATATATTTATGGAAATTATCAATTATAAGATGTGTATATCAAGGGAAGGGCCTCATAGCTCCTTACTATAGGCGATTCAAGGAAATGCTCATCATTTTTTATCAAAATCTGACTAAGAAGTAAGACCACGGCTCCAATAGGGCACATGTCCATCAAATAAATAGCCAAAAAAGGAGAGAGTGCTTCTATAATCACATCATTTGCAAGAAATGGGCATTGGAACAAGTCTTCCTTGAATTCTCAGTTAGAGCATCCTCCTTTTCTGCAACAGCGGGAAAGCGGGTGAATTCGCCTTAGCGAAGATAAAACAAAAAAGTTATTTTCAAAATCTATACAGTTTGTTAGGCTAGCTATACTATTGTAAAAGATTTCACGTTCATGTCCATTTGGCGCTTGTTTCGAACCAGTCCATTGGTGTTTTGCTCTAGTTTTACATATAAAGCATATCAAGTCAATCAGCTTCAAGTTTTTATACTTTCCGCTACTATTACTTTGATATACAGTAAATGTGTTCAAAATTTGAGATACTTAACTTTAATTTTGTCAATAAAGACTGTCTGAATGTGAATTCATATAATTTCTCTACAACAATGCAAAATATTAATGTATGGCATTCCCACTTAGTAAATGTTTAATAACCAAACATATAGTCATGGGGTATAGAATGTGCCACAGCCTCTCATATTATATCCTTCAAAGGAAAAGTAAATGTGCGACCTTTTCATGAAGCTAAAACATCCTCCACCACATGACCAATAGAGGGGGAAAAAAAACTCCATGAAAAGTTCTGTAGCAAGTTTCAGCTAGCATTTATTTCAAACCTAAAAAAGTAAAACATATTTCCTTTTCTTTCTAAACTTTGTTGAAAATCTAGCACGGTCACGAAACTATTCACCCCTTCCGTTGATAAGTGACAAATGATTGAACAATATCCATTCAAATAAATACTGGCTGCAGGGCCAAACAGACCACTACAAATAGACTACTATAGACCTCCTTCTACTACCATGTGACAATCTTCAGAGTTATTTGGCCAAGTTAACTAACTCTTGCTTCCCATTGCCACTCAATCCAATTAGCTTAAGTCCTACGTTAGGGGTTTTTTGTATTCTCCAAAATTTTCAAACATGGCACCCCCTGGAGAGTTTATTTCTGGCTCTAGGGCCAACAACATCTCCAAGTCTAAGCCACCAAGGCTTTCATCCTCAGCAGATAGCCTTAAAAGAACAATGTCCGACATCTCTTACGAGCTCAGCAAAGAAGCCAACTTTGATCAGGATCTGAAATCCCTTCCGCCGATATCGGAGGTGGAAGATGCAAAGTGTGAATGCTGTGGCATGAGTGAAGAGTGCACGCCCGAGTACATAGACCGAGTGAGAGACAAGTTCTTGGGGAAGTGGATATGCGGGTTGTGTTCTGAGGCAGTGAAAGAAGAGGTGGAGAAAAATGGAGGAAATAAAGAAGAGGCTTTGAATTCACATATAAGTGCATGTGTTAAGTTTAACAACTATAGTAGGGCGTATCCGGTTTTGTTTCAAGCTGAGGCTATGAGGGAGATGTTGAAGAAGAGTAAGTCAGACGGGACGGGCATGAGGGCTAAGTCGATTAGTCCGAAAGACAAAGGAGGGCCAAAGGGGAAGATTGCTCGGAGTTCAAGCTGCATTCCGGCGATTACGAGGGGGATGAACAATCTCTCCATGGCTTGAAGGCTAGGCATATAATATCTGATCATGATCTAGGGGACATGGTTTCGTATTTGTCAACCTGCTCTCCCCTTTTTATATGCTAATCATTAACTGGTATAGCTTCCCTCCAAATTAACCTTCTCAATCCGTCTTAGGGTTTCTCTTCTAATCATCTTGACTCACAACATGTACCGGTTACCTGGCTAATGGACCGACCTTTTTCCTTCTTGGTGTTTTGGGTTAGTCCAAACCCTCCTAGCTATCCTTGGCGCATCTTCAGTGTCTACTGGATTGTCTTCTTAACCCTCTCCGTCTTTCAGTCACCCTCTTGGGTTTTCTTTCGGTGGTATTTAGTTTCCTACTTCAAAGCCATGCATGTACTTATGCTTACCTATGGGGTTTTTGGGGTTTATTAGTACTAAATGCTCCATCACTGCCCTTCTCCCCTAGGGTTTGCTTTTCTTTTTTCTTTAGTTCGCTAAGCTTATCTGCAGTGTGCTTAATTATTTGCTAATTATTTGCTATTTCTGTATAAATAAGAAGGGTTAATTGTTAGTTTCTATGAAGAGCTACTACGATATCGATCCTCGATTTGAATCCAACCTCAAGTCTCTTTATCTAATTTTCAGTCTAGCTATATGTATCGGAACCCATGTAATTTAAATATGTATCCGCAGTTTCAATAATAATCGGGTGTTATATTCTTCTAGATAATATTTTTGGTTTATGTTTTCTCTTATCAATGGGGTGGAAGAACACTGAAGAAAGTATCACAAATAGCTATCAATAGTTTCAATCATAGTGCAGCGAAATTAGGTTCATTTGAAAATTTGGTTTCTTGTAAATGGTCCATGCGCAGATTGCTGGCAATAGAGTTTATTGGTGGAACGGTGGAGGGGAAAGGTGTGGGTAGTATACCAAAATAACATTTTTTTAAATTTCTAGTTTGTTTATATATATATATATATATATATATATATTTCTTCAACAGCATAAATTAATAAATATTGCCCTTTTCTGAAAAGGTCCTAGATGTTTTTTTTTTTAACTTCGGTACGAGAAAATTTTATTGATATGAATTTTAAAAAATTAAGCTTAGTTAGGGGGACATAAACCTTACGTTAAACCTAAACCCTAAACCTTACCCCTTTTAAAGCAAAAAAACCAAGTAAATGATAAGAAGAGGGAAGAGGGACATAAACCTTACTCTTCTTGAAAAATAAAATATAAGAAAAAGAGGGGGACATAACCTTACCCCTCTTGAAAAATAAAATACAAGAAAAAGAGGGGAGGAAATAGAACCAAACCCTCTAAAATAAAACCTAAAGGGGCATTTGTTTGCCGTTACTAAATGGGACTGGACTGGACTAAGCTAGTTGTTAGTCTAATACCATATTTGTTCCGTTCTGGGATTAACATTAATGAGACTAAAGGGGACTATATGGACAAAACACTTCGCTAAGAGGTCTTAGCAAGACCCCCAATAACTAGGCCTGGCAAACGGGTCGTGTATGTCGTATTCGTGTCGTTTTCGTGTCACACCTGTTATCTTAACGGGTCGTGTAGTGTCACACCCGTTAAGAAAAAAAAAATTCTTAAATTTGCACATACCACACATTGCCACATAAATATTACTTCAAAATATTAAAACACATTTGTCATTTAAGTATTACATCTACACTTGAAAATAAGAGTCTAATAAACAAACATCCATACACTACTAGTCTATTACAAAATATTAAATGTGCAAGGATATGCAAAATGAAAGAGTTTTTCTTTCCAAGGTTGTGAAGCCTTTCTCAAAAGTTTAAACCTTGCCAATGGAACTCAAAGCTTGCACGTTATTCATTTAACAAAATCCTCAATTTTCATCGATCATCATGCATAAGATTTTGTGGTCTCCACTAGTGTAAATATTTTAAATTGAAGATCGAATTCATTCATTGTATTCATATAGGGTCAAGGAGTGTAGCTGTTAAAAATCACCAAAATCAGAGTTAAAATAACCGTGCAATTGTGATTTTTCGTTGATAATCGTTGAAAAGTTTTGTCCCGTTACTTGATCTCTGAATGTTTTTTTTTTTGCGATTTTTGGCATATGCAATCTTGAAGCAAATACAAACAAGTTTGACGGTTGGATCGTTGAAATTATTTTCGTAGAATGCATATTCCATCAAAACGATAGATTCACTAACACTTAGAGTTTATTTATACTTTCATCAAATATAACATAAGATTTTGTGGTTGGGTAAATATTTTAAATTGAAGATAGAATTCATTCATTGTATTCATATAGGTTCAATGAGTGTAGCTGTAAAAAATCATCAAAATCGAATTTAAAATAACCGTTAAATCATTGATTTTTCATTGATAATTGTCGAAAAGTTTTGTCCCATTACTTGATCTCTGAATGTTTGTTTTTTTCAATTTTTGGCGTATGCGATCTCGAAGTATATACAAACATGTTTGACAGTTGGATCGTTGAAACTAGTTTCTTAGAATGCATATCCCATCAAAACAATAGATTCACTAACACTTAAGAGTTTATTCATACTTTCATTAAGTATAACATAAGATTTTGTGGTATCCATTAGTGTAAATATTTTAAATTGAAGATCAGTTCATTCATTGTATTCATATAGGGTCAAGGAGTGTAGCTGTAAAAAATCATCAAAATCGGAGTTAAAATAACCGTTAAATCGTGATTTTTCGTTTATAATCGTCGAAAAGTTTTGTCCCTTTACTTGATCTCTGAATGTTTATTTTTTTGCGCTTTTTACCTTATGTGATCTCGAAGCATATACAAACAAGTTTGACGGTTGGATCGTTGAAATTAATTCCGTAGAATGCGTATCCATCAAAACGATAGATTCACCAACACTTGCAATTTATTCATACTTTCATTAAGTATAACATAAGATTTTGTAATACCTACTAGTGTAAATATTTTAAATTGAAGATCAAGTTCATTCATTGTATTCACATAGGGTCAAGGAGTGTAGCTGTAAAAAATCATGAAAATCAGAGTTAGTATAACCGTTAAATCGTGATTTTTCGTTGATAACCGTCGAAAAGTTTTGTCCCGTTACTTGATATCTGAATGTTTGTTTTTTGCAATTTTTCACATATACGATCTCGAAATATATACAAACAAGTTTGACGGTTGGATCGTTGAAACTAGTTTCGTAGAATGCGTATCCCATCAAACAATAGATTCACTAACACTTAAGAGTTTATTCATACTTTCATTAAGTATAACATAAGATTTTATGGTATCCACTAGTGTAAATATTTTAAATTAAAGATCGAGTTCCTTCATTGTATTCGTATAGGGTCACGGCGTGTAGCTGTAAAAAATCATCAAAATCTGAGTCAAAATAACCGTTAAATCGTGATTTTTCGTTGATAACCGTCGAAAAGTTTTGTCCCGTTACTTGATCTTTGAATGTTTGTTTTTTGCAATTTTTCGCGTATGCGATCTCGAAGCATATACAAACATGTTTGACGATTGGACCATTGAAACTAGTTTCGTAGAATGTGTATCCCATAAAAAACAATAGATTTACTAACACTTAAGAGTTTATTCATACTTTCATTAAGTATAACATAAGATTTTATGGTATCCACTAGTGTAAATATTTTAAATTGAAGATCGGGTTCATTCAATGTATTCGTATAGGATCAAGGAGTGCAGCTGTAAAAAATCATCAAAATCGAAGTTAAAATAATCGTTAAATCGTGATTTTTTGTTGATAACTGTCGAAAAGTTTTATCCTGTTACTAGATCTCTGAATGTTTGCTTTTTGCAATTTTTGGCATATGCGATCTCGAAGTATATACAAACATATTTAACGGTTGGATCGTTGAAACTAGTTTCGTAGAATGTGTATCCCATCAAAACAATAGATTCACGAACACTTAAGAGTTTATTCATACATTCATTAAGTATAACATAAGATTTTGTGGTATCCACTTATGTAAATATTTTAAATTGAAGATCGAGTTCAGTCATTGTATTCATATAGGGTCAAGGAGTGTGGCTGTAAAAAATCATCAAAATCGGAGTTAAAATAACCGTTAAATCGTGATTTTTCGTTGATAACCATCGAAAAGTTTTGTCTCGTTACTTGATATCTGAATGTTTATCTTTTGCAATTTTTGACGTATGCGATCTCGAAGTATATACAAACAAATTTGACGATTAGATCATTGAAACTAGTTTCGTAGAATGCGTATCCCATCAAAACAATAGATTCACTAACACTCAAGAGTTTATTTATACTTTCATTAAGTATAACATAAGATTTTGTGGTATCCACTAGTGTAAATATTTTAAATTGAAGATCGAGTTTAGTCATTGTATTCATATAGGGTCAAGGAGTGTAGCTGTAAAAAATCATCAAAATCGAAGTTAAAATAACCGTTAAATCGTGGTTTTTTGTTGATAACCGTCGAAAAGTTTTGTCCCATTACTTGATATCTGAATGTTTGTTTTTTACAATTTTTGGCGTATGCGATCTCGAAGTATATGCAAACAAGTTTGACGGTTTGATCGTTGAAACTAGTTTCGTAGAATGCATATCCCATCAAAATAATAGATTCACTAACACTTAAGAGTTTATTCATACTTTCATTAAGTATAACATAAGATTTTGTGGTATCCACTACTGTAAATATTTTAAATTGAAGATCGAGGTCATGCATTGTATTCATATATGGTCAAGAAGTGTAACTGTAAAAAATCATCAAAATCGGAGTTATAATAATCGTTAAATCGTGATTTTTCGTTGATAACCGTCGAAAAGTTTTTGTCCCGTTACTTGATCTCTGAATGTTTGTTTTTTGTGATTTTTTGCTGATGCGATCTCGATGCATATGCAAATAAGTTTGACGATTGGATCATTGAAATTAGTTTCATAGAATTTGTATCCCATCAAGTTCAATGGTGTGTATGTGTGTGTATATATATATTAAGTAGATTTAAATTTATTTATTTTGTACGTATAACACTTAAGAAATTGAATAGTATGTATATTTAAGCCAATACAGTGGTCACTAATTTTTAATATTTAATTTAATATATATATATATATATAATTATTATAGTTTTTAAGAGTATAAAATTGTTAAATTAATATATATAATTATTATAATATTTTTTTAGGGTTTTAAAATTATAAAATTAATATTTTTCTTATCATGTATCATGTTATCTACGTATATATCCGAACCATGCGACTGCTAAGACCTCCGTCTGCTCTTCCCCCTGCGTTGCTTGCTTTCTGTCCTTACTCCAATCAAATCACACCACCAGACCACCACACTCTCTCCCTCTCTTCTTGTCTGCTACTCGACTACGACGATGGCTCCCTAGGTGAGCAAATCTAGATTACCGTTCACCCAAAGCTCGACGCCGACGCCGATCTGCGCGTTCGCACTCAGCCACACCATCTGCAACTCCAACGCCTGCATCGATCGGTAAATCTTTCATATGGTTGTGTTCATCGTGTCAGTGCCTAAGGTTTTTGGCGTTCTGATTAGTGTGCGTTTGCGTCTCGTCCATTCTTCTGATTTCTGAATTCTGAAGTTTCTGAATCCCCAAGTTATTCTTGTATACTCTTGTCGATGCGCTTATCTCTTGCTGCAGAAAAAAATGAGATTCGAAAAAAGAAAGAGAAAAGGAAAGGGAAAAGAAAGATGGGGGAGAGAATTAAACCAATGAAAGAAACGAGAAGCATCAGGAAAGGAAAAGAAATAGGAAAGAAAATGGAAAATAAAGAGGGTGGGGGAGAGAAATAAAAAAATTGTAAAAAATAATTTTTAGATCTAAAAAATAATTTAGTCCGTGAATTAGTTCGACATTGCATTAAATATTTTACTATTTTTATCATGCTTAGTTCTAGCCAAGTCAGTCCAATTTAGTTCTTAAAACTAGTTCAGTCCGAGATAGTTCAGTACAAAACAAACGTACCCAAAAGGTAAGAATATGCAAGATCAGCTGCACAACAAAAAGGATAATCAAAAAGGGTTAAGTAAAAAAATGTGATCAAGGAATCAAAATGCAAAAATGGAAGAATCTCTATTGGTGAAGCAACATGCCAAATAAGTAAAGACTAAAAAAGATGTTTTGTTCTATAACACGATGTAGGTCTCAATTTTTCTCTTTGGGATTTTGTTTCTGAATATACATTAATCAATACTAGTTCAAAGAAAATATTAGCAATTCTATGTAGTTTTATCAAATTACTTATAAGTTAACACATGCAAGAGTGAGAGGTCTTAGGTTCGATTCTCGTCAAATGCGAATTTGAATCTTATTATTGTTAGTCCATTGTGAGGTAAAGCCCTCTTCCTTAGTGTAGATAATATTGTTTTTTCAAAAAAAAATTTAATAAATAAATAAATAAAAGGATTGCGCACTTAAAATTCTCCAGCCATTTAGTACTATGATCTAGTAGCATTTCTCTTCACTTGTAAGTGAAAGATTTTAGATTCGAATATCGTAGATAACAAATTCGATACCAAATTAGATTATCCATTATATAATTTAGTTGAACTTCTCCTTCCTCTCCCTTATGCTATTTGAGACATTAATAATGGATGCTCTCAAATAGCATAAAAAGGACCATGTAGATCATTGTTCGAGGTCCTGCACCAACCACACTTTTGCGCTCTATCGTCCTAACTGTCCATTCGACACTTGGTTGAAATTATATTTTTTTATAGTTTCTTCAATTTCAATTTTCGCATTGTTTCATTCTAGTTGTATCAAAGACTTCAATTTAGTATTATAAATTTAATTTCATTCCCCGCACTTCAATTTGTCACGTGCTTGTTTTCACTTTTACCTTTTAATTTTGCACTTTAATTTTGCACAGAACCATCGATCGACACACGTTCAAACCTCAATTGCTGTTAAAGAAAAAAGATTCATGCACAATCAAAATATTTACGCTCCCATCCCCTAGGCCGAGAGTTGGCACGCTTGCACATCAGACCTATTATAAGATCAATAGTTATTCAGTTAAACACCAAAATCTTGGCAACGTTTATCAAACCATAAACAATTAATTATTTGATTGATTTTTCAAAAAGTTAAGTTATAAAATGTGAACTATAAAGCAAACGGTTTTTCGTGCAACTCTCTTTTTTTTTACTTCCTAATTTAACAATATAATCGGACAGTCACTTAGTATTGCAATCTAGTAATATTTCTTTTTAATTATTTACTTGATTTTTCAAAAAGTTAAGTTATAAAACGTGAACTATAAAACCAACGGTTTGTCGTGCAACTCTTTTTTTTTTTTTTTTCCTAATTTAACAATATAATTGAACAGCCACTTAGTATTGCAGTCTAGTAATATTTCTTTTTAATTGTTTACTGGATTGATTTTTCAAAAAAGTTTAGTTATAAAATGTGAACTATAAAGCAAATGGTTTTTCGTGCAACTCCCATTTATTTATTTATTTTTCCTAATTTAACAATATAATCGGACAGCTTAGTATTACAGTCTAGTAATATGATTTTATGGGTTGTCCACAAAGAAATGCATAATCAGATTTTGTTGCAGAGCAAGTTAATGCATTTAATAGTTATCAAGGGCAAAGAGATGATGTTCATTCAAATTTTTATAATTCAGGTTGGACAGATCACCCAAATTTAAAATGGGGTGATGAGCAACAAGTTAAACCAACATTCCCACCACCAGTCTAGCAACCTGCCGCACCAGCTAGAGCTCCTTGGGAAATTGCAATTGACAAGTTGGCAGAGGCTACTCGCATCAGCGAACAAAGCAATCAGAACCTACAAAAAATACAGCGGACAATGAACCAAAACATGCATAATATGCAAGCTTCCATAACTAATTTGGAGAGGCAATTTGGGCAGCTAGCAAGTAATATCACTAAAAGAGAACAAGGAAAATTTCCCAGCCAAACGGTTCCAAATCCAAGAGGTACAGAAGATTGTTGTGCAATAAGAACGTTGAGATCTGGAAAGAGATACAACAATCGCGACAAAGAAAAAATTGACAACGAGGACAAAGCCACAAAAAGTGCAGAAAAAAGATGCAGAAATCGTTTGTGGACAGATTTTGAAGATGAATTCAAATCACATTATTACTAACCCATTATGAGATTAAACCCCACTCCTAGTATAAATAATTTCGTTTGTTCCAAACAACATAGTCGGATAACATTAGCATGCAATCGTCTTTTTCTTGAGGAGGATTGCATTAACATGCCTAAATTCCAAAACCACCCGAAAAAAAATAAACACTGGAAAGAAAATTGAACAGATCCAAAGCAGTTATAGAGTACGCAACAAGAATCTAAGAAAACTTAAGTCATAACATCCATACAGCATTTTATCACATCAAAAGGACAGGAGATGGTTTAAACATTTAAGGGTTCAAAGTTTCCTCTACTCAAGCCTATCATATTATGTCTTCTAGTCTTTGTGACCTGGTCCCGATATCAGACGAAAGACCAGTTTACAAACAAGAAACACATGCAGTGAGCCGTCTCCTCTTCGTTCAGCACCTTCCAAGCCACCGCTCTCTCATATGACACCGGTCGCCCCATGCTGGAAAGACAGATGCCACCTGGAAGACATGTGAAACCCTACAAAAGTAGCACAATGAAATCACTACAAAAGCTTATAACTCTATGAATATCGTGTTCTTTATATGGATTCAAACAACCGATTGGGATGTTGAACCATAGCTCGTCTTTAGCACCATAGCACGTTAGTTAAAAATGACATGAAAGAAAGGTATATGATTCAGAGATGTTCTACTACACCTGTTGCATTATTTGGGGGAATTCCGAGCATAGAGTCTTTCGTCCATGGTCATCAAATATCTTTTCCAAAGTTATGTCTTGGAGCGCAACCAAGGTGGTCTCCAGCATGTCGAGCCCTGCCTGGTTTGCAAAGGTGAAAACTGGCAATGCCTGCAAAAGGGGAGTTCCATAGCATATTTGCTTAGAATAAGTAGGCAAGATAAGAACTCAAAGAACGATACACCTTCATTAAGTGTTGTATTGGTTGATTTTTCAAGGTTGGGTAATATGCTCACCTTCAGAGAGCAGCACATAATTGCATCCGAGTGATGCCACAAGGATTTGAGGATGGATTCACTTCTTTCATTGCCAGATTTGAGCAGCTCCACACCTAAATAGCACCTGCAATATCAATAGTATTACAAGCTAAGCCACCTATATGATCATCCATGGTTTCACAGATCAAAGTTTCTTATTCCAACTTGTAACGTTCATTGCAACAGAAGAAAGAATATATAACATGTTGCTGGTGTGTGCCAAAAAAACCATTTTTTATTGTTGCACACTGCATCATATATTTCAGTCCAAATAAAAGGAAGGGGGAAGAGAGAGAGAAAGAGAGAGAGAGAGAGAGAGAGAGAGAGAGAGAGATATAAAACCTGTAACTGTTACAGATCCAACGAGCAAGTGTTTGCGCTTCAGGAGTACCAAGTGGTGACCGAAGACCAGCCTGTGAATTCAAATGTGAAGGAGAGAGAGCTAATGCCACCCTCTGAACTGATGATATAATGCTGCGAACATATTGTCGGGCCATGGATGCTACATGCTCTTGCATGTGGCTCTCACAAGCAAATTCAAATGCTATAGTCATCACAGATCTTACACAACCCGCATTTGCAGAATATTCACTAGATCCTTTATTTCCAGTTGGCCCAATTTCAAGAGCAGAAGCAAGGTCCAAGGTGCGATTTGGACTGGTGGATTCCTGAAACATTTTTCAGAGCACTAATGAACATTTCCATATAAGACGTAGTGCGGTATAAATTCTGACAGATAGCATCACTTGGGAATGGGATTTAGTTTTGAGGCTAACCTTCCCATAATCAAGAGGAATGATGCGAAAACCAGACGGTAGAAGAGGTGCATCATCAGCAAAAGAAGCATCAATGGGAGCGAAAATGAGTTCAGCACAGGAACCCACGGCATTCTCATCCATTCCACTGCACAGCTATTAAAATAAAATGGAAATTAAGCAAGAGAACCAATTGATTAGCCAATACATTGAAATAAAATGGATTTCAAGTCAAACACAATAAAAATAAATAAAAATAAAAAAAAAAGAAACTGCATGCAACTACTTCTTATCCATATCACTTGTCCAAGTTTTCTGCTCTCTCGTCTTTCTTTCCCTAAATACTTTATCACCTATTCACAGGATACTTTGATAGGCACCAAACATGTTTGACATTAAAAAATACACGTAAAGAAAAAAAATCCTAAAGGAACATAATATCGTGCACTCCCAATGTGCACAAAGCGGTAAAAACTAGCTAAAAGCATGTTATGCCTATTATTTGCAAGAAAGGAATCTATCAGGTTAAGAATTAGTCTGTTATTAGGCTTTGACAGTCCAAGTTAAGCTATGAATAAATACCATCATTAACACAATTAGAATAACTGACACTTACTTGCAAAAGAAACATTTCTCTCGGCATCATTGCATCTTCAGGAGAATGGCCAACACCTTCCAATTTAATGACTTCCAAGAACTAATAAGCGCAAAAGAAACGCATTAAACAATTAGAGAACAATATAGAGTTCTATATTTTTTTTTTTTTGGGGGGGGGGGGGGGGGGTGATTATAAACCATTGTAAAACAAGACTTTTTAAATGCAGTAAGTTCCTAGATGTCAACTTGCTTACCTCTTCATGCTCAAGAGTGTGGGCCAGGGGAAGTATAACTTGACCTCCGAAACTTCCAACTCGAGACCCAGCTAAGCTACAAGGCCCGACTTTAACAGCTGCAGCTGAGTAAGCATCAATATTGTTGTCTGCCCATTCTGATCTGTGCTCGCGCAGGAACCGAAGAAGTATAGCAGGGGGTACATTCTGGGAGAAATAGTAGACAACAAACCAGGAAGGTTTAAGAAGACGAGCTCAACATGAAAATTTTCGTCATTGTCCATTTGAAAGGTCACCATGTATACAAATAACAAAAATAACATGCAAGCATATCTTAATGTTTTATTGCTAATCTCCAGTTGATTGAAATGAAAGATGGGAAGCAACCTAACCTGTAACAGCATCGATGCTTTAGCACATAAGACGGAATTAATGACAGCTGGAAATCCATTACCAAAGGACAGGTTTAAGCCCATTAACTTGTCAGGAGACGAGTTTATAAGGATAGTAACATCATCCATGCCATCATTTCCCATCAATGACCACCCCTCATCAGTAAATCCATTAAGTGCCTCATTAAAACCCCTGGAAGAAAATTCCATTAGCTTCCAAGTAGCAAATAACCCTTCTCTGACTGACAAATATATATTGAAACCACCATTATATACCAACCTGCTAAGCCTTTGGCTTAATGCTCGTAGAGCTGCAGGGCGTCTTCCCCAACCTGTGACATTAGATTGGGAAACCTCGTGCGCTATCTGCCTCAGCTGACGTAAAGCCTGAACGTACGTTAGAAGGACTAATTAAAAACTCTATCTCCCCTTTGCCCTCATAGCATGCTTGTGATATACATCTTGTTAGTTTTGAACGCTACAAACAATGTCCAAATATCTACCACCATATGGTCTTACCGCCATTGTCATCTTTTGAGCAAGGACAGCTGATGATTCATACAATGGGCGCAGGACTTCAGGCACGCTACAAGGCTGGTTGATGAAACACATATAAGAGTTACAATTATTGTAATGGATGTATCAGAACAAAACTAAATTGAAGACGATTATCTCATTACGCTTCACGAATAACTTATTAACCTCCAAATCCATATGGTCAACGATATGTATGATTGAACCTCCCCCTTCACAGGGTCGTATAAGGTATCCACTAGGCAGCATTTCTGCTCTAACAAAATGCTGCACTGGAGGCATGGTTGGACCATTCTGAGTGTTTTTCAGAGATCTCATACAAATCTGAGCATTGTACACAACGAGAACAACTTCAGTTAAAGTAGTGAGTGAAGATGTATGCCATATGTATTTACTTGTGTGCCACGAATTGCTCGATCAACAAGATAGTTATTTGGCAATATGAATCAAAATTCACAACTTTGTGACAACATACCACAAGGCTGCCATCCTCTAAAATAGAAGTATAGCGCAACAGCCAGAAATCACAGGCAGGCGCCAAAGTTGTCGGCGCATAGAGCTATATCAGATAATTTAAAAAATTAATAAAATAAAAAATAAGGTGGTAAAAGAATGCTCTAACTTACAATACAAGTAGAACCTACCTGCATGTAGAGCAGCTCAATGGTTCCACCGTTTGCTGTAGGCAATACATTTAAAACATCTACAGCACGGCAATCACGCAACCACAAAGGTAGATCTTTGAGGATCTCCGCAACCTAAACATAATATAGTCAATAGTCAATCATACATTCTCTTAAATTCAAAGGAGGAGAAAACAGACAGAAAAGTCATGTTAACTTACCCTGGTAGGGTCTAGACCCACCAGGCCGCAGGCACGTGCTGCCACTCCAGTGCAACCATGAGAAATAGCAACGATTCCAATGGAATCCGGACCAGGCTGAGATATCCAGAAGAGTTAGCAAGGAAGATTCATATTAAAAAGGCCTAAATTCCCCTTAAAACAGAATAAGCAAAATAAAAAGTGCAGCCTAATGTATTTCATGAGAACCATACAAATAAAAATTGAAGTCATGCTAACTAAATGGCAAGAGTGTAACGAACACCAATAATCGAAATGTACTTTTCCATATTTATAACAATTCAACTACATCTCGGAACGTAAGGATTTTTATTTCTGATATAATTTCATATCATTGAAAAGTCAATGTTTAGAACTATAATTCCACCATCACATTGTTCAGGCATTTCTTCCTCACTTAATCAAATACATATACGAATACTTCAAAAAACAAATATAGCGAGAGAAATACCTTCATTCCAGGCATTTGGACCCACTCAACAGCAGTTCCAGTAGCCTTTGAAAGAAACTCTGCTAAAGTTTCTTCTGCAATGGACAAAAGTCTAGCGAACACAAGCAAACAAAGCACGAAGCCATAAGCCACAAAACACACACAACAACAAAAGCTCCTGTCACAAAGCCCGATAAACTGAAAAGGACTTAACAACAACATCCCACTACTACTAAGTTACTAACCCTGCAGGACTTGCATCCCTTGGCGGATGCTGAGGTGTCAAATGGTGTTGGCCACTCGTCACCACTGATTCACAACTTGTGTCTTTGGTTGCAAGCGTTGTCTGTAACAAAAATAAACAAACTTCACATGTCAATTACATTACCCCATAAATTCAGAAATTACGATAAAAAAAACAATTATAATTCAGGACATTTTTGTTTGCAATGCCTTATTCTAAACTACTCTAATTTACACGGAGGTGCATTCGAACTTAGGCGTAAGGAGTCCGGCCAACCAAATGGCCTAACGCACATCTGAATAATACGCATTACGGTATCTCACGTTGCTCACTAATTGATCTTAAAAGGGAAAATTTCAATCTTGGGTTTTGAATGGTTAATGATTTTAGCTATTCTAAGATGCCAAACGAGAATGTTAAAATTTCAGAGAGACGGACCAGCCGCCCGTCCACTACTAATCAACAACGAAAAGGGTCTCGAATGGTTAATGAATTCTCACCCCCTGGGTATGCTGACGGAAGTAACCATTTTCATACACCAAGTGAGACACCTGCTTCTGCAACCTATCATTTTCTTCCATTAGTAGCTTATTCATAGCAGTGAGCTTCCTGTTGACAGCTTGGAGGCGCGAAGCCTCTTTCCTCTGCTTCTCCCTACATCTGTAAAAACCAAACCACAAACAGACAACCCCACTAACATTAACTTCCTTCCTCAGAAAACAAAGTAAATGCAATGTAATTAAGATTTTTGAACAACTAACTTAGCACAAATAAGGAAACCAAACCCCATGCAACCAAATAAATCCATAATTTATTCAAGATCCAATTTTTGTTTACCTTCTGTTTTGGAACCAGACCTTAATCTGTTTTGGCTCGATGTGGGAGAGAATCGGGCACTCCCGAATAAGCTGTTGGCGACGAATCGAACTGGGTTTGGGGCAATCATGATACAGCCTCTCGAGGGCTTCAACCTGCTCAGGTGTGTACCTAACATACTTGCCATTATCCAATGCATGTTTATTACCATCCTTGCAGGACATAGCCATTTCCAAATTCTCAGCTCAGAAATCACTTCCAACCCACAGAAAATTACACCAAACCCAGAAAACCAAACCACTTTTCAAACCCTCAAAGCTCCAAAACAGACCAAAACGACAACTGGGTCTGCACCCAAATGTACAAACTTGCAGACTTTGATAGCTAATTATTTAGAAATAAATTAAACTTTTCGAGGATAGAGGATGGAGATTAACCGACAAGGGACAGCACTACCCTTAACTGGAACCGAGTTAGCACCAAACACAAAGAAGCTGTACAAATCTTTCGAGATCAGCAACCACAACCGATCTGCTCCCCAAACGACCACTACCCAATAAACGTTTTGAGATGATAAACACGAGTTACTGAGCGAGTGGAATCAGTGAGTGGAACGACTCCTCGTACACCCAGCTGGGTAGACCGATCTCTGTTCTACGGCCTGAGAACCAGAGGAAACGTCACCGTGTCGCCGATCTCGATGGCTTCCATGTCTAACCCACGAGACATTTTCTAGGACTTAAAGGGTTGAAGCAGCATGGTTTGCGTGCGGGATTTGGGTTTTGGAAGCTG
This sequence comes from Pyrus communis, assembly GCF_041283825.1. Lineage (NCBI taxonomy): Eukaryota > Viridiplantae > Streptophyta > Magnoliopsida > Rosales > Rosaceae > Pyrus > Pyrus communis. The sequence goes on from NC_142581.1 coordinate 19,634,841, forward strand.
AAAGTTGGAGGGTTTGGAGCTGGAGTAAGAAGAAGAACAAAAGGTAAACCACTAGCGGTATGTTTTGCTTTGTTTCTCGTTTCGGTTTTGGTTTGCTTTTCTTGTTTTTGCTTTCGGATTCATACAGTTTTGTTGCTGCTGATGATGATATTGTTGGTTTTCATTGGCTCGTCACTTTCGGCTCAGATGAGGAGAGAGGAGAGAGGAGAGAGAGTGTTCCTTGCTCGCTCCACTGTGTAGGAAAATGGAGCTAAAAAAAACTTTTACCTTTGAATATCTTTTTCGTTTTTCTTTCACGCTTCCTGAATGACCAAAATGGCCTTGAACTCAATTCGCGTGATTACTTTTCTTCAATGCCTTTGAATTTTCAGACCAACCAACCACAACAGTAAAAACTAAGATCAAAGTGGGTCAACTGGATGCAACCCCGTATACACTGAGTTCTTGCCAACAACAAACGTATACCATGTTTCTCGTCTAATTATACGTGATCAGTAATTGTGATAAAATGTATTCTGTGTTTTTCGTTTTGGTTTTGATTTGCTTTTCTTGTTTTTACAGTAACTTAAAATTTGAAAGCAAAATCTATTAGTTCTTCGATTTGTTTAAATGTCATTATATGTGACTCATGTAAACTACAGATGTATGTAATGTTCTTTTAACTATTTCTTTACATGTTAGTCATGTGAACTTTGCTGGAAAAAAAAAGTGTTGCATGCAGAGAATTCTTCGTAACAAACAAAGAATAAGCAGCATCAGTTATTATCATTATTTTTTTTCTTTTTGATAATGTGATGTCATTTGAATTTACAATCTCTATTACCAAATCCCAAAAATTAAAATTGAGGTCATGTCAAGAAGTAGGATTTAGAAATTCCAAAAAAAAAAAAAAAAAATTCCCTCCATTAGAGAACCCTTAGAAATATTAAAATTATAGAGTCATCTCTAATGCACCAAAAATTGAAAGTATTAAACTTGGTACAATCTCATTTGCCAGATTATCTAACAAAAATGAGCTAAGAGTTATTAGTTTCACCTGTTATGAACTTAATTATGACTTGTGTCAATAAAATAGGACTTAGAAATACCAAATAAAATTATAAAAATCTCACTCTAGTAGAAAGATGTCATTGACATTTTAAAAAATCATTTTACATTTTTTATACGTGTAATTTTTTTAAATATAAAAAATTGTAAAATGCCTTATTGGAATGTCAATAAATTATTGTGTTATTGTATATATGAATCAAATTGGGTGATTTTTTTTTTTTTAACAAACGATATTATCTGCATTAAGAAGGTATGGTAGGTTAAACATCACAATAGGCTAATGTGATTCAAATTTACTTTTTAGCAATAATCAAACTTAAGACCTCTTATTTATAAATTAAAAAAATATCATTAAATCGTAATACTAAATAGCACCGAATGAATTTTTTTTTTTAAGACACAATTTGAATCAAAGGTCCGGAAGATTTTTTAGGATCTTTCTATTAAAGAGAGTTAGTTAGTATCATTCATGATGGCAATTTGGTCAAAGGAAATATTAGAGGAAGATGTGCAGTCTCTGCAGAGTGAGAGATAATGCGCGCATCAGAGAAGGAGAATAAAAATAAAAAGTAAACAAAAAAAGAGAAAAGCTTTTGAAATACTAAAAAGGCATGGCGAGGCAGCAGAGGACACCATCATTAGCTTTTTGCATGCGTCTCGATTTCAAAGCTAATACCAAAAAAGAAAAAATATTATTACTTGCACACCAGACACACACCAATATTTAAAAAAAAAGTTTTTTTTTCTAATTTTCTGTTTATTTTTTCAGCTTCATTTTGTATTAATTTATTTATTAGGAGGCTACGTCATCATATAACTATGCTATGGAATACATCCTACTACATCATGGTAATATTTATATTTATATATAATAATATCTCGTTGGTATTTGCATTCGTATGCAGTAAAATGCAGAGAATGCTGGCACATTATACTCCCATTGCTGATAAGACATGTGACATTTGAGATGGAAAAAGCAAATGGTGATGGGATGGTGGGTGGAGTCGTGATGTGATGTGTTTGTAGGGACAATAATGTTGCGGACTATTTTGAACTGAATTAGTTTCGAGAATTTAGCTGCATTAGTGTGGTATAAATTAAATATTATAAAAATAATGAAGTGTTAAATGTTGTATCGAATTAAGTTACAGTCTAAATTGTTTTTAAAATTCAAATATTTTTTTATTAATTTTTAATTCATCTTATTAACACGCATTGATATTAATTCATATTTTTTTTGTCTTGACTCACTCTCTCTTCCCTTTCTCTACATTTCCTTTCCTTTCCTTTCGCTTCTTTTCCCTTACTTTCTCTTCTTCACACTGTCTAAAATTGCTCTTGTCAACACATCAGTTAGCGACAACCCCTCTCCTCGCCTTCCACAAAAGCTCATCCTCGTTTAAACCTTTTGTCTCGTTCAAACCTACAAGATCTTTGGAGCCCACCTCCAATTTTGCTTTCTCTTTGCTATCAACCACCATAACTTAAGGGCATGTTTATTGCATCGGACTATCTTGGATTAGATTAGCTTTAAAGATTAAGTTGGATTGCTCTAGAATAGACTAAGCTGGACTAACTTATGGAAGCGTTTGGTGCAATGTCAGAATAAAAAGCAAGATAATTGATAAATTCTAATAATATTATATTAATTTATTTGTATCTTTATTAATATTTTATTCTTAATTCTCTCAATTTTTTTTTCCTTTTTTTTTTTTTTTTTTTTTTGAAAACTCTTCCTCTTCTTTGAAATCCAATTCCACACTTTGAGATCAAATCAAAACCAGCTTCCTACAATTGTATATTAGAACAATATTACAGATCAGATCAAAATCAACTCCCGACAATTTTAAATTCCACAATTTGAGATCAAATCAAAACCAATTCCACAATTAGGCGTCTAAGGCTGCTTACCACATCTTCACTGTCGACGACCTTAAGCTGCTATCAACCCAATCCAAGACCTTCTTCGTCTTCGTCGCCACCGTGGGCGCCGGCGTTCTTGGCCTCCAATATTCCTTCATGGTCGTCGTATTCCTTACCCACCACTGGGTTCACAAGGATTCTGTGATTTGGGTTTCAATAGCTGCCATGTTCCTCACCCACCACTGGGTTCACAAAGATCCCATGATTCGGGTTTGAATGGAGACCATTGATGACGATCTATGCCCACGACGGTCGGAGGTGGTGCAGTTATATGGGTCTTGTTGGAGGAGGAAGAGGCGGAAGATAGTAGAGAAGGAAGACAGTCTTAGCTAGTCCCCTCTTTTTCGAAGGCTCTCGCTAAGAACTTCTGGCGAACTCAATAGTCCACATGAGTCCCCTTTAGTCTCATTAGACATAGTCCCAATATCTAACAAACACTACACTATAGTTCAGTCTAATCCAGTGAGAGTTAAGGAAGCCAAACAAACGCACCCTAAATGTATTACATGCCTAGTTTTTGGAAAATGTGCAGCAACATTAATATTGACCTCACATGGGAAGCTTAATTGTACCACATGCCTAATTTTCCAATGGCCTAGAAATTTGACCTTGTGATAATCACTGCCAGTGACAAGAACTCTAGAAGATTTTCTGCAATTCTTGAGGCAATTCACAGTAGCATTATATGCAACAAATTCCTCTAAGCCATACCCTATGTTAAGGCTAAAATTATCGGAGAATAGGCGTGGGGTGGTGCCTACATCAATCTAAGCCTCAGATCGAGCGAACTTATGAGTGGGTAGTAAACGGATTTTGAGATTTAGGCGGTAGGTGAGGTTGTTGATGCAAAGAGATAGAGCAAGGGAGAAAGAGAAAAGCATACAAAGTAGATGAAGCGAAGGTCTTAGCTGTGAAATCCCATCCACGGATTCAACTCTTCAATAAATTGTATTTCGTTTTCGAGAAATTAATATTATTTTCCTTTAACTTGGAGTTTTGATTACTTAGTTATAAAGTTTGATTTTTTGTAATTAGTCATTAAAAAAATCAATAGACCTTTCGGGGTTACTTTTAGTATTCTAGATTGAGCTCAATCCTACGAGGGCGTAGGCAAAAACCACTCTCGAAACGGAATTGTAACGAATGAATTACGAGCTTTTAAAGGTAGGAGCAAAACAGTAATCTCCCGCTTTCTATATATAGCAACCCAACCTAATCCATTGGGGGAACCGAATATTTTTGGAATGTTAACACGGATAAAGGACCCAACCCGGTGAACCGACTAAACGACGAGACCCAGTTACTTGGCAACTTTTTCAACGCCAAGTTCGACATTTTCTAGTCGTTTAAGTCAAACCTCTAGACTAAGAATCACTCGAGGTGAACCTCGGTTAATCACAGTATGTGATGGATCGAAGGCTTGAAAGTTCAAAATTCTGATGACCGATGATTACACCGTTACTGTTTGAGATTCCATTCATCAGCATTACCATTTAACATCTCATCGCAAAAGTTCTAGCCATTCTAGACTTTCTTAACGAATTTCACCATCCTATGGCCATCTTCACGTTCCGACACATGTATAAATCTTACTCACCTCTTCATGATTTATAATCTGGTATAATTTGAGCCATAATGATGTCGGTCTAAAAAATCATTGAGTCGGGATCATCAGCTACCGCGTGGCGGCAACGTGTGGGGTTGATGACCCATTTTGTCTACTTAGGCTAATTTCTATATTCTGAATGTGGTTTTGACATTCGTTTGATGAGATTTGACTGTTTAACCTTATTTTCATAAAGGTTTACCATGTGGCCTTTGTAGTAAATGAAGATCTGACTGTTGGATCGTCACAAAATTATAGTATGTTGTTGTGCATATTATTAAAGGGCCTTAAGAATTGAAGGATTGAAATCTAATATGCGGATCTTTTGAATTAGAGTACGTATGGTTGTTGATCCTACAGTTAACCACGTTAACCAATGGTTAACTTTTGTGACCATATGCACTATAAGGATGACTCTACCTGTTATTTCGCATTAAGGGGTCACTGTTTACCTAGTTACATTACTTTCATAGGTGGTCTTACTTGGTATCCGTATTGGGGATCCACAGTACTTGATGCTTACACATGGTCCTGCTTTAATCGACATTGTAGGACTATACGCATTTTAGGGGTGGCCTTCGCCTAGTTAATCCGCAGTGAGGGGTCATTGCCTACCTGGTCGCATTATATCTATAAGTGGTTATGCCTGGTTAATCCGCATTGGGCGACCACACTATCGGATGGTTACGTATAATGGTGCTTGGTTAATCCTCATTGGGACCAAACGCATTCTACAGATAAATTGCGTTGAGTGGTTTATAATCCTTTTCCCTATTTGGTTCCATTAAGTGGTCCAAAACCTTATCTTCGTTGGATTTCATTGAGTAGTTTGGAATCCCCCTCCTTATTCTATTTCATTAAGTGGTCCGAAATTGTGTTTTGTGCGAATTGTTTTGAGTGGTCTGAAATCCCTTCCCGTGTCAATTTCATTGAGTGGTCTGGTACCCTACTTTATTTAGATTCCTCTCTTCATTCGATTCTATTGAGTTAGTCTAGAACTAGATCCTTAGAAATCTTTACGGTTATTTTGAGTAAGTTGAATATGGAAACATAGGAATTACAGGCATTAGTCGAACTGTGACGCTCTTGCCCCTAGTTTTCAGCATGATTGTGAACAAAAGATTTGAGAATCTTTGTGAACCGATTTAGAAAGAACAATGGTTGCCTGTGTGATTACTTCGGGATTTCCAACTATTTTATTTATGTTTTATAAAGTATGGTTTTGAATGATTTTTTTATTTGATTGATTGATCAATGTAGTTAAAGATTAATGTTGTCTAATGTGGGTTCATAGAAATGTCATATGTTGTTGATTGTGGCTTTGTTGATGGAAAACATTGTGATGTATGTGAATGATGAAATAATGTGTGAGTGTATCACGCATGTTGGGAGTTGTTGGGAATTCTATGTTTCTTGTCAGCTAATGCCTTGAGAAATTTCAAAGTTTGAAAAAAGGGTGAACTATAAATGGCTTCATCCCATCTTAGGGTACATAGGCAATCTAACACAGAGGTTAGATGCAGCCATCAAATAAAAGAAATGGTTATTGCGTTATTAAACCATTGGTTTATTTTGGTCATGCCTCAGAAGTGAGGCATGATAGTTAAACGGACACACAGGTACTTTCTGACACCACATGTCGATACTGGACATATCTCGAGATCGGGTTGTGACATTAGCAATCCTATGCTTTTTGAGGGCTTGAGCTAAGATCGTCTAGCGAGGTCTTTAGTTGAGGCAAGTCACTAATAATCTCATTCAAGTTAGTCCATATAGGTAGCAAATGCGGGACTACACTAACCCTTAGTTCAGTCTAGTAGAGTGAAGGCTAGTGATGACAAACAAAATTAACGTAAAGGGTTAGCATGCCTTATCTTGGGTAACTCTTCCAAGAAGGGTTCAGGTTAGGATTAGAATTAGTCACAAAAAATAGTAGGATGATGCCACTGAGTGCTCCGGAGTAAAGATACTTTAAATGTTTTAACCATTGGATCTTGATTTTTATATTATTAAACAAAGATCTAACAGTTAAAACATTCAAAATATGAATGCTCTGGACCACTCAAGAAAATCCCCTTTAAATAGTCCAAACACAGAGAATGCTAGAGGTTGGTTAATATAATACAATCTCACATCATAAGATTCATAACAATTTGGTGAAGGTGGTTGGGGGTGGAGGGATGGATACTGATATTTTACATTTTTACTGTTATATATGATTATTGGGTAAGTAGAGAATTGTGTTTTTAGCATTACTTGTAAGAACAAAATAGTACTGACGAGATGTATTCATCTCTAAAGAAGTGATCATGTATACATTTACTTTTACGATAAGAAGAATGTGTGATTACTTTTTTAATGAGTGAATTGCAACTCTCAAATGCCTCATTTGTTACTTGTTAGGGAGAATTTGGCATGATTATTCACTATATTGTAGCATTTTAAAAAAGAAATAGATGACAACTTTATTATTTTGTCTGAGTTTAAGGTTACTCATGAACAAAAAGATATCACTTCTAATTCCCTTAAAATGGTAGAGTTAAAAGGGACAACTTTTCTTCATGAGCAACCTTCAACTTAAACAAAATAAGGAAGTTGTCAACCATTTCTTTATTTAAAGTCAATCATCTCTAACAAACAAAACCAAAAAGTTTACTGATTTTCACTACTTTTTTTTTTCCATCACACGATTAAAATAATCCTTTAAGTATGATTTGTTTGTCACAAGAGAAAAAAAAAAAAAAAACCCCTATTCCATAGAAAGAAAATCAAAGGAAAAACTTATTGACACCAATACTAAATCCAAAGACTAAGGTCAGTAGTGAGGTTGGCAGTTATCTTTCTTGATCTATTTCTTCTCTTCATCTTCATGTTTTTTGTAGTAATTGCTCACTCCTTCTAATGTGAATAGCCTTTTGTAGCGGTTAAGAATTATTGTTTAACAATTGATCTTAGAGCGACAATTGTTGTTAAAATATGAGGTAGTGGTTATGTGGTTGGTGGGTTAGGCAAAAAACTATGAAGAGGAAACTTGACGTTTGCTAGAGGTACTCATAGCATGATTTTTTTAACAATGATTGCAAGATTATTAGGTGACGGTGTTTGTTGGTTTAAAGGAATTCATACTCACTTGTTTTTGTTGTTTGTCTTTTCAGGGACTTCAGGTGATGGTACATTATTTATCTTGTGCGTCTTGATGATGTTGAGTCTGGCTTGTAAGGTTTAGTCTTTGTGAACTTATCATTCATGCATGTTGGTTAGGTGCGGGTCTTCCTATTAGAGTTGTGCCCTAAAAACCAATTTCGTAATATTGGGTAACCAACCCCATATTAATTAATAAATAAATGGGCAAGATTTATTCATTCAAGATTTTGGCTTTACATTAAAGAAATATATTGTGAATGAGTCTATAGGATTTTACGGTATGGAAGCAATGTCCTAAACGAGGTTATAGCAAAGAGACTCGTACTCTATAGTCACTTAGTCCTTAAATAAAGTTTGAGTCTATAGGATTTTAAGGTATGGAAGCAATGTCCTAAAAGAGGTTATAGCAAAGAGACTTGTACTCTATAGTCACTTAGTCCTTAAATAAAGTTCCTAGCCATTTGGAAAGTCAACTAGACATTGACTATCCAAAAAGGCTGATCTACATCACATAAAGGTTAGCATGGTCTCGTGCTACGAGTGTTGGTCACCTAATGGATACACACGTGCTTATTCGTTGGACAAGTTCACTAAACACTGACATACAAGAAGCTTAAACGTATAATTGCTCTCTAGTGCAAGAGGGTAAACCAATTTCCCTACCCACATGGATCTGCTTTCCAAGGCGGGAGGATAAACTTACACTCCGAATATCCAGACATAGATGAGCCGGGCTGCCCTGGTATAACTAAGTGCATAATGGCTTACGATGGGATTCCTAGAAGTAGCCATAATGGTCTTTTTCAAGGCTTAGCTAACTAAAGGATTTTGGGTTTCTTGACTTAATCCGTGGGGAACCAGGCCTCTGAGATAGAGGAGGCACATTACGTAGTACTCCCTATAGACGGCTGCCCTGGAACCCTAAAGCTGCTACTGAGTGCACTAAGGTAGCCTACGGTTTTCGGAAGACTGCCTAAGGCTTGCCATTCGAGCAGTAAAGCCACACTAGACTTATATAACCGCACATTCTTATGAAAGGTTAAACACGCTAGCGTGTATATACGAAGCCTTATCCACTGCCGACATGCTACGTAGTCGATAAGCTTCACATTTGCCAAGTGTGGAATGACCTACACCAAGTCCTAAAGTGTTGTGATACTTGTTACGCAGCCTACGAAATTAGAGAAAGCCAAGGTCAACAACCTAGTGGTTACGCGGACTTAGTAAGTAAGGTGTCCGGTTGCCGACCCTATGGCTAACAACTTTGCAAAGTTCAACACTAACACCTATGGCTACATAGGCTACGCGGCCCGTCTACTTATAGACAAGTAGCACGCCTGCCACTAGTCTATAAAGTCTAAAGGTTAAGGCATGAACAAAAGAAGCAAAGATGGAGAAAAGCGAAGAAAGCAAGTTTGTTAAATTTTCTAGCAAAATTGATAAACGACTAGTAAAGACTGAAGCAGTTCAAGCAAAGCAAAAACAACAAGGAAAACAAAGAAAATCCTAAAAACTACAAAGAAAGTTGCTACTCAGTAGCGGCATCATCCAATGCTTCATCCCCAGCTGCCCTAACTTGGGCACCAACTTCTTTGACTACTTCACCAATGGAAACTTCAAAAGTAAAGGCAAGCACGTCTCCCGGAGAAATAGAGAAGGTTTCGAAGTCTTTCCTAGCAAACTCGAAGTCAGACAGTTTACCAAAGAGATGATATACATAACCCAGCTTGTAGAAATCGACATAACTCTGAACAAGCGAAAACATGAGCCCAGCCTTCTCACCCTTCAGCTACTCGTTTTCCTCGAGCAAACCAACACAGACGCGCTGCAGCTCATCCACTTATTTATTTAAACTTTCGTTGATCTTCAGCGTACCTTGGAGTTCCAACACTTAGGGTTCAAGCCTATCAACGACCTTCTTGAAGTCGATCACTTGGCTATAAGCAGTAATCAAATCTTCATTCTTTGCATAAGTAGCGGAATGAAACTCAGAAATGGCACGCTCAAGATCTTAAATCTCAGGTATGTAACATCCAATCTCCTTTTCTGCACTTTCATACTTAACTTGGATCACATCAAGCCTAGTCTTCAAGTCGACGATCTCTTGGTGAGCTATCTCAAGCTGCAAAGAAGTGAGGGCAGAGGTAGTAGACCATTTTCAAGCGACGAGCTCAAATTCCAACCTCTTGTTCTTTTTAGTAGAATAATAAGCTTCGGATACCACAGCCTTTGCCATATCCTTGGCAGCCTTGGTATTTTTTTTTTTTCAAGGAGCATAGACTCGGCTACCAGAATAGTCGTCTTCTGCATCATGGCAAGTAGGGCAGCCTTCCTATACTCGGTCATATGCTTCGCAAAGGAACTTGGGAAAATAACCCCTATAACGCCATCGACAAACTTGGCATAAGCATCCATGCCTTCAAGCAGACCTGGTTTCAAAAGCGTATAGATCTCAGGAGCTTCCCCAAAAGTAGGCTTAGTGGATTTCTCACAGCTGCCCATGCGAACAGTTTCCTCCTTCTCAGCAAGTGAATCAGTCTCAGTAGCAAAGGAAGGGGGCCTTGGCGCCATTTTAGCAGCAGAATTCACTTTATCGCTTTTCATAATAGCAAGCTTCTCCAAAGGTAAACCAAACTTAGCTCCCAACGAACGTCTTGGTACAGACTTTGGCACTGGGCATGACATGACCTCTACGCTGAGCAATCCCATCAGCAATCATACTAGCCATTCTCGACATGGTAGATGTTACATGCTCAGATCTAGCAGCCTCATTTTTCTTCCCATTAGAATAAGTCATGCCAATCACTGGTCTCTTGACAGCAGGTGGACCCTCATGAGCAGCAGAGGAAATTTTCAATTTTTTCTCAGTCGACATCTCTTGAGCAGGCGGGGAAGATCTCTACTTTCTACCTTCATTCATAATAGGCTCTATGACAGCGATCAGACAAACCAATGCATCCACCTTGATCCTTTTTACCTCATCTTTCAAGAGCAGCCCACCTTTCTCCCGGTGAAGAGGACTAAGCAGCTAACGCAATTCACAGTACTCAGTAAGGGAGCTCAACCCATACTGGCTTTTCCCTCATTTTTTCTCTCAAACCAGTAGGCAGAAGGCCTGCATGCCCAGCATTCCAGCAACCCATGAAGCTTGTGACCTCCTCATTTATCTCAATTGCTTGTCTGGCTCGCATTAGGTCCAAGAGCCCAAAGAACATGAGCCATGTGGCTCACTTAGCATTGCGCCCCAGCACCTCAATCCTCTGCCCCAGTCGCACAAGCTGCCCTTGGCTCTGGCCTAGGTGAGCAGCCCAAGCAGTGGTCTTTGCCACAACACTTCATCGGCCCATGAAGAGCCGACTTTTGGCCACTGCCAGCCGATGTGCCGCACCACCCTGTTGGCTGCCCCACGACAGCACTATCTAAGAAGAAGACAAGGAAAATTAAATTTTTCTTACCCTGGTGCGGCGCGGAGAAGACGAAGAAAGCAACAAAAAACTGTCTTTTGCATGAGCAAGTGTAGAAGATTGCTAGGGGAGAGGGAACAAATATCTTCTAGCTTTCTCTCTCTTGTAGGGTAGAATAAATTGCTCTCTAAAGTTGATTTAATCATTTACTTAAGGTAGACTTAAATAGACTTTAGAAGTGATTTATTTCCCTTTCCTAAAAGGATCTAATTTCCAATTAAAGAAGGAATCTACATCAAAATAGGAAACAATCCGATGTTTCCTAAAACAAGAAAATCTCTACACTTGCTGCCTTTTCCTGCAAGCAACCCAACAGGTGCGGCGGCATTTGTGGAGCAAATGATAATCGAAAAGAATATGGAGGCGACACATGGATTCTAGGGTGAAAATGACAAAATTACCCTCGAGGAATACCAGAACTTCTACGCACAAGCAATGGACAATCATGACTCAATCAAGGTTAAAAATGCTAAAAATAGGTAATTATTCAAATCCTATTTCATCATCCTCATCAAATCTTCTCCACAAGGTAACCCCCAAATCATTCCTTTCAAATTATATTAATTAGCCAATTAATTGATTTATTACTCAATTAATTTATTAATTAGCTAACAAATTATGAATCACACCCAAAAAACCATCCAAGTGGCTGGTCCCTATCCTCCCAAAGGGGCCGGCCATACCCCTATAAATACTACCTCATTTTCTCCATAACTCAATTCTAACTCTCTTGCAAAATTCTCTAAATTCTTCAAATATTTTTCCCTCAAAATTCTAACTTTGGCATGAGAGGTTCTTCGGCCAAAGCTCCCCATTCATCATGGGTGCTTGAGGCTCTTGGCCTTGACCTAATGTGTTATTTGTTTTGTAGGTGCAATTTTGTCCAAGAAGAAGAAGACGAAAATTTGCATCCACAATAGTATCCTAGAAAGTTCTTGTTTCACAATGTTGAAACAATAGTAATGTTGAATAACTCACTACTACGTTTTACTATTTTTCGCGATGAACAAAAGTTGGTCGTGCAAAGTGTACTTTCGTCTCACAAACTTCAGCGCAACAGAAACTTCGTAGCGCAAAGATCGTAAAGAAAGACTTTGCGCAAATTGGTCGCATTAACACGGTGCGACGATTTAGCCTTCGTCGCACAAAATTTTTAGGAACAAATGTTTTTGCATAAAGTACCAGAATACATGCGTGGGACGACTATTATTCGTCTCTCTAAACTTTGCATGACAACAATTTATTATTGCACGACGAAACCTGGCTTGTCGCCTGAGTTTTGTGAGACGAAGGTTTTTGTTGCACAAAAATAAAAATAAAAAAAATTTTAAAATTAATTTTACATTATGTTTTTTTTTATTATGTAATAAAAATAAATTGCTTTTTTTTTGTGGTAATAAAATTAAATTGTAATTAAAAAATGTAATGAAGAGAAAAATAATATATTAAATTAATATAAATATATGTACTATGTACAAGAAAAATGTTTAAAAAGTAAGGAAGTAAAAACTAAGAAAATAATGTAGCATAATTTATGTGGTCGTCATGCGGAGGCGGCTGGAAGGTCTCGAGAGGTTGAGACGTCGAAGGGGTAGAAGTTGAATGCGCAGAGGTGTGGCCTTGCTTGGGTTGGAGGGGCTCGGAGGTCGACAAGGGATGAAGATCCAGGTGCCGGACTGATTGAGAACCTATACAATCTGTGACATCTAGCTCCTATATAAGGCGAGCTCAGTCCAAAGGTCGCCCACCTCTGTTGTCAAAGTTGTCACCTAACTTTTTGACCACGATGATGAAGGGACTTTAGGTTCCCGCTGTCGGGCATTCCCCATCCCCCTACAATATGTCATCGGCCTTTGCCCGAGAGTCTGATCCAAGGTTTCCATAACGATATGAAACCTCGCATCTTGTGGGGGATCCACAGACTCGAGCGGAGTATCAGGAGGAAGTTGGGAGGTGAACTCCTGAAGAACAAACTGCCTCTTCTCCATCATCGTCGCATGTGTAATATAACATCAAATATTAATTATAACATTCATATAATAACCATGAAACTTGAATGCGTAAGATAATTAAAATTGAAGAATACTTACATGAAGAGACTCGCCCAACTCATCCCCGGGTCGAACATAAACGTCGCTAATGACATCGATCTCTGGGAATTTTGAACCCCCCTGAATAGAACAAGAGAAGAAAAATGTTAGTACGAAAAAAAAAAATATTAATGACATATTAAAAATTGAATAAGAAAAACATTATTATTACTCGCCGCCACGCTTCCATTTTATATGAGAAGGGCCTCGAACCTGAATAGTGGAGAAGAGTCTTCTTGTACCTATTGCCCTTGTTGGCTGTCACCTTCTTCTGTTATACAAAAAATAAATGTATTAGTTCAAATTTAAAAGAAATATAAAAAAAATCAATAAATATTAGTAAGAAACGTATAATAATTTTAAACTTAATATAAAAAAAAAATACCACGTAGTCGGGCTCTTGAAAATGATTGCTGAGCCACACTCAATTATCCTTCTAACCCTCAAACTCCTTCGGGCAACCCTCCTCAAGAACGACCTACGGATCTTCAAATGTCTCAAAATATTGGTGCAAGTCACTCTTCCACTGCTTGTACCGTTCAGAGAAAAGCCTATTAATGTACTCCAACATATCATCGTTCATGTCCTCGAAATTGTAGTTCGTCTGCAATGTAACAAATTAATTACTTACATTAAGTAATATAAATACATAGAAGTTGAAGAAAAAGCAATTAAAAGGTAGGATACTTACCGATAACTATGCGCGCACCTTGTTCCTCACCTCGTCTGGCATCACCTTCCAAGACTTCCATTGCATAGGGTAATAGGTCCAAACGACATGACCAATGTTGTGGGCCAATGCGCTATGCTGCTCCGCCGTTGGTGCAGCCCGATGTCGCTCGTCATATCCGAGGGTGATACGTCCATTGGTCACCTGGGTGATCTTCACCGTCTTCAACTGGCGACAAGGTCCCTGTGTGTTTTTCTTAGCTGCAAAGAAATATAAAATTAACGTTAACCCTAAACTAATAACAAATCCTACTAAAATTTTGGCATAACGTCCCTATAAATGACATAACTTAACAAACTTAACCTAAAATAACAAAACTAAGTTAACCAAATTCTTATCATATTTCATAATTGGTATTCCTTATAAGGTTTGTACTTTTGGATACCATTTTAGCCTTTATCTCAACTACAGTTGGCATTTTAGGGATCTAAAAAGCTAGAATGACTGCTAACAAGTTGATTATATATAATAAGAAAGAAATTATTGTACCTTTGAAAAGACTCTAATTTGAACTATTTATGCTCAAGATAAACGGAAACAAAAAAGAATAAGTGTGCAAGAGCAACTCTGAAAATTCCATAACAAATTTCTCTGCAAGAAGCTAAGAGAAAAAAAAGGGGGGGGGGGGGGAAGTCCCACATTCCAACAAACCCCAGAAAACAAGTTATACATAGCACCAACATCATCAATTTTGAATATAGAAACTGACCAACAAGTTCAATCAAGTAAAAAATCAAAACTTTACTTTGTGATGCAATGTAAATGGGATTGGTATCTCTTACCATACCAATGCATAACCATGTCAATAACATATACAATTGTATTGACAATAATTTTCATTTTTTTTTTCTATGTTCCTCCACAATATTTGCCATACCTATTTGAATGTATGAACAAAGATATATTGTGATATGCAACAAAATTTAAATAGTTATAGGATATGTTACTTTATGTTTTAACCAAAAGTTATATATATGTAACACAAGGTTTTTGAGGTGGTGCAACCAAAAAACAAATGAGGCAAAAATAAACAGATAAAATGAGAGGAACATAATCAATGATGGTGCTCTAAGCTGCATCCCACTTTAACTACAAACCTCATTAAACCGGCAAGGCACAATATAGAAAAAAAAAAACAGTTATCAACGTGTGGGGCGTTATTAAACTTTACCTTGTTGTGACCCTGAGGCATCAGTAATGGATGCCGATGGTGTGTCGGGTGTGTGGGGGCAGCGGTGACCACATCTAGCGCTAACAGGTAGCACCACTAATGAGACTAATAACGTCGGCGCTTGGGAGACCCTAGGACCAACCGGCAAGTGGTTCATTTTTGCAAGAGTAGTGGCAACTGACGGATGAGTTGGGGGAGGTGAACGGGGTGCAGTCGTCACCTTTGTACAACTTCTAATAAGGTTTGACATCTGCATAATTAGGGGAAATTTTTTTTTAGTAACTATACATCTGCACAAACATATCCTTTAACATGCCTAATTCTGTGGCATATCACTCACACCAACCCCATAAAAGCATCTTGACCTATATGCATTTCATTAAAGGAAGAACAAAAAATCAATCCACTTACCTATATGCATTTCATTGAAGGAGAAACAAGAACATTCCCAAATAATATCACCGACGTATTTAATGTAAGTCCCAAAAGGTAAGTCAATACAAGGTCATTGTTTGTTCTAATAAACCCACATTCTCTACTTGCCTTATATAATAAACATGTATATATACACACACATTAACAAACAACATCAACATAAAATCAACTAATTAATCTGTACAGTACCCACATATTCCAGTAAATTGTGCCTTTATATCAAAGTACCCAAAAATTAACTAATTAATCCCTAAATTCTCAACACACAGTTTGTAATTTAACTAATTAATCCCATAATATCAATGTCTCTCCATCCCATAAAACATTTCATCTCCCATAATTTAACATGATATCAATGTCTCTTCATCCCATAAAACATTTCATCTCCCATCAAGTTTCAGGAGGAGAGGGAAAGAAATAAACTTGAGTTTTATTTTACATGTATATATATAATATAATCACTATATATATAAAATCAATATATATAGAAGAAATTGGTGTAGTTTGTCGTCGTCAATAAAATCATTCTAAAGCAACAGTGTATTGACAAAGGGTTTGCGAAAGCTGTCATTAGATTGATGGACATTTGTGCCTCTGACTATGTTGTGTAGGTTTGACTTCAATCCTCAATTCTCATCATTTTATAATAGTAGTTGTTGCAGTCCTAAGTAGGTTAGAAATATAACGTTGTAAATTCTTGAAAATTCTTATGAGATTGTACAAAATCTTAATTTTTAGATAGTATCCTAAAAATAATCTTCGGTTAAAAATGTAGTACCTGTTGGGTCAAGATTTTATGTTTCCTACTATTAAAAATAGAGGCACAATATGAATTACATCAAACTCTCTCTCTCTTCTCCTTGTTGACACACCCTCTATTTCCATCACTATATTCATCAGTTAAATAGACTGTACAACACAAGTTTAATTTTTCTTCGTGGTACAGATGTTAATTTGGATGATAGAAGTTGATTACTTGGTTTTTGACTTGGATAAGAAGATTTGGATAAAGAGTTAGTTAGAGGTGGTAAGGATTATTGATCAATGGATTTAGTTGATAAATTACAAGTTAACTAACAAGTTTGGAGCAAGAGTTTCTAGATACAATAGCTTATAAGTTCAACATTACCAAAATTGTAAACCCTAGTCCCCAAATTGTAAACCCTAAAAATTGAAAAATTAGAACCCTAATTCAAAGCAACCATTAAATCAAAGCACTTATCAAATCAAAGCATCTATTCAAAACATTATAACCCTAATTGAATAACCCTAATTCCTAAATTGACTAGAGTTAAGTAAAATGAAATTTACCTCAGAGGGAGAGCGTTGTTGGAGAAGGAAGAGATAGGGTTGTCAGGGGAGGAAGAGAGATGGCTGTTGGTGGAGGAAAAAAAAAAGGGTGCTAGAGGAGGAAGAGAGAGTGTTGCCGGATGAGGAAGAGACAATGCAAGGGAAAATTGAGGGAGATGGCCGTCGAAGGGATAGTTTACAGCGGGGAGAGGTGAGGGGAAAGTAGGAAAGTGATTGCGATGTTAGTTTAATCCCTAGGTTATTGTGCGACGAACAGAAGATATTCGCCACGCAATAAATTCAAATTTTCACGAAATTATTTTCGTGCGTGCACAATTTTTAGCTGTTAACGCGACGAACATTAATTAATTGTCGTGCAAATGACATTTGCGCGACAAATAATAATTTGTTTGTTGCGAAAAGAGCTGAAAATTTAATTTACCCGGGTAAATTTTTTTCAAATTTATATTTATTGAAATAAAACCAATTTATTTATGACATAAGCTAATTAAATTACAAAAAATTTCATTTACTATGTTGTATATGGCAAGTCGCAAATAAATTGCATTATTCATCATCTGAACTATAATAACTTTCACTGTTGTCGCTATCATCACTTTTGGTCTCCCAATCCTCTTCCTCCATAACTATGTCACCGTCGTTGTTTGGGCCCAGTTCAACATCGTTTCTCGAAAGATCATCGAGGTCAATTGTAATTGACTTAATCGGTATTTCGATTGAAGATACTCCTTGTATCTGAAACGGTTCTTGGATAAGATTTGTATCTCGAAGTGTTTCCGCATCATTTTCCATTGAAGATTGTAAACGTTGGTCAGCGATGTTATCGACGTCATAGTCAGTTGGGTCTTGTTCTGGTATAGCATACATGTTCCTATGATCCATCTTTTGAACAACTTTCCAACCTCTCCCGGCTTTAGGGTCATCTAGATACACAATCTATTTTGCCATGTTTGCCAAAATGTAAGGGTCGTCATCGTACCAAGTTATATTAATGTTCACAGATAGTAAGCCATGGTCGATTTTAACATTTCCCCGCCTATTTGGGTTTGTATCAAACCATCAGCACTTAAACATGATCACTTGGTATCGGTCTTTGTAAAGCAATTACACGACAGTTGTTAGTTTGCCATAGAAATCAATGTTTGTACTTTCACCTCCACCTGGGACATGGACACCGTTGTTTTGCGTACACAACTTGTCATCTCGTGCAGTTCCCAAAAACTTGATGCCGTTAACATGGCAACCCAAGAACAATTCAGCGCGAATCGAGGCGAATGCCAAGTTATATAACTCTTCATTGTAAATGGGGGAATTCGATGCTTTCAATTTTTTCACCTAATATTTTACAAAAACATACACATGTTAGTTTGAGAAAATTAAATACTACAATATATATGTCAAATACAAAACACTTATAACTTACATATTCGAGAAACCAATGTGGAAACAATTGTCGGTGTTTCTTGGCATACAAGTGTGATGGATGTTCTCGCTTCATCATCTCTTCATGCTCATCTAAGTATGCCATTATCTCATCACAATTGTTTAGTATGAACCAATGTGCTACCTCTATGTCATTTCTGGAAAACGACTATCCTCGTACAGGATCTCCAAAAGGTCATGCGCTTTGGCCAAAAATAGAAAGTTTCTCCTTTCTCACACCCCTATCATTATTGTGCTGAGGACAATTGAAAGCCATCTCAACATCTTTTAAATACATTCCATAGAAAGTAAACGACTCATATTGAACCCAAGCCTCTATAATTGATCCTTTAGGCTTCACCCTGTTGCGTACATTTTTTTTCAGCTCGCTGAGAAGCTTGCCAAAATAAAACAATACGATACAAATTAGTAAGCGTGGGCTAATGATGCATAAACAAATGATGAGGATTATATACCTTTCTATTAGATACATCCAGCGATAGTTGACAGGACCAGCAAGCAATGTCTCTTCGGGCAAATGAACCATCACGTGGATCATACTTATGAAGAAAGCTGGAGGGAATATCATCTCAAACTTGCATAGGACTTGGACAATGTCATGGCGCAACTGATTAATGTTCGTCTTTTGCAACGTTCTTGCCTTTAGTTGGGAAAAAAAATCTGGACAACAACATGATTGGCTTCACTACATCTTACGACAATAGGTGTCAATATCCACAAGAAGTAGGTGTTGCATAAACACATTGCAGTCATGGCTCTTTAGTCCAGCAAATTTACCCCCGTTAACATTCACTCAACACGCGATATTAGAAGCATACCCATCAGAAAACTTTACAGATGATACAAACTTCAAAAACTCTTTTTTGTCATTCGATTTCATGGAATAAAATGCAAGATCCCTTTTGGCTTTATCATTGTTCCTATTCATCCATAAACCCCTCCATATGCCCATTATTTCCAAATCAAGATAAGCTTTGATCGTGTTCTTTGTCTTGCCCTCGATATCTAGAATGGCGCCCACCAATGTGTCGAAGACATTTTTCTCAACATGCATAATGTCAAGGTTATGTCTCAATTTTAGTTTTGACCAATACGGAAGCTCAAAAAACATAGGCTTGTGTGTGTTGTTCATATGTGTAGAAGGTCTGATCCGACTTATTGTTTTCCCGAACAGAACAAAATCCAAACGGTTAAGCTGTTCCAAAATCTGATCACTGGACCATTCTCTAGGTCTAAGGTGATGCTCTATGTTCCCGTCGAACTCTTTATCCTTTTCCCGCCACTCGTGGTCCCATAGCAACCATCTCCGATGACCAAGGTAACAAACTTTTTCGACATGCCAACCAGGTGTTACATCATCCTTGCATACATGGCATGCCATATAACCCTTAGTGCTCCACACAGAAACCATTGCATATGCAGGGAAATCATTCACAGTTCACATAACTGCTACCCGCAAAGTGAACATCTTCCTAGTGGACTTATCGTACATGCGTACATCGTTTATCCATAAATCCTTTAGCTCATCAACCAACGGCCTTAAGTAAACATCAATTGACCTGCCAAGATCCTCAGTTATCAAAAGAGTCATCATCATGTATTCTTTTTTCATGCATTTCCAAGGCGGCAAATTATATGGGAATACGAAAATCGGCCAAGTGTTGGTCTAGAACCCCGAACGGATTGAATCCATCAGTGGCAAGTCCCAATCTAACATTCCGGGGATTAACATCAAACTTGGGGAATGTTCGATCGAACTCTTTCCATGCCTTCCCATATGCAGGATGCCTCATCACATCATCGTCTACCCGTTTTTCCTGATGCCATCTCATGTATGTGGCAGTATGACTTTTTGTGGGATCTCAGTCGTTCTATTATGAGATATCATTTTGAACCTTGACTCATTGTAGTAACAACTATTTATCAAGAGTTCTGCTTTTGAGATAATCCTCTTAGCATTTCTCAACAAGCTTTTTACACATAAATTAATAACAAGAAGAACAATATTAATGAAAGTCAAACAAATAAGCCAACCCAAAAAAGTATGATATCCAATAATAAATGCAAAACTAGTAAGTGTAGATTTTCTGAGCAAGAAACTAAGCATCACTCATTAACTTTAAAGTTCATACATTTATTGGTAGGTCAATGCTAATGATGCTATAAATTCCAGAAATTTTCTCAGCCCTTGATTCACAAAGAGGTTCAGAGAGAAAAAGCAGTAGTGTTTTAGAGCCTAAGAAGAAAACGGTTACTGGGAGACTTGTGATTATTGTTGGACTGATGCTGTTGATACTTGCAGCAGTCGAAGGGAAAAAAGTTCCATTGGTTTTCAAAGATTGCTATAGGAAATGCTATTCGAAGTGCAATATGACTTGGCCTCTTTGGTGTGCCTCCCTTTGTGTAGGGAAATGCAAGCACGAAATGTCAATACTGAATAATCTTTGCAACTGTACTTATAGTTGCTTAAAGTTTATGTACAAATGTGGGTTGGCCTCTTTGGTGTGCCTCTCTGTACTCTTATGTTTATAGTTATATTTGCAAATACATTTGCTCATGATTGCATGCACCAAAAACATTCATTTGGTAGCTAGTTTATTGTTTTAGTTCTTTCACGATTCAGTATACATTTGCACAATAAAATGATTTATTTATATTACAGATCCAGAGAAAGTGCAACATTGCGTGATGAATTGCTCGAAGTTGTGCAACAAAAATAAGTACTAGGCCATTAAAACAAGCTTTTGTACTAGGCCAAAGAGCCATTCATCAGAAGGAAAGGCAATTATCTTTTCTTTTTACCAAAGAAAAGCAATTATGTATATGTTTGGTTCCTAATAAAAAAAAGGTTACTATATGATGTCAAATGTTAACACAGTCACTAGTAGAAAAAACAGTTTGCACGACGAAATATATTTCATCTCACAAGACGTACTTGTAAGACATAAAAACAAATTCGTTGCGCAAAAAAAAAAAGGATAAGAAAAAAAGAAAAATTTGCGTGACGACTAACCGTTGTCATCGCTTAAAGTCAGCAAGAAAATGCAGGGTAATTTTTTTTTTTTTGGCGTGAAGAACTTGAGCGACGAAGGTGGGCCTTTGCACGACCAATTGTTTATCATGCAAGTTCCTGTCAGTTTTGACCATTTATTGCAAGTGAATCAAAGGAATTAATAGGGCATTTAATACCGATGTTTGCGCAACAAATACTTCGTCGCGCATAGATCCAAACTTTCCTATAAATAGGTGCTTCTGCTGTCATTTTTCTTTATAATTCTGTTATTCTTTCGTGCTGGGATGGCGGATAAAAAGAAGGATGAGAGTGTGCGACACCAACCCGCATGATTTGAGGGATCATTTTGAGTTTGCGCATGCGATTGCTGTAGCCATGGGGAATAATTGTCCCATTGCTGAGTGAAGTTCTTGGGAAGATGTGCCCGGGAATGTGAAGAAGGCCGTGATGGATGAACTATTAGTAAGTATATTGTTGACGGATCAATAATTAAGTTTGTGATATTTTTAGTTATATGTTGGAATTAATTACTTGCATATACGTGTAACAGTGTAAGTATACTCTTGATGATAATACGAACGAATAGTTGATAGATGGTGTGTTGGAGGGAGTTACAATCGGTGGCGTTATGAAGTCTTGCAGAATGGACCAGGACCATCCAAATAGTAGTTTTAAATTTATGTTTTGTATGACAATATTTTAATTGAAGGTTTTTTTTTTTTTTTTTTTTTTTTTAAGTTATGTATTTGGACTTAATTATGTTTTAATTCATGTTTGGTTATTTAAAGAATTGAATGGTTTATGGTATTAATTATTTTTAGAATAAATATTTAAGGTAATATTAATTTTAGAATAAAAATTTAAGGCAATATTAATATTGATTGTAATTATAAAGTTTACGTAAACTTAATAATGACAATTGATAATGTTGTTGCAAAAACTATTGCGCGACGAAGTTGTCGTCACTAAAGATCACTTTGCGCGACAAAAATCTTTTTTCGTTGCGCAATAAAAAAGGTAAATTTGAGTTCAACCATCCTATTTATTGCGCAGTTTTGTCTTGTTTGCACGACGAAATAGATTATTGCCTAACCAATGTGTTCGTCACGCAAAGCCTTCCTATTGTTATATAAACACAGTTTCAGAACCCTAATTTCAAAACTTTTTTGTTTCAAAAACCATGGTCGATTTTGGAGAAGGTTCTAGCAAAAAGAAAGTTGTGTGAATTGAGAGGTATCAACGAAAGCAAGTGCCGTACTTTGTAGAGAAAGGTTAGGATGGGCTGTACGCGAAACTTATTTATGACATTGGCAATTTAGTGCAGTGGGAATGTTTTGTTGAGTTTGAGTCTTGGAAAAATATGCCTGAGGAGTTGAAGAAGTCTATGCTAGGGGTGTCACATCCCAGACTCCAACCTCTCGGATATTGTCCGCTTTGGCATTCTGGGCCTGGACTATGTCGCAGCCACCCAGCTACCGCACGGTTTTGTTCTTGTGGACCGTAGTCCACAAAAGGCCTCTCTGAAGTTAAAGCTCTGGGCATGGATATATAAGGCCCAAAGACCACGCCCTCACGGGCGATGTGGGATACTACAATCCACCCCCCTTAGGGAGCCCGACGTCCTCGTCGGCACACCACGGCCGTGAGTCTGGCTCTGATACCAAATTGTCACATCCCGGTCTCCCACCTTGAAGATATTGTCCGCTTTGGCATTCCCTCTGGACTATGTCGCAGCAGAGCTACCGCACGGTTTTGTTCTTGTGGCCGAGTGTTAGTCCGCAGACCACATCTCCCACCACAAAAGGCCTCTTCAAAGTTGAAGCACCAGGCATGGATATATAAGGCCCAAAGACCACGCCCTCACGGGCGATGTGGGATACTACAAGGGGAGTTATCGGTAAGTTTGTATGAAATAATGTATATTTATTTTTGTTAAAATGAAGTATTTTTGAAATTACTAATTTATTGTTATTGGCATTAATGTAGGTGCATTGGGATGTTGATGAAAAACCAATGAGAAGCAGTAGAAGCATCTGGATGAGCTTTTTAGGCAACGTTTTCGACAGTGGAAGTTTGATGTGCTGCGGAATGTGAAGGTGGGGGAGGCTTGAAGTTGAACTGATAAAAATAAAAAAAAATTTTAAATAAGATTTTGTGAACCGTATACTTATCTTAATAAATAAATTTATGTTATATGAATGAGTATTTAATATTTACATTAATTATAATTTGTGTTTGAGATAGTAAATTAGTTTTGGTAATTAATTTAATGTTTAGTTAGATTTGAGTTTATACCTTAGATTAAAACAAAAATTTACATTACATAAAAAGAAAACCAAAAAATTAAAAAAAAAATAACTTATAAAATATACAAAATAAAATAAAAAAAAGGTTTACTTGCGCAACGAAAGCTCGCAAAGGGTATTTGCAGAACGAACACATTATCCGTCGTGCAAAATTTTCGTCCAAAAGTTAACTTTATTATTAAGGATTCAGATAGTGCAGACTGCAAAGGCTGCACAGTTGAAAAGAATAAATTATTATGTAAGGAAATAAAATAAAAAAATGGTAAACTTGAGCAACGAATACTTTATTTTTGTTGCGCAAATTTCCTTTAAGCGACGAATATGTTTTTAGTCGAGCAAATATTCTTTGCGCGACGAAAGGTGTATTGTCGCACAAAATAATTCGGCCAAGCGTGAAAATTATAATTTGGATTGAGCTTGTGTAGAGGCAAACTGCACAAAAATTGCAAATTTAGCCTCTGCACTCATCCCACTCGGTTTTGCCCAATTCAACATCTGTCATATCTATTTTCTCTCAATTTCATCATCTAAAACTCCCTCCATCTTATTTTCTAGGTTGAACGAGCTATCTTGGTCTGTCTGGTAAGCATTTTTTTTTTTTTTTTTTTTTGGTTTTTTGTTAGGGAAAGGTATTAATGTTTGTTAGGGAAAGGTATTAATGTAAATTGACACTAACACCATGAATTTTGTTGTTTATAGGGATATTGTGTGTGATTTACGAATTGATGGAGAACGATTGAGAAGGTTTTTTCTTCGTTATATATATTTTTTAAATATCAAATTAATTAAATTATGTTGAACTTATGTTGTTATGTTTATATTGTGTTGTGAAATTATATTTATATTATGTTGTGAAATTTGTACGTGACGTACAAATTTGTGTTGTGATACGGAGTTAATTGAAATTAACTTTGTACTTGTTTTTTATTTTTAGTAAAACTTAGTTTCCCGTTCGAGGATTAGTTGGATTTCGCACATAGATGTGAAAGCATGACTGCAGTCCAATTAATTCTTGAATTGTCCCATTATTTTGACAGTTTGGGAATGCACAGTTATGACGCGTAGTTTATGGTTGAAGGATTAGGTTTTGGTTGTGGAGATTTTGATGTCATCTCTGTACGTTCTTTGGGTTGTGCACTTGAAGAACTGTATCAAGATGCTACCAAAATTCATCCACGTCGAAATCTAATCTGATGTAGCCGTAAATTACGTGGCATGACTATGCATTCCTAAAATGGGATAGGGCCCTTATCGGAGGCATAGGTGACATTATCATTTTGTATGAAGTTGTTGTGATTATTGTGTTGTTATTGTGGTTCCAGGAATTATGGACAGGACGTGGATACAGAACCTGAATAGACACGCGGACGAATACTTGGATGAAACCGATGATTTTATTAACTTTGCACGTACACACAACCCGGGTGCAGCTAGAATCTGGTGTCCTTGTAGGAGGTGTAACAACACGTTAAGGGAGACAATTGAAAATGTTCGATTTCATTTAGTAAGGAATGGAATGATTGAGACATATAATACTTGGAACCATCATGGGGAACAATTAGACAATGCTTCGTCTTCAAATGCCACAACAGTGGACAATGTTGAACCTATTGTGGATTTTAATGAACAAGTCATGGATATTATAAATGATGCCTTTCCATTTGCATCGACAAACACCAATCAGGAAGGGGAAGATGACATGCCAACACCAATAATAACTAATATAACAGAAATATAGTTAAGATGGGTATTATTATAATTGGGTTATATGGCTTTATAAGGGATTGTATAGCTATCATTTCCTTAAGTTGAGTTGTAAGCATTTTATCTAACAAATCAATACAATCTTTCTTGTTGCTCTTTGTCATCCTCCTCCTTCTCTGTTTAAATTCTTCATCTTTGCAATGTAGTTAATATGGTATCGGAGCCACTAGGCTCACGCCATGGATTTTGGTGGTTCCACTTCTCATTAGTTTCGTCTAGGTTTTTTTTTTTTTTTTTTTTTTTGGTGCTTTCGCAATCGTCTAGTTCGGGTAAATTTTCGTTCTGGGTTGTGATCAGAGATCATCGGTGATATGATATCTTGGTCTTTGGAGTTGTGGCGAATTTTTCTTTGCTGTAAGCTTGAATCTTGATCATTTGGGCTAAATTAGAAGTGGGAACTTCTTGATTCTTGAATTTGGGAAAGGAAAATTTTCTAGGAAAACGTCGGATTCTGGGAAAGGAAAAACATCAGCTTCTGGGTAAGTGTTCCATTCCGTTGAAGGAAAGTATGATCGTTATGTTCCTGGGTTGGAGGAAAGTACGACGGTGGCAGCCTCTCTCAAGTGCCGATTCTGAATTCTGCAAGTATAAGATGGGTCCAGACCAACATTCTGGTTTGATTTCGCCAAATGAATTCTACATTGGCGCTTAGAAGGATGGTTCTGTTTGGAGAACCAACAAGTTTATTGATGTTTGCACAGGGTTGATGGTTACGCTTGCTGATGGCGGCGACGAGCATTGCGGCATAATAGCGTATGCTTGTTGAGAAATTTTCCAAATGTTTTCGCTTTTTGTGATATTTTAATGGAATTGGCTGTGAAACAATTTGGGTATTGCAAATTTTTTTTTTTTTGTTTTTTTTTGGTGGTTGTTTGTTCAAGATTGCAAATCTTAGAAGCTCTTCAGGTTATGATTCTGTGCTCTCTAACTATTTGAAGGAATGGGTCAATGAATTCTTTGATCTCAACTCTGTTCTTTGGTATGGAAGAAAGATCAGACATGGGTGCAGTCCAGGTGTTTGTCGAATTACCCAACTCAAAAGTTTCATGTGAAGGTTATATTTGGTTTCTTGGTTATATTTGGTGTTAGTCTCTGGAAAGATTTAGGAAGATCTCAGGAGTGTCATTCTCCTTGGTTAATATTGGTGTTAGTATCTAGGAAGATTTAGGAAGCTATCAGGAGTGTTAATTTCACTGGTTGATTTGGTTTCTTGGAGTGTCATTCTCCTTGGTTAATTCGGTTTCTTGGAATGTCATTCTCCTTGGTAGATTTAGTTTCTTGGAGTGTCATTCTCCTTAGTTGATTTGGTGCCAGTCTCTGTCAAGATTTAGGAGGGATAATTTGCATATACAGTGAGTGTGTTACTATGGCTTCTCAGTTCACAGTCGAAAACTTGTTGGGTACATTCAGACCAATACCAAATTTGATTGTATTGCTAAGCTCATTAATAATCAGGAAAGACTTGCAATCTTGCAGATTCAAGTACAATGAGAATTCGATCCTGCTCTGGATGTAATACTACTTGGTTGTGACAACTTGGGAAAGTAAGCACAGTGGGCACTGTCTCATCCCACCATAACGTCGCAAACAGTCTTTTTCAGCTGAAGAACCTGTTTCTAAAGCAGATTCACTGGATACTGCTCTTTAAGCTTATGCTCTTCAATGGAACTTGAGCACTGATAACCCATTTCTGATTCTTAGATACCGGAAATTTGCTCCTTTCTTTTTTGGAATATGAAAAACTCGTAAGTAATCATTTTCGTATAAGTGGAGGCTTTCGTTTGAGATAAAAGGAAGATCCGAGATGGCATCCAAGAAATTTTTTCAGTTGATTCGTAACAGTAATTGCAGATCAGTCTCAAATACCTGGATAGTTCAAACTTCACTTGGATACTCCAAGTTTAATTTGAGGGGGGAGTAATAACTGATCTAACAAAAATATAGTTAAAAGGGGTATTATTGTAATTGGGTTATATGGCTATATAAGGGATGTTATAGCTATCATTTCCTTAAGTTGAGTTGTATGCATTTTATCTAACAAATCAATACAATCTTTCTTGTTGCTTTCTATCATCCTCCTTCTCCTTCTCTGTACAAATTCTTCATCTTTGCAATGTAGTTAATAATGGACAGTGCAGAGTTCGAACAATATGAAAAACTATTAAAAAATGTCAACCAAGAGTTATACCCCGGGGTGCGAGAGCTTTTCTGTTCTCATGGTCATTGTGGAATGGAGCTTACCATATGTCAATTGTTGCAAAGGTTCTAATTGTAGTATGCAAATAGTTCTCAGACCTAAGGTATTATAGGTGTCTTATACTTGTAAATATGAACTTTAATTGCACCTCAAATCCATCATTATCTCATAAGGTTTAATAGTGTGATACTTGGGTTCATATGTATGAGTATGAGGAAACATGAATGCGCAATAAGGAATCTATCACCTTTTGGTAATTGTTCAATAGAAGGAGATATTCGTCAAAGCCACTGAAGATCCATTTAAAATATCTTTGGTCGAAATTGTTGATCAAGTTATGTTTGAAAGAACTACTTCAATGTGAGATGCATCATGGTGATCATAGATTACCACATGTGATTTGACATAAATTCATATCACATAAATCTTCATCAGGATTTGGATGATAGAGTAATCAAATTGCATTGTAACTACAATCAAGGTTTGAAAGAATATCATGATTAGTTCACGTATACTTCTACTAATTTGGGTAATCATGCGCATGCTGCTAGGTGCCACTCACGGTTTGTGGAATTAAATTAATTCCTTAATTAATTTCGTTGTCAGCTTTAGTTAGAACCTAAGAGGTTGCACACATATGATAAATTATAGTAACGTAAATTAATTCATTAATTAATTTCATTGGCTTTAGTTAAAACCTAAGAGGTCACACACATATGATAAGTTATAGTAATATTATATGGTTTATGGTAAGATATAATTAATTGTCAATAATGTTGGATTAATTATTTGGGCCTATTAAACGTGGTATTAAAATTAAGGGGAAACTTGATATAAGTCCAATTTTTTGAGCCAATAGTAGGAATAGTCCAGTTTATTAAAATAAGTCCAATTTGTTATATTTAATTATTTAATTATCAATAGTTATCTGTTCAATAATAAGATTTATTATAAAAATCAAATTTCTTCCCAATTATCTCTTTGCTTATTTCTTTTTATTTATCTTTTTGTTATTTCTCATTCTTCCTCCTGCTTTAAACCCCATTTATAGATTTTACTTTTAATTTTTATAATCAACCTATATCACAGGTTAATTATATTTATCTACCTATATGACATATTCTTTTTTTATAATCAACCTGTCACAGATTAATGTGTCTTGCTTGTAGGTATGTTACGTTTTTTCTACCTTTTAATTAGGTTTCATATCTCACGTATAGGTATTATATACATTCATATATTTGTTACTTGAGTTAGGGTAGAATGCTCTGCAGATAAATTTATGTTAGTATATTAGTTTCTTTGTTATAAGATATTAAATTATTTTTTTGGAGTTGGAAAATGCATAATATTAGAAGATTTTAATTGATTTTTAATATTTTTAGAAAATATAAAATGAGTATAAAAGAAATAAAAACATATAATTAGATAACTGGACTCACTCCTAAAAACACTCTACATTTTTGGACCTAGATCTAAAAGCCCCTAAAATTAAAATAGCTTTGGGTTTTTTTTTATTTTTTATTTTAAATTTAAACAAGGTCTAAGTCACAACCCCCAGCTGGCAAGTGAAATTAGGCTAGGTGCATAAGTCAAGCCCATGACTTCAAAACCCTAGGAAAGGTGCGGCATAAAAAAACAACGAGTCTCTAAAAATACTCTTTGTGTTTTCTCTCATAAGTTATGATCGTTCATTTTTGTCCCTCGGAGAAAAGAGAGAAAAAACCGTAAGCTAAAACATCCAGTGCCGTCCATTCTATAATGATCTAAGTGAGAGGTATTGCTAGCACATTTAAATCAATAACTCCATCATCTGTTGGTAGATCTATCAATGTGGATACTCTTAGAAGCTCACACTTGGAGAGCTTCGCGTGATCAATTATGAAGAGGAAGATTGCAAGCATAAAGATGATCCAATCATACGGCATGTACATGGATAGAGATTCAAGTAAGTTAATCTCTTCGGCTTCTTACTTTTACTTTGTTACTTTATCAATTACAACCAACCAGATATATAATTGAGTGAACATATTTTATTTTATTTATTATTTTTTGCTCTGGATTTAATTATTTGAATTAATTAATTCGAATAATATGCTTGAAAACTCAACACTCCCAAGGATGAGGAATTGTACTTCTAGAAGTTTAATTTGTGTCATTTTATATTATTTTATTATTGTTTGCTATTTCTGGTCTTGTTATCAATTTGCATGGCAAATTGCTAAGAGGACATCTTTGTGATGTGTCATAACAATGCTTCTTTGTCGAATGAACGTCATCTTTTGCAAGTTTATCAGATGGAGATTCAAAGCTTTGTTCTCGTGAACATTATCTTTCTGTTTGGTTGGATATGATTATAAGGTTAGATTTTGTATTATATTTATAATTTTTTTTGAATTATTATTATTAAGAAGAGAGGAAGGATTCGAAACTGTGACAATAATTAGAAGGAATGAGAGTTTCAAACTCGAGTTGTATGGGTAAATCATCAACTAGATTTTGAATTATGTTTCTATTGGCTTGTGATCTGATCGTATTCCTTGTCAATGTTGTTTATGGTTTTATTAATTGATAGAAATATTTCTTACACCTTCATAAAAGTATGATTCATTTCATAACCCACCAAACCTCAACTAGTGAATTAAGTTGAGGAGAGTGATAAAGGCTACTATTGGAGGCGTAGGTACAGTACGAACATTGACTATGAGACCACAACAATCATGCACCCCCGTCCATCTTCAACGCCCTATCTCCAACACTATAGATTTTTCAGTATTACAAAAGCACGAGCCGATATACCGTACATCGTCATACAATTGATAAGTTGTTTAAAAATACATTTCTCAGATTATTATGTTATAAAATATGATGTACTAACTTGTGTTCTGATAACACCGAAAATTTTCTCCTCCAACACATCATGCATGCTCAAATTGCCCTATTAATACTGTCGACATACACATTATGTTATATACATATTTACATAACATTTCCGTGACAGCAATTGTCAAATAGTAAAAGAGTGTCGTGTGTGGGGAGGAGGAGCTGCAGAAGTGGCTTTATGAAGATGGTGGGCTCGACGTGGGCCCGGAGGGAAGGAGAGGGGACAAGGCATGACCCTTGACAAGGAAATGGTGGGGCCCACGAAGGGTGCATGACTTCGATTACTGAATCGTTGACGTGGCGGCGAAACGCCATGATGGCTTTTGATTCAGGGTGGGGCGATTTCCTCGGTGGCGTCCCCGGCCATGTCGTGGCACACCGATGCACTCATATCGCCTTGCGTGTTTATCAAGCCTGTCTCTCAAGCCCAATGGGCCACTCTTCTCCAGGTATTGGGCTTATGGGGAATAATGGGCCTAATTTCAGCAAAAGCGTTGAATGCTTAGAAACTGAAAGCAGAGGGAAGTCTTCTTCCTGTGCGAGTCTCTTCGTTTCGCAGCAGCAGATACAATTCGCAATCCGCTTCCATCTCAAACTGCGTCGTTTGGATCCCTGGTTAGATCCCTTGCTCTTTTACTGCATTTCTTGTAGGATTTTGAATTGGGTGTTGCGTAGTGTTTTAGCATGAATGCGATATTCCTCTTAGGAGATCTCAGTGCTGAAATTTTGCTGATTATATTGAGTACATAATTTGGGTATTTGCTCTGTTTGATTGTTTTTTTGTTTTGTTTTGTTTTGTTTTTTTTTTTTGTTTTTGTTTTTTTTTTCTCTGATATCGTTAATGTTAATGCTGAAAACACGAAACCATCTTGCTTCTTTCTACATTTTGATATATTGTATCGAATTTTCTCGGCAACCAAACAGATGGGTTTTTGAGGAAAAAAAAAACTAATGATCTCGTAATTGGAGGATTCGGGATTCTCTGGAGGGGTCATTAGAATTTATAAGATTATAATTATTTTTATTGAATTTTCGGTGATCTTATTGATATGAAGTTGTTGAAACATTAACAAAGGAGTAGAGAAAATGCCTGGACAAAAGGTTGAGACTGGTCACCAAGACACAGTCCATGATGTGGTCATGGATTACTATGGTAAGCGCCTCGCCACAGCTTCATCCGACAACACAATTAAGATAATTGGGGTGAGCAATTCGTCCTCTCAGCATCTTGCAACCCTTACTGGTCACCAGGGGCCGGTTTGGCAGGTTGCTTGGGCTCATCCGAAATTTGGGTCTTTACTTGCTTCCTGTTCTTATGATGGGCGTGTCATACTGTGGAAGGAAGGTAATCAGAATGAATGGACCCAAGTTCATGTTTTTGATGACCACAAATCCTCTGTGAACTCGATTGCTTGGGCTCCTCATGAACTCGGTCTTTGTTTGGCGTGTGGTTCTTCTGATGGGAACATCTCAGTTTTCACTGCAAGGTCGGATGGTGGCTGGGATACCTCGAGGATCGATCAAGCTCACCCAGTTGGTGTCACCTCTGTTTCTTGGGCTCCCTCAACAGCCCCAGGTGCTCTTGTTAGTTCTGGTCTGCTTGACCCTGTTCAGAAGCTGTGTTCCGGTGGCTGTGATAATACTGTAAAAGTGTGGAAGCTTGGTAATGGCGTTTGGAAGCTGGACTGCTTTCCGGCTCTTCAAATGCATGTTGATTGGGTCAGGGATGTTGCTTGGGCACCCAACTTGGGACTACCGAAATCTACGATTGCCAGTGCCTCACAGGATGGTAAAGTGATTATATGGACTGTGGGCAAGGATGGGGATCAATGGGAAGGTAAGGTGCTACATGATTTCAATGCACCTGTTTGGAGGGTCTCATGGTCGCTGACTGGAAACATATTGGCTGTGGCTGATGGGAACAACAGCGTGACATTATGGAAGGAAGAAGTAGATGGCGAGTGGCAACAGGTGACAACGGTTGAGCCATAGAAACTTGTTTTTGAAATTTTGCTTCTGTTACAGCAGATTATATCTGAACCTCTTTATCAACATAGCTCCTTTCATCAAAGTATCATAAAATTGATCACTTTTGATTAATGTTGATGAACCCGAAAAATTTCCTACCATGTTGCTGGAGATACATCTTTTCGAGCAATATGCAGTACACTCAGTTAGACTGTTTTGTGTTTATTGACATTTGGACGTGGTTTGATTTGCATGATCTTATTTTCTTTCAATGTTTATCAAATTCTTTTGCAGCTGCACATTACACATTGCATACTTGCAAGTTACTCTAACTACTCAAGGTGATGTAAGTTATATGCTTGTTTGTATGCTGCATTTGTCAAATGAAGTGAGGAACCAAGTTCACATCTTCATTTTCTTCTTTGTTTTAGTCTCTATTCATTTAAAGGTCTTGCGGTTTTGTTGTTGTATTGATGGTATGACGCCTGCGTATTGTAGAATTGTATTACTTAACGAATTATGTGTTTGTGTGTGTTGCAAATTCGTTGCATAAAGTGGCTGGGGCATTCTTCGAGTCCAAATTTTGTGTTGGGATACCAAGGTCA
This sequence comes from Pyrus communis, assembly GCF_041283825.1. Taxonomy (NCBI): domain Eukaryota; kingdom Viridiplantae; phylum Streptophyta; class Magnoliopsida; order Rosales; family Rosaceae; genus Pyrus; species Pyrus communis. Next base: position 19,667,944 of record NC_142581.1, read on the forward strand.
TTAATCATCTTGTGTTGTGGGGAGGATAGGTTTGAGGCTATAGCAACTTCTTTTCTTTTCTTTTCTTTTCTTTGTGCATTGTCTTCCTAACACGTTTTGAAGCTCAACTAAATTTGATCCGGACATTTGCATATTATTAATCAATTTGTGTTGTAGAGGGTAAGGGTCCGTTCGGTAATCATTTTGTTTTCGGTTTTTAGGTTTTGTTATTAGAGATAGAAAGTAACTAAAGGATGAATGAATCAAGGATGAGAAGGGAGTGTGGTACCATCACTCTTCACGTCTTTATCCATTCATCATTTTCCTCTTTATTTACAACGGAAAGTGAAACTAAAAACAAAAAGATTTTCAAAAGAGGCCTAAAAGTTACAAATACATCCTATGTTGAAAAAGACACTGATGAAGAAACTTAACAGTAGAACTAGTTGAAACGAAACCCACTGATGAACTAAATCTAACAAAACTAGACATATATATCGACCGATTTTAGAGGTGAAGCGAACTGAACCCGACAAACAACAATACCGTATAAGATCGTATGATGACGAAAATTATTTTCATGTACAAGTTATGTATTTTACCACGTAATGTAGAGTTTGAACTTTATACAACTGAGCTGGAAGTCTGAAAATGTTTGCTTAAAACCCAAGTAATAATTTTTTTTTTGGTTCCCCTTGTTCGTTCATAAATTTGAAGCTACCAACAAAGGTTGTATGGTAATAGTAGTAGCACACGTAGTAACTGAGAGACTGAGAGAGTAATTAGCATTTAACCAAACCACTAATCAAGTTTAAACCATGCATTAAGGAAAGAGGGGCACGTGTGAGGAAGCACCTTAGGAAAATGGCCTCATCATGAATAGATTCCTGCCACGTGGTTGACCAGACCCTATTGCGTACGATAGATTTTTCAGTCTGCTCACAATATGAAATAGTATACTACATGTTACTATAAAAGTGGTAAATACTTGTGTTAAAAAATTAATGATACGTAGTGTACTGGCCGTGTGTTCCGAACACAATAAAAAATTTCTTCCTACATACATGCAAAGAAGTTCATTGTTTTCGATTTCTAAAAAAACCAATCAAAGATGGTGATGTATGGTAGAGGTAGACACACCAAGCCATTATTGTGCTTGTTTTGTACGCTGAACTGGATTCCATGGATAATTTTTTCATAAATTTATTGTATATTTTCTAAATTGATTATCTGACAAACAAAAGTGGAAGTAACTAACATTAAAATGTTGTCAAATAAGTTTTACAAAGAAAAGGAATATAATCCATATTTTTCCATTTGTAACTTGTTTCATTATCTTTTTCTAATGTTGTATATATTGATGGTCATCCTCTTTATCTTAAAAGTCATCTTACAACAAGTGGTCCTCTACCACTGTGGTGGAGAAGAGTATTGCCTTTGCATCACAGTGTGGGCTCGAACCCCGTCGGTTCCCTAATCTAACATCTAATCCAACAAATGTAACGTTTAACAAAAAAGAAAATCTTCCTACAAAGGATCATTATTATACGTGAAAATTAACAAAATTGACCATCGTTGAGTCATTTATGTTATAATTTAGTATTTAAAACAAAACAATGAAAACACTATGTACATCTATTCATTTGATAGAGTTGAATAATTAAATAATGTTTCAACTCAGTTAATTATTTGCGTAAATGGTCACGGATCAATAAATATTGACTAAAAGATAGATAACCAATATGATAATTACATTTAGGGGTGTGCTATCCACACACCCCATTTTACTTCTCACACACCCCTTGATAATTTCTATCCGTTGATTTTTTTTAATTCATCCGATTCGACGGAAGAAAATTAAAAAGATATGTGAGAAGTAAAATGGGGTGTGTGGATATCACACCCTTTACATTTAATCCGTCTAAACGATTGAAAATAAGATTTTAACTTGAGTATAGAGAATGTATGACATTGTTCTATTAAACTTAACTAAACTCATATATTCCGAGAAAATAGATCATTGTGATCATCAAACTATATTATGTGATGGAACCAGAATGAGAAAATGTAGATTGACCCAAAAAAATCAACAAGGTAGAAGAAAAATTGGCAAATAAACAAAAAAAAATGGAAGAAGGGAACATCCAAGCCGGAGGTGGCAAGGCGACTAGCCAACTTTGATTACTGCTATACTAGCATATAACTATACACTTTGTTTGTATGAACGTTTTTTACTTTTGTTTTTAAAATTGAAAGAAGAGAGGGAGAGAGAGAATGTGGGTGGGAGTCAGAGTGGGAGGTTTTTGGATTATTTTTGTTTTTTTTTAATATTAGATATATTTTAAAATCAACGGCATGTGAGATTTCGATAAAAAAAGTAAAATTTAGATTTGTAAATTTACATTATTGACCATCATATTTTTGTGTGATAAAAGACTAAATAGTCTTTTCACTATCTTTTGGTTGACAAAGTGAGTTCTAGTGATAGTTTACATTATTTGGTTAATTTTTTTTTTTTTTTTTTTGGAACAAACGATATATCTACACCAAGGGGATGATAAATTAGGTTAAATCTCATAATGAGTTAGTAGTAATGTAGTTTAAATTTATATTTGGTAAGAATCGAACCTAAAATATTTATACCGAAGTACTAAGTGGCATATTATGGGATAATTGATTGCAAAAATAATGAAGTAATTAGCATACACAAAGAAAAATAAAACAAATTGAAGTACAGTTTTCAACCCCCGTAGGCTATAGCCTATAGAATCGATCTGTTTGCATGTTTTGTCGCTGTGATCCTCCAATAATGTCCAAGTTTACAGCCGGATTCCTCTGCTCCTAATAATTTTTTTGCCCTTTGGGAATTGTGCTTTTGCTTTAATTAAGTTTTCTTCCCCCTCATTTTTCCATTATTTTAACTTGGAATTAACTCTACTTTCTACTGCTATTTGCCCTATCATGTTGTTTATATTCCCCACCCACGTTTAAGCACGATGCTTACAGCTCACTTGATTAAACAACGGTCTTGATCACTTCCACGTGGCCAGTTAGTGCAGGGTTTTCACTTTTCTTGATTTTATCCTAATTGCTTCTTCCCTCCTATTCCTAATGCTATTGACTTATTGTTAACTTATGGCTAAACTCCCCTAATTAGATCAATAAATTCATGTTTCACGATAAAAAAAAAGATGACACCAAACATTATTTTACATGAAATTTAAAATTTCAAAAGTACCCAACAAATGTGTTTATAGTTTTGATATTAATTTCAAAAAAAGTTAAAAAAGAGTTTATGAGGAAATGACCTGATAAAACAATGGACTATACCCTCATTTTAGCTCATCGAAAACAAGTGCAATACCATTTCTATATGTAAAAAGTGTTTTAATATCTGAATTGTGTCATTTTTTTCGTACTTACTACATAATTGACTAAATATTTATTGAACCGAGAACATAGTAAAAGTAACATAATTTAGAAACTTCTCCCAACATTCTCTCACTACCTTCCTAGATTTGAGAATTCAAATGTAAGGAAAAAAACTTTGCTTTGCCAAATTCTAAGCAAATAAGCCCTAATTCCCCAAAGATTACCTTCCATATATTATCACTGTCTATAAGAAAATTAGTCACTCATCATTCAATTTTAATTATCGGTAAAAGAGAAAGGCTCTCTAGGTTTCTCGCAAACCCTAGAAGGGTGATTGGCGACTATTGGAAATTTTAGGGTTTCGTGGTTTCAAGCCGTTCTTTCACAGTGAGGAGGCAGACATAGGGGGGTGTGCGACTCCTGGATAATTCATGGTGCGGGGAAAACTTTTACACTTCTCTGTTCGGTGTTTGAGGCTTTGCACATGAAGTTGGCTCTGGGTCACAAATGGTTTGATGTCAATGGAGGACATTGTGTCAAAGTTTGCAGGCCAGTTTGCTATTACGGAGGAAGAACAGAAGGTGACTGTGATTGATAAAAAAAAGGCTTCGTCCTTGAAGTCGTCGAGAGTGTTTCTTGTGGGAAAGGTATTTTCCTCTAAACCGGTGAACAAAGAGAGTTTTAAGAGACAAATGAGGAATCTCTGGCACCCTAAAGCGAATGTGGTTATAACTGATTTAGAAGAAGATCGATTTGCCTTTGGATTTAATTCCATGCAAGAGCGTACCACCATTATGAGAGGAAGACCTTGGTTATATAATAAGCAATATCTATTAGTACTTAGGGAGGCAAATAATCTGGCATATCTTGCTAGGGTCCTGCAGTATTCTCAAGAGTTTTGGGTTTAATTTAAGGGTTTGCCTCTCTGTTATATGACTTGCCCAATCGGTAAGTTATTAGGGAACCTCATGGAGAGTATGTTCTTGCGGACCAAAGTCACAAGGATGAGCAGTTTGGTAGTATTCTTAGAGTCAGGGTATGACTGGATGTGAGGAAGCCGTTGTGACAGTACATGTCTGTACAACTGGAAGGCACGACTATGAATATTAATGCTCGTTATGAGAAACTGCTGTTAACTTGCTTTCTTTGCGGAATGATGGATCATGGTAAAGATCAATGTGAGTGATATAACAGTAAATGAGTGGACGATATGGCTAAACCATATGGTAGATGGTTCCAAGATGATGTGTTAAAGAAAGATTATAGATGATCTACAAGTAAAAGGTTTGGGCTCGATTCTAAAGGTGGTTAGGTGATGAAAGCACCGTTGTCGGAGGAATTGGATAACGCTATGCATGAGGCAGCAGAGGAACCCATATTGTGCGAGGAAAATGGTCAGGAAGGGAACCACATACCTGATCTTAATGAAGTTTTTAATGATAACGACAGGTTAGTTGATACTATGGCATTGCTACCATATATGCCGATGAAGCATACTTGGACCCAATATGAGAATACGACACTTATTACTGAGGGCAACGTGACACTTGTATCGTAGCCATTGTTTTTGTTTGGGATAGAAATTACGCCAAGAATGGGGGATGATGTGTTAGCTCAGGAAGTGAACGAGGTTTTTACAGGGAATTTATCACTTTCTTTGTTAGGAGACGGTTCTAGAGAGATGGCTAGAAGGGAGAGAAGTTTTGTACGGGATGATTCTTCTCTTTCTCTGGGGTTTGATCCTTTCAAGCACCGTTCATCTTTGGGCTTGGTGCTAAACAGGGTGATCGCCCTATATGAAGTGTGTTTCGCAGAAAGAAAATTAGGAAGTCAAAACCAGAACAATTTATCCCCCCAGAGCTTGGGAAGGGAGGTATATGTAAGAAAGATGAGGTGTGGAATTTCCCTGCAACAAAGAAACGTGCTACTTCATAATTGATGAGTTCTATAGCAATGACGGCTGATGGAGATCAACCCCGCCAAGCCTAATGAGTTACATCAGCTGGAATTGCTGGGGGCTTGGGAACCTCCGGGCAATTTAAGAGACTTGTTCTCTTTAAAGATCCTATGGTGATTTTTCTGTGTGAAACTAAAAGCTCGACGGAGCATATGGAGAGATTAAAATCACAATTGAAGTTTAATTTTGCATTTATAGTACCGAGTTTGGGACGTCCAGGGGGTGCTATGTGGAGAAAGAAGGCCAATCTTTCATTAGTATCTTATTCTTCTAATCATATTGATTTGGAGGTTGAAGGCATATAGGAGATGTGAATCACTTGAGAATTACTTTCTTTTATGATTTTCCGGCAGAGGCTGAAAGACATAAATCGTGGTGTTTGCTTCAATGTTTGCGGGATACTTCAAACTTGCTGTGGTGTTGCATAGGGAATTTTAATGATGTTTTGCGGGCCGAGGAGCAAGAAGGAGGTGATTTATGAAACGAATGACAAATGGAGGGTTTTCGAAATAAGCTCACATGTTGCCAACTACAAGATTTAGGGTTTGTAGGTGATAAGTTCACTTGGGTTACGACCAGGAGTGGTGGAATTAAAGTTCATTTGGACAGAGTCTTAGCAATACAAAGTTGGATTGATTTGTTTCCACATTTCAAAGTCACCCATTTAAAGCCTACCTCGTTAGATCATATATCAATTTTGTTAGATTGGATTCAAAAGAGAAGAGTTAAATTTAAAAGGACCTTTTTGATATGAGGAAGGGTGGTCTTTTAAGGATGGATGCGGGGTTGCGGTACAACAAGGGTGGGCGTCGGACTTTCAGGGCTCACCTATGCTCCGAGTCACGGAGAAGATTAAGGCAACATGAATCCAGTTGACTAACTGGGCAAAAACCACAAAATGTTCAATTCCTGGGGAACTTTCAGAAACGGAAGACAAGTTGAACTCTTTATTTGGACAGCTTTTTACCGAGCAACTATTACCCAAAGGCATGAGTTATATACCCGGATGCGTTCATTACTTGTACAAGAAGAAGCTTTTTGGCGTCAGAGGTCTAAGGAAAATTGGCTATGGCTTGGTGATCAAAATACGAAGTTCTTTCACCAGAAAGCAAATCGACGACAAAGGAGAAACGGATTGCATGGGTTATTTGATGAGGTTGAGAATTGGCATGAGGATAAAATAAGAATGTAGGCTATTATTGTGGAGTATTTCATGAAACTATGTGATTCTTAGGGTGCAACAGATGCGACGGAAATTTTGTGGGTTGTGGCTCCCAAGGTATCGGAAGAAATGAACCAAGAACTCCTTAGGTCGATTTCAAATGATGAAATTATGTCTGCACTCTTTTAAATGCATCCAACTAAGGCTCCAAGACCTGATGTATGTCACATGGTTTCTATCAGAAGCATTGAGAGATTGTGGGACAATGTGTTTATGATGGGGTCAGGTTTATACTTTTATATGGGCGTGTGCTTAGGAAAAGTAACTATACCCATGCTACTTTACTTCCTAGGAAACTTGATCCTACCTTAATGACTCAACTCCGGACGATTAGTCTTTGTAATGTTATTTACAAGATTTGTTCCAAAGTTTTTACTAATAGGGTGAAAGTCATCTTGCCGGATATTGTATCACCCTCTCAAAGTGCATTTATTCTGGGATGGTTAATTTTAGATAATTGTTTGGTAGCTTTGGAGATTGCACACTAGATGCATAGAAAGAACAATGGGTGGAATGGGGTGATGGCATTGAAGTTGGATAATAGTAAGGCTTATGATTGTATTGAATGAAGTTTTTATGGAACAAATGATGAGGAGGCTGGGATTTGCAGAGGAATGGATAAACTAGATAATGATGTGTGTTACTACAGTTTCTTGTTCGTTCAAAGTAAATAGGGAGCTTGAGGGTCTTGTACAACCTAAACGTGGAGTTTGCTAGGGAGACCCATTGTCACCGTTCTTGTTTGTTCTGTGTGCCTAGGGTTTATTTGCATTATTTGATACGTGGGAAGCACAAGGCTGAATTCAAGGTGTCCATGAGTGTGTATAGTTGAAGGAGCTGCTAAAAACTTACGAACAGGCATTTGGGCAAGCTGTTAATCTTTCAAAAAGTAGTGTGGCCTCTAGTAGAAATTTAGCGGACATGGATGCACAAGTTTTGGTTGATTGTCTCGGGATGGAACGAGTGGAGTATGATGACTGGTATCTTGGCCTACTGGTGTTTGTTGGACGATCTAAGAAAGCTACATTTGCCTATATAAAGGACCGTCTATGGAAAAAGTTGAATGGCTAGCTTGATTCTTTGTTAAGCAGTGCTGGCAAAGAAATTTTGATAAAAATTGTAGCTCAAGCAGCTCCATTGTACACGATGCAGATGTCTTTGTTGCCTAAGTCTTTTGTGAGGAGTTGAACCGAATGGTGGCGCAATTTTGGTGGGGAAGGGAAGTAAGCAAGTGTCAAATATACTGAATTAAATGGCAAAATCTATGTAAACCAAAAAGTAAGGGTGGCCTGAGATTTAAGGACTTATATGTTTTCAACCTTGACTTCATTACCAAGCAAGGGTGGAGAGTAATACAATAACCGCAGTATCTTATTACTCAAATATTCAAAGCTCGGTACTACCCTATAATAGATTTTCTGCAGGCTCTAGTTAGGCCAAACTCATCTTACTGTTGGAGAAGTGTGGCGGCATCTAGAATAATTATACAGAGATGAGCTAGGTGGAGGATTGGAGATGACCTACGAACACAAATTTGGGGGGACAGTTGGTTGCCAATGGAGAATTTTTATAAAGTTATTAGCCCCAGACCGATGGGGGTGCATCCTTATCTTATTGTGAGATTGTTAATGGTGGACCACGATGGAGTTCGGTGGAATACGATTTTAATCCGTAGTTGGTTTTTGGAGGATGAAGCAAGCTTGATTTTGAGTATTCCATAGAGTTTGTTCAACCCGGTTGATACCATGATTTGGACTAAAGAACACAAGGGTCTATTTACAACTAAGAGTGCTTACTTTGTGGCAAGAACGTGTCATTGTATTGGTGGCGATGAGCCCATGGGATCTATGATAAATGAGGATACCAAGTTTTTATGGAAAGCTTTATGGCAAGCTACAGCCCCGAGGAAAGTTAAGATTTGTGTATGGCGTGGTTGTATGGATGCTTTGCCATCTAAGGTGAATTTGACAAAAAGACGAGTTCTTATGGAGGATGTTTGTGGGTTATGTGATAAAGAAGTGGAAACAATTGAACATAAAGCCTTATTACGTTGCTCTCGATCAATTGCTATTTGGTTTGTGAGCCCGCTGGGATTTCGCTCGTTCTATCGGAGTGAGGATGGCCTATGTGGTTGGTTGGCACATATGGCGTAATTGTTATCTAAGGATAGTTTTGAGTTGCTGCTTGTTTTATTATGGAGTATATGGAAGGTGCGCAAAGAGTTTTTATGGAATGGTGCAAAGGTTTCCCCTTTGGACACCCAACTTAAAGCTTAAACTTGGTTGTCAGAATACAAAAATGGAATGAGGTCAAATCGCATAACATTATTGAACAAGTTAAGAATGGCAGAAGCCAGATTTTGGATGGATAAAATGCAACTTTGATGCTGCTTGGGATGAGATTGGATTGCGTTGAGGTATTGGGATTGTGGTAAGAAACTCAGAAGGTGAGTTCATTGCAACAATGATGGTTTGGGAGAATGGGATTCGTTCTGCATTGCATGCTGAGGCTGTTGTTGCGCGTGCAACAACTGTGTTTACACGACAATGGTCAACTGAACAGGTGCATGTGGATGGTGATGCTCTTATAGTGATATCCGTAATCCAGAATGAAGGAATAGCGCATCATGGCCCTTATGGACATCTGTTTGCTGATACACGGCAAATTCTTCAAAGTTTCAAGCAATGGAAGGTTTCATTTGGTTGAAGAGATACGAATAAGGTGGCTCACCACCTAGCAAGATTTAGTTTAGCTCTCGATCACCCAGTTTCTTGGTTCGAGAAACCTCCTGATGTAATTTTTGATGTATTATTAGAGGATAGTATTAGTAGTTAAGTTCGGTGCGGAACACACTTTTTCCCTTCGTTCAAGTTGAAAGCCCCGACAAGGTTTTTATTGAAGCTTACTGTTAGCACCCTATCCTCGATTTTGCATGTAGTTCTCTATTAAATGAATATTGTACTTCCATTAAAAGAAATGAATGGTAAATGACTGTAATTTTCTTGAAGTATGGTGTATAAGATAACAAAACTGCACTACACTTTTTCTAGTTCCTAGACAAGGTTTTGCAAGACTGAGTTGGATGGGCTCGAGTCATCCGATGCTTATCCCCATGGCACGTTGACTATGGTAAATTTGGATAAGGTCCGTTTATTCACAGTTACATTTATTACCTTTCTAGATATTATCAACCATATTAATTTTTACTTTCATTTTTATTTTCATGAATTTATAAGATAAGGGCTACTCAGTATCTGGTCTGATTTTTGTGATATTTTTCTTCACTTGCAAATGAAATGGGGTAGCGAATTCGATACTAAATTAAATTGCTTATTATGTGACTTACCTAAACTCTCTCGTCTTCTTAGTGTAAATATATCGTTGTACTCGAAAATAAAATAAAATAAGGGGATGGGGTGGGAAGGTGGGTCCAAAAAGCACGTGACAAAGGTGGAGGTGGTGTCAGCGATCATGTGAGGACTTTCATAAGGGTTCAACTTCCCCTTCCTATTGTTTAATACAAATCTCTCACCACACTAAATCATGCTCCAATTTCCACTTATTTACACCCATACCCCTCACCCCACACCTACAAACCCCCCCCCACCCCCTCCATTATCTCTCTCATTCATCACTCTCACACTATCCAAGCAAACTCTTTCTCTCTCTAGACTGTATTTCCACACTCAATTCCTTCACAAATGGAACTGCCCGAGTTCCACCTCGGCGGCTACTTCAACGGCGGAGCCACCAAGTTTTCCCCGGAAAAGAAACCGGCCGGCGGCGATTTCACCGTTGACGACCTCCTCGACTTCTCTAATGAAGACCCCTTCGTCACCACAGCGGACGGCGGCGGCGGTTTCTTTGACCCTGCCGCCGATTCCTCAGCGGTCACCGCCGTTGACAGCTGTAATTCCTCAGTCTCTGGCGGAGAGCCTCAGTTCTCCGGCAACCGGAGCTTTGGCGACTCTCAGATCTCCGGCGCCCTCTGCGTTCCGGTAAACCTCCAATTCCTTTAATTCATGAATTCTAATGATATTCATTAATTTTTGGCTTCTGCATGTAATTTGCATGATCCTGACGTTAATTTTATAATTAACTATTCAACAAAATAGTTTATTTCGGGAATTGAGAATTAAAATTATTTTTATTTTCCAAATTATAATAAATAGATATGTAATTCGCAGGACAGGAGGATAATTTTTTATATTTTGCATGCAATATAGAATATACGATGATTACGATCACCACATTACTTTTATGTTTGATTATTATGTAAAATTAATTAATTATTTATTTGCAAATTAATTGCAATTTGTATAATTAAAAATTGATTGCAGTACGACGATTTGGCGGAGCTGGAATGGCTGTCGAACTTTGTGGAGGATTCTTTCTCGGCAGACAAGGATTTACAATCTCTCCAGTTCCTCTCCGTAAGCAACACAACCAAGCCTCAAACCCCCGAAACGTGTTCATCCTCCGAAACGCCTCAAAACGCACCGCTTTTCCCCTCCGAAACGCCTCTCCCGGGCAAGGCTCGAAGCAAGCGCTCACGCGCCGCCCCCGGAGACTGGTCCACGCGCCTCCTCCACCTCATCACTCCCAACAATGACACCAAACCTCCCAAAACAACATTGCATAAGAAGAGAGATGGTGCCATTGGTGGGGGCAATTCGCATTCGGGTTCAGACTCTTCAGGCCGAAAATGCCTCCATTGCGCGGCTGAGAAGACCCCGCAATGGCGAACTGGGCCCATGGGACCTAAAACTCTTTGCAACGCTTGCGGCGTCCGGTACAAGTCAGGTCGGCTTGTGCCCGAGTACCGGCCCGCCGCGAGCCCTACTTTCGTGTCGGCTAGGCACTCCAATTCGCATAGGAAGGTTCTGGAGCTCCGAAGACAGAAGGAGGTTCAGAGATCACATCATCATCAATTTCTGAGTCAAAGTTCCATTTTTGGAGTATCCAACGGTGGTCATGATGAGTACTTGATCCATCATCATAATGTGAACGATTTTCGGCAGATGATGTAGTGGATGCTAGGGTAGGATAATTAAGGTGGACCTCTCTAATTTTAACACGAAATCTCTAGCTTAATTTGCTAATTTTTTGGGTGTTAAAATTTGAATTTGTAGTAAAATGTTTTAAGGGTCATTGAGAAAAAAAATTGTAGAATTGAAAAAAAAAAGTGGGAAGGGGCAAAAATTGGGGTTGGCTTTGTATTCTACTTTCTTTTTATTGCTGAATTTGGCAAATTTAGAATCAATTTTATCTACATTTTGTTCTTTTGATAAGTTTAATAAAATTAACAAATTTTGTTTATTGAGGAACAAATAAAAGAAGAAGAATGTAACAAAAAATAAATAAAGAAGAAATATCAATTTACTAATGTAAGTGTGATGTCAAGGACAAAATAATATTTTTTTTCCTATTTTTTAGACTATATATCAACCACACTATAGCCTCAAAGGATCGTGTTATATTTTACCAGTATGAACATTAAGTGTATATATAGTCTTAGTTGAATGTGAGGTAGTTAGGACATCAGTCCTTATACACTACGATTAACTATACTTCGTATAAGTTAAGAACAATGTTAACGTCTATCTTGATCATATATTAAAGATAATAAGTTCACATTATCATCAAATAAATGGTCTGTCACTCCCATGAAGAAGCAAAAAGGCCATTGAAGCTTTTGCAAATGGTTGACATGATGAGGAGCTACCAAAAGTTTGTCCAATTTGTATAAATTTCCATGAACATATATAGCATTTCCTAGAACTCAAGAAATTTGGAACACATATAGTGCAACATGCAAACTTGAAGGGAATATAATATATGTGGAGAGAAAGCAAAGTTCATGTACTAGACTTGTGATTGATCAGTGGCACCCTTTTGTGAATATCGAGGGCCCAAATTTCATGGCACATTAGGAGAATATTAAGGCAATACAGCAGGAAGCAGCAAGGTAGGAGAGCATGGAATTCAGTGAGGAATTTATAAGTATTATGTTGATACATCGTCTTGTGTACGTACCGTTTTAAATATATTAAAGTGAGATTTTAAAAGAGAATTTTAACGAAAAACTTTTGCTACTGTTCATTTTAACGAAAAATTATATTTCTACATTAAAAAGTTAATCATGGTACTATTCACTTTACCCTTTATTTTAGCCCTTATCGTTAAAATTCAAAGTTTTCAAGTTATTTTCATTATTTATTTATTTATTTTAAAAAAGCTTTGGGAACCAATGCAAAGCAAAGAGAAGAGACGAATGGAGAAAGAAACAGAGGAGGAAAAAGTGCATAAAAGTTTGAAAAGAAAATTATAGCAATGTTCTCTCAATTTTAACGCAATTGTAGTAATGGTCTTTCAAAAAATCCATAATCATTGATCCCTTAACTCATCAAAATGCGCATCTATGGTCATTTTTTTCAACTTCTTTAGAATTATGTCAAAATGAGTCATGTTGGAAGGACCATTGCTACAATTGGGTTAAAGTTGAGGGACCATTGCTCTAGTTGGGTTAAAGTTGAGAGATCATTGCTACAATTTTTCTCATTTGGTTTTTTATATTTGCCCATTGATTCAGCCTCGCGTGCATGATACGTAATTCGTTTTGACGGAAGTTCCAACGGAGTTGACGAAAATGACCATAGCTGCACGTTTTAGTGAGTTAAGGAACCACTGGTCATGTTCCGGAGGGACCAGCCATTGTACTTTTTAGATTTTTAGTTGAGAGATCATTACTTTAATTGAGTTAAAGTTAAGGGACCATTACGACAATTTCCTCAAATTTGTACGGAGAATTTGGCATTGGTTGCTGAATTTTGCTAGCAAAAATTAAGAGATTTTTTCATGTATTCAGAGCATAAGTCAGTGAAGCACAATCTGTAAAGCTCACGTCATAATATAAGTGAAGGAAGTAAACTTTTCAATGTCTCTTTGCTTATATTTATAACACGTTATGTACCTACCATCTTATATTCAGTTCATTGAAAAACTTCTAGCAAAAATAATGCGGGAGGGACACATGTGGGGGATCAATAAACAAAGGATTAGGTACACTTGGGGACTGATTTAACTGTCCACCCGATCCTAGACATTTGCCCTTCCATGAGGTCCCACTGTCTTATTACTTATAATTAGATTAGTTGTTTAGGGGTTAATTATTTTATTTTTTCTAGATCATATTTGCATTTGTTGTGTTTAGTTTGTCGAAATTTAACAACTCCATGTGTGACTGTGTGGGTCTATGATTTTTCCTCCTTTTGTTCTCTAATTGACTTCACTCTATGATTTTTATTGTAGGAATGATGAACTTCAATTACATTTGGGCAACTAAGGACATGTTTGCAAATTAAGGAGAAAAAGGGAAGAAGGAGAAAGAAAAACCCGATTTTTTAATTATTTTTTATTACAAGTGATATTTTACATTAATTTAAACTAAAGGAATGAAAATTGGTTTGAACCCGAACGCAATGGGTTGAGGAAGAAAACCCTAACCACCAAAACAATCTACTACTTGAGGATGTAATTTTCATTTAAACATTTTTTAGTTTTAGTTTATATATGTATGATAAATTTCCTCTCATATCTTTTCTCGATCACTTCCTTCATTTTTCTTATCTTTTTATTTTCTTTCTCATCTCTTTTAATAAACTTAAGGCTCGTTTACTTATTAGCAATAAGGATATAAGAAATTGAATAACTGCGGCATGGAAAAAAAATAAGAAAAGGAAATTGGATTTAACACCTTCTCTCTTGTTAATTAAATTCCTAAAATTGGGTTATTTCATCGGGATTTTAGAAAATCTCATTACAGATTACATACAGATAAACACGAAGGAAGTCATGAAGGGAAGTCATTCTTTGTCTTTTCATTTCCATTACTGATAAGTAAACAAGCCCTTAAAGAAGAGAATACACTATATAAGAAGGTCACCACATATATATGTCTAAATATGTACAATAAGTGGAGTGAAGAATGAGAACTACGACCACTTTAGACAATGCAAGCAGCAGAGATATATATATGCCCACTTTACATTAACACTAATAATGCACACATGCATGGAAAGAATGTGTTGGGGGCTTCAATTCAGACAATGCCAAGTGCTGGGCCATGCAAAGCTAAGATGGGTACACATGCTTACCCCTATCCTCCTAGTCCTGCCTTTGAAATCCCACAACAAATATTTATACGTACAAGACTGCCAGGGTACGCAAAAGTACACATATATGTACACCTATGCATTGTTGCTTTCTTTTTACAATCAATTCTACTTTAATTTTCCATTATATGTAACATATATATATATGGATGTCTATATGTTTTAGAGATATTTGTCGGTTTGCTCCTTGAACTTGTATGGATATGTTAATTTCCTGAACTTTAATTTTAGTCAATTACACCCCTGAACTTTTATAACTAGCCAATTCGCTTTGGAGCTTTAACTTTAGCCGATTACCCCCATACAATTTTGTACATAGCCAATTTCCCCCTCTAGTGTTAGATTTTAAATTTTGTATCCATAAATTTTCCATTCTTTTTGCCCCCACATAGTTGTCATGCGTTGTCCCTGTGATCAAAATGAATGGAAAATTGGATGAAATTTTTTAAAATTTAGTGTTATTTATAAAAGTTCAGGGGGGTAATCGGCTAAAATTCAAGTTCAAAAGGGAAATTGGCTAATTATAAAAATTTAGGGGGCTAATTGATTAAAATTAAAGTTCAAGTGGGAAATTTACAGCTCTATACAAATTTAGGGGGCAAGTATGTCTATATTTTATGTAACAATACTCTACTCTAATAGAATGACTTGACATAAATGTAACACGTCCTCACCATTCACGTAAATCGAACCTATAAAATTTCTCATATTCTCACTTACTGATGAAAAAGAATAACACCAGTTGTACACAGTTGATATAGAGTAATCAATATGAGAGGATCGGGCACATTGAGCGGAAAATGTGAATTGGAGGAAGCTTCGGGGGGATTGCATGTGGGATGATGAAACCCAAGCACATGGTGTACATGACGTGCATGCCCTGCATCTGCTTCTGTTTAAATTGGATAATATATCCAAATTTCAGAATGGCTTTGCTGCCCAGTTGTCTCGAAGATCATTTAACCCCCATGTTATATTTTGTTAAGAAGATATGATCGATATGTTTCTTGTCCCCCATCCCCTCCATAGCTATCTTCTTATGACTTTCGCCCTCTCTCTTTTTCTTATCCCATAATTTTATTACAAATTTCTACTACCGGTGTGTATTTTTTACACTAATTAATTACTTATAAGTTAAGTTGTCTCTGTGTGTTTGTGTGTGTGTGTGTGTGTACACATATGTTTTGATTCTTAACATACAGCATGTTACAATTTGCAGCTGGAAGCATATATAACCAGTAATCAGTGATTCAGTATATATAAGGGTCATGAGATAAAAGCTGAGCAGGAATTAATCGATCAGAACGAAAAGAAAAAGGGGTCCTTTTGGGATAAAGAAGCCAACATGGAGCACAAAATTGGTTTTTCAAACATGAAGAAAATATGCCCAATAAAAGGAAGCTTGTAATGGTAATGGCCTAACCAATTAGGCTTCTTCTTTTTCTCCCCCCTCAAATTATGTAGTAACAAGATAATTATAATAGGAACACACACCCTCAAATTATCTTGTTACTAATTCATCACGTCACAAGTTTGTTGGACAAATGGTTTACTTTTTGAACACGTGACAAATATTTATTTGATAGGTTATACCACTGAAACTATATATGTCTTGGTTGTGTGAGAGAATCTCTCTCCATCCGCTTTTTCGATAGATGATGAATTATTTGATAAGTGATGCCGTTGAAACTATGTCTTGGCTGTAATAGAAAATCTCTCTTCCTTTGCTTTTTCGATAAATGAAGAACGTTAGCTCAATAACATTTGGTTGGTTTTGTTCGATTACTGTGAATGATTTTGACATGTATATCTGGCAAATAGGATCATATATTTCATTACACAATTGTTAATGCATAACACGAACAAGAGGTTGAAGCTAGGAATATACAGCTTTTGTCTTCCAAATCTTCTTTCTCCACCTTTTGGATTTGATTTTGACCACAGCTTGTTTGACCATATAAGCTCCAAGCCTTCAGATTGCCAGCTCTTGACAACATATGAAAGAAAAGGTAAAAGAACAGATAAGCAAATGCATATGTACCATCGATCCTCTAAACCAAATTAAGCTCGTAAATAAAGTCAGCTTCCATTGACTTATCATATAGTTGGTAGCTCAAGTAGCAAGGCTCTGAGAGAGAGAGAGAGAGAGGAAAAATTAATTAATTATAAAAACTAGAATTAAACTAGTTATTCGTGATGAACCAACCACCCACATATTAACCTTAAGCAAGCACATGGCTATGCAAAAACCAGTTGGCCATCCTATTAGGAGGCTCATATTCCTCTCCTTGTTTGTTTATTCTTGTTATATTTGAGTGTTGTAAGTTAGTCAATATTATTCCGATTCTGTAATGAATGAAAACAAGCGGTGATATATTTTTGTTTCATATAAGTTTCTCTTCTTTAGTAGTGATGTACTTACCATTATTTTTCTCTTATTTTTTATTTATTTAAGGGATCGTGCTGCTTAATTAAATTGATTATTTCTCCTCCTCTAATTGTGGTTTAATTTGTAAACAAAAGGTCTCACAAATTTTAGGAACAAATGTGAAAAAGTCATAAAAGCTCGGTCCACTCCAATAACTTCAACCAAGTTATTCATATCAAGCTTATGGTTTAGGCTTATTTATCATTTTCTTTTTATACAAGTGATATTGAAAAATGAAAGATTCGAACTTTAACCTCAATTAGGTGCAAGAAAGAATACTTCAAACTACAAGTCCCTTGCATGAAGTGGTCCTAAAGTTTACCAAGGGAGCTACAAAATGATACTAAAGTTTACCAAAATCTTATAAAAAAGTACACAATAAGATATGAACTCAATTTCAGTAGGATGTTTATTCATACATCTTTTTTTACCTTTCACACAATTTGTGTTAATTTATGTCATTTGATTTTCGTTTCATGATTGAAAATTATAAGGAGTGTGTAAAAGGCAAAACGGAGTGTGTGGATATGACCACTCTTAGGTATAAGTATAACCCCATATGTTTTTTATTTGGCTTTCATTCCCAGTATGCCCTTAAGTTTACATATGACGTACCGTCCCATGTGCCAGACACACAAAAATCTCTCGCTATGCAGGAACATGGTGTATCTCCTATGGATAATGCTAAGATTAGTGTCATAAGCACCAATGGTTAGAAAGTGCACACATTCATGTAAGCAACTAAATGAAGAAAGTTGACATTAGTAGAAAAAACTGCTTGCGTGACGATATTTTGCGTGACAAAGAAGATTTCGTGGAATAAGTGTACCTTGTGCGACGGAAACATACTTACGTCATGCAAACATCGATGAATTCAAAAACATAAAAATAAAAACTTTGTGCGACAAACAATTTTGTTGCACATGCTGACTTAGCACGACGATTACTATTGTTCATCGCGCAAGAAAAGGCGGGTAAATAAAATTTGGCGCCAAAAGTTTGCACGATGAGTTTTTGTACATGTTCATCACGCAAATTGTTGCTGAAAACGGTCAGCCACACATTAAATGCTCCACATTTATAGCATGCATTTATAACAACTTTGCCCAACCAAGGATTCATCGTGCAAAGTGTGTCAAGTAATTTATATAAACACAGTTTGAGAACTCTATTTTGCAAAGATTTTGTATCAAACGATGGCCGATTCGGTTTCAGATTCAACGAAAAGTTGGGAGGGAGAAGGCTCTCGTGAAGAGAAAGGTTAAAAAAAAAAAAAAAAATTAGTGTTGAATTAATTGTTTTACATTTGATATGGTTGAAATTATTGATTTAATAGGCTATTACATTTTAAATTTTGGTGGTAGGAAAAAAAATGAAGAAAGCTGTGGTGACAATAGAGAGAAACAACGTAAGTGTTTGCCCTCGTTTAATGACAAAAGTTCAGTTGAAGCATCCGTCGAACTTAGGTTCGATATAGGGGGATTGGTGCGGGAGCAGTGTTTTACCGAGTTTAACTCTTGGAAAATGGATAAAAAAAAATTTACATTAGTTAGAAAGAAAACGGGAAAAAAATAAAACAAAAATAATGCAACTTGCGCAACAAATAAAGTGTTCGTTGCACAAATAGCTTACATTATTAAATTATAAAAAAAACGAAAAAGAGAATTTGCCAAAAAAAAAAAAAAAAAAAAAAAAAAAAAAAAAAAGCTGCAGAGGTAGAAAACTGCAGTTTTGGCCTTTGCAATTGTTTCCCTTAATTTTTCTTCAATTCGGGATTTGTCTTTCTCATTTTCTCTCAAGTTCTTCCTCTAATACTTTATGCATCTAAATCTCTATCTTCTCTAGGTTGATCAAGCTATTTCGTCGTGTATGGTAAGGATTTTTGTTATTTTCATTTAAAATTATCAATGTCAATTAATACTAACACCGTAAAATTCGTTGTGTATAGGGATATTATGTGTGACTAGCGCTCGGTGGACAACAATTTGGAAGATATTTTCTTCATTGTATTTAAAAAAAAATATTAATGAGTTAAATTATATTGAAATTATGTTGTTATGTTTATATTAAGTTGTTAAATTATATTTATTACAAAATTTTTTATGTTATAATTATGTAGAATGTTGAAATGTATATGTACAAATTTGTACATGACGTACAAGTATGTGTTGTGATGTAAGGAGTTAATTGTAATTAACTTCGTATTTGTTTTTTTTAGTAAAACTTAGTTTCCTGTTTGAGGATTAGTTGGATGTCATGCATGGATGCAAAAGCATGACTACGGTCTAATTGATTCTTGAATTAGCCCATTATTTGGATAGTTTAGGAATGCAAAGTTATGCAGTGTAGTTTACGGTTAAAGGATTAGGTTTTGGTCATGGGGATTTTGGTGTCATCTCTATACATTCTTTGGGTGGCACATAAGTATTTCATATCTATATTGTGCACTTGAAGAACTATACAGAGATGTTGCCAAAAAATTTTCATGTTGAAATCTAATCTAAAGTAGCCGTAAATTACATGACACAATTTTGCATTCCCGAATGGGATAGGGCCCTTATTGGAGGCATAAGGTGACAAGATCATGTAGAAGTTGTTGTTATTGTTGTACTGTTATTGTGGTTGCAGGAATGATGGACAGAATGTGGATGCATAACCCGAACAGTTGCGCCAACGATTACTTGAATGGAGTTGAGGATTTTATTGACTTTGCACGTACACACAACCCGGGTACAACTAGAATCCGGTGTTCTTGTAGGAGGTGTAACAACATGTTAAGGGAAACTATTGAAAATGTTCGATTCCATTTAGTAAGGAATTGAATGGTAGAGACCTATAATATTTGGAACAATCACGAGGAACAATTAGACAATGCTTTGTCTTCAAATGTGACAAGAGTGGGCAATGTTGAACCTAATATGGATGCTAATGGACAAGTCATGAAAATCTTAAATGATGCTTTTCCATTTACGTCGACAAATACCAATTAGGAAGTGGAAGATGACGTGCCTACACTAATGGATAGTGGAGAATTTGAACAATATGAAAAATTATTAAAAAATGCCAACCAAGAGTTATACTCAGGGTGTGAGGGATTTTCCGTTCTCACAACTACTGTGGAACTAATGCATGGAAAAATAAAGTATTGTATGTCGAACCAGTGTTTTGATTACTTTTGGGGGTTTTCAAGAGAATGCTACCAAAGGACAATTGTTTGCCAAAAGACCATAGAAACGCTCAAAAGGTGTTGAATGGTCTCGGATTGGGGTATGAAAAAAATTCACGCTTGCAAAACAATTGTCTATTATTCTATAAGGAGAATGAAACATTCGATAAATGCCCTGTATGCAATGAGTTGAGGTTCAAAATGACACATCAGAATAGATTGACGAAGATCCCACAAAAGGTCACGCGTTATTTGCTTGTGAAGCCTAGGTTGCAGCGGTTGTATATGTCAACGCATACTACCACCGACATGAGATGGTATAAGGAAAAATGGGTACATGATGATGTCTTGAGGCATCCTGCAGATGGGGAGGCATGGAAAGAGTTTGATTGAACGTTACCTGGTTTGTGTTGCTGATCCTTAGAACGTTAGATTGGGACTTGCCACTGAAGGATTGAATCTATTCGGGATTCTAAACCAACACGGCAATACTTGGCCGATTTTTGTATTTCCGTATAATTTTCCGCCATGGAAATGTATGAAAAAAGAATACATGATGATGACCATATTAATAACTAAGGATCCTGGTAGGTCAATTGATGTATACTTACGATTGTTGGTGGATGAGCTAAAGGATTTATGGACACACATTGTGCGTACATACGATATGTGTACTGGCAAGATGTTCACTTTGTAGGCAGTAGTAATGTGGACTATGAACAATTTCCCTACATATGCAATGGTTTTTGGGTGGAGCACTAAGGGTTATATGGCATGCCTTGCATGTAAGGAAGATGTAACTTCTAGTTGGCATGTCGAAAAAGTTTGTTACCTTGGTCATCAGAGATGGTTGCCATGGGACCACTAGTGGCGAGATAAGGATAAAGAGTTTGACAGGGAAAAAGAGCATCGTCTCAGACCCAAAGAATAGTCCGATGATCAGATTTTGGAACAACTTAATCGTTTGGGTTTTGCTCCGTTCGGGACAAATGTTAATAGGACCAGACCTTCTACACATATGAACTGGATGCATAAGTCTATGTTTTTCGAGCTCCCGTATTGGTCGAAACTAAAATTGAGACACAACCTCAATGTTATGCATGTTGAGAAAAATGTATTTGACACATTGGTTAGCACAATTCTAGATATCGAGGGTAAGACAAATGACACGATCAAAGCTCATCTTGATTTGGAATGAATGGGAATATGACAGGGTTTATGGATGATAATGATAAAGCCAGAAGGGATCTTGCATTTTTTTTCCATGAAACCGAATGACAAATTTTTTTTTTTTAAAGTTTCCTGATGGGTATGGTTCAAATATCGCGTGTTGCGTGAATGTTGACGGGGGTAAATTAGCTGGACTAAAGAGTTATGACTGCCATCTGGTTCTACAACACTTACTTCTTGCTGGTATTCGACATCTCTTGTTAGCTGATGTTGTGAAACCAATTATGTTGTTGTCTAGTTTGTTTTCACAATAGACGTCAAGATCATTGCGAAAGACGGACGTTAATTAGTTGCGCCATGACATTGTGCAAGTTCTATGCAAGTTCAAGATGATATGTCCTCCAACTTTCTTCACAAGTATAATCTACGTGATGGTTCACTTACCAGATGAGGCATTGTTTGCTGGACCAGTCAACTTTTGATGGATGTATCCAATAGAAAGGTATATATTCCTCATCATTTTTATTAATCAATATCTTATGATTAGTAAAATTTGTATCGTATCATTTTATTTTGGCAGGCTTCTCGGAGACTTGAAGAAAAGTGTACGAAACAAATCGAACCCTGAATGATCAATTATACAAGCTTGGGTGGCATATGAGGCGTTTACATTTTGTGGAATGTATTTAAAGGATGTGGAGACAACTTTAAATCGTCATCCTCACAATAATGACGGGGTATGAAAGGAAAAACTGAAAGTTTTTCCCCAAATCGCTTAACCCTTCGAAGATCTAATACGAGGTGAGTCGTTTTCCAAAAAGGACATGGAGGTATCATATTGGTTCGTACTCAACAATTATGACAAGACACTATCATACCTAGACGAGCATGAAGATATGATAAAGTAGGCACATCCTTCACATTTGTATGCCAAGAAACACTGTGAATTGTTTCTGCGGTGGTTCCTCAAATATTTAAGTTTGAAGTGTTTTGTATTGGAAATATATATTGTACTAATTATTTTGCTCGAGCTAACAAATTTAAGTGTTTGTGTAATATTAGGTGCATCAATTGAAAGCATCGAATTCCTTAGCGTACAGTGAAGAGTTATATAACTTGGCGTTCAGACTTATTCACATTGAATTGTCCTTGGGTTGCCACGTCAACGGCGTCAAGTTCTTAGTGGTTGCACAAGATGACAAGTTGTGTACGCAAAATAGCGGTGTTCATGTCCCAGGTGGAGCTGAAAGTACAAACATTGAATTCTATGGCAAACTAACAAGTGTTGTGCACTTCCTTTACAAAGACCGATGCCAAGTGATCCTATTTAAGTGTTGATGGTTTGATACAAACCCAAATAGGCAGGGAAATGTTAAAAGAGATCATGAATTACTATCAGTGAACACTACCAAAACTTGGTATGATGACGCATCTTAGTAAACATGGCAAAACAAATTGTGTATCTAGATGACCCTAAAGCTAGGAGGGGTTGTAAATTTGTTCAGAAGATGGACCATAGGAACGTGTATGCTATACCAGAACAAGACCCTACTAACGACGACATCGACAATGTCTCTAACCAACGTCTAGAATCTTCGATGGAAGTTGGTGCGGAAACACTCAAAGATACAAATCTTATCCAAGAACCATTTATGATAGAATGAGTATCTTCAATCGAAATACCGACTCAATCAATCACAATTAACCTCGGTAATCTTCCGTGATACGATGGTCGAGTGTGCACAAACGACGATGGTGACATACCTATCGATGATGAGGAATGAGACACTAAAAATGATGATAGCGACGAAAGGGAAAGTTATTGTAGTTCGGATGAAGATTAAAGCAATTTATTTTTAACTTTTGTTGTAAAACACATTAAATGGTTAATGCATTATATATAGGGCTGGAAAAAATGGTATGAATGATTGCTATTTCAATTTGTATGAAATTTGGGAATACCAAACTATCCCGAAATACTGAAAATTAGGAATACTGAAATTTTTGTTTGTGATTGTTCTTTAAATTCCAGTCCTAAAAATTTTTGGTTTGGGATTTAGGATCCCATTTTATATGTGAATTACTTTGTAAATAATTTTTTTTATTAGTATTTTATAATAAATTTTAATCAAAATTCTAAAAAAAAAACCTATTTTTAAACATAATTGCGTGCACGCACAACAACTTTTGGTCACGCAAGCGTTTTAATTTTATGCGGGTAGATTGAATTTTCAGAAATTTGCATGACGAATACCTAGATTTTGTCGCGCAATTATCCTTTGTGCAACGAAATCTATGTCTTCGTTGCACAAGTGTTTGAAAATTAAGGCGTTTTTTTTTTTCACGGAAATTTTAAAAAACATCGCGACGAAGATTTTAACCTTGTGCGGCAAAGCCTCCGTTGCGCAAGCTTCTATGTTTTTAATCCTGTGTGTCGTCTTCCTCCCCTCACTTCTATCTTCTTCCTTTTTTTTTCCCCGCACGATACCCTCTCTCTCATTCCTCTTTCTCTCTTGACACCATTGTAGCCATTCTCTTACCCCTAGTTATTTTTCCCTGACAGATGTGTTTACCTTCAGACCCTTTCACTACCACTCTCCATCGCTCACCTCATCTCTCTGTCCCTCTCTTCGGTCATTGCATCTTCATCTCCAAGAGGTAATTTCCTCTTAATTTTTTTTTTCAATTTTCTTTATTTACCATGTTCATTAGGGTTTATAGATTAAGGGTTATTTTTATTTTATTTTATTTTTAAAATTGGGGGTTAGAATTAGGGCATTGGGGTTGGATTTAGGGTTCGTAAATTGGGGGTTACATTTAGGTTCTTAAATTAGAGTTTTTGGGGTTCTTAATTGGGATTAGATTTAGGTCTTAATTTAGGGGAACGATTTTGGGTAGTGAGGTTAGATTAGGTTTTCTTAAATTCGGGGTTAGATTTAGGGTGCTTCACTGGAAGTTGGATTAGGGTTCTTAAATTAGAGGTTTTTTAATTTCAAGCAAAGGGTTAGAATAAGGGCCGTGGTGTTTTTTAATTTGAAGAACACAAATAGATTTAGTGTGCTGCCCCGAAGAACTATTTTGCTCATTCCCAGTAACTCTAATCTCCACAATCCATCAACAAAAGAATTGCAGGTGATAATACTTATTTATAATATATATATATATATATATATATTTATTTATATAGGTGAAAATGTAGAATTAATCCCAGATAGCATTACTGCATTTTGGTACAACTGAATGAAAGAAACAATGACTTATGAAATACTTTTCTTTTTATTTATCTCATCTTAAAATTATTACAAGTATCAATTGATTCAATTATTAGCTTAATTAGGGTTTATCCCTTTAACCCTAGGTATTCGTTCGGACTGAATGAGAGAGCTTCCTTGTATTGCTTATTGACAATACTTATAAAAGCACCATAGTAATACTTGTAAGTTATGTTTGTGTAAACACGAAAATTTTGTAACGAATGAAACGAGAACATGTGTACAAAGTAGATTTGTATTGATTTGAATTTATAGGCAACAATCTCTGTTTACAATTTTCCTTTGATTTAGTTATTTGATGTAAATGCGTAGGTTGTTGATCCAAGGGTCACAATGACTTGATCTTGGATGCACGGTTAAATGATTGCTTCAAGTTTTGATCTTGAAACAATGCGTGTATTGTCTTCACCTTAGGTTTAGGGTTGCGGCAAAGGTAGTGTTGACGTAGAATTTCGTTGATTCAAGGTCTTGGCGACTTGATCTTGAATCGAACGTCGTTGCAAGTTTTGAGCTTGCAACAAAGTCTTGAATGAATTGGCACAAGTGCTTGTTGATTCTTGAAGGGAATGCTTCGGCTTTGGTCGTATATTCTTCGAAGATAGCTTTGGCAGTGTATTAGTCTTCAAAGATTTGGCAGAGGTTCTTCTCAATGTGAGAATTTCGGCCTTTCAATGTAGAAATTTTCAACCTTGAATGTAGAAATTGTCGACCTTTATGCTTGTTTGAGAACCTTGTATTTATGGACTTCTCGAAGCTTGCATTTGGAAGGATTTGGTTTTGATTTGTGTCCTGATTCGTCCATGGGAGAATTTAGGCATGTTTTGTGTCTTAATTTCAGCCACTTTCCCTTGCTTGGCCAAAATCTAGGGCTTGCTTGCCTATTTTGTGAGCAATATTCAATTCTTGCTTGTTTTGTGAAGATGCTTTAGGTTTCTTTCCGGTTTTGGGAGCAATTTGGGCCCCTTACTGATTTTAAAGGATTTCTTCCCCCTTTTGCCGAGTTTTGGGGAAGTTTTATTCTTCCTTTGCTTGATTTGTGCCACATGTCATTGATGACTTGTCCATTTGTGATGAGTCATATGCCTTGTGGAGCTTTATTATGCATCATTTGTATGCAATGAAATTTAAATGTCTACAAATGCCCCCACTTCAAGGCGCGTTGTAGGCATGTGCTTGTCATATGTAGGAAACGTGTTTTGAAGTCTTGCAATGTGAATGTTCTAACTCAAGGGTCGTCGAGACTTGATCTTGAATTAGTTTGATTCTTTAAGGGCCGCATGGGCATTCGTGAATGGAAATATTTCTTCAAGGGCCGTTGAGGCGTATTTCTTGAATTGAAATGATGAATTTCATCAAGGGCCGTTGAGGCTTGGTCTTGAATGAAATGAAAAATTTCTTCGAGGGCTGTAGAGGCTTGATCTTGAATGAAAATTTTGAAAAATGGATAAATCGGCACATATTTATTGTGCATATTGATTCTCCATAATTTTTTTGACAAATACATTTGGTGTATTTTGGGACTTGAATTTTTTCCTTGTGGTTATGGGAAACAAAGGAAAAAATGCTTTTCCTCCGTTAGGTAGGAATCTCCCTCAATTTTGGTAATGAGGGTGATTTCCTTCAAGATGTTGAAAATCTTTAGTGATTTCCTTCAAGATTTTGGAAAAATTTAATGCTTGTCCTTGGGTGAGTAAGATTTGCATTTTTTTCCCTTTCCCTTTTTCTTTTCCACGGTAAAGAGGTATTTTCCCTTTTGGTTTGGGAAACTTGAAGACTTGTCCTTGGTTTGGGAAACACGTCATCTGACTTGCACAACAAGTTTGAGGTCAATTTCTCTTCTGGACAATTTTGTAATAATATGGGAAACGTAGCTTTATCTCTTAGTTTTTCAAGCATATATCACATACCACTAGGAAAAATTAGGAAAGCCTTAAACTCGTCATTTTCCTTACTAACAGGAGAACAACTTTTGAGGGATTAACTTTGAAAATTGGAACATTTGGCTTTAGGGAAAGTTATGAAATTTGGATACAACGATCATGAGCATCTTAGCTTCCTTGTCCAATTGGCCTTGTATCAAAACTCATTCAGAAAGTTGATTTATCAATGTCCTGCTCGCGCAAATTGGCTGAAACTTGCCATTTTTTGGTTGGAATTTGCTTCCTTCTTTTGGTTGGAATGTACTTCCTTGTTTTGATTTTCCTTTTGCTATTTGGTATGTATTGTCGTTATAGCATTAGGAAGCAGTTGACCCTTATTTATAGGACACTTGAGTGTGTGTTTTAGCCACAACACACCCTTGTCGGGCACTGCCATTGTGTTTGTTGCTGTGCCATACCCTATTGCTGCTTGCTTGATAGAAGCATATTTATGCGACTTTGTTATCTTATTTCTTTGCATTTACTTAGTTAATTTCCATTTATGTAGTAATTTAAGCTATTTTCGTATTATTGAAGGTCCAATTGGTAAAGATGATAATAAATGGCAAAATGGAGCAATTTGGAGCAGTTTTGGACTTGGATTGGATAGCATATGGCCTAGATATTTTTGGTGTTTAAATGGTGTTAGACATGTGCTAAAATCTGGAAAAATTAAACTTAAGGCTTGGAAGGCAAGGATTACACAAGAAAGAGGAATCTTAGTTGGAGAGGAACATTATCTTATCCTATCCTATCTTATCTTATGTTATCTTATCTCTAGCTGCAAAGAGGAATCCTAATCAGATTCAAACACTTTCTACCTGATTCTTAGAATCCTAAAATAACTCAAAACACCTTATCCTCTTTCTCTTTGGATTCAGCCGTTCTCCCCCTATAAATATGAAATTCCTGCAGCGATTTAGGGTGTGCCGCTCCTGTCATTCATCCATTGAAGTTGCTGGAGTTTTCAGAGTTTTTTCTCTCTTTATTTTAAGGTTCAATGTTTATTTTAGATTGCTTTTCAGTTATGATGAACATGTGTAACTAAGTTTCTTTTTAGCTAGAGGTGAATTCGAAGCCGTGATCATATGTTTTATATAAATTGATTACATCCAGTTATTGTTTCATAAAACATGAATGCGATTTACTTATCTACTTTATAGAAAACTTATTCTTGTATGTTTATTAAGGGTGCACACTTAGTTTGCATGCAAGGATTTGATGCTAGAATATAAGGGAATCTCACCTAATCGTTATGAACTTATATTTGTAAGTAGTAAGTCACTAGTCATGATTGAGTTAAGTAAATTCTTGGCAGGAGTATCATGCTTTTCATAGTTATGAATGCTTTGTCAATGCTTATGATTTTCACATAACTTAATGATCTTTGAGATGTATCTCTATCATGCTTTTCATAGTTAGGGAACTTGATAAGAATAATTTGGTTGTCTCACTGAGTCTAATTCAATAAACTTAGGAAAATTTGAGAGTTAATTAGTGTTGTTCACAATTAATTTGGGGCATTGTCATTTGTGATTTATAGAAGAATAACTGGAAATTGATTTGTATACATATGATTCATGTGTGGAGAATAATCCTTTAGCTATCATTTCATCCATATTTCATTCATAACTTAATTTACTTGCTGCCATGTACTTTTGTTTTCATTAAATTCATCCAAAATCTCCCCCATCATTGTTTTGATGTTAATTTAACTTAATTTTCAGTTTTACAAGTTTAATTTGTGTTGATTAGCATCCCTTCTAATCCCCAGAATAGAATGATCCCTACTTACTCATACTGCAATTGCATAATTTATATGGTTTAATTTGTGTGTTAGTTTCTACCACATCATTGCTGACGTGTGTAATTACTGCTTGGAGCTTATTGCAGTGCGTTACTTTTTACCGCGTGGTGTTGTGCAAAAGACTATAGTGGGGGTTTCGTTGTGTATTGCCTTTTGGTCACAGTTTTTCCTTAGGGGTGACGTTGCTGTGTAGTGCAAGAAACTGCTTGCGTAATCACCGTGAGGTTGCGTAATATGATTGCATAGCATTTTGGTTTTCTTTGTTACTGTAGCGTGCTTTGAAGGATTGTCTTGTAGCTGCCTTCTTTGCTATGCTACTCAAGCTTTGTAGCTGATTTCTTTTCACCATTGTGACTTTGTCATCGTCATCCTTCAATGCTCACGAGGTTTATCTTACATGTCTTTTGCTTTAGTTAAGCAATTTTTTCTTCTTGTCGCCCCACTTATGCTTATGTTGCCTTGTTTGTAAAACGGCTATGTAGCCGAATTCTTCCTTTAAAGAAATAAAGTATTCAGATTCTTGACTTTGCTCTTTTTTCTTCAAAGTATTTGTGTTTTTGTTGATGATGTGACTATACTTAAAGTTTTGAAGTTTCAAGTTACCTATGTACCTTCGGTTGAGGAGGGATCAAGTCATGACGTAGTTCAAATGAGTGATGAATTTTTTATGATTTTGATGGTGATTTTTCGTATACAGTTTATGATCTTGTGGGCCAGGAGCGTTGGGTGTTGCCTTTTAAGCTTGTGCGAACAAGGAGGATTGTTGCCGTGAGTAGTTTAGGCTCGTGTAGGCGAGGAGCTTTACGCTGTGTGTAGTTTAGGCTCATGCAGACAAAGAGCATTGGGTGTCACCTGTTGAGCTTGTGCGAACAAGGAGCATTGGGTGTTGCCTTTTAAGCTTGTGCGAATAAGGAACATTGTTGTCATGTGCATTTTAGGCTTATGCAGGCGAGGAGCTTTGTGCCGTGTTGTAGTTTCAGCTCGTGCAGGCGAAGAGCATTTTTGGTGTGGATATGGTTTAGGGGTAATAGTGCTTTAAGAACTTGTCATTGATGGGGCTAATCTTTAAGCCGTCTTCCACCATGAGTAAGTAAGCGCCGTTGGTGTAGACCTCTTGTATTATATAAGGTCCATCCTACTTTGATGTGAACTTGCTTTTTGTTTTGTGAGTTATGATGATGAACCTTCGTAATGCTAAGACAAGATCTCCAGTTTGGAAAAACCTTGGGCGGACCTTCTTGTTGAATGCCTTGGATAGCCGTGCTTGTTAGCATTCCAAGTGTTGTTGAGCTTCAAGCCTTCTTTCATTAAGTGCTTCCAACTCTTGAAGTCGTAGTTTTGAATTTTCCTCTTCAGTCAAGCCTTTTTGTATAACCATTCTTAATGAGGGGATTTGACTTTCGAGTGGCAGAACAACCACGCCATATACGAGAGAATAGGGCATAGCTTGGGTATATGTCTTATATGTCATCCTGTATGCCCAAAGTGTTTCTCTCATTCTTTCATGCCAGTCTCTCTTTGTTCGGCCAATTACCTTCTTCAGGAGGTTGCACAAAGTTTTGTTGAATGCTTTCACGAGACCGTTGGCTAGAGCATGATATATGGAAGACTTGTGCTGCTTGAACTTGTATTTCTCGCCGAGTTCATCCATAAGTCGGTTAGAGAACTGTTTTATGTTGTCGGTGATGATGTAGTGAGGCACACCATATCTGTGGTTGATATGCTCATTGATGAAATGGACGACAATTTCCTTCTGGACTTCCCTTAGGGGTACGACTTCAGCCCACTTGGAGAAGTAGTCCGTTGTAGCTAGGATGTAAGCTTCTCCAGCATATGACTTTGGTGTGATTGGTCATATGACGTCCAATCCCCATGCATCAAACAATTATGAAGCAACTATAGGGTGTAATGACTCAGGTGGTTGATGTATGAAGTTGGCGTGGAATTGGCTGGCTTGGCACCTTTTGGTATATTTTAAGGAGTCATTCACCATGCTCGGCCATGAGCAATCCATTCTTTTGAATTACAAGTGTAGCTTCGGTCCAGATTGATGCGCTCCGCATATGCCTGAGTGTGCTTCTTCCATGGCTTGATTAACTTCTTCCTCACTTAGGTATTTCAGAAGTACTTATTCAAAAGAGCATCGGTTGAGTGTTCCTTTGTAGTTGAGGAAACGAGGTGCTCGTCGCTGTATTTCAGATCGGTGTCTAGGATCTTCTAGAAGTTTTCCATGCTCCAAGTAGTCGAGCAGCGGCTATTTCCATTCTTCAGTGTCGACTAGAAGTATTGAGATGACGTTTGTATCATTTAGTAGCATTTCAGTGACGAGTATGATCACCCATCTTTGGCAAACTGGCATGTTCGCAACTTCGCCTTCTCCTAACGCCAGAGTCTAGGTTAGTGAGAGCGTCCACCATTTGATTTTCTTTTCTTAGCATATGTTTTAGCATCACGACCTCGAATTTTTGTGGTAGTTGGGTTGCTAGCTGAAAGTATGAAACAAGATCATCTTTCCTCACTTCATATTCAGTCAAAAGTTGATTGATTATGAGCTTGGAGTCACTATACACTTCTAGCGTTGTGATTTCCATGTTGATCGGCATTTGGAGTCTGATGATTAGTGCTTAGTACTCAGCGACGTTGTTGGAGCATAGCTCGCTTAGTTGAAAGGAATAGGGTAGTACTTGTCTTTGGGGCGACATGAATACTACTTTTGTTCCCGTTCCATCCATTTGTGCGAATCCGTCGAAGAAGATTGTTGGGAAGATGTCGATGTAGAGCACCTCCTCGTCAGGCAAGTCATCTGAGATTTTCCAATCGGCTGAGATTGGATGGTCGACAAGGAAATCTGCTAGGGCTTGTCCCTTGACAGTTTTACCTGGGATGTAGATGATCTCGTATTAATTGAGAAACAACGCCTATTTAGCTAGTTGCATTGTCAGAACGGGTTTGGACATAATGTACTTGACTGGATTAGTTTTAGTAACCAAGTAGATGGTGCATGCATGTAGTGTCTTAACTTTTGGATGACGAAGACTAGGACAAGGCACATCTTCTCGATTGGTGAGTAGTTGAGCTCGGCACTAATGAGAGTTCTACTTAGGTAGTAAAATGCTTTTTCCTTTTAGTCTTCATTTTCTTGTGCCAAGAGTGCTCCAATGGAACCTTCTTGTGTGGTAATGTATAAGATGAATGGCTTTATAAGCACAAACGCTTCTAAGATAGGTGGGCTTGCCAGGTACATTGCGACATGCATCATCCCATATGAATGGAGCATTTTTCTTCATGAGTCGACTGAAGGGTTAACAACGTCTAGCAAGGTTAGAGATAAAGCTTCTGATGAATGCAAGTCGTCCTTGTAGACTTTTTAACTCGTGTAGGTTCCTTGGCTCAACATTCTTTGAATAGCCTTGATCTTTGACTGGTCCACTTCAATGCCACAATGCTTGACAATGAAACCGAGGAATTTCCCAGAAGTGGCACCAAATGCACACTTCAACAGGTTCATTTTGAGGTTGAAGTGTCGTATTTTGTCGAACACCATTCGTAAATCCTTCAAGTGATCAGATCTTTTCTTGGTCTTGACAACTACATCGTCTATGTAACATTCTATGTTTTTGTGTAGCATTTCGTTGAAGATCTTCTGCATTGCTCGTTGATATGTAGCTCTAGCGTTCTTCAAGCAAATGGTATTACATTGTAGCAGTAGATACCTTTTGGAGTGTGGAAGGCTATTAGTTATTAGTCTTCGAGAGTTATGCAGATTTGATTGTACCTAGATGAGCCGTCTATGAATGATAATGCCTTGTGGCCAGTGATTAGGTCCACCATGATTTTGATGATTGGCAAGGGAAAGTCATCATTTAGGCAAGCATCGTTAAGGTCTCGGAAGTCTATGCAAACACATATTCGTCCAAATTTCTTAAGGACCATGACGATGTTGGAGATCCATTTAGGGTATTGCACATCTCGGATGAAGCCCATTTTGATTAGCTTGTCAATCTTGGCCTTAATTTGTGGGATGAGCTTGGGTCGACAGATTCTTTGAGTTTGCTTTATCGGTCGTGTTCCGGGCTTGACTGCAAGACAATACACGACGATGGTAGGGTCAAGGTCGGGCATTTCTTTATAGGTCCACATAAAGACGTATTTGTACTTCATTAACAGTTGGTAGTACTCCTCGATCTCGTCCGTACTTATTTATGCATTTGCGAAGATATGCTTCGGTTTCTTCCTTGTGCCTAAGTTGAGCTCCTTGAGATCATCAACTGTGGTTTGCCCCTCCCTATCCTCGAGCTGTGGTGGCGTAATAGTGACATCTTCCTCGAGGAATTCATCTTTTTTGTCTTCTTGGATTATAAGGTAGGGGACGTACCTTTGGGCTTTAGTGTCGTCCGTTTGGGCTTGTTAGCATGAAGATTGGCCAATGTGTACGATGGTACGCCTCTTTACCTTAGTTGTCTCTTTGTGTTGACTTCCAAGGTTGCTTGGCACTTCATCCTTGAAGAAATCGTGCTTCGAACGTCGTCTTTTGCTGTTAGAGGGTCGAGCTTTTCTTATTTTGGTGTTGTCATCCTTTTTCTAGAAAGCTACCTAGTTTCTTCAAGTCTTTCCAAGGCCGATCGTCATGGAGGAGAGCTAGCTGTGTTGCTTTGTTTCTTAGGTTTTGACAACCTTTAGAAAATAGAGCTTTGGCCTGTTGGCTTGTTAAACAACTTGAAGACGGAAGTTCGGTCTTGACCACCGATGAGATCAAGTGTCGAAATTCTGGGTTTTGAATGATTCATCCTATTGAAGACTGACGTTCAAGGGGTGGGTTTAGGTTCCTCTTGATCTTGTTCAACATTTATGCTGATGTGTTGAGAGCTAGTATTTTTTGTTTTCTTGAAATCTTCACGAGTGTATTTGGTGTGAAGCTAAGTCCGGCTTTGTTGTTGTTAACTATGTAGCCATGCTCCTTCAACTTCTTTTAAGTCTCGGTGAGGTTACATTCTTTGTTGTTAACGATGTTTGCATTATTCTTTCCAAGATTTAAAGAGGAAGGGAAATCGTACCTAGCCCTTGACATGAGTTTGTAGGCATTTGGGTCGAAACCTTTTTCGGTCCTGTTGGTTGGAAGAGAGCTTGGTTTTGCCCCCTTTGGCAGAGGTTTTATGAAACCTTACGGTGGTTTTGAAACTTTAGCATTGCCTAACTGTGTCAGAAGTAAAACTACATTTGTCTTGAGCAACTTTACATCGTCCTTGTGCAGCTGTGTGTCGGCTTTGCTTTTTCTAGTTTCAAATGGGGATTCCCCATTCTTTCTTCTCGACATAGAGATGTATTGAAAGATAGGTACGTTTGGTCATTTTGAAGGCATCACACTTCCTTTGGTTGTTGTGGGTTTGGCAAGCTCATCATCGTCTTTGCTTGAAGATGGCACGGGTTCCCCTTCTCACTTCTTGGACACGGCTTACCACTCATGTTTCTTAGGTGTGGCTGTGCATGTGGATTTGATCTCTTTTGGAAGAGCTTGGGGCACCATGTCATCATCAATGTAAAACTTGGTATCCATGAAGTGTTATTCGACTTTGGTGAATGGCTTGGTGTCGCCTTGTATTAACTTCACTCATTCTCGATAGCATTTTAAGCATTGGTGAAGGATGGATGACACCACTCCATTCTCATGGATCCAAGGCCTTCCTAAGAGCAAGTTATAAGTTCTTGCATCAATCGCATAAAATAACGTGCTTGACTTGAGTTCGTTAATGGTCATCTTAACTCAGATCATACCCATCTCTCTTTGTCTTCTTTGGTTAAAACCTTGGATTAGGAGGCGGCTTCGGGATAGTTCATCCACCTTAATGCCGATTGTGGTCATTATTGACTTTGGCATGATGTTTAGGGTCGACCTAGCATCCACAAGCATGTGGTTGATTTTGTTCTCTCTTACATACCCAGAGACGAAGATAGGACAGTTGTGAGGCTTTGACCTTAGTAACAAGTCTTCGTCAGTGAAGTTAATTGCGTCATGGGCGGCACAGTATATGGCATATTCATGTGGTTGAAGCTTTAAGCTTTTGTTCTTGCTTACTTACACCTTGTGGTCGTCGGGACTCATTAAGACTGCTACTAGTGTTTTTCATATCTCCTTGGGAAATCGTAGTGCTTCTTCAACGTTAAAGTGTGCCGGTAGGCTTTCTTTGGTCGTGAGGGTCTTTTTATTCCTCAATGGCGATAACTTGCCTTTTGAGAGCTCTTCTATCTCCACTTCAACCATGTGACAGACAGCGGTAGTGCACTGTTGGAAGAAGTCTTTTAGGAAGTGTTTGTGCATGGAGACGGGAATGCGTGGCTCTTGCTCCATAGGTTCCCTTACCTATGTTGGCTTAACAGCTCTTATGCTCATTTTCGGCTTTTTGTTAGTGCGGCAGCAGTGACTTCTCCCTTGTTCCACCTTTAGCCATGTGGCTTGTGGTTTTGGTTTCCTTGTCTTTTTGTAGGTTACTAATGTCTACCTTTCTTCATCGTCGATAGGTGTATTTTGGTCGCTTGCTTCCAACAATGGTTGTGCAGAAGGTGTCGTGTAGCTTGAGCATGGACGAGAGTGGTTAGGCGTCACTTGGAGAGGCACTTGATCGAAAGATCCAAATGCAATCGAAGTAGTGTGTGTTATGGCCATGTCTTCAAAGTCAAGTTCAATTTGCCCTTATTGTGTTATCTTCATGATGAGCTCCTTATGGACGAAACACTTGCCAACAGGATGACTCACGATATAATGGTACTTGTAGTACCTAGGATTATTAACGCGATTCATCTTTTCGGGGCACTTGC
The DNA here is from genome assembly GCF_041283825.1 of Pyrus communis. NCBI lineage: Eukaryota > Viridiplantae > Streptophyta > Magnoliopsida > Rosales > Rosaceae > Pyrus > Pyrus communis. The sequence continues at coordinate 19,703,223 of NC_142581.1, forward strand.
ATTTAGGTAGCTCAATCACCTTATTTTCCAGTAAGTTATCTAGCATTACAGCCACGTCAGAGTCAGGAAAAAGGTACGTCTTTTGCTCCAGTTCCCCCAAGGTGTTTTTGTACCTGTATTGGGTGCGAGACGGCTCACCTCTCTTCATCTCCTTCGATTTGGTTTTGGAGGAGATCTTGATGATGGTAGTGTTGACTGTAAAAACTTCCTTATCAAGCTTTTTCCCAGTTTTGTCCACTTTCAGAGCAAACACCTTGTCCTTCTTGAAGTCGGTGATTGGCTTATTTTTCCCATGATTGGTGATACTTAACTCCATGTTGTGGGATCAAGTTGCCAACTCCTCAAACGTTCTTGGTTTTATGCCTTGGAGGATGTACTATATCCCCCTGTGCATGCCTTGAACACACATCTGAATGGTAAAGGTTTCAGAAAGCCTATCTTTGTAATCCAAACTTAGTGTAAGCCATCTATTAATGTAGCCAACAGGTTTTGTAACACCCCGGCCCTAAATTTTTTTATTTTCGGGGATTGATTTTGTTAATAGGCCCAATTTCAAATCATAGTTAATTTATTTTCATTAGTCACATTCCTCTAAGTCAATAATTTAGATTCTTACAAGCTATCCATATTTTCTTAAATGTCAAAATATAACATTAAATTAACAATTGAAATCACTATCATTAGTAACATTCTCCAAATAATTTCCTTCCTCCCACGTGTAATTCATAAACATTAATCATTTACCAAAACATACAATTTCACTTCCAATTTAGAACCCTTTCCATCTCTTAGGTCAAAATTCAATCTAAATATTAATTCTCGATTATTTAATCTCACTTATTGTATGGTTGCATCTAACGTCTTGTTAAACTGCCTACGTATCCTAAATAGGGATCAAGCTATTCGTAGTTCGCATTTTAATCTATTCTCCACTTCCAAAAATGTTATAGTTTAGGTCACATTCAACCTTAGCTTCCAAGATCAAAACGCATCAAATGGTTACTAAACATGAATTCAGAATATCTAAATTTGAATGAAAAAGGCAGCATCGGCCCACTGGCCACGCGCCACCACAAGTGGCGATCGACCGCCCCAACTTGCTGGAAAATTTCATTATTTCCAAAAATTCTCAAAAATTACAGAAATGAAGATCTCAAAGAGTAGATCAAACTTTATACCCACATCCAAGTCCAGTTTGTCCGGGAAACTCCTCAAATTGGCCACGAACCATCGGAACCCTTGTTTTTTAGTGTTCTTGATTCGACTCCTTCGGTGCTCCGCCGCCCCAACCAATGGCTGGGCCTTGTTCATAAGGTTGAGGTATGACTATGGGTGGTGTTTATGGGTGGAGTTAACTTCAGATCATGGTGAATTGGAGCCAACCCGTGCACCCCTCTTCATGGTTTCTCTCGCAATCCTTCAAATTTTGTTACATTTTCGGACTAAAATGGGTAAGGGATCGATTGGCCTTCAGGGAAGGGTCATTTTGACACAAACCTTGCCGTCAACAGTGGCCAGAGTTGGGAGTTAGGTCCGGGTCGGGTCACGGTTTCACGGGTACCCGTTTCCCCCCCGTATTTTCTCATTTTCCTTCTCTCCCATGCCCTCATTTCCTTCCTTCCCCATTGGTCCTAGTCCCTCATTTTTCTCTTCTTCCCTTTCAATGCTCCAAATTTTCTGGAGCCTTCCCTCTTAATGCTAAAATGACTATTTCGTCCTTAAATTCTATCGTTAATAACTTCTTCGTTATAACTCCGTTTTGCGAACGGTTTGCGCCCACACGTTCATGAGATCGCGCTGTATTTTAAAATAAAAATTGTGACCTCGAATGGTCTACAAATTTTAAATAATTAACTTCCAAACTTCAAACTTTGTAACCAGTTTAATTTAGAACTGATTTTAAATAAATTAATATAATTTCTTGAAAAATAACATAAAATCTCAATAATACAATTACGTGAATTATAATAATTTCCCAATTCTATTTTCATAACTGTAAATCGATTTATTTTTTATTTTCTCCACATATTCATAATTATGAATATATTTCATATATTTATTCAGGGTATTACAAGTTTGTCCTTCCACTACTTTGTACTCGTTAGCTTCAATATGCTTATGGTGTGACGAGTGCTGTAGAAGTAGTTAATGAATTTCTTTTCAAGCTGGTCCTAGCTATTGATAAACTCGAGCTCAAGGTCAGTGTAATAGTCAAAGGCATTACCTTTTAGTGAGCACACGAACTACTTAACAAGGTAGTCTCTCTCCGTCCCAGCATTGTTGCAAGTTTTGATGAAATGGGCAATATATTGTTTGGGATTCTTTTTTCCATAGAATTGCATGAATTTTGGGGGCTAATAACCCCTTGGTATCGTCAAGGCTTCAATCTTCTTGGAGTATGGCTTTGAGTACAGCATGGAGTCATCTGAGCTTCCTTCGTATTGTGCCTTAATCGTGCTTGTGATCATTTCTTGCAGCTGTTGGATAGAGAGAGATCTCATGAGCGTTATAGCTTGGTCCACCTCTAGCTTCTCCTTAGCTTTCTCCACCAGAAGCTCTTCTTTCTCGTTTGTTTCCTCTTTTGGAGGATCAACCTTTAGGTTAGCTTTCTAGTCGTGTTGCGCCTTCAAACGATTAACGAATGTAGCAATCTACAAGTCATTTTCCTCTATGGTCATTGTCAGCTTTGCAATTGCTTCGTTCATTTGGGCTAGCTGCTCCTCGATGGACGTCACACTAGTGGTCATAACTTGAATGGCTACAAGATACAAGCTGCTGCTTGAGTTGGCTTCAGAAGCCAACGACTTAAAGTACCTATTTGGGCTTTCTTCCCTTGGTGCTCCTAGCGAGGCCATGGTGATCACAGGTTCGTGCTTTGGGTACTCTTGCTCATTCGGCAAAGTTGATGTAAGGGTGGAAGGAACGACAAAAAGAGCTCTTGTCTTGCTTCGGGTTGTGATGCCCAAAGTACCACCATTTGAGGCAAGGATGTTCTTGTTCTTCGCATTGATTGCATGAGCAACTTGATCCTTTCTTAATGCCATTTGTGCTTTTTGCAGATTTGAAGACAGAGATGGAAGGCAGAGATGTCCCATTGGGCGTGCCAAAATTGTAAACGCGAAAATTCCGTAACAAATGAAATGAGAACACGTGTATAAAGTAGATTTGTATTTATTTGAATTTGTAGGTTACAATCTATGTTTACAATTTTTCTTTGATTCAGTCTTCAGATTTGATGTAGATGCATAGGTTGTTAATCCAAAGGTCGTGATGACTTGATCTCAGATGAACGATTGAACGATTGCTTCAAGTTTTGAGCTTGAAACGATGCATGTGTAGTCTTCACCTCAAGTTTAGGGTTACGACAAAGGTAATGTTGACGTAGAATTTGGTTGATTCAAGGGTCTTAGCACCTTGATCGTGAATCGAACACCATTGCAAGTTTTGAGCTTGTAACAAAGTCTTGAAAGAATTGGTGCAAGTGTTTGTTGATTCTTGAAGGGAGTGCTTCGGCTTTGGTTGAAAGAAAGCTTTGGCTTTGGCTGTACGTTCTTTGAAGAGAGCTTTGGCAGCTTATTAGTCTTTAAAGATTTGGCAGAGGTTCTTCTCAATGTGAGAATTTCGGCCTTTCAATGTAGAAATTGTCGACCTTGAATGTAGAAATTGTCAACCTTTATGCTTGTCTAAGAACCTTGTATTTATAGACTTCTCAAACCTTGCCTTTGGATGGATTTGGTTTTGATTTGTGTCTTGATTTGTCCATGGGAGAATTTAGCCATGTTTTGTGTCTTAATTAAAGCCATTTTCCCTTGTTTGGCCAAAATCTAGGGCTTGCTTGCCTATTTTGTGAGCAATCTTCAATTCTTGCTTGTTTTATGAAGATGCTTTAGCTTGCTTTTCAGTTTTGGGAGCAATTTGGGCCCTTGCTGATTTTTAAGGATTTCTTCCCCCTTTTGCCGGGTTTTGGGGAAGTTTTATTCTTCATTTTCTTGATTTGTGCCATATGTCATTGATGACTTATCGATTTGTGATGAGTCATATGCCATGTGGAGCTTTGTTATGCATCATTTGTATGCAACGAAATGTACATGTCTACAATATGACTTTGCTAAGAAGGTTGTCTTACAATACCAATTCATATTCATAGTTAGCAAATAGTCCACATATGTGAAGAAGCACCCCAGTTTACCAAGTTTTTCAAATGATTTAAACATCATTTGGCAAGAATAAATGTCATGAAATTACATATGTCAGATATCGAAACTGCATGTTACCATGCACTCTCACCTACTTGAGTTAGAAATGAGGTTAAGGAGTTTATATTCACTGCAACGGATTGTGATACCACCCAATGGATAATCATATCCAAATTCTGCTTCGGCCTGACTTAGCAAGTATTGGAATGAAGAGTGGTTCAAGTATCAGATCAGAATCACAAAAAATTGGTGCAATGTTGGTTTTATATCCGTACTGCAAAATTGGCACTCCTTTATGCTAGTTTCTTCTTATAAGTTATAATTGCTGGGTATATATCCTATATGACATTGATTAGTTTGTGTATAGTAGATGCAGTTTTAATTTTTGTTTTTGCCAAACTTGAACTGGGTTTAGAATTAGGGTTTTTAAAATTCGTTTTAAATTTAAGTAGAAATTATTATGCATGTGTATGCTAATTTTTATCTTTGTAATCTACAAATTTATTTCCAATTTTGTAGACATCACAGCTCATTAGAACCTGAAAGGCGGTGACTTCTACACCTCGTCCGATGACTACACGTACTACTGTCGCCACTACTCTGGCAGAGATGGACCATAGGCTAGTCAATCCGATTGACCAAGTTGGTCCTCCAGTCCCACAAGCGCCGACATCTTTAACTTCTTCGGTGCCTGACATGCTCATCAGCGCCCCCGTACTACGAAGCAGATGTCGCCATCGGGATCCACAACTGATGCCTCGGGTCAACAGCTAGGTATACCATCTTAATTTACCCTTTCATTCCCATGTTAACTTATTTTTGTTATTTTAGGTTTAATTTGTTAAGTTATGTCATTTATGGATTAAAAAGTTATTATATATATATATATATGTATGTATGTACGTATGTATTGCTTACTGTTGTCATCATTCCGAACCCATTATTAAACAGTTATGATCATTGTGTTGGATACATATATTGTTTGTGTTATTTTCAGTATTTTGGGATATGTTTTAATTATAGAGAGGTTATGCCGAAATTTTGGTAGGATTTGTTATTAGTTTTGGGTGAACATTAATTTTCATTTCTTTGCAGCCAAGAAAAACACTTGGGGACCTTGTCGGCAATTGAAGACGTCAAAGGTCACCCGGGTGACCAACGGTCGTATCATAATTGGATCGGGTAGCACCAATAGCGGAGCAGCATAGTGCATTGGTCCACAACATTGGGCACGTCGTGCAGACCTATTGCCCTATACGGTGGAAATCTTGGAAGGCGATGCCAGAGGAGGTGAAGAACATGGTGCACAATCATTTGTTGGTAAGTATCGTCGCCTTTTTAATGCTTTTCATGTAAAATTTATATATTTATATTTATTAATGTCTTTTATTACTAATAATTTCGTAATATTTGTTACATTGCAGACAAACTACAATTTCGATGACATCTACGAGGACATGTTGGTGTACCTCAATCGGCTCTTCTCCGAACGCTACAAGCAGTGGAAGAGTAACCTGCACCAGTATTTCGAGATGTTTGATGATCTGCAGGTCGCTCTCGAGGAGGGTTGCCTGAACGAGTTCGAGGACCGACAAGATAGTTGGGTTTGGCTCTGCAGTCATTTTCAAAAGCTAGGCTATGTGGTGCACTTTTAATTAGGACTTCTTTCATTTTACTTTTTAAAATTTTTACTAATGTTTATTATGAATTTTTTTTATTTTCTTAAAATATTACAACTAATACGTTTATTTTGTGTATAACAGAAGAAGGCGAAAGCCAACAAAATCAATTGAGAGAAAAAGATTCTTCTCCAGCTTTCGGGTTCGAGGCCTTTCTCATATAGGATGGAGGCGCGGCAGAAGGTATATATTACAGCTTTCATTTCCAATTTTAAAATGTCGCTAATAAATTATTATTATTATTATTATTATTTTGTTTTCGTATTAACATTTTCCTTATCTTTTTCTATTTCAGGAGGGTTCAAAATTTCCGGAGATCAACATCTTTGCTGACGTTTATGTTTGGCCCGGGGATGAGTTGACCGAGTCCCTTCATGTAAGTAATTTCTTATGCATTAAAGATATATACTAATTATTTCAAATTGTTTGCTATTAATATTCCATGTTTTATTTCACAGGCGACTATGGTGGAGAAGGGTCAGTTGGTCCTTTAGGAGTTTGCCTCACAGCTTCCCTCGGACACACCGATCAAGTATGTGGATCCCCCTGAGGATGCAGGGTTTGACATCCTTATATGGACATTGGATCAAACTTTCGGTTGGAGGCTAGGGACATATTGTTGGGGGATGGAAAATGCTAGGTGGCAGGAGAGTGAAGCATCTTCATCCTCGCACTCAAAGGGTGAGGTTACGACTTTGACGCAAGAAGTCACTGACCTGAGGAGTGAGCTGGCATCGTACATGACTTAGATGTCATTGATTGTACAAGCCCTCAGTTTCTTCGGGATCCGTCTCCCCGATTTTTCTGCACCACCACCATCAAAGCCCCTCCACCCCTAGCATGCACAGCAATCAGACCCATCGATCTCCGACCCCATCCCTAACCCCACCCCCTTCTAGCAGCAAGATTACCAAGCACCTTCGAACGACTTGCCCATAGATATGCCTCATTTTTTTTTCCCGCTTTCTTTTTAAACTTTGTATTTGTACGTACATTTTTATTTATATTATAAATAAATTGTTTTTCTATTCATTAATTTTTTATTATTATTTATTTTTGTCAATTGTATGAAATATTTTTTTAATAATATTCCGTTTATTTTATTTATTAATTTTTTTACTAAAAATTACACTTGTGCAATAAAGATATGTTGTCTTGCAAAACCATGCGTGTCTTACATGTTTCGTCTTGCAAACATTTTTGAGACGAATTATAGACGTCCCAGAAATTCCTCGTCACAAAGCACACTTGTACCCTCTTATATTGTGCAACAAAAACCTTTGTCCGTATACCTTTCTGCGACGAGTAGTTAAGTGTCGTGCAATCGTTTAGCTGCGCGATGAATGTGCACTCTTCGTCGCACAAGGTCTTTCTTCACGACCTTTGCGCGACAAACTCTGCGCGAAGATTGCTGTGTCGCCATAGGTTTTGTGTGACCTGGACATGCTTTGCGCGACAAATACTCCCTCGTCGTGCAAAGTGTTTAATTTAGTGGTGTGAGGTTCCACCATAAATCTAATTGACAATATGGGAGTAGCCAACTTACTTATAAGCTTGCAAGGTTTCTCCTTTTGTTGACGTGAGACTCTTAACCTTCGTATCCTCACATACGATCGTACAAGCTTGTAAAATCATGAAGGGGAGCATTTTGGTTTCACACCCAATGATCACCAACATGCGTGTGGACGACTATGGACAATTAATTAGTGAATCAAACAATTAATGCTTACTTCACATCAATCAACGGTTGTTAATTAGATGCTAGAGCTTTTCACCTTGATGATCATATAGTTGGTTAACAATATTGAACATTACAAAGAACCTTTTTGAGCAATCCATCAATATCAAATCAAATCGAGTAACCATATATCATGCAGTTTCTCACCTCTTACAGCTCATACAAAACTCCTACGTACCTACGTACTCTCCACCACCAAAATTGTCAACCATATGAGCCATTTTCTACCAGAGAAGCACGGGATGTATGAGAAAGTGTCATTTTGCTTTATAACCTCAGTTTCTATACCAGTCACTATTGAACCCGTGACTTTGCCTAAAATATCGGCCAATAACCCTACTATAGGCCTCACTATATATATAGACTAAACAGTGATAGTAACAGCACTGACTTGGTGGTTATTCACATGCTTGGGACTCATTTACTACCCAATTGGATTGCTTGAGAGATTATTTAATCTTGTGTTCATTTCATGGCTAAAGTTTGCTGTTCAATCGAGACGGAGCCTAGAACCTTGAGTGAAGGGCAACTCAACCATGCTAGGGTTTGTAATTTTTAAAAACTTCACAATTACGTTTTTTGTTTACTTTGATTAAATGATGATATTGGGGCAGGGGAAAGTCGAACTCAATTTGGAGCTTGGGTGCAAGAGAGGATGTTTTTAACTAACTCAACTATAAACTCCGTGCATCACATTACATTCATGTTGAGCTTCTTGTTTTTAAATTGGATTTTTTGTTATCTTCTAAATGTTTCTCATCATATATTTGCAGGAAATGGCTGCTGATGTCGTTGAGAAAATGGAACCAACTGAAGCCTCAGCTATATTCATTGAAGTATGATTTCATACTATGCATTTTAATTAATTCATATATATTACAATTACATGCTTCTATATTACATTTTTTTATACATATGTATATAGGGACTGAGACCAGTAATTGGTTCAGTGAAGGAGATGAAGCATATGACTGACAAAGAGGGTGAGCAACTACAATTGCAGACTAAGCTTGTGGAGTGGAAGGAGGAGGCTCAAATTTTAGAAGGGCCTTGCCAATGCTTGTGTTCTACTGCCATTGTTGAAACCCCCGATCAAGAAACGCGGCTTACAGAACCCGTGTCGGCCCCATTTTGATAGTTTTCGTTGTTCAAATTTTATAATTTAACATATTGTGTTATCAGATAGTCGATTGTGTGATTAGAGAATATTATATATATGTGAAATAATATATACAAGCTTTTGTACCAATTTTAAATGTAAGATTAATTAACAACGGTTCAAAATCACATTTTAACAGTTATTGTAGTGTTGATATTTCCAAAGAATGCAGATGTAATTATTGGGTCTCCATAGTAACTTATGTTTTCTGTTTTAATTAGGAGATGTTGGGGGCTTTGTGTAGACTTGTAGCAGGTGCAAATAAAGAGTAGTGTTACACTTATCATATATTTGTATTATCTTTTTAATAAAGGTAGATTGCACCAACACATATTGGTTTCATCTCTATTAGAGAGGTAATACAAATGCTGGTACAAATAGATAGTAAAAATAATATTTTGACAAACAAATGCCGTGTTTATACAATCTCATTCATATTTGGGCTTTCGTCACTCATCGAGAAATAGGATACATAGAAATGATCATTAAATTGTAGAACATAAGCTGAGGTCCATGAGCAATTCAGAATCCACCAAATATAGAGCAAACTGTAGAATTTAATTGATAGTATTCCTAAAGTTGTTAGTCTAAAGCAAACCCTAACTCCAAAAGACAACTAAAATAGAGAATAATAAATTATAGAGACTTCCTAAAATATTAAAAATCCGAAATAAATGTCTCTAGCGGAATAGTTTCAAGACCTATAATTCAATAACTTAGGTGCAAGTTTATGGAAGCAAGTCTTGAGACTAAACACCTAGAGATTTATAAAACTGATCGTTCTTTATTTTTCGCTTGTCGAGCTACTTGAAAAGTCCATAACATCAACTTTCGAAATATAACAGCATCAAATAATCTTCTAACTTTTGAATTTTCAATTCTCCAATCACTTTTTCTTCATTAAATATCGTGTTTTCCTTTAATTCTAATGTATTTAAAATAACTGAATTTTCTGAGCTACATCATTGCGTGACAGTGTGAGAAAGATTAGAAAGAGGGTTTAATGTCCATTTATCCAATACAATATGTAGGAATTTAGTACAGTGACAGAGCCAATATTTAAAGTGGGTTTGGTTGAACTAACATACTAAATTTGGTACCCGTGAAGGAATGTTGATACATGTCATTTAAATGACAGTGTGTCATATGTCTAGAGCGTTATTTTTGGCTTACATGTTGCATTAAATGTTAATTAGGATTCAAAATTCATTTTAAAAATAACAAATAAGAGCATCTCCAAGCCACTTAGTACTATGGTATAATAATATTTATCTTCACTTGTAAGTGAGAGGTTTTATGTTCGATTCTCGCCAAAGGCGAATTTGAACCATATTATTGCAAGCCCATTGTGAGGCTAGGCCCACCCCCTCCCTTTTAGTGTAGATAATATTGTTTGTTCCAAAAAAAAAAAAAAAACGAGCATATCCAAAGAAGATGTCAAATCCTAAGTAGAATGTCACATAATAAAATTTGAAGGTACACACAAGTTACAACTAATTGTGTGCTGCCAATTGACATATGAGAAAATCTGGTGTCAATTTATTTTTTAAATGTTTTGTTGCGTGAGCCCTAGTAATATGCACCAATCATAAATCTTGAAAGTTAGTTTTGATTATTTGTTTTGAAGAGTAAGTCCTACAAATATTAATTGAATAAGAACAAACATATGATTGGAGCAAAAGAAAATTTAACATTGCCACATAAGTCTTCAAATTTATATTTGATATCTACATTAGAGATGCTTTACGATTACAAGAATTCAAACGTTCTCACAACTGAATTGAACTATAATAAATTGGTTTGGTAAACCTTTTAGGCTTCTATAAATTGATCTAAATCAAGTTGGACCTATCACTTGCATAAGAATGTTTTTTTTTTTATTTTTAACAAACGATATTATTTGCACGAAAAGGGATGGGGTAGGCTTAGCCTCACAATGGACTAACAATAATGTAGTTCAAATTCTCCTTTGGCGATAATCGAACCTAAGACCTCTCATACGAATGTTAAATTTGAAGGTTGATGGAAGGTTGAAGATTTTTAAGTTGTAAGTTTGATGGTATGTAGGATTTTAGGATGACTTGATGTTGTAGAAAAAAAAATTTAAAATTTAAAAGCAAAAATAATTGGTTTTAAGCCCAAACTACCCGAACCAAACCCTACCAAAGTCCAACATTGATTTGACTTAGTTATTTTTTTATAATAATTTTATCAAAATCGAAACAAATCAAACTATTAGAATGTAGTAATTGGTCGATTGTACTGGTATTTAAAGTCTTTCCTCCTTAACCAATTGTATCCCGGTTCAAATTTTACTCCTGCCTTTAGTGTACATTAGTGTTGAAGATCGAATATTCTGAAAATATTTAAGTACCTAAAACCCCTAATCTTTTGGTATGATTCCAAATGAGTTCCAATTTTTTCAAACATTCCAAAAACGTATCCAACGTATAGGAAATATCAATTCTGTTAAGTCTCAAATTAAGAGAACTGTTAAGTGCTTATGTGGCATTCTTGGTCATATTTTTTTTATTGAAAAATATCATAATTTCCAAACCTAAGTGAATTTCTTCCTATTAATAGGCGATGGAAATCAAAAGCCTCAAAATATTTCTTCAAAACCCTAACTTCTTCTTCTGAAACGACAAAGTTAAGATTGCAGACTTAAAAAACCAATCGCGGTGCCATGGCTTAGAGATTACGTATCGAAGGGAGGATGCGGCCATGTCACAAATTGTTGGAATTTATGGTTAGCCACATGCATAGATTACAACATTTATACAGGGGACGAAAGAGCACACAAATCTGATGAAGTCATTACTGAATGATCGAGGAAGAGTCTTCTACTCAATGGGGACCTTATGTTCTCACTAGAATAGGGCTAATTACTAAAAGAACTTGTTCCACTTGAGCAGGGACTAAACCATTTTATAGACGTATAACCACAACCGTTTCCACCTATCATAGAAACTGCTTGGCAAAACTGCACGCCAATTTACACTCCAACATGGGATATCCACTCACCAACATGTTTAGCCTTATTGTCGTACTTTAAAGGAAAGAAGACTTATTCAAATATTAACTCTAACTAATTCCAGTTTCAACTAAACTCAAAACACTAATGAGATAAGTTTAGAGTCCAATAGAGTTCCAACATTCTCCCACTTGGACCTAAACTGATCATCCTTGTTTCGAGCCATGTTTCCACCAAAACCAATTCCTTAGTGATCGCGTGAGTTAATAAACGAATAACCAATTCCTCACACATCCACCATGAGTGATTCGAGACATAGAACTTCAGAAAAGACATGCACTATCATAGCACAGCCACTCTGAAATCACCATATCACAAAACCATTCACGTATGATGCATAAACATGTCGGCCAGAAGGGAGTTTTACTTTATACTCCCACTGGATAAACCATTACCTTATCGTTGCTTAGTTTTAACAAAGCATCTTCAGCTATCTTTCACGCTGAAATAGTTAAAACCACCTGAAGTTTCAAATAAGCAAACAATGCTACAAGGGATAATAAAATGTATAGAAACCCCAACAACCAAACAATTGCTTATTACTAACAATTCATGTCAAAACCAATACATAGAACTAAATCAGCAAGTTTTCTCACATTTATTTGCAGAAATAGCTATAAAGTAAACAAAATTAAATTATACGTTTACTGTCGCATAGCTGTTGAATCGAATAATTCCTACACTCCCATCCTTGCAACATGCTCTTTAAACACAAAGACTTTGGTCATTTATCAACCCTAAACCCTAAACCCTAATCGTTCAGTTAGGAACATCTCTACTTCTTCATGAATTTGCTTTTTCTGAGGTAGCGAAGCCTTCGGTTGCCCCCAGTCTTGACCTGCTAATCTAGGATGCTCTTCCTTCTGCTCGGATCATTTATGCCATGACTGCGGTGCATATGGTACGTTCCTAGTAGGTGAGCAGGTTATTTGCAAGCTACTGGTTGAACTTGAGCCAAATTGAGTGATTCCTTATTTTTGTCCGTCATGTTGCCTACTCTGATGTGAGGTGGAGAATGCTCTTTGCGGGCCTAGCCGCGAATGAGCACTTCGCCTGGAAGGTTGTTCATGTTGATTATTGGAGTATAGCCCCAACCGTGAATGTATGCTCATACGTGAGCCTAACCAAGAGTGCACGCTCTCCTGTGCGCTAAGACGAAAGTATACCCTATCTCGAGGGGCCCATGTAGGAGTGTACACTGCTAGAATGCTCAGTTCATGACTGGTCGATGAGCTGTTTACCGGGACACTGTTAAAGAGGTTTGTTGTTTGCCATTGTCTTGCTTTGGGACACCTCGTCTGGGGCACACTGCATCTCGGTGTGCTGCAAAAGCTGATTCACCAAGATTGTCTGTTGTGCAAAGGCGCTTGTTAGCTCTATGACTTGTTGGCACAAGTGTTGTTCGCCATGTGGGATGGAAAAGCTTAGATGGAATTGCACCTTCTTAAGTGGTGGAAGTGTAATGGACTCTGAGCGCGATATTTGAGTTGGGATATGTCAAATTTGTAGAAAATTGGGGTGAAAATACCCCTGATTCAATCATCGGTCCAAAAATTTGAAGCTAGGACAATTAAACCGGTCTCGGACCTATTTGGGCTGCTAAGTGGGCCACGAGCATGGGCTAGATTGCAGGTGTGGGTCATATCGCAGGCATAGGTCAGATCTTCGGTATGGGCTGGGCCGCTGGAATGTGTGGACGTTGGGCCCTTCCTCTTCTCGGCGCGACTTAGGCTTGCACGACGTCCTGGGTCTACGGGTCTTGTGCTTGTGCTACAGTGGGCTCGCGGGTCTTGGATAACATTACCTTTATCATTTATATAGTAAGCGGGGAATACAATATCGAAGATACGAGGACACTATGATGAGCTATGTCACCATTTCATCCGATGTTTACTAACTTCATACACATTGTATGTCCATAAATAAATAAAAATTATCATGATATAAACTTAAAGATTAGATTTGATATAAAAATCTCAATCAGATATTTGTAATGTTACAAATTTTTTAATAAAATGTGATATGTGATATGTGATATGATAATTATTTTGAAGTAGGGTTCAAGGAAGTTTATGCCTCAAACTAGTATTTGATGTTACGGATACTGTTGGAGATGCCCTCATACTAATCGTCTTTGCCATGAAGAAAAAATCATTTATACCAATCTTGGCAAGAAACCTTGCTGACTGCCTTTCATGTTTGTAAAAGTAAAAAAAATTGATTTTTACAAAGATGAAAAAAAATGAATCAGACCCGATGAAAAGAAAATGATGTTTCAAGGATGACAATGCAGAATCATCCTTCCTTAGAATAGAATTATTAGTAAATCTTTTACTACTGCATAATTGAGGATTATTTAACCAGTCAAGCATCCTACATAATTATGATATCTTTTTTCAAATAAAATATTTTTGGAATCAAGCATCCCTTCATCGTCTTCCAGTCGCAACAATTGTGGGAATGTTTTTAAAAAAAAGACTTAGCTTCAAAATGAATAAAGACAAGAACAACTTAACTTTCAAGTTTCACTCAAAAAACAGGTTTCATTTTCATCAACAAATTTCATACATAGTCCTTTTAAAACACTTGGTCCAAAATAGTTTGAATAACAGATTTTTGGTGAAGAATCTTTCTTCAAGATCCTTCCTGCAAAATAAAATACATAAGTGTTTTTTTTTTTTTTTTTTTTTCAGTTGTAAGAGACAAATATAAATTAAATTATTAAAATCTAAAACTGTAATAATATTGTACCTGTGACATATCCACCACAACAGGGCTCCAAGATTGGGGCACTTGTTAAAACGGATATTGTATGATGAACAACATGTCCTACTTGCTCATAGTTGTAATCTCTCACACGATTGATAGAAATGCTACAAAGTACCAAAAAAAATTTAGAATCTTATATCTATAAACACTTAAATATGTACCTTTTATTTAAAAAAGAATAATAATTTATTTACTAATACTTACTGATTTCCTCCAGATCCAATGGCAAAGGTTAAGCTCTACGGTGCTTCTGTGTGTGGCAACCTTGTACACTTATGGCAGTGGGCTCGTAAAATCCCAGCCCATCATCAAGAAGTGAGCCTGTTGTTTACCAAGATAATTTTGATAATTCCAAACTTGATAAGCTACTTATGATATGGTACGGTTAACAGGACAAGGTTGGAAACTAATAATATAATTAAAAAGTTAATTATTTTTATTATTATAAAACATAACAATAAGCTATTAACAATTTATTATAAAACTCCGCAAAATTCTTACCCAAGTGTGTAATTGACGGAAGATTGTTTCAAAAACAGAGCTGGAGCTTGCAGCAATCATGTAGATGTTTAGGTAAAGTTCATGAAACTTTGTGTAACTATAACTAGCCACTTGTCTGGTTATACGATCCGTAGCCTTTGAATCAACGCCTACGCATATACAATCTGCCCAAACTTTGGTGACGTTGACGGTGCCATGGTAGTCCTCTAATGACGATGTAAAAAAATAAATTTCATACATAGCTTCAAATGAATAAATACAAGAACAACTTAATTCTCAAGTTCCACTCAAAAACGGGTTTCATTTTCATCGACAAATTTCATACATGGTCCTTTTTAAAATATTTGGTCCAAAATAGTTTAAATAGCACATTTTTGGTGGAAAATCTTTCTTCAAGATCCTTCTTGCAAAATAAATACATAAGTAATATTTTTTTCATTTTAAGTGAAAAATATAAATTAAATTATTAAAATCTAACTGTAATAATATTGTACTGGTGAAATATCCACCACAATAGGGCTCCAAGATTGCAGTACGTGTTAAAACAGACATTGTATCATGAACAACGTGTCCTACTTGCTCATAGTTGTAATCTCTCATATGGCTGATAGAAATGCTGAAATATACCAAAACATATTTAGAAACTTAAATATGTTACTTTAAAAAATAAAAATAATCCATTTACTAATATTTACTGTTTTGCTTCAGACCCAATGTCGAAGGTATCGCACTGCGGTGCTTCTGTGTGTGGCAACCCTGTACAACTACGGCAATGGGCTCGTAAAATTCCAACCCATCACCATGAAGTGAGCCCGTTGTTCACCAAGATAATTATGATAATTCCAAACTTGATAAACTATTTTTGATACGGTATGGTTAACAGGTGACAAGGTTGGAAACTAATTAATAAAATAATTAAAAGGATTAAGTACCTAAAACTCTTTAACCTTTTGGTGTGATTCCAAATTAGTCCGAACCTTTTCAAACATTCCAAAAGAGTATCCAACGTACAGGAAATATCACTTCTGTTAAGTCTCAAGTTAAACCACTGTTAAGTGCTTACGTTAAGTCTCAAGGCATTAAGCGACTATTTTTGGGCTTCTGCAAAATCCACCACTGCCAAGTTTTGGTAAATATATGGATGAACTTAAGAGGTTAAACAAGGGTGCTTGGGAATGGTTAGTTTCCACAACGCTCTGGATCGCACTCCAGCACCTACCTGCAGCGTGACATGCTTATGAACAACTTATGCGAGTCAATCAACAATACCATTAAGAAAGTTAGGGACAAGCCAATTCTCACATTGCTACAGATGATTCAATGTTTGCTTATGAGAAGGATTCAAGTCAGAAATGACAAAATGAGAAAATGGCCTCATGAAATTTGTCCTGTTATTTTTGAGAAATTGCAAGATTTGAAAGGAAAAGGTGAACAATATATTGTTGATTTAGATTTTCATACTTACGCAGAGGGTGGGATCTTAAAGGCTTTCCGTGCGTCCATGGTATAGTAGCAATGCACTACTTAAGGGGGAAGCAAGTTGAGGAGTTTGTTAGTTCAATATATTCTAAGGAGACATATATGAGGTGCTATGAGAACATCCTACAACCAATTAATGGCCGAGAGTTATGGTAGAGAACTGATCATCCACTGTTAGTCCCACAAAGTTACACTAGACAACCTGGTAGGCCAAGAAAACTGAGGAAGAAGGGAGCTGATGAAAGGACAGATAAAAAAAGGAAAGTACAAGCTTGGGAGAAAAGGGATGACAATGACATGTAAGGTTTGGCCAAGTCGGGCATAACAAAGCAACTCGCCATACAAATCTACCTCCAAAAGAAAATCCAGTGCCCAAGCGTAGGGGAAGACCACCAAAGGGTTGGAAACGAACCTAACAAGCTGAGCATGTTGGAGTGCCATTATTTTTTTAAGTTCCCAATTAATTTTACTAAGTCTTTTTTCTTCTTCTTTCTATCATGCATTGTTTACTGATCTATTATGATCCACGATCTTCGAATAATCCAGGATCATCTAACACGGGCTCCACAATGCTTCAAAATTATGTTGGAACTCAGATAGCGGGCTTGGAATTGAATTGCTTTATTCAATTTAAGGATGGTTTGCATAGCTATTGATTAAATGTGTGCTTTTATTTTAGGCAAGCCAAGCTTCAGGATTCCCAATTGCCTTTACAAAGACAAAAGGTTCTGGTGTCCAAGGAAAATGAGCCAAGGGGGCTTCAAGGCCTCAGTAACAAGTGCAGTTACATTTGAGTTTTTGGCATATGTTTTTGACATTTTGTTTACTTTTTCTCTAAGGCCAATTGCAGGTCATGTTTTTCAAATGTAACCAAACCATTGGCATGCATTTATTTTGTTTACTTTGTTGAACTGAGCTTGAATGTATTACTTTGTTAAACTACACTTCAAATGATTGA
The DNA here is from genome assembly GCF_041283825.1 of Pyrus communis. NCBI lineage: Eukaryota > Viridiplantae > Streptophyta > Magnoliopsida > Rosales > Rosaceae > Pyrus > Pyrus communis. Next base: position 19,720,736 of record NC_142581.1, read on the forward strand.
AGACAGCCATTTCAGAATTGTCTATTCTTCTTTGTTTTCGAAATTTTTTTTCTTGAAATAGTTTTGTATATAGCTGAATTGATATTGTTTAACAAGACATGGAGATAATGCCACTTTTTTTGTCTTGATATAGTTTTGTATATAGCTAAATTGACATTGTTTAACAAGACATGGAGATAATGCCACTATAACACTAGACTAGAATTTGACAAGACTTTTCTCTTGTTTGAGAGAGGGAAAGGATAAGAGAGACTAATTTGATCATGAATGCCACATCATTAATTTGAGATTTTTCATGTTATTAAAAAAATACGACAAGAGTGTCACGTAAGCACTTAACAGTTCTCCTAACTTGGGACCTAACGGTAGTGATATTTCTTATATGTTGGATACTCTTTTGGAATGTTTTGAAAAGGTTTGGACTCATTTGGAATCACACCAAAAAGTTGAGAGCTTTTTGGTACTTAATTCAATAATTATTATACTGTAATTAGTTTAATGCCCTACTTTAATTATAGTTTTGGGACATGTTTATTTATAAAGAATGAGTATAATTCCTATTCACGTGTTTATTTACAAATAATGAGTTCCTGCATTTTTTTTAGAAAAGCAATCACTCTATCATGAAATCCTTTTCAACGATGATTTTTACCAAAACAAAAAAATAAAGATAGAGATGAAAATGCAGAAGACAAGGGGAGTTTCACCTCTTTGTAAATTGAGAGATGCGTCTGAAGAGAAAGTTAGTAAATTGAGAGATGCGTCTGAAGAGAAAATGAGATAGCCCTAAGGTTTTGAAGGGTTAATATATGGCGCAATTTTGGAATTTTAGAAATAAATGAGGGTATAATAGGTAGAAAAAGTTCATTCTGAACCCTAACAACCCATGTTTCAAATACCATCAAGTTATAGAAACTCCTATTCCTTCAAATTTTGGAGTTGGATTCCAAAATTTATGTGGATTCCATCAAAATTTTGATTCATATCTTGTAATCTTACCTGTAATTGGAATTCTATTTTTTTAATTCTCATTACCGTAATTGAGAGCTAAAATTTTCGGAGTGGGACGAGGATAGAATCGTCATTTGGAAAAATGTACAACGAGCGTCCAAAGAGCGCCAATTTGAATTTATCGCTGGCGAGGGTTTAGGGTTTCAAATCGCTTCTATTCGAATTTCGAGCAGCTCTGCGTTCTCAAACACTCTCGCTCTTCAGTCTTTGGGGGTGGGAAGCTCAATTAATTCCCTCCTACTTGGCTACTTCAAATCCCTAATCGGAGATCTCAGGTGCCTCGTTCCCCCAATTCCCAGGTAATCTCTTTCTATATATATCTCTCTCTAAGCTCTCGACTTAGATTACTGCACATATGTGCGTTTAACTTCGTCGATTTCATCTTTTGTATTGGGTAATTGAATTAAGTTTCCTTGGCTTCTCAGCAACCAAGCGGAGAAAACCGAATCCCGTTTTTCAAAATTTTCGGTCGAATGTGATGAATTTAGAGCTAGGTTGGTTTTAATCAAGCGAATAAAACATTTTTCCCATTTTATTGATATTTCAATGTTTGATTTTTCATATTTCTGGTTTATCTTATGTTGTCCTTTGCTTGCTGAGAAAAATTGCAGAGAAGGAAAACAAATAATAATTGGGAATTTCTTGTGGATTTTTCAGAGGTTGGTTCTTAAAGATAGAGGTAGGATGAGCACCACAGTACATAGAACTCCCAAATCCAGTAGGCAGTCATTGTTTTTCCAAGATTTAGCTTCACCTGTATCGTCCAGGAGAGGAAAAAATTCAACTCCAGGCCAGGCAGCTGCGGTCTCTACTCTATGGCGCGAGAGTGGTGGAGGATCGAACCTTCCACCACCTCCGCTTTACACGTTGGAAGACCGCTTGGACTTCTCCCCTGAATCCGGAATTCCGGATTACCCATTATCCCCAGAAATCAAGTCGGATCCTAGAACTCCGGTGCACAGTTTTGGACGTGATTCCTTGACTCCAGTGAAGGGAAAATCAGAGGCAAGCACTTCGTATGCTCTATCAAATGGACAGCATGGCCAACAGGGTTCAGCGAGTATGAGTTGGTGGTCACCCTCGAAGAGTGGTGGTGAGCAAGAAGAGAAGGGAAAGAATTCACCAGTGGAGGGTGTTGTTCAGCCTCTTGCTCTGATCACTCTTCCACCTCCAAGGGAAGTTGCAAGGCCAGAGATGCAAGGGAATACCTTGCCTACAGGGAACATCAACGAAGAAGAATGGGTTACTGTTTACGGGTAATTCTTTAACCTTACTTGTGTGACTGTTCTTGGGCATACATAGATGCATTCATCTTTTGTTCATATAATACTTGGCTAAAGTCTACCTGTGGCAATTACCTTATCCACAACATCCATTTGCTTGTAATGTCTGTTGATTTGCATATTACTAATTGAGATGCCTAATTCTGCCTAAAAGTGATACAGAAATCATTGAGGAAAAACCACGTGTGATGCTTTCAATGTGGCATATTTTCTTATGTTTATGTACTGTACCTTTTTTGATCAACTATGTACTTGTTAGTTGTTACTTCTGTTAATCTCCATTTGGTTATGTATCATCATATTCTAGTAGTTCATCTTATTGACTTCAGCTGTTGCCATTATGAGTTGAGGAGGAAATGAGAAGGCTCTGGCCTTATTTCCATGTGGTTGTTGTGCCAAGGAAAGAGTTTTCTTTAAAAAAATTATCCTGGTTTCCCAGTTATTGGAGGTTCCCGATATGCATGAATCAAATATCCCACTACAATGCATTTTAAACTTGAAGTGGTCAGTGATCGTTTGGATGTATTCCTGGTCAAATGTGATTGTAAGTTTGAAATATTATGAGAAATTTCAGATATTTGTCATAATGAAGTATTCTGCATTCATAAATGTCTTTCTTAGCTACTTACTGGTGAACAAGTTGTGTGTCAAACCACAAACCCTTTCCCAAGTCTCTGCTCCTCGTAGCTACTTCATTACTTAGAATTTATTGACTTTGCACAATAAAAAAGGGAGATCTTGTTTGGTAATCAACTGTTAGAACTTAGGGGTAAGACACAACTTAGTAAAAGAATCTCATTCTTTGGTAGCATGTTCTATCATTCACAGAAATAGATATCCCTAAAGGAAACTCAAAAAAGGGTGAACTAGTTAACAGTAAAATGTTGTGTAAATTATTGGATATAATGGTGTTTGATATTTTCTATGCATGTCTGTTGAATAGAAGTTAATTTTTGTGAATTGCTATACTGAGCTTCTAGTTCACAGTTTCAAGGACCATGGAAATGTTTTGTTATGTACTCTAAAGAAAAATGTTGGGAACACGTAGAACACTTTATTGTATTGTTTTATCACATAGCTCTCTCCAACTTTTTAGGTCAGTCGTTCAACTGATTGAAGCTTATTTGGTTGTACTTGGTCTTCAAGTCTTCAATCTCTAAAGTTATGGCTTGCTTGTCTAACTTATTGAGTAATTACAATGTAATTTTTGCTCAGCTATCTACATTATAGGCTTCTGATGGTGTTCTTATTTTTTCTTCCAGATTCTCTCCAGCTGATACAAATTTAGTCTTACGAGAGTTTGAAAAATGTGGAGTGATTTTGAAACATGTTCCTGGTCCAAGAGATGCCAACTGGATGCACATTCTATATCAGGTTCTTTTTTCTCCATTATTTTGAGTTTGATGAATCAAATTTCTTATATCAAGCATTGATCTTCTCTTCATTTCTTCACCTCTTTGAACTGGTAATGTTACCATGAATTCGTTAATTGGAGAGTTTGCGAGTCAAACTCATTGACTCTCTATAAAAAATGCCCTTGAAATTGGGATTAAAACTAACCAAGACTTTGATATAAATTAAAATTTTTGAGCAGCTGGAAATAGCTGAGTTTGTTTTTATGACTTATCTTTTGCTATGTGTTATGAAAGATGTTTTACTTGTAAAATGTATGGATTTGTCTCTGTCAAATATAATAATGGCACTGTGCATCACTTCTGCTTAAAGTTGGGCTTTATTATTGGTGGGATGCTGCCATGTATGTCAAAAGTAGGATCGCTTATTGGCCTTGGTTGCAGACATAGCCTCACGGAGGCATAATATTGATTAAGATTATCAGTAATACTTATGTTTAAGGAAGTAATCACAGGATCACAATATAATTATTTGCTACTGCTGTTGGCTTATGGCATGGAAGGAATTTGTAACACCATAATGTGCGCGCTGTGCGTATATGAGGGGAAATGGATGTAGACCATGTTTGTCTGTGTGTTTTGGTTGCCAAAGACTTACCTGTATTCCATCTTTATACTCTCCGTTTGCTCAGTTTGGCTAGGTATCCTACAAGAATGCAACTGCTATTGAAAATTGTTAACCATTCACTTTGCTGGTGGTGCAGAGTTACTCTGATGCTCAGAAGGCTCTCAGCAAGAATGGGATGCAAATTAACGGGGCACTAATTATAGGCGTGAAGCCGCTGGATCCAATGCAACGCCATGCATTAAATGAAAGGGTCAACAATCAGGGTTTCATGACATTTCCCCCTCAACCGTTCATGAAACATGCAGAGGTGAATGCTTCAAGAGCCCCTCCTCGTCCTTACTATCTTCAAAACGGTAATACCAGTGCGCAGAAATCTGGAGGTGCAATTGCTTCCCCAGCAAAGTCATTGGTGTCCAAAGTCATGGATTTAATGTTTGGTATGTAGAATTTTGTGGTAAGAAAATGTAACTGTTGGTTAATTTTTTCAGTTAAAACGTGAAAGAGTCGTATTGCTAAATCCTTTTTTTTACGCCAGCATTTTGAGGGAAAATATACTTTGTGATTTGCGGTTGATGTATTTACAAGTGGTTTAACTTATTACATGCAAAGTTGCAAACCAATGGAAGTGGTTGCTTCCTGCTTCCCGATAGATATAAAATGAATGTTAAAAAGTCAAAATTCACAAATTTGTTGCAGCAGCACAGTACGTGGTATAGCTTCTCAACCTGTAAACTGGACTTTGATCGATCCCTAAACTTCCCGAACCAAGCCGAACCATGGTCGGTCTTAAGGATCGAACGAAGGATGTTCCAAGGTTTGTACCATGCAAAGCCAACCATCAAAACAATTGTGTCCTCACAATACCAATAAATGTGCATCCATCAAGTTGCACCTCATAAATCATCTTTGCAAAATATTAGTTAAATTGGAAATATTTGAGATATCTAAATGAGTTTAAAGAAATTGACGAGCACTTTGTTTTATAAGAACCATTGAAATTTTATCATGATAATCAAATGAGCAAATGATTTTAGATTGAATTGAATTTTTGCAAGAATGATCTATGAATCAAGACTTGCAAAATAAATATTTCGGATCGTTGAAGTTCGACGTGAAATAGGCCGTACAACTAGTCCCATTTTTATCCAAAAATGAGGACCCTTTTAGATAACGGGCCTGGCGTTTATCATACTCAAAACCAGCAACTTTTTTCCACTGAAAACCAGAAATCGTCGTCACAATATCATGATTGCCTAAAATCCGACATCAAATTTAGGAAGCATGGAGTCATATGACCTCTGAACAAAATGAAAACTGAGAAGCAATTGTGCTTGAGTTATATTAGTAATTAGTTGTCACTTGATGTGACACATAAGATATGATAAAAAGGAAAATTAACGAAAAGTCCATAAAAATTTCTCTTTTAATGAAAATCTCTTTTTAAAGGTATAGTGAATAGTACCAGGTAAAGGTATAAATATGATTTTTCGTTAAAAGTGAACAGCATCGGTAGTGTTTTGTTAAACCTCCCATGATACAATGACATTGCCCTTGAACACTGTTGCAATATCCTTGAGTGACACATAGCATATTCTTTAGCTTGAAAATGTGATCGTGACTGAAATTGAGCTCGATTAAACTTTTGATAAGTATCCATTCTATGTCAGTTTTTGAGCCTATTAGTGTGTGCTTTTTTCATACACTCCTATCCTTTCATATGTGATGAACTTATGTGAAGATACCTAAAAATTGCATAAAGATCTTTCGAAATGTTTGTCATTTGATTGCGTGAACTTCAATATTATAGAGGCATTAGGATTGTCACCATGGCCCAATAAGCATGTTTCCTAAAGAACAATGATACCATTAGATTGCCAATTTGAGCTATATATGTTGAGTCTTTCATTTCTTATCACCATATGTGTCTCACCCTTCTACCTTAAACACTTTTCCTTACCCTTTTCAAGCTAGTTAGTGAGCAATATGAAATTGTCTAATGAGAAATGCTTGTGGTATTTAGCAAATGAATAAGCATGGGGCTATTCATGTTTGTATTTAGTTTTGTGCAAAATTAAAAAAAAATATATTCAAAAAAGAAATAAAAAAGAGAAAAGAGGTAAACAAAGCAAATAAAAAGTTTTTTAAAGTTTTAGGTTGGGGGTGTGGTTGGAGAGTAATATTAGTAAAGTACTTGTAAAGCTTAAGTTCTTGTAAATCTCAACAAGAGAATTCCTTGTAAGGTAGCTTGGAATTTATGTTTACCTATCTTTTCATTTTGGTAACCCTCTTCCTCAGCCTCATTAGCTTGGAACTTATGCTTACGTATCTTTTCATTAGGGTAACCCTCTTCCCCAGCCTTATTACACCCAATAAAATTCCTTTTGATTAAGTTTTGCAATTATGATTGGAGATGAGAACTTTTTGCAAGCTTATGGTACATCTTTCACATTTGATTCTTTGAGTATAAATATTTAGCCATAAACACTTGTGTGAAAATGAGCGTATTAACATGTGAGTTTATGCCAAGTTTCTTAATGGTTCAATTGAGCTTGAAATTTATTGCGTGGATCAATTGTTCACTATCAACCATTATGGTTTGAGTACTGCTTTGGGAGTTCTATGGCACTTGGACAATTCGAAGTCATTCAAGATTGGTTCTCTGAGGAAAAATATTGAGTCAAGATTAGTTTTAATGTTTCTTTGTTTTGCTTGAGGATTAGCAAAACTTAAGTGTGGCAGTATTTGATAAGCTTATACTTATGCATATTTTACATCAAATTCATTTGTCTTTTCTTAGTTAGTTCCATATATCTTCAAGCTTTACTTTATTTTTGTGTTTTGTAGGATTTTTCAATTAAAGAAGAGAAAAAGAACACAAGTGGATTTTAAATAGCAAATTCGTCAAAATTGCCTATGCATGCAGAATAACTGACTTTGACAGTGAGTTGCGGACAACTCAGAATGAATCAGAGAATGAGCCTTATATGCTTGGAAAGCCACGGATGTCTATTTTTGGAGCATTTTAAGGCTTGTTATTATCATTTTCCTAGAAGAAATTATGTCCATTTTACCACTAAAAGGTTCTTAAGAGGCTAAACAGTTTTTAACTGACAAAAAAAGCATAAAACACAATAAATTTTAGCAGCCAAAACTGATGCAGCCAAAAAACCCAAAAGCCTCAACACTAATTGGCTTTAATTGGGATTGAATTCCCATGATGCTTGTAATCCCATAACACATTTAAAGGTTATAAAAAAAGAGACCCAAAGCTGAAAAGAAGGAAGAAAAGAAAAGAAGGAAAGGCAGCAAAGAGGGGAACCATAGGAGTAGAGACATCATTCTTTTTTTTCGGTTTTATTTTCTCAAACTCATGTCTTTCTTTTGATTTAATTTAAGAATTATGTGTAGATAAATTTCATGCGGTTAGGGGCTGTTTTGAAGCCCCAAATACATTGCAAATTTGTTCACTACCTATGTCAATGATGAATTCTTTATGTGCAGAAGGGTGGATTGCCTTGGCGAAACCACCAGCTTGTCCATTTTTTTAGGAAAAAAAGAAAGAATTATTTGTTTTTTCTATGGATGCATACTTGATAAGCATATTTAGGATTTTAATGCTATGAATATGTGTGTGTCTACCCTTACTGAATGAGGACCTATATATGTTCTGGAGTAGTACTTGTTAATTAAGAGTAACATGTGAATCAATTTCTAGGATAAGTAAGACAACACCAATACTTACAATGCCTAGTGATGACTCAAACTATTTTAATGCTTAATGATTTCTACTTGTTAAATCTATGAACTTGCCTTCTAGATTGCATACTAGGGACTATGTGAAGCTAAAAACACCATTATCTTAACATGCTACATAGAAAGAGTAATAAGTTATGTTCTAACATCAAACCAACCTGATTATCTTCTTCTGGAAACAAAGAAATTTGAATGAAACATAACATGTTTGGATGATTATTTGGTGGTGGATAACAATCCCCTAACTCGTTTTTCTTAATTTGGGAACTAAAATATGTTTTCGTTATTTTTTTGTTCTCTTCCTTTTTGTCCTGTTTTTATGGATTTAATTAAAATACCAAATCAACTCATAAAATGCTGAAAGGAATCCCTTAACTCGTTTTTCTTAATGTGTGAGAGCACCTCTATGTGTTTATTGTCTTCATATAAAATTTTGTTGAATTTAGATGAGTGTAAGTCAGTTTAGTAATTATTTTTTAGCAGCTGTTGAGTAATTAGATAAGACAGTCTTTTGCGGGAAAAACTCATTTTCATATGCTACAATTGATAAATCATAGCATGAATAATGAAAATTAATAGGACATTTATGTGCTACTTTGTAGTGTGCTTTTAATCCTATCACAAACGTTCAGTAGGAGTGATATCCTTGATGGAAGGAGCTTTCAACATCAGAATTTTGGCTTTCCACTCCATCTGCAGATCTCCATATTCCCATTTTCAATTTCCTCCAATTCAACTTTCTAAGCCAATGATCAATCAGCATCACTCCAAGACCGACGAAGATTGTCCCAAGAGTGCCGCCACTAACTGCTAGTAGCGTCACCAGGACAAATGCTGTACCGTGGTTGCGTGGCATGATCACCCATGTTGCTGCAACATACGCAGTCGCCATGAATGCCACAGATACCCACATGACCTTGTGAGCAACCACCAGCAACATCATCTGCGGTTTTCTTCGATAGGGGATGATACTGACAAGAACAACAACTATAGAGAGTGACGTGAAGAGCGCAACGTCATTGCTTATTGCAAAGACCTTGAAAGCTGTTGTTCTGCCTGCCACTGCTTTCCCTTTCATTGTTCCGTCCTGATGGACACCGCCAGGAGGGCTAATTCCAGCAGTAAAAGCAACCGTTGCAATCAGAATCGCAACTAGCGTTATAGTGTTCCTAGCATTTTGTATCGCCTCTCTGTATATCTTATGCTCCTTACGGTATTCGCAGTGCCTTTTGCTGGAAGGCTTGCGTTGACGTGAATTGGTTGGGGATGAAGACTCCAGTTTGTATGCTTCCTTCTCAAATCTCTCATGAACATGATTACGGAGCGATGACATTTTAGACCTGTATTGATCCTCTTGCGGAGTGTAGGTGATTTCTGGCAAAGAGGGGAGAATACCATTTTCGTTTGCATTAGACATATCTGATTCGAATATGTAACTCTGCATTGAAGACAATGTTTCTGGTGAACAAGCTGTCATGTTAGTACTTTTTTCACCACCAGCTTTATGGAATATGGTTTGAAGATTTTGAGTGTCTACGCTGTCCTTGGCCTGGTTGAGGATGTCAAACGCCGTAAGTCCTTTGCAGTTTCGTGAATTGATCTCCACTTTTGCTTTGTTGATCAAGTACTCAGCAATCTGGAAGAACTTGACATAAAAATTATAGTTAAAAATCATGATAAGCTTTTGCTTCAAACTTCAAATGATAATTTTCATTCATTCCTCACCTCATAATGCCCGCCAGAAACTGCAAGATGTAAAATGCTGTTTCCATACCGATCTTGACACTGAAATAGATTGAAGCTGTTAGCGACATGCATCAAGAATAACAAAGCTTCAAATTTTCCATATCGCACGGTCAGATGAAATAGCGTCTCTTCTTCTTTAGTCAGATAGTGGAAAGCTGCAGGAGTCTTCAATGCCAAGTCTTCAAGGACTGAAATATTTCCACGTATTGCTGCCAAATGCAAAGGCGTGTAACCATTGTTGTTATACTGCAATGCCAGATTCACATCTCGCTGCAGGAGCATCCAAGTTATCTCCCTGTGCCCTTTGCTACAAGCGTAGTGCAACGGTGAATTTCCATTCGCATCGGTCTTTTGAGCATAGTCGGAGGACATGTCTAGGATCCCTCGAACAATATCTGCACCACCGGAACATGACTTGGAAAACTCACAAATATATTGCGTAACAAATTCTAGGATATGTAGGAATCTGTACGTTCGTCAAATTGAAATTTGCTCACTACCTGTGTGTCCGCTGGATGCAGCGATATGAATACATGTTTCGTCAATTCCAACGTCCTCTAAGCCTTCAAGCCCGGACTGATTCAATAAGAGATTTACCACATCAAAATGGCCAAGCCTGCAAGCTACAAAGGCAGCACTCCTCTTGTCGGAGTTAAGCTTACAGGCTGCCCGGGGATTGGCTTCTAAGAGTAGCTTTAAGACGCTAGCATTTCCCAGGCGACAAGCTTCATGCACCGAAGTCTCTAGGAGTTTGTTTGCAGCAGCAACCATTTCAGGACACAACTTAACAATTTCGGACACAATGTCAATGCATCCGAACTTAGTAGCAATGTGTAAAACCGTGTTCAAGGTATCATCAGCTGTTCTTTGCTCAACAAGTCCTTCATTTTCGCTAACTAAGGCGATAAATGCAGGTACATTGTTGCTGGTAATTGACTCTAAAAGCCTTGGATCCATCTGGTGCTTCGAACTAAACTTGGAAAACTCTTACTCTTCTGTTCTTTAGGCTATGATTTGATGAGGGGACAAGTGCTAAATTCAGTTATGTTGTGCCATGCCTATATACACAAGAAAACTGGCAACTTCTTTGGAAATTTGCCACGTACATATTGGAAAATTCTCAAAAATAGAAATATAAAAGGACTTAATGATGTCATATAGAGATGTTTGTAATATGTATAGTGTGCACCGAAATCTTTGGCCGTTGAATTCTTGTTTTATTGAATCTTCGACCGCACATTAGAGTTTTCGAGTCCTTTCCCCTTATAAACATTCATTGCAAAGTTCTAGGCATCTTCAAGGTATGCGACAGTCAAGTATCTCCAAGGAATATTTGTCTGCCAAGATCTAGGTAAAAGTAGACTGACTGTAAATGCATGGACTTGGAATCTGTCTTTTTTTGGATTTGAAAATTTATGGTCATTTTTTCCCAACATCTTCCGTCGACCAACTGTGAAGTATGACTAAGTTTTGATGACTGATGACTGAGATTAAGAGATAACTTTAACTTGGTCTGCTATGACTTATTCCATGGTCGGATCAGTCGTCAAAGTACTAGTGTTGTCAACTCAATTGTACGTGCTGATTGGCTGCTTAACAGTTACGGAATTATTTCTCCTTAACTGCAAATCACAAGCTAACGATTATACTAAAGTGACTTGCTAATGTCATCAAGAACAGAAAGTTTATACTTACGTGTCAATGTAATTTGTGTAAGAAGGAAAAGCTTGGGAAGCTCAGCGACCTCCAATTGTTTGTTGGGGAGAGCATGCATGCATGATGGTGGGGGTTTGGTCTTTTGCCTACAACAAGGAGGGTGCGACCGACCCAATGTTTATCTACTTTTGCCCATGGTTTGAAGGAGGCCAAGTGCTAAGCAATTGGCATAGAAAGCTCCAAGCAGAATGCGTGTTGCAATCCCAGTCTATATTATTGCTTCTTTTTTTTTTTCTTTTTTTTTTTTTTTTTTTTTTTTATATGTTTAACATGGGGGATGAGGAGTCTATTTGTGCTTGGTTTCGTTTGAATATTGCGCGTTTGTTGACTTGGCTTTATGCCTTCTATCCTGGTTTTAATGGTATTTCGACTTGGATTTCTTAAACAAAATAATAATAATAAAAAAGCTAGTTTAAAGAGCCAAGTATTTTCCGATCTAATGGTAAGAGTGGCTCTTCCATTCTAGGATGCTTCTGTGTTAAAAAACTGTTGCTTCAAAATATAAACAAATGATCTCTTTTATAGCATCACATTGAAGTTTATCTTGAGAAAATGCATATGCCGACTCAATCATAAGGAGTTAGGGTTAATTTGGGATTGCTGTGCTTTAAAATATATATATATATATATATATATATATATATATATATATTGCTTCTGTTGTGCTAAGATTGATCAGCTGTAAAATAAAACAGTTGAGCATTTGATAAATTGTATTTTTAAAAGTGTTGTGATTATAAAATAGTGCAAAGGCGTTTGGTAAATTTAAAGTCATATAATTGTATATAAAGATAAAAATGGACATGATAATGGGGGTGTTGGTGACCGTGGTGGCAAGGATGGTGGTGGTTGTGGTGGTTGTGGTGGTGTAGCAGCAATTGTGTGGGTATGGTGGTCGTGCCAATAGTAGGGTGTGGTGGGATTCAATTATTATTGCAATATCGATGACATGAATCTCCTTGGGAGTCCGGAGAAGCTTGAGAAAACTGCCTCACACTAAAGTTTGAACTTGAGATGAAATATTTACAAATAGATCTATATTGTCTTGGCCTAGATAGAGCATTGTTCGAATGGTATCCTGGTCCAACAACCGAGCTACACCTAAAAGGTGTTGCGTTTCTTTAACGAGGATAAAGCGAAGTCTTTTGTTACTATATGATCGTCCAAACTCTGGATGCAAAAAGAGACCAATTCCATCCTAAAGATGAGGATGAAGAGGTCTTGGAACCTGAAGTTCCTTACCTAAATGCTATCGGCGCTTTATTGTACTTGTCTCAATACACTAGACTGGATACGGCAATGCGCCTACACGCAAACACTAGACAGATGTTAACAACATCATGTGTTACCTTAAGAGTACAATGTATATGAGCTTATTTTATCCCTACACATCTCTGATCACATCACCTCTCCCCTCCCCCCCCCCAACCAAAAAAAAATCCTTTCAATGATGTTTGCCTTGTTGGTTATATTGATGTTGTTTATTTATCTAACATGCACAAATCGCGCTCTCAAACTAGTTATGTCTTTACTATTGGAGATACTACAATATATTAGAGATTAATGAAACAAGAGTTGGTTGCTACGCCTTTAAATCACCCTGAGATTCTAGCCCTGAACAAAGCATCACATGAATGCTTATGGATATAGGATCCTATAGTAGATTTACATGACTTTAATGTACTATTTCCTTACAATCAAGAGCTACTGAGTCTTTGCTAAACTAACGAGGCAGCCTTGTGTCTATTGATGATCATCTTGAAAATGTGATATATTGACATCCTGCATTTACTCACGTTTTCTCCCTAAGTTTGCTAGATTACAGTAGCAAGGTTTTTTGTGAGATTTTTCTTTAATATGTGCCTGACTATGAGATTTGTGTTAGCAATTATTGTACCTATCAAGAAGACTAGGTGCGACTACTCCTTAAATTGTACACACTCAAGGGGGAGTGTTGTGAATGAAATTATTAATTAGGAATTAATGTGATTGTGTAAACTTAAGGTAGAATCACAATAGGATTTGAAGACCAAATTCTCAAAGGATTTGAAGACCAAATTCACATTGAGGGGCCTTTATATAGAGCTAGAAAAGTGATGGATATAGCCCACTTTGGAGCTTCGAGGAATCTTTTGAGGCTTTATAAAAGAATCTCTCCTAATGAGGGGTTATACTTTTGGGCTCTATATGAGGCTAGATATATTTATTTATGTAGTAATTTGATTAAGCGATGATTTTGTGTGTGTGTGTGTGTGTGTGTTAGCTTTTTTTAAGTTGATTTTTGGACATGCTATCTTAATTGTTTTTTTTGTTGAACCTTTCAACCCCAAAAGTTCAAATTGTGACAAAGTTAGATTTCATCACTTATGATTCATTTGTTGGATTAAATTCTCTGATCTCAATCTCATCCATTGAAAGAAGCAAATCCCTACTTTGCCCTCTGAAATAATTTGATTTTCATGTACAACACAACAATTTACATAGCACCAATTGGTAAATTAGTATCATACAATTTTGAGAAAAAATATTTGAAAATTTCCCCCACCAATGCCCATGAACGTTAAATCAATTTGAATTTAAATTCTTATGGAATTTAAAACAATCATTAATTAGCCAAATTGCAAGAAAAATAAGTAAGAAAAAAGAATTTAAAAAAAAAAGAATAAAAGGAGAGTATAAGTGTATTCGCAAGTGGATGAAGAGTGATAGAATTTTGTTCGCATAGGTTGCTACTACTTTTTTGTGGGACACACTGTTTTTTGGGGCTAGATGTAGCCCAATTTTATACTACCCAAGAAAAGAAGTTGCTAGCTCCAGTGGTGGATCTAGCCTCATTTTCCGGCTCATTGAATATGAAATTTCTCGATAAGGCTTGAAATGTAGTAGTGACACACCTCGACCCTGAATGTCCACTAGGACTTCAAATCGAGCTGTGCTGGCCGACACCAAGAAGATGACGAAGTCATAAAGAGTAGTGATGTGGAAAATGTGAATAAATTTAAACCTAAAAGTGCCTAAGTATAAGAGTGCGCTAGTGAGAGGGAATGAATCTATATCACACGTGATGTTAGAGCATAAGTACAGTATAGTGAAGTGGATTGAGAATTATACCATCAGAGGTAGTCTCCAAAACCAGATTTGCCAAGAATCCTCGTCGATATGAAAGTTCAGCTGCTAAACCTGGAGGGGTGAAAAATAAGGGTGAGTGGGCCTAAAAACAAAGCTTTGTAAAAACCTTTTCAAAAACATAATAACCCTTCGCCGTAAAATTAGTATAGTTTCCAAAATATACATACTATGTATAGTAAGAAAATACTTACCATTTCCTGCAAAATCTCAAGAATTCAATACGGCATAATATTTCGTAAGATGTCCGTAATCACATAATCTCGCATAAGCAAACATATCACATTGAGTACTCATCGACACATGCTGACACACGAGTTCATGCAGAAATATTCTGACATGAACATGACTCGGTGTAACAATGATATACGCTCTAGTACTACAATTACGTGAAGACTAGTGCTATGCGACATATGAGTCCTAATTTCCTATAGCAATCTAGGACAGGACTGGCGCCTACAATGGATCCAAAGTGAGTGTACCGTGCGATGTTCGCATACACGTGAAAAACTGGCCCTGGCCCGGGTGAGTACTAACACCGGTGTAGCAAACGATGAGCAAATAACATAAATATAGTCATGCCACAGTGATTTGATAATTCTAGTCAGCATAATATCATTCACAACTGTAAATACAATTATGGCATCCCATAAGATTCATGATGATTTCCTAATTCTCTTCGTTACATCATTTCCAATAAATATTAATTTAACTATGGCATTCATATACAAAATTCATTATTAAATGTATATAGGGAAACTAAACATATATATGTATATATCAAAGAAAAGACCCACTCACAATTCATGTCATCGAGTTGAACTTGCCTCGTAGTAACGAGAGTCCTTGCAATGCGTTTCGCCTATAAACGAAACCATTTATGTAAATACGTAACTTACTATCGTACAAACGCATTTTCGTACAAAGTACGGCTAATAAAGGAACTATTTTAAAACGGTCGACTTTTGGAAAACAGAGAGCAGATTCGGGTCCCTGCACGTCGAAAACCTATGGAGGGACCTTGGGTTCCTCCACGCGCCCTCGCACGCGCCACCACAAGGTGGCTACACTGGTAGCCATGCGCTGCACGTGCCGGCACCACACGGGCCTAACGTGCCGCCACCACGCGCGCCACTCTCTTTCATCCTGAATCCCAAATTTTTTGCAGGTTTTTAGGCTAACTTTAAGACCTCAAAACGAGCTCAAATTTCTACCAAATACAGTGATTCAAAAGCCAATTAGAAGCTAGGAATTTAGGGAACAGGTTTATACCGATTCGAGGTTCAATCGTGGCCGGAGGTGACCGGGGGAATGGCCTAAAAGTGGTCTAATGGTCACGGTCAGATTTTCCATCTGGAAAAACTTCATTTCGTCCTTTCAGTCACCGAACCCTACCAAAACAAGTTTAAAACCCTAAGATATTCCATAAACATTGAAAAGGAAGGGAAAAAGAGTGTTCCCAAGGCCTATCTTGGTTGGAATCAACGAGAACTCATCGGAGAAGATGATGAACAGTAGGAATGACTACTGTGCAGTGCAAGCTCCATGTTTGGGTTTGATGTTCATAGTTTGGACTTAATAGAGAGTAGTGGTGGTTAAGACTATGCACGGGGACTGTAGAGAGAGTTTGAGGTGAGACAGATTTAGAGAGATAAGGAAGGAAACAGAGAAGAAAAAGAGGAAAAAAGAGTGTTCTCGAGCATGGCTGTGACAGTGGCCATCTCGCCGAAGGAGATGGAGTGATGATAAGGTAGTTATTTGGTCCTCGGCATATTGGGCTGTACAAAGAGGGTAGAGAGTTTGAAATGATTGAAAGGTGAGGGATGAGAGTATTAGAAGAAAGAGATAAAGAGTTTTCCCGAAAATGAGGAAAAGAATGAGAGACGCGAGGTGAGGGAGAGGAGTGGGTGTGGGACCCACAAAACAAACATTTTTATTTGAAAATAATAAAATAACTAAGGGTCAAATATCTAGAATTGTGAATTTACCAAAATGCCCTTCAACTTTGTAAATTTGTAAAATCTCCTTCTTAGCCCAAATTCGATTCCACTTGCGCCCACGCGTTCGTAGCGATGAGTACTACACAAGTACACTAAAATAATGATTCATACTTCTCTCTAAACAATGGTCAACGGAAGTCAAAATCCTTGCCTCTAGGGGCATTTTTGTAAATTCACACTTTCAAAATTTATAAAATCATAGAATTAGGGACGGATTGTCACAATCTACCCACTTAAAAAATTTTGTCCCTGAAATTTGAAATCATTTGTTATACATAAGTAATGAAAGACAGTAGAAAAATAAATATGTAAAGAAGATATCAAGTTAAAGCGGTTGCATGAACGAAAATACCATTCCGTCGTGATTGGAGTGCAATCATTCCTCTTTCATGCCCCCAAACTGATACTTTGCTTCTCATTCATGATAATACTATAACGTAACATTTGTTATAAAAACATAAAGTTGAAAGTCGTTATATATGTACAATAACATCATGTCAAAATACATATATATAATAATGTAAAGTTAAAGTAACTATACTGAAATTAAAACTAAACATAGAATATTTTTCACCTACACACTTGTTGCGTCACGTACTCCGAAGGGACCTACTCGTCCACTTGCTTAACAAACACAACGAATAATTTATCGATATTACGGTCTATAACTTGCGATATCAACAACTCACTGTTGTCTTGACAAGCAAGCAACAAATTCTCAAGGGTGCAATATTACCATCATGTCCCCCATTGGGAAATACACATACAATGTCTGATCAAAGCCCCGATCACGCTCCTGTACTACCCTCTCATGTGACAACGCAAATAGCACACAATTTCCTAAATTGTAATCTCGATTATTTGAATACTTGTTCGTAATACTCCTTTGTCAATCATGTACTGTGCATGAAATCTCTATGCCATATTTCAAATGGTGCCGTACACGTAAATGAAATAGTAACCATAGTTACACGCAACTCTAATAAAAATAAATGTCTATTATAATCATGTTAAAAACCATAGAACAGATAAACACAACATGTCCATGAAAGTCTGGATAATTCATTCCGACTGGTCGTTAGTCCGAGGGTGAAGTGTGGTGTCGGACACCAACTATGTACTCATAGCCTTCAAGAAGACTTTCCAAAACTTGGAAGTAAAACGTGCATAATGATGAGATACAAGGGTGATAAGCTGACCAAATAACCGAACATTATGATTTATACATGCCTCAACAAGTAGATTCATGGTGATTTTTTTCTTGGATTTAGTGAAAACTATGTCGAGAAGGTTAAAAGAATGCTCAAGAATTTGAGGGTCAAAACAAGTCCATCAAATCTAGGATACAAGGTAACTAGAGTGAATGCATGACATCTCACTACAACGGTAGCTTTCAGAAGATTTAATCCCCAACAATAAAATTCGTTCAAAATAGTATTTGTTGGGTGATTGAAGCATTAATGGTTGAAACTAAATATTAGACATCCGAGCGATTTTCCTTAACGGTTTGTTTGCTTCAGAACAATACGAATTTCAGTAGGGTTGACATGTATTCAAGGTTGATTGGAATGCCTTTGAGGACCAAGAGGTGAATACGGAATCACAATTAGAGTAGATGTTGATCAAAACGCCATAAAATCTGATAAATTCAAGAATGAGCATCCTTACCAAGTGGTCAAAATGTCTTCTCTCTGGACCAATGGAAAGTGGGCTAACACTACAAAATAACACCTCATCGACCACGATAATTATATCACGGGCTTTATATGTCCGTTATAAAAATTACAAATTTATCATGGGCATAAGAAGCACGTGATAAATAACAATTTTCTACCATAGACAAATTTTAGCCTATTGTAAAATAGTAGTGAATGACCATGCGGAAAGTTGCACGTTGTAAATTTACTAAGCCATCATGGATAATGCTCGTGGTCAATATTGTTTGTATCCACAGTGCTTTTTGTTTATCTACCACGGGTATAACGTGTGGTAGAACCATACACGCTTAATTGAAAATTTTGGAGAAGGCGGGACACCAAAAGTTTGCAAAATTTCAAACTATGTAATTATCTGTATTATTTAAGAAAATAAAAACTGAAACAATAACCGTGTAGAACCAGATAAACACCACACCCCATCCATCGTGCAAAACTAGACCAGTAAAAGAAATCGAAGTAGTTTTTTGAACGTATGTCTATGAAGTGCAATTAATTCTGAAACCCACTATCCACTTCTCCCACGACGGTTTCCTCCGCAAAGGAAAAGCTATGTTGTTTATTTGGTTTATTCAATCCTCTCACGTACTTTTTTTTTTATTGCAGATTTAGTTTGTTTGGTTTGGCTTTTATTTATCGTTTAGATTCCTCCATTAATTTGGTACTAAATTCTGCAATTGTTTGGTTGTTTTGGGTTCACTGTATTTCTGACTCTCCATTCTGTTTATTAGGGGTTTTGATAAAGCTAGATTTCTTGTTTCATCGACTTTGTGGTAGAATTGTACAATGGTTGGCCAATCCAAAAGTGAATCCACCTATGATTTCACTGGCAAGGTTGGTTTTTGACAAAATTTATTATTTTCATTTTCCATCTACTCTGCAATTTGGAGTGTTAGTCAATTATTTTCGAACCTTAACAATTGAACGCTAATATTTTGTTTTTAGGTATGCTAGGTTGTATCAACAAATCTTCCATCTATATATTTACTCCTCGTTTGTTAAATGAATCTCTATAATTTACATTTGATTTTATGCTTCAGGATTCGTAGTTTACAATTCTTTCAAATTTATAGGTTAAGTATTGGCTGATAATGCTTACAATATATTCGTAGTTTACAATATATCCTTTTGTTGTGGTAAACAGTAATTATGTTTGCATAACCGGGGTGATACACGATAGTGCAATCATAGACGTTGATTTGGTGTTTCCATCACTAATTTCAAAATCTAGTTCTTTTCACTTGAAGATGTATTTGATAAGTTTGGGGTTGACAAAGATTTTAGACAAGTTTCTCCATAGTGAAGTGTCATCCGATTTTCAAGTAAAGATGGTAGCCGTTGACTCTAAGTCATGAGTAGGGTGGTTCATTTCCTACGGTTCCAACCATTGGGAAACATAAGCGATACTTCGTCATGCGGCATCTACCTAGCCAAAACATCCAAAGAAAACGTCACCGTGGATTTCAAAATGATCAATGTCATCAAAAAGGTGTAAAACAAGGGTGAGGTGAGACAACAGTTCAGTTGTCAAAAACTTTATTCATATCTAACATCCTAAACTAAACTAACTTTCCTCGGTCGATAAGTGAGGAAAAACACTGTAGCCAAAAAATCACTAACAAATTGTCGATAAAATCGACAAGACCAAAGATGTTGCATATTTCACAACGAGTTATGGAAAATGAAATTTTCTACATTCACACCCTTTTTGGAAATCGACAAGAATATCGTCTGTTGAGATCACATCTCCTAAGAAAAGTACCTATCTAAACAAAGTTAATATTTGAGGAATTTGGTATAAAGCTGACAATCGGTGTCTAGAATTTGCTCTTGTTGCTAGGGTAGGTGAGAAAATTGTTTGTAAGACTACAACGAATTCGTCAGGCATTGGAAGAAAACTCAAGTTTCAAAAGTTGGCCATAGAGACCATCAACTTGAAGTAGGGATTAACGGTTTTAATCATTGTCTGATTGTGTTGCTAAAATCTAGGTACAATCCTAAGGTTCGGCCTTTCTGCTTCGCGGATAAGTTTGAGGTTCCCTAGATAAGGTGTTGGGTTGGATGACCCCTGGTCAAAAAGCTTTTACAACTAGGTTTCTCAAAGTCGAAGGAGATGTTCGATATAATGCAATGAGAATTTGTGTAGTAAGAGAAAGTGGATATATGGTGTATTCTATTTCCCCCCTCAATGGTAATCTAGGTAAAATTTTGGGAATGACCCCAAAGATATTCGTCCTCGAAAAGTACCATACAACTTCCTTTCTCTACGACCCATACTAAAAGGTCTTCGTAACTTTCTCAATACTCAAATTGTTCTTACAGCGGGAAAAATGGCTCGTGCTTCAATTCTAATGTCTACTTGTGGAAGTGATCGAAAAGGTGGCTAGTCGAAGAGGCTTTGTTTACCTAGATGGGTGATAAGGTAAAAACAACCATGAGTTTACCATCCTAATACAAAGCTTGCTCTTAAGTTTCCATGATTTAGTTTCTTCGACTCAGGTAGTCATTTTATTCGATCTATTAGTCGCGCCGCTAATTAATGCACATATGATATTTTATATTGTTCGTTACCCTGAAACTGTAAACCGGCGTTCTGGCATAAAGGTATCACTCCTAGATACTAATACATGTGTCCGGTATCAGAAATCATACCGTTTGAATACTGGTTGACAGCTTTTGGATATCGGACATTGTCGTCAATTAATAGCGCCACAATAGGCTGATTACATATTAGAGCCTACTTAGGTGGATAGTTTCGGATGACTAGTAAGGAATTGGTCCTATGAGTTGGTTTTGTTGATTCTAGAAAAAAAAAAAAAAAATTGACTATTTGAAAACTAGTGTTGGCTATACTCATGCCTATACTCTCATGCTCCCGAAGGTATAATAATTTGTACTCTCATGCCTATACTCATTGAAATGACAAGTACAACATCGAAAGAAAATTTGAAAACTAGTGTTGGTTGGACTGTCCTAAGGCCGGAAAAAGGAATTTGCCAATAATCTACTTTAGAACAGAGTTAAACAGGAGTCGATCTTCCTCTTGAAGATTCGGAATGATCACTAGTGTGTTTGAAAAGATTAGTGTTATTGGGGACCAAAAGTGGCTCTCATACATATGTTCTTCCGTCAAGTGTTACCACTTTAGCACCAGGTTGTCGCTTAAGACAATTCTGGAATCTTGACGAAGTAAACTTCGTTGGAATTCTAATAGATGGTATACTAATAGGTACTGCCAAGGAATCAAAACCATTTCTAGTTTCCTATCTCGAAAGAGTTGGTAGAAATGACTCGATGATAGTGGAATTGGTAGGTAAATCTCTTGTGATGCACAACTATCAATATAATAGCCTTGCTTCAGGGTTATCAACTTGTCTCAAATTTACATATTTCCTTGGTAGAGAAATTCTTCGTTTAAAGTGTACAGATGTTCTCCAAAATGATCTACTAAAACGTCGGCGAGTCGCTTAAACTGTCCAAAATTTAGGAAAAGTTAACACAATTTTCATATTCGATGAAGTGGCAAGATTCAACATTTAGGTTCAAGAACCGAGAATACTTACATCACGGTGTGATGAACGCAATACTGCCCAAACTCATGCTCTGATACCAAAATGACACATCCCGACCCAGAATGTCCACTAGGACTCCGAATCGAGCTGTGCTAGCTGACACCTGGAAGGTGACGAAGTCATAAAGTGTAGTGATGTGGAAAATGTGAATAAATTTAAACCTAAAAGTACCTAAGTATAAGAGTGTGTTGGTGAGCAGGAATGAACCCATCACACGTGATGTCAGAGCATAAGTAAAGTACAATATAGTGGATTGAGAATTATACCATCGAAGGTAGTCTCCAATACCAGATTTGCCAAGAATCCTCGTCGATACAAACGTTCAGCTGCTAAACCCGGAAAGGCGAAAAATAAGGGTGAGTGGGCCTAAAAACAAAGCTTTGTAAAAACCTTTACAAAAACATAATAACCCCTCACCATAAAACTAGTATAATTTCCAAAATATACATACTACGTATAGTAAGAAAATACTTACCATAGCCTGCAAAATCTCAAGAATTCAATACGGCACAATATTTCCTAAGTAAGCACACGACGTCCGTAATCACATAATCTCGCTTAAGCAAACATATCATATCAAGTGTTCATCAACACATGATGACACACGAGTTCATGCAAAGAGATATTCTGACATGAATAAGACTGGGCGTAACAATGATATACATTATAGTACTACAATCACATGAAGACTAGCGCTATGCGCAGCATATATAAGTCCTAATTGCCTATAGCAATCTAGGATAGGATTGGCACGTACAATGGATACAAAGTGAGCTTACAGTGCGATGTGCACATACATGTGAAAGACTGGCTCTGGCTCAGGCAAGTTCTAACACCGGTGCAGCAAACGATGAGCATATAACATAAATATAGTCATGCCACTATGATTTGATAATTCTAGTCAACATAATATCATTCATAGCCGTATATATAATTATGGCATCCCGTAATATTCATAATGACTTCCTAATTCTTTTCGTTACGTCATTTCCAATAAATATTAATTTAACTACGGCATTCATATAGAAAATTCATTATTAACTGTATATATAGAAACTAAACATATATATATATATATATATATATATCAAAGAAAAACCCATTCACAATTCATGTCGTCAAGTCGAACCCGCCTCGTAGTATTGAGAGTCCTTGCGATGTGGTTCACCTAAAAACGAAACCATGTATATAAATATGTAACGTACTAACATACAAACGTGCTTTCGTACAAAGTACGGCTAATAAAGGAACTATTTTAAAACCATCAAATTTCGGAAAATGAAGGGTGGATTCAGGCTTGGCACGTCGAGAAACCTAAGGAGGGACCTCGGGTTTCCGCACGCGCCGCCACACGTGCTTTCATCGTGAATCCCATATTTTTTGTAGGTTTTTAGGCTAACTTTCAGAGCTCAAAACGTGCTTAAATCTCAACCAAATGCAGTGATTCAAAAGTCAACTAGAAGCTAGCTAGGAATGTGGGAAAGAGGTTTATACCAGTTTAAGGTCCAATCGTGGTCGAAGTTGACCAGGGGAACAGTCTAAAAGTGGCTTGATGGCCACGGTCAGATCTTCTAGAAATCTGGAAAAACTTCATTTCGTCATTTCAGTCATCAAACCCTACCGAAACAAGTCTAAAACTCTAAGATCTTCCACAGATATTGAAAAGGAAGGGAAAAAAAGTGTTCCCCAGGCTTACCTTGGTCAGAATCAACGAGAAATCATCGGAAAAGATGATGAATAGTGGCAATGGCCACTGTGCAGTGCAAGCTCCATGTTTGGGTTCGGTGTTCACAGTTTGAACTTGATTGAGATAAGGAAGGATAAGACGCGGTGGTGGTCTAATGGTCTAACTCGCCGGAATGGTCAAGTAGCAATGGTTAACACTGTGCACGGGGAGTGTAGAGAGAGTTTGAGGTGAGACAATTTTAGAGAGATAAAGTAGGAAACAGAGACGAAAGAGAGGAGAAGAGAGTGTCCTCGAGCATGGTTGTGATAGTGGCCATCTCGCCGGAGATGATGGAGTGATGATATGGTGGTTGTTTGGTCCTCGGCATAGGCTGTATAGAGAGGGTAGAGAGTTCGAAATGATTGAAAGGTGAGGGATGAGAGTATTAGAAGAAAGAGATATAGACTTTGCCCAAAAATGAGGTAAAGAATAAGAGACACGGGATGAGGGAGAGGAGTGGGTGTGGGACCCACAAAACAAACATTTTTATTTGAAAATAATAAATAACTAAGGGTCAAATATCTAGAATTGTGATTTTACCAAAATGCCCTTCAACTTTGTAAATTTTTAAAATCTCCTTCATAGCCCCGAATTCGATTCCACTTGCGCCAACGAGTTCGTAGCGATGAGTAGTACGCAACTACACTAAAACAATGGTCAACAGAAGTCAAAATCCTTGCCTCTATGGGCATTTTTGTAAATTTACACTTTAAAAATTTATAAAAACGTAGAATTAAGGACGGGTTATCACAAGTAGCCTCATGGAGGATAGATCCCCCATTGGGATGCTGTAAGGCAAGAAAATCCATCATTATTAGAATAAATAAAGGTGCAAAGCTAGGGGATGAAAGTACAATTCTAATACACTTGAGCTCTTCTCTATCTGTCATCCGTCATTTCTCACCCACTTTTATAATTAGTTTCCCAACCATTTTTTATTTATTGTTTATTTTTGTGTTAGGTATGAAGGGGAAACCCATGAGAGAAATGAGAGATGTTGAATGGTGGAGGTGGACAGTGGAAAGAGATTTAAAAGAAATCCACAAAATGAAAACTATAAAAATTATTTTAATTTGTTTTCACCTCTATCTATAGTTAGTAAAATGCAGAAATGATATAGTATGTGAAAAATACATACATGTATAATTCAGAATATTTGCAAAAATATATTTTATTTTCAAAATTTTAATATTGATTTATTTTATTTTTTTTAGTAATATGTCAAGATGCATTTAGAATAAATTTTATGTTATTATTAAAATTGTGTCCAAATAATTTATATTAAAGTATGTAAGTACGTGTATCATATTTTAAAAAGACGTGGACCTTAACAAGCCACTAAGACATGTCAGAAAAACAAAAAAAGTTTTAAAAAATACATAAGTACGTGTATAATATGCACATTATACACAAAATTTACTAACTATACTTATAAAAAGTTCAAAAAAGAATTATGCAGTATCAAGGAAAATTATATCAGTTGTGGCTGTATATAGACAATGCTTTAGTAATCAACAACTCACATCCGAACACCTGTCTTAATTTCGGAAAACGAAGGGCGGATTTGGGTTTGGCATGTCGAGGAACCTAAGAAGGGACCTCGGGTTTCTCCACGCGCCACCACAAGGTGGCTACACTGGCAGCCACGCGCTACACGTGCCTCACATGCCACCACCACGCGCGCCACACGTGCCTTCATCGTGAATCCCAGATTTTTTGTAGGTTTTTAGGCTAACTTTCAGATCTCAAAATGTGCTCAAATCTCAACCAAATGCAATGATTCAAAAGCCAACTACAAGCTAGGAATGTGGGGAAGAGGTTTATACCAATTTGAGGTCCAATCGTGGTCGGAGTTGACCAGGGGAACGGCCTATAAGTGGCCTGATGGCCACTGTCAGATTTTCCAGAAATCTGGAAAAACTTCATTTTGTCATTTCAGTCACCGAACCCTACCGAAACAAGTTTAAAACCTTAAGATCTTCCACAAACATCGAAAAGGAAGGGAAATAGAGTGTTCCCGAGGCTTACCTTGGTTGGAATCAACGAGAACTTGTTGGAGAAGATGATGAATAATGGCAATGGCCATTGTGCAGTGCAAGCTTCATGTTTGGGTTCGGTGCTCATAGTTTGAACTTGACAGAGATAAGGAAGGATAAGACTTTTAAAATCTCCTTCATAGTCCCGAATTCGATTTCGCTCGAGCCAACGAGTTCGTAGCAATGAGTACTATGCAAATACACTAAAAGAATGATTCATACGTCTCTTTAAACAATGGTCAATAGAAGTCAAAATCCTTACCTCTAGGGGCATTTTTGTAAATTCACACTTTTAAAATTTATAAAATCATAGAATTAAGGACGGGTTGTCACAAGTAGCCTCATGGAGGATAGATCCCCCATCAATAAATAAAGGTACAAGGCAAGGGGGTGAAAATACAATTCTAATACACTTGAGCTCTTCTTTATCTGTCATCCGTCCTCTCTCACCCACTTTTATAATTAGTTTCCCAACTGTTTTTAATTTATTGTTTATTTTTGTGTTAGGTATGAAGGGGAAACCCATTAGAGAAATGAGAGATGTTGAATGGTGGAGGAGGATAGTGGAAAGAGATTTAAAAGAAATCCACAAAATTAAAACTAAAAATTAAAAATTATTTTAATTTGTTTTCACTTCTATCTATAGTTAGTAAAATGCAAGAATGATATAGTATGTGAAAAATACATACATGTATAATTCAGAATATTTGCAAAAATATATTTTATTTTCAAAATTTTAATATTGATATTTTTAATTTTTCAGTAATATGTCAAGATGCATTTAGAATAAATTTTATGTTATTATTAAAATTGTGTCCAAATAATTTATATTAAAGTATGTAAGTAGTATTTTAAAAAGATGTGGGCCTTAACAAACCACTAAGACATGTCAGAAAAACAAAAAAATTTAAAAAAAAATATACATAAGTACGTGTATAATACGCACATTATACACAAAATTTACTAATTGGTTATAAAAAAGTCCAAGAAAGAATTATGCAGTATCAATGAAAAATATAATCAGCTGTGGCTGTATATAGACAATGTTTTAGTAATCAACAACTCATATCCTAACACCTGTCTTGATTTACTTTTTCTACGACACGTGTCTTCTTTTTGTTTTCTGTTTTCATTTTTCATCCCAAAGCCTAAAAAAATGAAAAAAAAAAAAAATCAGAAACTCAGTAGGCTCGCTTCGCTCCTTTCGTACCTGTAGCCTGTAGGTGAAGTCAGCCCCAAACACAGCAACTCCCGCCCCTGCGTTTCCGACGGCCGGAGATCGGAAACCGACGACCGGCGACCGCAACGACTTCATTGCAATTGCATCACCCATAGCCGACTCGTCGTTTTTGAAGGTAATTTTATCGAATCATTTTTCTACAACCTTCATTGGATTTCTGTGGGTGAAGTTTGTGGGGGCGAACGCAATTGGAAATTGGGGTATGAACAAGTTGAGCTCGTTCTTTCATTTTTTAGATTAATTTTACTTTGTTTTATTGTAAATTATAACACTCACAATTCTATATATATGTAAAGATTCAAGCTTTTTTTCATTTTTAGATTAATTTTATTACTACCAACTATGCATTTCACTGTAATGTGTGATTTTTGATAATATAGTAAGTGTTTAAGGGCTTGTTTGAAAATCATTTTAAAATGACTGAAACCGCTTTCGGTGGAATTGATTTAGGGTTTAAAAGCATTATAAGTGCTTTTTGGAATAAGTACTAGATATGTGTTTCTTGCTGAAAGCACTTAAAATGCTTTTCTAGGATTTACTTGAAATTTTATTAAGGATTGGTTTCAAAAACATTTTCAGCAAAAGGGTTTTCAGTTATTTAAAAAACATTTCCAAACAAACTCTAAATCTTTGGGTGGTTCTGTATCTGGTGTTTTATTTATATATTTACTTGGTTCTGCATTGCTGTTAATTCGCTTAATGGAAAAGGCCTGAATTGAATTCACTAGAAGGTGGATTTTGATTAACATTGAAGTATTCGTATCGAAATTTGACATAGTCAGAGTATTATTGTGTATGGAGAATTTCTGTTGGTTGATATCGTTCTAATTAATTAACATTTAGGTTATGGAGAAAAATGACTGCACAAGGTTAAGTAGCGAGTCGTTAAGTGGCGAAGAAGTGGATTTGCAAGGTAACGGATCTTCTTTGAGATCTAATGATCCAGATAAAGTTGAAGAGATGACTGAAGATCTCAAACTTGGAATCGAGTTCAGTTCTCATGATAGTGCATATGTAGCTTATGTCAAGTATGGTGCAAAACACGGTTTTGATGTGAGGAAGCATCATAGAAAGACAAATAAGATGGGTCTTGTATCAAGGGTAACTTATGTTTGTTCAAAACAAGGTCACCGGAGAAAGGATAATAAACGGTGTGAGAGTATAACTTATTCTTTACCAAGTTCAAGGGTTGGCTGTGAAGCGCATATGGTTTGTTTACTCATGAAAACTGGAAAGTTTAAGATTATATCGTTTAATGCAAGTCATAATCATGATTTGATTAAAGCACCCATGAAACACATGCTAAAGGTTAATCGTTGTTTATCTAGAGCTCAAAAGGGACATGTTGCTGACGGGGAAAAATCAAGGTCACCAATAAAAGAAACAGTGGAACTAGTGAGTAGAGAAGTTGAGGGGCAAGAGAATCTTGGTTCCGGGGATAACGATTATCGAAATTACCTACAGAGAAAGCGGAAGTTAAAAATGGAAAAGGGAGATGCTGGGGCCATATTGCAATACTTTCAAAATATGCGT
The DNA here is from genome assembly GCF_041283825.1 of Pyrus communis. Classification (NCBI taxonomy): domain Eukaryota; kingdom Viridiplantae; phylum Streptophyta; class Magnoliopsida; order Rosales; family Rosaceae; genus Pyrus; species Pyrus communis. The sequence continues at coordinate 19,749,173 of NC_142581.1, forward strand.
GAAGATAACTCATCTTGTTTTTATTCAGTGCAGCTTGATGAGGATGATAGGATCACAAATATATTTTGGGCAGATGCACGTTCCGTTTGTGATTATAAAGCCTTTGGTGATGTTGTTTGTTTTGATACCACTTATCAGATAAACGAATATGGTAGGCCATTTGCACCATTGATTGGGGTTAATCATCATAAACAAATTGTAGTTTTTGGTGCAGCTTTACTATATGATGATAGCAGAGACTCTTTTAAGTGGCTGTTTGAGACTTTTCTTGCAGCAATGTCTGGGAAGCAACCGAAGACAATACTTACAGACCAATCTGCTGCAATGGCAGAGGCAATATTAGAAGTTTTTCCTGAAGCTAACCATCGGTTATGTGCTTGGCATATTTACCAGAAAGCTGCCAAGAATTTAAGCCACGTGTTTCATGCATCAAAGCAATTTGCTTGTGATCTTAGCAAGTGTGTATATGAATATGAGGATAAAGATGCATGGCTTTCTGCATGGAATGATATGCTTGAAAATTATGATCTCAAGGAGGATAATTGGTTAAAAGAAATATATGAAGTGAGGGAAAAATGGGCATTGGTGTATGAACGACACACTTTCACTGCAGACTTGATGAGTATACAACACAAGGAAAGTATCACCAATGTGTTGAAAAAACACTTGATGCCAAGTCATGATCTCTTGTGCTTCTTTGAACATTTTGAGAATATTTTGGCAGATCGACGAGATAAGGAATTACAAGCTGATTTCAAGATGATGCAGACCGTACCTTCACCAGTGATTAATGTGGAGATGTTAGAGCGTGCTGTGGAGGTTTATACCCCAGAAGTTTTTAGACTCTTTGAAAAAGAGTACATGGGAATTCTTAATTGCAGTGTCTATAAAATTGGTAAGTCTGGGACGACAAGTGAATACAAAGTATCTTATAGATCTCATGAGCATTTGGTTAAATATGATGGTTCAACACAAGCAGTTAATTGTAGTTGCATGAAGTTAACTTTTGTTGGGATTTTATGTTCTCATGCATTGAAAGTGCTAGATAAGAAGAATGTGAAAACAATCCCACCTGATTACATATTGAAGCGCTGGACAAGAGGTGCAAGGGATAGGAGCCTCACTAGTTTCCATGGAATTGAAACTAGCAACAATCCAAGGGAGTCTCCTGGGAAGCGTTATAGCCATTTGTGCCATAATTTTCGTGAGATAGCATCTCTTGCAGCAGAAGATGAGAGGTTAACTGCATGTGCACACGATTGGTCAGTTCAGTTGCTTAAAAGTTTAGAGGAAATGAAGAAAAATCTTGGCCTAGATAATGTACCTGTTCATAAAAATTCAGAAGGCGAAGCTTTAGTTGGAGAAAGTGGTGGAACTAAGCAGGTGAAAATGGTAAAGCACAACGATTGTGAAATAACAAAAGAACGTGGAGTTAAAAGAAAGCATACAGCGAAATGCCCATGTAGTAGACTGACAGAGCCTGCGGAAACTCAGAAGCATATACCACCAACCAAAGGCACACAATATGCAGCAAGACATTGGCTGTTAGAGGTACTTGTTCCGAAATTTATTGAATAGATTAAACTAATTACAATTATTTTGTTTGCTTATGCTTCCTTCCTTTTTGTGACAATTTAAAAGAGAAACTGGTTATTGGACATGAATTTCCAATGTTTGAAGTAACTAAAGTACGATATTCTTAGTAAGCATAAATATTGGCTCACGTGGGAATAATGTACTTCTTTTTACATTTTTATACTTATGTCTTCATTTTTTTTTTTCATGTCATCTGCATATTTAATATGTAGGGATCCTCTGTTGGAGCTAGAACCCAAGTATCATTACCAAGTCATAGATTTGATGCAAGTGCAACTGTCAATTTGCAGGGTACTCCGCCTTTCACTCAACATCGTCAGGTAACTTAAATGGAAGAATTATGGAATATTATTTACCTTAATTTTTTTTTCAGTTTTATTCCTTCATCATTGTACAAAAATCCGATGTCTTAATTCCTTACAAAAACATTCTCATGTGCTATTGATAGGGGTCGTATGTTGATAATGGAAACCAAGTGTCATATTCAAGTAAAACTTTTGGCGCAACTCCAAGTTTCCTCAATAACATGCATTTCACTCAACTATGTCAGGTAACTGGTATAAGTATAGAAATGTTGAATGTCGTTTGATCTAAATTTTTGTTACATTAAAACTTCTGTTGAAATATTTTGTAGGAACCTTCGAGGCATCATAATCACTGTTCGCAAAGTAATGGAGGCAAAGAGTCAGGAAATTGAGCACGTAATGAATGCCAATAGTTGACGGGTTTCATGGATTTTGTATGTACAGCTGCTTGGGATATCAACCATAGTTTTGTGCATAATGTGAAAGAGTAACATGTCGTATCTAGAGATTTTGTGCCGCATATACTGAAAATTGGAGCAGTAGAAGTCGCGTAAGTTTTTTAGTTCATGCTCTTTTACTCTTTTAAGTTGTATTAATGGATATATTGGCTTGAATTTTCCTATGTTTCTGGTGTTTGGGTGAGAATGTACTTGGAACAAATTCGGATACAACATTGTACGAGCTTGCGGAGCTAGACACGGCGTCAAGATTACTGTAGGTTAGAATATATGATAACGAAAACTAGATGTTCATATCAATTCTTTGAAGGTGTGGAGGTGAAAACATTCAGTATGAGTGATATCCTTGATTGTAGGTGCTCTCAACATCTGAGTTGTGGCTTCCCGTTTCAGGGTCCTCAATATCCACCACTCTTTCTCTTCTTTCTTTTCGCCATTTTGATTTTCGCAGCCAGTGATCAACGAGCTTTACAACGACACCAATAAAAACTGTTCCAAGCGTGCCAATGCTTACAGCCAGTAGAACTACAAGCACCATTTCTATTTTCTGGCTATGCGGCATGATCACCCATGTTGCTGCAACAAAAGCTGTTGCCATGAACGCCACAGCTGCCCACATGACCTTGTGGGCAAACGACAGTAGTCTTATCAATGGCTTTCTCCGATAGGGGATGATACTGACGAGAACAACCACGATGGAGAGTGACGTGAACAGCGCAAGGTAATTGCTTATTGCAAAGACCTTATAAGCACTCGTTTTGCCCGCTATTGACTTTCCCTTCATCCGTTCCTCCTGATAGACTCCGCCAGGGGGGCTGATACCAGCAGTAAAAGTAACTGTTGCAATCAGAATGGCAACGAGCGTTATAGTGTTGCGGGCATTTTGCAGTGCCTCGGAATATACCTTATGATGCCTCCTACGGGGGTTGTGGAAAATATCAAACTCCGACTGATGCCTTTTGCTAGGGTATTTGTGTTGTTGTCTCACGATGGTTGGCAACAACTCTGGCTTTTGTGTTTGATAATCCAATCCGTCTCCACCTGAATGTTGAGGCGATGACTTGCTGGAATGCGGTGATGGCAGTTTTGGCGATGACTTGCTGGAATGCGGTGACGGCAGTTTTGGCGATGACTTGCTCGATTGGGGTGATGGCAAACTAGATGACTTCCTAGTTGGTGGTGATGAACTACATGGGGTCTTGGAGGCAGTGGAAGCTACTTCATCTATAATGGACAGATGAAGTTCATGCTCTTTAACAAATTGCGCTCTTTTTGGCATGTTTTCAAGGACTTCCGTTGGTTGAGATCCGGCTGTTTCTACTCTCGGTGTATGAGATAACAACTCAATCCTTGTTTCCCCTCCCGCGCTTATGAGCATAGCTCGAAGACGCATGTTTTCCACACTGTCCTTGGCCTCGTTGAGGACGTCAAGTGCTGTCAACCCTTTATGGTTCTGATAATTGACGTCTGTTCTTTTCTTGTTGATTAGGTACTCTGCTATCTGCGGCAAAAGAAGTATCAACAAGTTAAACTCATATATTTCTGATCAAAATTCACTAACTTTGTTTGATGAACATTGATATCTCACCTTATGTTGTGCTTCAGAAACTGCAAGATGCAAGATGGTGTTACCATGAAGATCCCGACAATCAAAGAACTCGGTGTCATCGCAGACATGAGTCAAGTACATCAGAGCATCATGTTGGCCGTATCTCACAGCTAAGTGAAATACCGTCTCACCAGATTTCGTGACAATTTGGAATGACGGTTTAGCCGTAGAGACAAACACTTGAAGGACTGAAACTTTGTAGTTTATTACTGCCAAATGCAATGGCGTGTGTCCGTTGTTATTGTACTCCTGCGCAAGTTTCGGATCAATCCTCAGCAGCATCCCCGTCATCTCCCTGTGCCCTTTGCAAGACGCATAGTGCAACGGCGAATTTCCATTCTCATCAACCACATGAGCAAGCTCAGGACAGACTCTTAGCAACTCTTTGACAACATCTGCATAAAAGATTAGCTAAACTCGGTTAAGAAATTGTACCAAAAAACAAATTAAATTCGAAAGAGAGAATTTTGATACTTACCAATATGTCCACCAGACACAGCCACATGGATACATGTTTGATCTTTCCCTAACCCTAGCATCCCAGACTCGTTGACTAAGGCCAAGGACAGTGCACTCTTGTCTTTCGTGTTCAGCGTACTAGATAATCCGGGATTGGCATCTAGTAAAAGCTTTAAGGCTTGAGCGTTCCCCGTTCGACAAGCCATATAGACCTTTTGAGTTTCCAAGGTTGTAAGTTGCAACCCTCTCAAGTTATCCGGAATCTGAGACGTGGTGATAAATGCGTCGTTTCCCTCCATTGGCTCTTTGTTTTTGAACAAACTCATTGCAACTTTGTAAGATTCGAACTCCAATTTTCTTTCTTTGTTTGAGAATTGTAGCAGGTACCCAACGTACTTAAAAGCAACTAGGTCTAGAGAAAAGACAAGAAAAGGAAGATGCTTCGAAAGTTTACCGCAGCTACTGGGGCATGAGGGATCACACAAAAGTTGGTAAACGCTGACAAATTGATAAAGGATATAAATTGTGTCCCTACATTAAGTTGTCCTTGTATCTTCAAAGAAAATTCGTGTTGGAAAAGATGATAATACTTACAAACGCATTCCCACTTCAATTCTACATAGCGTCTAATGGCACATCGGTTGTGTTTTGCAACCGACGTATGCGTCTGAAGCTCAAGGAAAATTTTTATAGGCCAGCAATGTTGTATAGCACAAAATGTTGGATGCTTAAGCATCAACACGTGCAAAAAAAGTGTAGCGGATATGAGAATGCTTCGTTAGATGTGGGCATGCGAGAAATGACAAGATTGAGAACGAGGATATCTGTAAAGTAGGAATGGCCATAGTTGAGGATAAGATGAGAGAAAATCAGGTGATTTGTTCATGTGAACTGAAGACCTATATATGCTCTAGTTGGAAGATAGGATTACGAGATTGAGGCTCAAGACAAAAGGGGCAGATGAAGATCTAGGAAGACTTAGAAAGAGACTCGAAGAAAAGACATGGAGTACTGGGGGCTGTGAAGCCAAAAATAATCAAGAAAATTATGGAGGCGACACGTGGACTTTTGGGTTAAAAAGACAAAATTACCCTCGAAGCACATCGGGATTCCCACGCCCATGCAACGGACAATAACGACTCAATCAAGGAAGAGTCAAAGGTGATCAAAATGGTATTTATTGAAATCCCTCTCTTTCACTACTCATCAATTCCTTATTCAAAACGTAATTCCAAATTTGCCTATTCAATTTAGTTTTAATTGTCAAGCTAATTGTAAGATATTATTCCACATAATATTTTGCAATTACACTCACAATTTGACCATATATGGCCAACCCCTATTTTCCAAATAGGGCCGATCACTCCAAACCCACAAACTTCTAAACACATTATCTTTCAAATTCTAACTTTGGCATCAGAGATTCTTCGGCCAAAGCCCCAACACACCGCCCCAAATTCATCGTGGGTGCATGAGGCTTTTGGCCTTAATCTTTGGTGTTATTATTTTGTAGGTGCATTTTCGTCAAAGGAGAAGATGGCGGAAATTTGCATCCACAAATTGGTGCTTTCATTAAGAGTCTTGATTCACGCTCAAAGAAGACTTTTGCATTCAAAGTTTTCCATTTCTTGTTCATTTGTAGATTTTTCGTACGTTCTTATTCTTAGAATTTTTTATAACGTTTTTTGAATAAACGTAAAAGAAAAGTACAATGACTAGAAATTCGGAAACCACAACAATAGGAACTTCCTACGTTCAAGGATTTAGACAAAGTGATGGAGATCAACGCATAGCCCCACCATGATGATCCACGAGGCTCAACGTGACGACGAGTGAAGCTGCATCACCCCACAGGGCACCACTGTGACTATGCCAACAGCAACCACCACGGTAGCAGCCACTATGGTAGCTCATAGTGAGACCCAAGCCCACGGTGAAAACATCACCTTGAAGCCGCAAGCTCAAGCCCATGCCACCTTGCAGCAATGAGCCCAAGCTCGTGCCACAAAGGAGCCTAGCACGGCTCAGCGCAAGCAGGCCTAAGCTACAACCGCAGCTGCTAAGGCAGCGACCCAAGAGCCGTAGGCCTAGGACGTCGTCAAAGGGAGCCTAACGCCCATACGCTTCAGCGATCCAGCTTACGCCCACAGTTCGACTCGTGTCTGTGACCCAACCCGTTTTCGAGGTTCAACCTAAGGTCTGGCTCACTCCAGTGGCCCTCACAGTAGCCCAAACCGGTCCAAGAGAGGTTTAACGGTCCCCACTTCAGATTTCTAGATCGACGATTAAACCGGGGGTATTTTCACCCCATTTCTCTGTAAATTTGACATATCCCAATTCAAATTTCACGCCCAGAGTCCATTACACTTCCACTACTCAAGGAAACATATACCGTCCAAGCTCTTTCAACCCAAATGGCGAACAACACTTGTCTCGACAAGTCATAGAGTTGACAAGCGCCTTTGTGAATCAGCTCTTGCAGCGTACCGAGATGCAATATGCCCCAGATGAGGTGTCCCGAAGTAGGACAAGGGCAAGCGACGAACCTCTCCAGCAGCGTCCTAGCAAGCAACCACTCGACCAGTCACTAACCGAGTGTTCTGGCAGTGTACATTCCCAACTAAGTATTTGCGATAATGTATACTCTCGTCTTAGCGCGCAGAGGAGTATGTACTATCGACTAGGCCCATGGACGAGCATACATTCACGGTTGGGGCCACACTTTAATAATCAACATGAGCAACCTTCCAAGCAAAGTGTTCATTCATGGCTAGGCCCGCAAGGAGCTTCCTCCACCTCACATCGGAGTAGGCAGCACGATGGACAGAGAGAAGCAATCACTAAATCTAGGTCAAGTTCAACTGGTAGTCTGCGAGAAATTCGCTTGCCTGTTAGGAACATACCACATGCACCGCAGCCGCGACATAGAAGAGCCGAACATATGGAATAGCAACTTAAACCCGTAGGTCACGACTGGGGGCAGCCGAGAGTTTTCATTACCCCCAACAAAGTTAAATTCAAAAAAGTAGAGAGGCTCATGACTGAGCAATTGTGCAATTTCCAATGCAACGAGGTCACTGACAAAGCATTACAACGGGACATGACCAACATAAGTAGGTCATCTTTCACAGACGAGATTGAGCAGGCAGAGCGTCCATGCAAGTTCAGCATGCCACATTTCACATCTTTCAAATGAAATGGTAACCCGAAAAGACATCTGAAGCACTACTGAAGCACAATGGTCATTTACCAGAACAACGACGCTTTTATGTGCAAGATATTCGCCACCATTTTACAAAGTGAGGCTCTGTAAAAGATGACCTACTTATGTTGGTTCCACACCTTACCACCATAATCCATCTGGAATTTCAATGAGCTTTCTTTGGTTTTCACCAAGGAGTATTCATCCTACCGCTTGATCAAGAAGAAGTCTGACCTTTTCTGCATCATAGCAAGTAGAGCAGTCTTTCTACATTTGGTCGTATGCTTCGCAAAAGAACTTGGGCAAATAACCCCTTTAACGCCATCAACAAGCTTGACACACGTGTCCATGTCTTTGAGTAGATCTGGCTTCAAAAGCGTACAGATCTCAGCAGCCTCTCCAGAAACAGGCTTGGTGGATTTCTCATAACTGCCCATGCAAACATTCTCCTCTTTCTCAGCAGGCGAACCAGCCTTAGTAAAGGAACATGCATTGGCACCACTTTAGCTGCGAGTCCACCTTCATAATAGCAAGCATCTCCGAAGATAAACCAAACTTAGCTCCCAATGAACGTCTTGGCATAAACGGCACTGGGGGCATGATGGAACATCTACGCTGAGCAATCCTATCAATAATCGTACTAGCCACCTTTAGCATAGCAGACATCACTAGCTCGGATCTAGCAACCCTATCTTTTTTCTCCTTGGAAGAAGTCAAGTAAATCACAAGCCTATTGGCAACAGGCAGACCCCTCACGAACAATGGAAGAAGTCTTTAACTTTTCCTCAGGGGGCATTTCTTGAGCAGGCGGGGAAGATCTCTTCTTTCCACCTTCATTCACAATAAGCTCCACAACGGCGATCAAAAAAGCTAATGCCTCTGCCTTGATTCACTTTATCTCATCTCTCGCAGACATCCCACCTTTCTCCTAGCGAAGAGGACTAAGTAGCCAGCGCCATTCACGGTACTCAACAAGGATACCCAAAGCAACATGCACCTTCTTCATATCTAGAGAAGTTTTGAGAGTTGAGCCGAATTTCAAATCTACATAAGCTAAGGAGGATAAGCAACAAATTAGATAGCAACTCAGCAAAAGCACAAAACAGCCTAAAAACTAAGCAGTTAACTTACCGGTGACGAAAATCGTCGAAACTTATAGCTCAAGGGAAGAATTAGACTCCCACTCTCCACTTATCTCCAAAGTACTAGGATTCGTTGATGGCTAGACCCAAGTCAAAGAATTGGCTAGGTTGAGGAATCCCACTATCACAATGACCATATTTGGAGAACATTGAGTAGGGGCACGCTTCATGGAGCAAAGCACTTCTTGGAAAAAATGCGACATGGGAAAAGTAAATTCTAACATGAAGTAGTAAGGGTGAAACTTGATGGCTCTTCGAGGCCCATTACATGGCTCATGGCTGCTACCCTCCTTGACATGCTTCACATACACCCCAGACAAAATGGCATTCCTATATGTTTTAAGGAAATCTCTGAACGAGTCATCGAAGCTAATTTTAAAGCAAGCAGCGGTACACCATCATTACTCATGTGGCTTGAAGAAAACATGCTCCAAGAAATTCTACAAAGACGAGAGAAAGAATCGTTAAAAAGAAAAAAATGCCAGCGCATCAGGCCCTACTACCTGGTCCAAACTCTCTCAGCCTAATCCAATTGGAAGGGGGCTGGCACCCCCGCGCTTCCCTCTCTCACTCTTTCACTTCTCCTATGGGTTGAAGCCCAGCCATCAACAAGCTAGCTCAGGAATGAGGCTCGAGCTTCCCTTCCGCTCTCCAACATGGGCCTAGACACAACGAGCTAGACCCAAGCACCCCAGGGCCCTGGCCCAACCCAACCACAATCCAAGCCCAAGGCTCGCGCCGCCAGCCCTCGGCCTAAGCCGAGCCGCCGCCACACCATGTTACCCACGGCAAACAGTGCCATGGTCTTTCCAAGCCACCTTTTCACACATCCTTGACCCCCGACGAGCCAAATTTCAAGCCCCAGGGCTCCAAAAATTACGAAGACAAGGAAAATTTGATTTTTTTTTCTTACCTTGGTGCGGCGTGCAGATGAAGAAAGCAACGAATGACAGTCATTTGCACAGACAAGTGAAAAAAAAAATTGCTAGAGAAAGGGGAACAAATATCCTCTAGCTTTTCTCTCTCTTGTAGGGTAGAATAAATTGCTCTCTGAAGTTGATTTAATCTACTTAAGGTAGACTTAAATAGACTTTAGAAGTGATTTATTTCCCTTTACTAGAATGATCTAATTTCCAATTAATGTGGGAATCTGCATCAAAATAGGAAACAATCTTACGTTTCCTAAAGCAAAGGAAGATCTCTACACCTGATGCCCTTTCCTGCTAGCAGCCCACAAGTGCGGGGGCATTTGTGGAGCCAAAAATAATCAAGAAAATATGGAGGCAACACGTGGACTTTTGGATAAAAAGACAAAATTACCCTCAAGACACACAGGAATTCTCACGCGCATGCAACAAACAATAACGACTCAATCAAGGAAGAATCAAAGGTGATCAAAATGTTATTTATTCAATTCCCTCTCATCACTCATCAAATCCTTATTCAAAAGGTAACTCCTAATTTTCCTATTCAATTTAGGTTTAATTGCCAAGTTAATTGCAAGATATTATTTTACATAATATCTTGCAATTACACTCACAATTTGACCATATATGGCCAACCCCTATTTTCCAAATAGGGCCGGTCACTCCCCTATAAATAGCCCTATTCTCCCATTAAAATTCTAAGCCATTCTCTACGCACAAATTCCTAAACACATTCTCTTTCAAATTCTAACTTTAACATCGGAGATTCTTTAGCCAAAGCCCTCCCTTCATTCATCGTGAGCGCGTGAGGCTTTTAGCCTTAATCTTATGTGTTATTATTTTGTCGATGCATTTTCAGTAAAGAAGAAGACGGCGGAAATTTGCATGCACAGGGGCTAATGGAAGACTTGGCCCAAAATCGAGCGTAGTGGCGTTCTAGGATTCATACAGCTGGCACCACTTAGTAGGATAAATTTTTTTTGTTGTTTTAGATTTGATTTTTACAATTGTTAAATCTTCTATTCTCAATTTTAGTCATTCATGTTCCATATAATTAGATAATACGTTACATTGAAGAAAAGTTGCAAAAAGTTATCATTTTGTAACAAAAACAAAACGAAATCTCTTTCTTGACGACTACAAGTCAATTGATGGAGTATTGCAAAGCAAATGGGTGCAACAAAAAACAAGAAAAAGAAAAGGAGACTTGAAGAAGGTCCTGCAAATGGACCCGACTCCATGGTTAAGTCAATAGAGAAACTTCCTTTGGAGTTTCATTCAGTGTGAACTTAATAATTAAATAAAATGACCACGCAACCGCGTAATGTTTGAGCTCCAAAGTCTATTTATTAGATATTGCAATTTATTTATCTTTTCCACTCAATTTCTAACCCTGTTTATTGTAGTTTAATTTTTATTCCTGTTTCCTTATCTTCAATCAATTTATAAGCTTCTAGAAGAAAAATAGAATCGGGAAAATTGAAGGTATATACTTTGCAAATCATTTTGTGATCGATCTTTATGGTGAGAGATATATTTTCAGATTTTGCATGTCCAATAAGACCATGACTATTAGTGAGTTCAATAGAATAGAACAAATGCATGTTTATATATTCATAGGTGTTGTAGGCCTAATTTACTAAATCATTATAAATAACATAGTGAGAGGGGATGTTGCGGCATAGAGAGAAAGAGATAAATGTGTAATTGTAAGGTGTGTGTTATCTCACTTCATTGTACCTTTATTTATAATGGTAGAAAGGTGTAATTTCAGCATTCGGATCAACTAAAATGAGTTTGTGTGAGATCCAAATGGAAAGATGTCCATGCTCGTGTCTTAATTAACGTAGCAGGGAAGCCCCTAAAATGTAAGAATTTCTCCACGCACTCGAACAGCCATGATAGTATTGTTACTATCCAACGAGAGTTAATGTGATGAAAAGATAAATGACAATTATATTATATATTGACAATAATTTTTTGTAAAATGATTTAAAAAAAGCATGCACCTTTTACTCGAGAATCATGTGAGAACTTGGAAATGACATTTAACTGTCTCTGTCTTGTCAAAACAAGGCTTAAGGCTAAGGCCATGTTAATTAGGGAAAATTTTTAGGTGTTCCGTTTTGGTGTACCCACACTCATTAAAATTTGATTTTATTATTTTATTGGAAAAAAAATGAGGGTAGGGTCCACCATTATGAGTGAGGGTACACCAAAATTTTTTGGTGTACCCGGAACACCTAAAAATTTCTCGTTAATTAGGATCATTTGCTTGTGATTTGTGAAAAAGATACCGAACTAATGTTAGGTATGCTATCCAACATGAATCTTAAATAACTCAACGTGACCCATGCGGGCTGAGTATTTTTGCTTTGTCCAATTATATCAACGGTGGGGCTAGAAATTTTTTTAAAAAAAACTAATGAAAATGATTTGAAAACTTTGAATGTTAATAAAAAATCAGATAATAACTTTATTTAATAATTTGGATAAAGTCCAATACCAAATCAGTCCAATTAAAATGGTCCAAACACTGAATTTTTCGATTTTGCCCCTGCCTTTTCCGTTTAATATCTCTCTGCCCTTATGTCTCCCATGTGTCTTCGTGAAACCTCAGTCTTATTTTCTCTCTCCCACGTGACAAACAAAGTCTTCTTTTGTAATTGTAATCCTATGAGCTTCCGCCACCTAGCATCCTATTAACTCAAGGACTTATGAATTGGGAGGTGATACACATGCCGACAAAAAAAAATTGGGAGTGTGATGCGATGTCTTATATCAGCCTATGTTTTTTATTCACGTGTAAAAACATCATTAATTCTTTTAAACTTTATTATAAATTCATCAGACTTCAGAAAAATATTTTGTAAAGTACTACAAACTCGTAATCATTTAAGTTTGCATTTCATATCATACCATCAAATTACTGAGATACTAAAGAGAAAATTCTAAAATTCTAATATTTATATGTTCGATGTTAAATAATAAACCCAAATTCATAATACAAATATAGTTTGTTTTTTAAGTGTAAATAAACATTTATTTATATAACATTTAATAAGTTTACTTAAACTGAGGAAAGGGAAATTAGAAACATGAACAGTGGCTTCTATTTCTAAAACTGAACCAAAATAACCCACCATATTTCTGATACTAAACCAAAATAACTCACACTATTTCCAGAACTGCAGTAAAAAAAAATCACACTATTTCTGAAACTATAGCAAAATAACTCACATTATTTCTGGAGCTACAACAAAATAACCCACACTAGTTCTGGAAATGAACCAAAATACTTGCACTCTTTCTGAAATTAAACCAAAATAACTCACACTATTTTTGGAACTACAGCAAAATAAGTCATACTACTTCTGGAACTACAGCAGAATAACTCACATTATTTCTGAAATTGAACTAATATAACCCACACTATTTATGGAACTACAACAAAATAACTCATTATTTCTGAAACTATAGCAAAATAACTCACACTATTTATGGAACTACAACAAAATAACTCATTATTTTTTAAACTATAGCAAAATAACCCACACTATTTTTGAAAATACAACAAAATAACCCACACTGACACACCCCGACCCAGAAAGTCCACTTGGACCCTGAATCGAGCTGTGTTGACCGACACCTGGAAGGTGACGAAGCCATAAAATGTGATAGTGTACAAAAAGTGAATAAATTTGAATCTAAAAGTGTCTAAGTACCAGAGTGCGCTACGAGTGGGAGCGAACCCATTTTCACACGCGATGTCAGAGCATAAGTAAGGTACAGTAGTATGGGTAAGAATCATACCCTCAAAAATATCCATTAATACTAAGATTCACCACAGATTGTTGTCAATACGAACTCAGCAGCTAAAACCTGGAGGGCACCAAACAGAAGGTGTGAGTAAGCAATAAAACCAAGCTTCCCAAAGTTATTACCTCTCTAAAAGTAATGCCCTAATGTAAAACCCGTATCGTTTTCCATAAGACAGTACAACATATATACATATATCCAAACCATACTCAGAAATGACCAAAACCACGGTTTGCCATTAACTCCACCGTACATTAATAAGTAGGCCAAATGAACTAAATCAATACAAAGTGATATATCAGTCAGAGTCATCTAAAATGACATGTACAACTTATCCGTATCTCATCAATCATGGCTAGCATATAAGTCGGAGTCACCTCTAGTGACCTGTACGACTTATCCATATCTTATCAATCCTGGCTAGCATATAAGTCGGAGTCACCTATAGTGACCTGTACGACTTATCCATATCTCATCAATCCTGGCTAGCATATAAGTCGAAGTCACCTATAGTGACCTGTACGACTTATCCATATCTTATCAATCCTGGCTAGCATATAAGTCGGAGTCACCTATAGTGACCTGTACGACTTATCTATATCTTATCAATCCTGGCTAGCATATAGCTCAATAAGTATACCTGCACACGAGTCGGAACCACCTAAAGTGGTCTGTACGACAGGACTGGGTGTAAATAAATAAGCTCAAGTGCTACGATCACGTGAAGACTGGGCGAATAATCGCGGGTCGCCTACGAGTCGGAACCACCTAAAGTGGTCTGTACGACAGGACTGTGCACCTACCTTGAATCCAAGGTGAGCATAAGGTGCGGGAGGTGAACATCACGTGAAGGACTGTGCCCTGGCCACGGGCGGGAGCACTAACACCGGGGTGCAGGTTTATGAGCTCTCAATGCATCTCAATATAACATGTGTAACTCATGGCAACCAGTACGACAGTATCGAAGTTGCCTAACACATAACTGTAGTCGTGCTATAACGCAATCGATTCAACTAGTACCATAAACTCACCTGAACTTACCAGGGTGTCCTGAGTTCACCTTTGCACTTGAAAGCATTCCCAATAATTATATGCAAGTAATATACATATTGATATACTATGATGCAATCTAATACTCAACCATGTCGTAGCATGTTCAATTATAAACAATACAGTGAGAAGTGTACAATCAATAACGCATTACTCCCAAACTACTTATTTTCAGGGATAATTATCCATGACGACCCAATTAACACTAATTTAGCTAACTAATTCATAAAACTAAAACTTGCCTTTACCAATTTCCTTCGCCTTACTCAATTTCCCAAGTAAGGCTTTGGTCTCAAATATTTTATGGCTGCATCTAACGTCTCGTTAGACTGCCTACGTACCCTAAATAGGGATCAAGCCATTCGTAGTTCATATCGTACTTCAAGCATTCACAATAATTATATATGAAAGTAATATACCTAATCAATTTAAAAGTGTCGATAGAACTCTCAATAATATGTACGATAAAAAGGAAAAGATCCACTTACTTGGAGTCCATGCTATGATTCTCTAGCGCACACATCGAGGCGTCCTGAATGATTGGTCCCTGTGACCAATTATCAAATCACATCTCAGAACTCTTATCCGAAGAGTACGTAATTCACATAAAACACAACCTCAACGACATTCTAAAATAGTTTGATACCCATTGACCACAAGTCAACCGTCGATCAAAGATCGACGGTAGGGTTTACAACCCTGTATAACTTGACCCGGAAGATCCGCATATCAGATTTCCAATCCTCAACTCCCAACGATCCACAATATGTTTCAAGAATAACATACTAAAATTTCATTACGATCCAACGGTCAGATCTCCGCCAATTGCCTAAAACAAGTGGCCATGGACATTTATTTTACTAACTTACAAATCCAATTCAGGAAGATCCGTAAGTCGGATTCCCGATCTGTAAATTCCTATAATCTTTAAATATTACGTATTATAATATATCCCATTTTGGTGACGATCCAACGGTCGGATCATCGATTCACATTTTTATCAAGTAACGTATCGTAACGAATTTAGGTTCCAACTATCAACCTACGTCATTCAAATGACAAAACTGAATTCAAGACATTTGACATAGCCTAAAAATAGCATTGGCGGCCCACTGGCCACGCGCCGCCGTGGGTGGCGGTCGGCCGCCCCGACTCGCCGGAAAATCCAACTATTTCCAAAAATTCTCAAACTTCACAGAAATGAAGATCTCAGTGAGTGGAGCAACTTTCATACCTGCCACTAAGTCCAAAAGTGGACGGAAGATGGTCAATTTTGCCCACGAAGCCGGCGGATGCCTAAAACTTCCCGACGTCGATTCGTCGTCTACGGTGGTCCAACGGGGTCAAGGTTGGTTGGGTTTTGCTCCTGGGATGATGGGCTACAAATCCCAAGTGGTGTAATCGGCCATTGCTTTGCCGATTTGCCGGAAAATCGAAAAGGGTGGCCGGAGCACCATTGATTTTCGTCAACTTTCGTGGCCTCAAACCGCCTCATACCATGGTCAATCAAGGTGGTTCTTGGGTG
The DNA here is from genome assembly GCF_041283825.1 of Pyrus communis. Lineage (NCBI taxonomy): Eukaryota > Viridiplantae > Streptophyta > Magnoliopsida > Rosales > Rosaceae > Pyrus > Pyrus communis. Next base: position 19,765,264 of record NC_142581.1, read on the forward strand.
GGTTTTGTAGAGGGGAATGAGAGCTTCAAGATGGTGGTGGTGGCATCGAAAAACTCCACCGGAGTTGGCCGGAATCGGCCTTGGAAGATGGTCTCGTGGTGGCGCGGGTATGGGTGCACGGGAAGCTCTCTTCCCTTTTTTTTTTTTTTTTTTTTTTTTTTCTTTCTTTCTTTCTTTCTGTCTTTCCTCCCTCCGTTTCTGATTTTGGGCTTCTCCCACAAAGTGGGGGTTTAATTTAAATACACACTAAACCTTGAATAACCAATTTCGAACGTCCGTAACTATACCGTTATAATCCGGACGCGCAAACGGCTTTCGCCTATACGTTCGTACCAAAGAGTACTACGAGGATATGCTTAAAGAAAAAGTCCCACATCTCTCAAGTCGATGGTCAACGGAAGTCAAAGTCCTTGCCTCTAGGATAATTTAGTAAATTCACGCTTTTAAAATAAAATAAAAACGTAAAATTTGGAACGGGTTGTCACACACACTATTTCTAAAAATTGAAGTCAATTAAACAAATAAACACTATTTCTGGAACTACAGCAAAATGACTCAAATTATTTTTGTAATAGAATAAAATACATACTATTTCTGAAACTACAGCAAAATAACTCAAACTATTTTTGGAACTGCAACAAAATAACTGACACTATTTCTGAAATTGAACCAAAATAACTCACATTATTTATGGAATGAAACAAAATAAACATTATTTTTAAACTACATCAAAATAACCAACACTAACACACCCCGACCGAAATCAGGGCGTGCTGGCCGTCACACGGAGGTGACGTAACCATGTGCACGTGCGGAAGCTAATGAAATAGAAATATAAAAGTACGAATAATTTAAAAACTAGCATACAAAGTACTAAAACAAGTGCTAGCGTAAGTGAGACACAAGTTCAGAGCAAGTCTACAGCAGTCCAAAAGAAAAGATGCGACAAAAGTACACCCGAAGGTGACCCTACGCTGGTGAGTGTCTGTCAGAAAAGCCGGAAGAACCCTCTGGGAAACCACCGAACCTGCTAAGCAACTAGAACCTGGAGGGGCGCAAAACAAAAGTGTGAGTGGGCAAAAACAAATCTTTTCGAAAACCAATAGTAAAATACTTTCTAACCCCTCGCCGTAAAACCTGTATACTTCCCAGAAAATAAACATATATACGTAGGTATAAATATGCCAAACATGCTCAAGGATATGCCATGTTGAACCCTCATAATGAAATGCCAAGTGCTCAGGTATAACTCATATCAATAACATATAATCTGGCAGCCGGAGTCACCTAACGTGACCTGTACGGCTGCATATAGAGCTCAAATCTCAAACTCAACAACTGAACCTGCCCACGAGTCGGAACCACCTAAAGTGGTCTGTACGACAGGCCTGGGTGTAATACATATATACGCTCTAGTGCTACGATCACGTGAAGGTTGTGCGAATAATCGCGAGTCACCTACGAGTCGGAACCACCTAAAGTGGTCTGTACGACAGGACTGTGCACCTAACTTGGATCCAAGCTGAGCGTGTGGTGCGGGAGGTAAACATCACGTGAAGGACTGTGCCCTACTCAGGGCGGGAGCACTAACACCGGGGGTGCAGGTTATGAGCTCTCCAATCATCTCAAACCACTACTGAATATAAACATGAATACCACTTACCTGGCACTTACCTGTGCGTCCACAGCACCAAATATGCATATGTATATGTATACCACTACTAATGCATGCAATGATGCATAAACGATAATAATATGGTGCATGGCATAAAACAATTAACCCTTTTCAAACAATTTCTGGGAAAATAAATGTATATAGGTATATACAGAAAACCAAAAGCCCACTCACTGGTAAGTGGAAGGGTCGTAGCCCCCTGCCTCGAGTGACCACGCTCGTCCTCGGGGTACGTATCACCTATATGCGAAACAACTACAAAAACGTTAATTTTTAAAGCGCATAACCAACTTCTCGTAATAACTTCTCATACATTGCTCAAAATGGACAATTGAATATACCAACGTGCTCTACACAACCTCAGGATCACACCCATATTTTTAGAAAAAATTTACACCGCCGCACGCACCCCCACGCGCCGGCCAAGGCACGGCCACACGCGCCGGCCACGCGCTGGCACGTGCCTGGCACGCTGACGGCATCAACTGACGCCGTGAGGAATATTCCGTTAGTTCTAACAGATTCCGTCAACGGCGTTAGGAATATTTCGTCAGACTTGACGGAATATTCCATCTCCTTCCCCGGCGAACCTCCGGTGACGTCGCCAGCGCCGGAAACTGGAAAAACCTTCTAACTTCGATTTCTCTCTCGTTTCTGAACCATTTTTCACGATTTTTGTACCAATTGACGCCTAGAACTAGTAGAACAACGATATACCACTTTTAAAGGTCAAAAACCACGAGATCATACCTGTCCACACAATCCAAAATCGGCCAACTTCGACCACGGTGATCCCGACGTCCAAATTCGTCCAACGAGCTACTCCGAGACTCCTGGGAACCTCTCCAAGCTAACTACGAGCTTCAAAATCCCAACAACGTGCTAAATTATTTTTGCATGAATAGTACTCTAATCGGACCACTTCGAATCAACGTGAAAACGTTAGAGTTCTCACCTGAAAATGGTATGGTTGCACTCGCACGAGCCTCACGAGCTCGAAAATGTACTTGGTTCCTTCGATCTGTGAAGGTTTGAGTGAGTTGTGTGTGTGTCCGTACGTTTTGGTGAATGGGAAGGGAGAGAGAGACGTGGGACAGAGACAGAGAAAGGGACAGAGAGACAGTGAGAGTGACAGTGTATATGTGTGTGGCCCAACACATGCCACACCACACAAAACAACCAATAATGTAACGAAAACGAACTAGGGGCAAAGTAGTCATTTCACATGTGCGTTTGATGTTTTCGGGACGGGATGTCACAAACACTATTTTTGAAATAGAACCAAAATAACCCACATTATTTCTGGAACTACAACAAAATTGCACACTATTTCTGAAAATTGAATTAAAATAACTAAAACTATTTTTGAGAGGGAACAGATAAATACTGTTTATGAAACTACAGTAAAATAGTCAATGCTCAGTTCTAGAAATAATCAATGTTTAATTCTAGAAATAATTAGAGTTCATTCTAAAAATAGTCAATATTTAGTTCTAGAAATAGTCTAAATATTCGATTTTAGATTTTGGACACTTTTTATTTGTTTATAATTGCTAATTTTGTTTACTTGTGGAAATATTTAAGCTATTTGATTTTTTTTATTACTTGCGGAATCATAAAATATCATATTCCTAGTACGATACCAATGCATTTTTTGTTGATTTGTTTTCATGTTGTTGCTGGACATGACAAAGCAACTTGTAAAGCTATAATCCAATACAATTGATTTGCTAATATAAAAGATAATTGATTGGTATTATTATGTAATTTTTGTTTTAGTACCAGCGATATTCTATACTAATTGCTTATTCTTTTTAGTAAAAGTAATATTATATACTAATTTATTCCAAGAGGATAAATAGTAAAACCTGCAACGTCATAAGTTAACAATATAACTTTAACTACCAAGACAATCAACTACTTAAATGAATTACCTTTTTTTTTAATATATATTTTTTTTTAACATGTAGATTATTTTTCTGTTTGATAAGAGCTTTGTTCTTTCTCATATATATGTATGGAATGGAAGTGTAAGTTCGTTGTTTATTAAATTGAATTTGAAAAGTAATATTTTTAGTTTGCGGGAATTGTGCAGAGGAAAAATAGAAGTTGGGATAGGGGACGCCATAGATGAAAAATGGAAATGGGGATGGTTCTTAAATTAATCATGTCAGGATATGAGCTTTAATTTTGGGGTTTTTGTTTTGGGGGGGGGGGTTGGGTTTTGCAACGGCCTATTGCAAGAAAAAAAAAATGAATTTTTTTGGTTTTATTCGACTTTTCCGCGCGCGATGGCAATTCCGTAAATAACGTGAAGTTGGGTTAACCTCTTTCAAGCGCAAAGCTGAAAGAAAGATTTGATGTTGCATGTTGGGCTTTATTTCAGCCCGTGGAATTCAATTTTTTTGGGCCTGTTATATGTTACTTTTGTCATTTTTATTAAATTTTAAGTCTTTTTCATTAAATAAAAATGGTGAATGATTTTTGGTTAAGAAAAAGTTGGTCCAAATTCTTTTTATTAAAACTCCCAATCTTTTATGGGTGAGCTAGCTAAAATATTTACCTTAAAATTAAATATATATATATATATATATATATATATATATATATATTCTACATACGTATTGTATGCAAAAATTTAAGTTGAATTTCTATATTTGTATACTTAAAATTTGTTTGGCATGAACTCAATAAGCTTCGAAATTGCAAACTACAAAATTACAATGAATCATCAAATTTCACATATATTTAGATGCAAACTAAAGAAAAAATAGAAAACTTGATATCTTAATTACAACCGCACAACTAGCACAAAGAAAAACAATGAAAGTAGAAGTAAAGGCTATCTTAAAAAAAAAAAAATGATTGAAAGTAATATAAAGCCTACTGAACCAAAGCAGGATAATCTTGAACAAAATAACATCACGATTTCTATGGTAATTTTTATATTTTTAGTTGTGCTAAATACTCACGGGGCTAGTTTCATTAAAAATAATTTTTCTTGCACTTTTTTTTCCTATTATATTCCACTATACACTAAAATATATATACATATTGCCACAAACCCTCCCGTCTACAGCCAGTGGCGAATCCAGGATTTTAAACTCGGGGGGTCCCAATAATAAAGGTCAAAAATCATATGCCAAACAATATTACAAATTATAAAATTATAACTCAAGCGTCCATTACGAGGTTTCATAAGTTAATATGGAGTACCTAAGTTGTTGATTATTTAATATGGACCACTAAATTTAAAACACTGGTCAAATAAAACTCTCCCCAAACTCCCACTATCTTTCTAACCAAACACACCATTTTTCTCTTTTACTAGTTTCCAAACATCCACCTTCTCTCTCACTAAGAACACAGCTGCCATATCTCCACCAACCGCCTCCCTCCCCATTCTCCCGAAGCCATGGCAGATCCACCCCCAAATTTCACCAACCCATGACAGATCATATCCATCTTACTAACCTTATGTAGGAAATTTCACCCATAAGAAAAATTACCAAGGTGGTTGAAATAATTTGGAGAAATTTGGGCTTATGTACTGCCCCGCCAGACGACAGAGAAAGGTTGGAGGAGAAGTGGGTGGCACCGATGGATGAGACCATGGCAGAAGCAAGGAGGAGAGAGGCTGGAAGGGTCCCTATTTTCTTTCTTCTCCATGTGCGGTCATCTTCTCCGAGAAGAAGACAGCCACTACAACCTGCAAGCTGCATAGACCTCATGCTCGAGTACGAGGGGTCCCCGGAAAATTTCTAGCAGAGATTTAGGATCGCCGACGGGTCCTAAGACCTCTCAGGGCCCTATGTGGATCTGTCCTTGTCTACAGCCCGTCGTAGCCTTTGGTGTGGCTACGCCATTGAATTATATAGTCACATAATGAGTCAGATCGGAGTAATGTTACACTTATTATGCTTTTTATACCATATTTGTACCACTTTTCCAATAAAATTAGCCTCCACCAACATATGTGAACCCCATCTTTATAGAAAAATGATATGCATGTGATGAAGGCAATGCCACCGACGGGGTCGTGAGTACGTGTTGGCCGGAGCAGCAGTGGAACCGAGTGGAAGACGGAAGCAAGGCGGCCGGTCTTATGGCAGTGAACTTCGCAAGACACATAGTGTGTTGTACACGCAGGGAGAGGGAGAAAGTGAACTGTGAAATGATGAAGCATAAAAAAATTTAGAAAACAAAAAGGTGCACGCCCAGTGGGACTCGAACCCACAATCGCTTGATTAGAAGTCAAGCGCCTTATCCATTAGGCCATGGGCGCTTGTTGACAGATGTTGTCTAAATTATTTATTTATACAAAAACGTATTTGTTTATCTAAAACTAAACGCAGATTTTTTTTTTTTTTTTAACTATTATTGCCACTCAAAAAAAATAATTGTGTTATGAGTGCATAATTAGAGTTTTTGAGTGCAAATGTTAATTTCCTTTTTACTGGTAAAATTAGTAGTTTATACTAATTTACACTAAAAAGAAGAGAAAGAGTTTGAACTTGAAATACAGTATATCCAAGAGAAAGACTCTAACTAATAAAATAAAGGACCAAAAGACAAAGTAAATCTCAAATCAATGAGAAAGACAATAACTAATAAAATAAAAGACAAAGACTCTATATATAATTTCATCATAAATTATAAAATAAAATGACATATATATTATGAAGTATTGGAACATAATGAAAATATGGGAAACAAGCATATAATGTGTGTTCATTTAACTATTCAGTAAGTCTCCTACAATTTATTAAAAAAAATACAAAATGAAAGTTATCTATTTTCTGTTTAAGTGAGTCACAACCTAAGCGGATGCCTAGGCAAGTTTGGACGGGTTAGGTGGGTGCTTAGGCGGTCTAGGCGGGTGCCTCAGCAAGTCTATGCACCATTTCTTAATTTTCAAACGTCTAAGCTTTAATCGGGGTTGTGGCCAACTGCCTAGCGCTTAGGTGCGGCCTAAGTGACGCTAGACGAGAATTTTTAGAACAGTATTAGGAGTACCAGTGGGACAGAGTCTTGTATTATGAAAGAGCTAAATGTGGTTGACTAGTGAGTACATAATGATGTGATTAGGATTCTATGAATCTCTCCATTATCCAAAGAGGAAATTCAGTGGAGGACGAAGGGGTCCAGCAACCAATAATATTGCTACTTATATGGCCATCATGCATCACAGTTGGTTGGGTTCATTCATTTGGAGCCCCATTATTCTGAGGATTGATAAGATTCTCATCAAGTGATCTAAATTTGATCTATCCAACAAAAACAAAGAAAAGGTAAACATTTGGTAGTAGGGTATTTGGAAAAGAAATAGTAAGGCCTTGTTGTAGCTTCAGTAGTAGAATATTGCCCTAAATACCGGCACGAGCTCTTGTATAAGTTAACCCCACATATTTCAATTGGTATACCATCAACTTTTTCCCATCACCAACCAAATGCACTAGCTATCGGCATGCTTTATAAATTAAAATAATCCAAAATTAGTATAAATTAAAATAATCCAAAATTAGTAATGTTATAATTCAAATTGTTATACCGTAAAATTAAGGTTCTAAAAGATGTTAGGCACTAGTCAGGCAGCAGATTAGGGTCTAGAGCTTAGGTGGCTAGGCAGACTAGATGGATTTAAGTAAATTTATTATATATGGTATAGATAAGTGTCTACTTATACTTATAAAATATATAATTTCATTGGAATACATAAACAAGAAAGTAGAATAACATATAGATTATATAGTATTGGAACATAATAAAAATATGATGAACAAGCATATAATATGTGTTCATCTAAGTATTCAACAAGTTTGTTGCAATTTATTGAAAAAAATAAAATGCAAAACGAAATTTATCTATTTTTTGTCTAAGTAAGAGTCGCCACCTAAGCGGATGCCTAGGCAGGAATTTTTATAATAGTTCGTACAACACAATATGTTGATGTGTTGATATAATCAAATTGAACCACCTGTTTTTTTTTTCATAATAGGTTGCTAAAGGTCTTTGGTCTCGTTTGGAATTGTTTTCATTATAAACACATTGAAAATTTTAATAAAAATGCAAGTATTTCTTGAAAATATTTGAAGTATTTCTTGAAAGAAGCATACAACAATGAGTGTCTTTTCAAGGTAGTGCTATCCACACACCTATTCTTACTTATTGCACACTCCTCTTAATTTTCGATCGTCTAATTAAATAAATTAAAGAAGATCAATGATAAAAATAAAAATAAAAATAAAATAAGGATATGTGAGAGACAAAAATGAGTGTGGGAATAACATTTTCATTTTTATAAAGCACTGAAAGTACTTTTTACTTTTTCTACCAACCAAAAGCGTTTTTAGGCTGCGTTTGATAGGAGAAAATGAATTCATGAGAAATGATTTCCCATATCTTTACTTAAAGGAAAGGGATATGCAAAATTTATTTCCCATTTTGTTAACATTGGGGAAAGTTGGTAGGTAATGTCAATTTTTTGGTATATAACATTTGTTTTTTTGTGTATCTTGGGAATGAGTATGAATACCAAGGGGCTGGAGGAATTTAAGTTCTCCTTATTTTCTCATGAGCATGAAAGTGCTTTTAATTATTTTAAAAGTATTTCTAAATATGTCATTTATTATTGTAAAAGTCCTCATTCATTATTTGTGAAATTGAACCTCATTAAAATATGAATAAATCATGTGTAGTTTGTTAACATTTAAAATTTAGCGTAATACATCCTACATCTACTCTTATTTAATAATTACTCAATGCTCTATGCTTTTTGGATAGTTTGTTAGATTTGACTGTTTATGCTTAATCTGTGCATTTAGTAAATTATGGGGGTTTGTTGGACTTATTTTCATGTTGTTGATGATGATTAAGGACTGAATGTATCATCATAATACATATGAATTTCCTGATCGATTGAACTTGGGAGTATGTTTCGATGCGATTTGGAGGAAATAAATGAAATCGAGGGAGGCTTGATTTACTGAATAATTTGTAAATTGGGTTTATTGCTCGTAGAATTACAATTTCGAAGATCTTTCGATTTTAGAGTTTTTTTTTTTTTTTTTTTTTTTTTTTTTTTGAGATAAAATGACTTGCCAAAACTTGTTTGATTTCTTTCTATAGGAGATGAATTAGTGGCTTCACACCTCAATATTCGAATACGTTCAGGATCGACACCTGACATTAAAGGTATGTGTTTATTGATCCTGCCTCACTTGCAAATCATGTTAAAAAACAATAAAAAATAAATACTTAGTGGCTCAATAACGTAGTAAACTTTTTTTTTTTTTAATGTCATGGCTGCATCTAATTCTGTGTTAGTCTGCCTATGTACCCTCATACAGGATCAAGCCATTTGTCGTTCATCCTTCACTAGACTCCAACATTTATCGTAGTACTTTTTAGTAGAAAAGCATAGAATTCTAGAATCACAAGATTCCAAACTACTTAAAGCAACCATTTCACAACCAGGTTTGTCATTCACATAAATCACAATGTTTTCCAACATAGGTTCACAACCACAACAATTAATCGATTCAATGACTCAAAGATGCATAATTTAACTATGTTAGCCAATCAATAAGACCAAGTATCAATTCATGAATTTAATAAAGTAATTCTCCTATTGCCTATCTGGATTTCAAGCAATAACATTGTAACCCTAAGTTACAAACACAAAAGTATATCGTGAGCAATTTCTATTTGCTAGAATCTAGAGTTTCGGACTCATTCAACAGAACTGAACAAGAGTTGAGACTTCGGGCCCCTCAACATAATCCTTTTTGCCTGTATATTCCTGACTGGCGTTACTATTTTGCAGTCTTAGGTTCATCATGCAAGATTTATGCAGAAAATTTTTACAACAGCCGTTGGGAAAGATCTTTGATGGCTAGGCTTGGCTGGCAACATCTTTCCTGACAAAAATTGATCTTCACGGGTGAAATTTGACCTATCGCAGCAGAAATTCGCTGGCATAGTCGTCGGGAAAGCCATTCACCTGTGAAATTTGACCTATCGCAGCAAAAATTCCCTGGCATAATCGTCGGGAAAGCCATTTAATGTTTTGTATATTGAAGTAGAAGTATTTATTTTCTCCATTAATAATAAAATAAATAAAAGCAAGCATACAAATAAGTTAAATTTGTAATAATATAAAAGTTTTGTCATGGCCTTAGTCATATACGCAAATTTAAAGTTAGATAATAGGACAACTTTTTTATTATGGTCAAGAAAGGACATCTAATGCACATCAACGACAAACGCTAAATCAGCCAAAATAAGAAGAACAACATGTTTGATCATGTTAACCTATGTAAGTAGCTAAAGCATAAATGACAGAAAGATGGAAAATAAGATTCAAGGAGAAGGAAGAGGTTATTCTCAAAGATAGAATGAAAATCCCTTAAAAAAATTAACCTTTTTCTTATTGATTAAAAATTTAACCTTAATTATTCTAAATATTCAATTAAGTTTTCATGTCTTTCATTCCATATTAGGGAACTTTATATATAGAGACAAAATAATAATAAACCATCGACTTTATGGTAATTATACTATTGAGAAATATAATTAGAATTGACAAAGTAACTAGTCCTTGTTATATATTAATGAAAGACTTGGGTGAGTTGTGTCACTGGTCCTGCTGCTTGATTATGTAAGCAAAAATATCGCAGTTGAGTACACAGAAACTGTGTTTCTATTGTCCCCGACGAAAACATCTTTTTCGCACCTCAATTATATGTTAATAACTGGCTGTTTCCCAAAAGTAAACTTTGAAACAGACAGATCGATGTGTCTAACTTCAACCACCGACTACAGGTTATTTGTATCATCTTCTAGGTTAAAGTACGCAAACGGGATTGGAGCTTAAAAATTGCCTTTACTAAATGTCTAAAACACTAATTAGTAAGTGGCTAGTTGTCTAGATTACAAGAAAAAATGTAGGTGAGAGTTTTTCGTGTGTCACATCATCGATACAATCTAATTAAAATATTTTTAGTTTAGGTAAAAATCTACAACACATAATAACTAAACTTTAATTAGATGATACATGCTACTCAACCTGTGACGTGACATGCAAGTTTCTCTCTATTTTATTTGACCATTGTCACCCTTTTGATAAACTCATGTTTAATTTGCATCTTTTTGAGTGTTTAGGGTTGAATTACATTAGTTTGACAACTAATTTCTTCAAAAGACAACAAAGGTAGGCACTAATTAAACAAGAACCTAGCTAGGGCTAAAAAAGTTTTAAGCTCATATTCTTATATAGATGTTAAACAATAAGTTGCATAAATCAAAGTGGAATACTAATCAACTAACTATTGATTGAGACATATATTATTTTCCTCCTCTAAATAGAAAAAAAAAAAAAAAAAAAAAAAAAAAAAGGAAAAAAATATTGTGGGTTCGTGCTCAGTCCCTAACAAAGTTTTGTTAGCTTGATGACTATTAATCCACCTTAAACTCATTTTAAATTTTGTCACTTAGTATTACGATCTAGTGGTATTTCTCTTCACTTGTAAGTGGAGGTCTTAGGTTTGATTCTCGACAAAGGAAAATTTGAGTCATATTATTGCTAGCTCATTGTGAGGCTAAGCACATCTCCTCTTCTTTAGTATAGATAATATCGTTTGTTAAAAAAAAAAAAATTCTAAAATCATCCAACTTTTTTTCACCAATTTTATATAAGAATCCTACTTTCTTTTAGTCATTTACTTACCTCTTAGTTGAATATAATTACAAATTTACTAGCGCTATTCTAATCCTACAAAAAGGAAAACGCATGGTCTATGTACAGAGAATGGTGTCTGTAGCTTTACATGCATGGTGAGACTAAAACAACTCAACCTCTCCCGTCTCTCTATCTAGAACACTCTCCGCCAACAACCACACTAAAACAGAACCTTCGTCTTTGATTCCGGGGTGTTGCCGGCCCCGGTAAACCCCAGGATCTTTTTCTTTTCTTCTCTTAGCTTTTTAGAAATAAGGAGTGTTACTCCCGGCATCTCCCCCCCGTTCGTTGTATAGAGTTTTGTCTATCCCCTAGTTTTCTAGAGTTGTGCTCCCGGTCTTTTGAATGGCCATTACCATTCCGATTTCCTATTTGGTCCCCTGGAAAATTCTTTCCAGTTGTCATCCAATATTCAAATTTGCCACATATCTTGTGTCCCCATACAGAAAAATGTTGCACCATATTCAAATTTCCTTTATGGCATGTTTGTCCTCGGATATACGGAAGAAGTCACTTCGAATCATTGCAATTTCCAACGGTTCATTTGTAGTCCTATATGATGGATGAAGATTTTCTTCCGATCTTCTTTGTAAGAATTTTAGAAATCCTCACAATTTATCATTTATTATATATCATACGATCAGTTTTTTTTTAGATACTATTTATGCTTAATTTTAAATAAAAATTTTAAATGAATTCTAACCACACGATGTATGATGAATGGTTAGGATGTGAGGTTCATAAAATCTCTACAATTTAGATCTGGATGAGATTCAAATCCCTATGTGATGACAACATAATTCTAGACCTTCCAACGGTAGAATTTTCCAATTTGGCCAATACATAAGAGTCATTACATCTTAGTCCACAATTGAAGGCCAAAAGAAAAAACAAAGTAACAAATAGTAATGCGAACTTCTAAAGTTGAATAAGATAAAAGGAGACATTGGAGATTAATGATAATTATCATGCATTATGGTAATGATTGCTTGCAGTGCAGCTAATACCAATGATATGTAGTCACTTAGTACTATAATCTAGTTGTGTTTCTCTTTATTTGTAAGTGAGAGGTCTTAATTTCAATTCTCGTCAAAAGAAAATTTGAACCACAATATTGCTAGCCTATTGTGAGGCTTAGCTAACTCCCTAGTACATATAAATATCTTTTGTTAAAAAAAAAAAAAAAAACCATTTATGTTTAAGCCGGGGTCCCTGGTCACTGTGAAAGAATATGCCATATATGTTTGAAGATCTTTCGGAGCATGGAATGTAAATTATATACAGATCATCCAAATTATATATCTTGGAAGAAAAACCAAGACGTATACTAAATAATTAATGATATATCACCAAATTGTATGGATTATATTACAATGACAGTTGTGACCACTTGGCAAAAGCAGGCAAACAACTTGCACATTGAATTATATAGGACCATATAAAATCAGCAATTTTCTAGAGATGAAAAAGCTAAAAATAAAAATAAAAAATAAAAAAACTACGAACACCAATTAAGTCATTCGAACAACCCACATTACTAGAGCTCCAAAGTTGCTGGGAGTATTAAGTTCTCTCAGCTGCTAATATCTGATGAGAAAAATCCCCACAAGTTTAACTCAACTCCCTCGACACCCAGTGATGGATATACCCACGCATCCAATGAGTCCTTAACCAGTATGAACTCGTTCCTCGACTCGGGCGACTCGAAACTGCCCTCGATATTGGGTAACTCCACAATCTCCCCTAGCTCCTCAGATTCCGAACCCTCGGACTGCGACAACAACAAGGAAGAGGAGGAGGACGATGATGATAACGATGATGATGATGTTGTAGAATTTAAATGAACCATGGCTGCTGCTTTGGTCGCGGCAGCCTGGACATCTTGAGGTTTAAGGGACGCTGGCCGTGGCAACAACTCGGTCAGTTCTGGAAAGTTCAGAATGGCGGAGCTGCCCTTAATGCTGAGGGCGGCTACGTCATGCGCACGGGCTGCCATCTCAGGAGTTGAGAATGTGCCAAGCCAGATTCTTGACTTCTTGCGCGGCTCGCGAATTTCAGACACCCATTTTCCCCAGTTGCGCATACGAACTCCTCTGTAAACTGGGTGTTTGCTGCTGTTGACCTTGCTATCATCATGTCTCTTTCTTTTGAGTATTACTTGCTGCTGCTGCTCTGAGCTGGGCTTCTTGGTTATGGTGTTGGGCGTGTTGGAGGTTGAATTCGGGCGAGTATGCAACAAACCAGACGAGCATGAGGGTGAGTTGCTGGTGCTTTCAGCTTCTGAAATGTTTGGTTCTGGTGCCATTGCTGACAGATTGAGACCTACCCTAGCTAACAATTGTGGAGCAAATAAAATGTAGCACAGTGTATATGTTATTGATGTGGGAGCCAATATGCAACTATATATAAAAAAAAATTGAGAGAGAGAGAGAGAGAGATGAGGATGTAGGGAATTGGATATGAAATGGGGTACACGCTGCCTTGCATTCACCCTTAGCTTACCGTTATTTTAAACAAACGATATTATCTATATTAAGGGTTGAGAATGAGTTAAGCCTCACAATAGACTAGCAATAATGTAATTTAAATTCGTTCACCCTTAGCTTACCGTTATTTTAAACAAACGATATTATCTATATTAAGGGTTGAGAATGAGTTAAGCCTCACAATAGACTAGCAATAATGTAATTTAAATTCGTCTTTGACCAAAATCGAACCTAAGACGTCCTACTTACCAGTGAAAATGAATACTACTAAACCGTAGTGATAAATGGCTTTTACCTTTGTTAATTTACTTTGCTATTAACAATGACAAAAACACTAACAATTTACACGAAGTCTCCTTGTATGAAAATATATAGAAAAGCGAGTTATTCAAACATACAAACACAAAAAGGCTTCTTTTTTTTTTTTTTTTTTTTTTTTTTTTTTTTTTTAACAAGCGCATGAAACTATCAAAGTATAAAAAACACTACAATTTTATGAGATAGGATTCTTGCTGGATCTTTTTTTTGAGGATCTTGTTGATCTTTTAATCTTGTCTGTTCATTGTACATCGTGCAGTCAGTTTTCGTCAGGCCCTATTTGTCTTCAATTTTAAATAATATAGTTTAATATAATTTCTGATCACACGATATACGATAAAATGATATGATTAAAGGATCTACATGATCCTCACAAAGAGAATCAGACGAGAACCCTGCTCTAATTTTATATGTAAAAAGTAAAATATTTTTGTTTAGTGGATATTTTTTTTAGGGAAGAGATCCCCTCCACCAAAGTCCACCAATCAATTAAATCAGACCCTTAAAATTTGATCTAACGGCTACAAGCAGGGGATCCCTTAAAATATTATAATAAATTTAGTCATTAAATTAAATTTTAAGAGCTCAAATTAATTGATTGGTGGGATGAGGAACTCTTTCCTTTTTCTTTTTTTTTTTAAGTTAAAAAGGGAAAACAGTAAAGAGGGTACGAGAGAGAGAGAGAGAGAGAGAGAGAGAGAGAGAGAGAGAGCAACTTTCAAAATTGAATTATTCTGCAAACCTAATTCCACGTCTCTCCTTTCTTTTGTCCATTTAAGGTCCATTCCTTTTGTCCGTTGCTTTGTTTCAATATAAGATGTTGACGTGATTAAACCTTAACTATTCAAATGTAAGGTGAGAGAAGGGAAGAGAATCATCCTCCTTGTTTCAAATCACATTCCCACTTTGATAGATTAATTAGGAAAAGGATTGGCGCAATTAATTAGGAAAAGAATCCTGGTCATATTCTTTTTTGAGGATCCTAAGAATTCCGCAATCGTGATGGTTTATCGTATATCATGCGGTTAATTTTCGTTAGGTATTATTTATATTTAATTTTAAATTTTAAATTTTAAAATGATTTATGACCGTACGATATACGATGAACGATCACGATCACGAGATTCCTAAGATCCCCAAAAAAAAGTACATGACAACACCTATTGATATAATATATAATAAATTTACTTCAATCCGCCTAATCCGCGTAAGTCCCAACCCACTGCCCAACTAACACCTAGTGTCTTTTATAACCTTGTTCTATGCAGACGGTCAGTAAAGAAAGGCCAGTGGTATACATTGACGTGAGCCAGATGACTTAACATGTGTTGGTGGATGAGAAACCAATAGTATAACACACAGTTGATTATTAATTTGATGGAAAACAAATTGTTTATTGTTTTCCATTAGAGTCAGTCGTCCATAACTATAATATCACATTAAACTAAGAGATCCCTAATTCTTTTTCACGTGGTACACTCTTAGAAACTAGAAAATTGTTTTCCATTAGAGTCAGTTGTCTTTAATTGGTGCATGTTTGAAGACATCACTCCACCAAGGGGATTCGTACAACATTAGTTGTTTCGAAAGGGAACTTGTAGGTCATTTTAGTCGTAAAAATTAAATATTTGTTGGCAAATGGGCAAAGTTTGAATTGATCAATACACTTAACGTTCATCTCTAGTTATTCTTACATTCCTACACAAGTTTTTTAAATTCGCAAGTGAACCGGACGTGCCAACTAACTATAGCAATTGGATATATAGAAATATGCATACAAAATAAGTAATTAAAAAGAGAAATATGCAAAGCCACTTGGATTTTTAAAGTTCTCTTTCCGACCAATGAAGAAAAAGAAAAGAAAAAAAACCATTTGAATTTAATGCCAATTTTCTCAACATTTGTTAGATCGGATATTCTCATACATGTGCTCGACAACAGTGATAAAAAAACAATTATGCATACCTATTGTGCTACGAGTTCAACTCTAACAGATTGCTCTTCCATTATCAACTACATAGCTCTACTAAAAAAAATTAGGAAGTGTTATTGGCATTTCAAAAATCTTATTCCACACTCCTCACAAGCGTATTTTTCATTCCAAATATAGAACGTTTGAAGTGTAAAATGAAAATTTTAAAATGTCAATGACAATTCCCAAAAAAATTAATAGTAATCACCAATTTAGTTTAAGCATGGTTGACTAGTGGGCCAAGCATTGCCTCGGCTGAGTACAGCAAGTTAGCCCATGAGACAAGTACTCATGTAACTTTTCTGAAAAATCTAGTGTACATATATATATACCCAATATAATTAACAGGGAAATATTTATGCTTAATATTCTAAAGTGATAGTGATGGTTATCAATTTTTCCTTGTTGTTGGATAATTTTGATTTAATTTATCTACTACACAAATCTCAAAATTTAAATTATCTAACTCTAATTAATAGAGTGATAAATATCAGCATTACTTTAAGATGCTAAATAAAAATGCACTCAACTAATGGAAGTCCAATCATGACCTATTAAGCTAACCGGCGAGTGGGGGGAGAGAGAACTTGTTCTAACATAGATTGGGTCACCATTTAGCCCATAAAATATGTAAAAGGGGGAGGAGAACCCTTGTCCTATAAAAGGGATCGCTCACCCTCACGTTAACCTATGTCCAACCCTTGGTTTAAATTTTTTTTTTTTTTTTGGACAAATGATATTATATACATTAAGGGGGGAGGGAGTGGGCTTAGTCTCACAATGGATCAGCAATAATGTGATTCAAATTCGCTTTTGGCGAGAATCGAATCTAAGACATCTCACTAACAAGTGAAGACGAATGTCACTAGACCGTAGTACTAAGTAGCATCCTTGGTTTAAAACTTAAATTTACATCTTTAAGCCCACCCAAGCCATTTCAGGCCAAATTCCACCTAAGAATTAGGCCTGGCTTAATTCACTTGGGTCCACCAATACTCGTGGGCTTGCGGGTTTGACCCCAAACACAACACATTCACACACGGGACGCACACCACATGCTAGACGGGAGCATGGCGAGGCCAATGCGGTTAGGCTTGTAGGCCACTCTTGAATAGAGCCAACGACTCTTTGGATGATCAACAGTCCAAATAATATGACCATTGGTCAATCGAACGGTCATATATCAAACATTTTTAATTTTTATTTGTAGTCCAATGATTGTGATCAAATGTATGGGTGGGTTCGAAAAGCAAATTCTAGAAATGGTTATCATTGGCATAAATTTGAATTTGGGGCAAAAGTAGGCCTGGCAAACGGGTCGTGTCTATCGTGTTCGTGTCGTTTTCGTGTAACACCTGTTATCTTAACGGGTCGTGTCGTGTCACACCCGTTATCTTAACAGGTCCTTAACAGGTCGTGTCACTTTACCCAACGGGTAAAGTGACCCGACCCGTTATGACCCGTTAAGAAAAAAATATATTTTTTAAAAATTTGCACATACCACACATTGCCACATAAATATTACTTCAAAACATTAAAACATTTCTCGTTCAAGTACTATATCTACACTCGAAAATCCAAGCATATACAAACAATTTTGACGGTTTGGATCGTTGAAATTAGTTTTGGAGAATTCGTAAAACGATAGATTGACTAACACTTAGAGTTTATTTAACTTTCATTAAGTATAACATAAGATTTTGTGGTATCCACTTGGGTAAATATTTTAAATTGAAGATCGAATTCATTCATTGTATTCATATAGGGTCAAGGAGTGTAGTTATAAAAAATCATCAAAATCGGAGTTAAAATAACCGTTAAATCGTGATTTTTCGTTTATAACCGTTGAAAAGCTTTGTCCCGTTACTTGATCTCTGAATGTTTTTTTTTTGTGATTTTTTGGTGATGTGATCTCCAAGCATATACAAACAATTTTGACGGTTTGGATCGTTGAAATTAGTTTTGGAGAATTCGTAAAACGATAGATTGACTAACACTTAGAGTTTATTTATACTTTTATTAAGTATAATATAAGATTTTGTGGTATCCACTTGTGTAAATATTTTAAATTGAATATCGAATTCATTCATTGTATTCATATAGGGTCAAGGAGTGTAGTTATAAAAAATCATCAAAATCGGAGTTAAAATAACCGTTAAATCGTGATTTTTCGTTTATAACCGTTGAAAAGCTTTGTCCCGTTACTTGATCTCTGAATGTTTTTTTTTTTTGTCATTTTTTTCTGATGTGATCTCCAAGCATATACAAACAATTTTGACGGTTTGGATCGTTGAAATTAGTTTTGGAGAATTTGTAAAACGATAGATTGACTAACACTTAGAGTTTATTTATACTTTTATTAAGTATAACATAAGATTTTATGGTATCCACTTGTGTAAATATTTTAAATTGAAGATCTAATTCATTCATTGTATTCATATAGGGTCAAGGAGTGTAGTTATAAAAAATCATCAAAATCGGAGTTAAAATAACCGTAAAATCGTGATTTTTCGTTTATAACCGTTGAAAAGCTTTGTCATTTTACTTGATCTCTGAATGTTTTTTTTTTGTGATTTTTTGCTGATGTGATCTCCAAGCATATACAAACAATTTTGACGGTTTGGATCGTTGAAATTAGTTTTGGAGAATTCGTAAAACGATAGATTGACTAACACTTAGAGTTTATTTATACTTTTATTAAGTATAACATAAGATTTTGTGGTATCCACTTGTGTAAATATTTTAAATTGAAGATCGAATTCATTCATTGTATTCATATAGGGTCAAGGAGTGTAGTTATAAAAAATCATCAAAATCGGAGTTAAAATAACCGTTAAATCGTGATTTTTCGTTTATAACCGTTGAAAAGCTTTGTCCCGTTACTTGATCTCTGAATGTTTTTTTTTTTTTTGTCATTTTTTTCTGATGTGATCTCCAAGCATATACAAACAATTTTGACGGTTTGGATCGTTGAAATTAGTTTTGGAGAATTTGTAAAACGATAGATTGACTAACACTTAGAGTTTATTTATACTTTTATTAAGTATAACATAAGATTTTATGGTATCCACTTGTGTAAATATTTTAAATTGAAGATCTAATTCATTCATTGTATTCATATAGGGTCAAGGAGTGTAGTTATAAAAAATCATCAAAATCGGAGTTAAAATAACCGTAAAATCGTGATTTTTCGTTTATAACCGTTGAAAAGCTTTGTCCCGTTACTTGATCTCTGAATGTTTTTTTTTTGTGATTTTTTGCTGATGTGATCTCCAAGCATATACAAACAATTTTGACGGTTTGGATCGTTGAAATTAGTTTTGGAGAATTCGTAAAATGATAGATTGACTAACACTTAGAGTTTATTTATACTTTTATTAAGTATAACATAAGATTTTGTGGTATCCACTTGTGTAAATATTTTAAATTGAAGATCGAATTCATTCATTGTATTCATATAGGGTCAAGGAGTGTAGTTATAAAAAATCATCAAAATCGGAGTTAAAATAACCGTAAAATCGTGATTTTTCGTTTATAACCGTTGAAAAGCTTTGTCATTTTACTTGATCTCTGAATGTTTATTTTTTATGATTTTTTGTTGATGTGATCTCAAAGCATATACAAACAAGTTTGACGGTTGGGATTGTTGAAATTAGTTTTGGAGAATTCGTATGCCATCAATCAAGTTCTGTGTGTGTGTGTGTGTATATATATATATTTATTAAGTAGATTTAAATCTATTTATTTTGTATGTATAAATTATAATTGACTGGTTCACGGAATAGTACATACATCACGTGTCACTTGTGTCATTATAAAAATAGTGAGATATGTCATGACAGTCATGTGTGTGATAAAAAGTTAATAACTTAAAAAAAAAAAAAAAAAAATTTCTCACCACTTCTATTAATTTTCATTTTTCCCTCTCTTTTTTGTTTCCTTTTCAACTTTTTCTTATCATTTTCACTTTTCCCTCCAACATCTTTCCCTAATTCCCTCACTTTTTTGTTTTATTTTCAACTTTTCTTAACATTTTCATTTTCCCTCCATTTTTTTTTTTTAAAAAGGACGGCAAGTTGGCAAAGGCAAGAAATTGATTATTGAAATTTGAATGGAAAGAAATCACATCAAATTTCAATGGATGCAAAATCATGCAATGCATCATGCATATTAAATTATTAATTAATAATTATTATAGTTTTTATAAAATTTAATATATATATATATAATTATTATAGATAGACTTAATATTTTGGGGGTATAATTATTATAGTATATATAATTATTATAAATTTTATAGTTAATTTAATATATATATATATATATATATATATTTATTATAATTTTTAGGGGTATAAAATTGTAAAATTAATGTATATAATTATTACAGTATTTTTTTAGGGTTATAAAATTATAAAAATAATATTCTGCTTATCGTGTATCGTGTTACCCACGTGTATACCCGAACCAACCCGGTATCTTAACAGATGCTTATCGGGTTACCCGATAACGACCCGATTCGTTATCGTGTCGACCCAAATACCTGTTAATTTCGTGTCGTGTCGTGTCAGGTTATCGGGTCGTGTCAGAAATTGCCAAGCCTAGGCAAAAGGAAAGAGATAAAGGAATAAAAGTATGATGTGAGAGGAGAAAAAACAAAGAAAAAAACAAGAAAATCAATGAAAATAGTTTGAAAACTTTGAGTTTTAATCAAAATGATAAAAATGTGCGATAAGTGAATAGTACTATGAGTGACTTTTTAAAGTTAAAATGTCGTTAACGTTAAGAATGAACAGTACAAGTGTGTTTCATTAAGATTTCTTGAAAAAACGACAAAAGGAAAACCAATGCGCACCGTTTTGTCGCTAATCCTTTTTCTTCCCCCTATTCCCTTCGTCTCTGTAGTGTTATTTTCCTGCGTTTTCAGGGCAGCCAAACGGCAAGGGTGAACCCCCCCAATCCAATCTGGTTGGTAAGCTGAAATTAATTAATTTTTACTAAAGTTTTATTTTATCTAAATTTCTTGACTTTATTCAATGGATTCAGTTTTTTGAAATTCCAAATTGCTCAGTGGTTGCTATCGCAGTCAGTCCATGCTCGCTAATTTCTTTAAATGATTCAGTTTTTGTATTTTAATTTCTGTATTTTTGCGTTCTTTTGGTTGATGTGTTCTCAATTCTTTTTTTTTGTCTTTGAGAAGCGGAACGGTTTTCAAGCGGCCGCTACTTGTTTGTCTTTGCTGTGTAACATCACAGAAGCAACTATATTACAGGAGTCCCACAGATTAACCTTATATCGGTTTCCCTTTAACGATTGTAAAATGATTTCTGTTACCATTTCTGTACACACTTCCGGCTCGTTTTGTACACATGATTGGATTGGATACATGATTGCTGTCTAGTGAGTTGGTGAATGCTTAAACAAATTCAAAATGTTTAATCCTGGGTTCTATAGTACAAGTTGTGTATGTGTGTGTTTGAAACAATATCCCTAATGAATGTTATTGCGTGAATGTTTTACGCTGGTCGAGTAATGTATCCCGTGCTTCATGTGTATGCCGGGAAGGAAAAGAAAACAATTTTCCTAATGAAAGTTATCATATATGCTTCCTTTGTCTGTGAATGTGCTGTAGTGTAGTTGAATACAGTTTTCAAGGAACATGTATTTCTTGTCATATTGGAAATGGAAAATAATATAGCGGAGCAGGCGATGAAGTTCTTAGTTTTTAGGTATATTTTTGTACCAATGATTCTGCTGTTTTGGGGACCGTAAAAGAGAGGTTGGTATTGAGGTCATTCCCTTACGTTTGCTCAAATATTCATCAATTTTGCTTTGTTAATTAGATATACAAAAGATAGGAGACAGATAAATATAAATATTTCCTGGCCTCCTAGAAGGTTGAATTGGGACTGAAAAAGAGTTAATACTTGTGCTAAATTTGTTTAAAAGTAATGAGGTCATTTGTGTTGTGTTTCTATGATTTTTAAAGAATTTTATTGTTATCTTCGATTCTTTAAATTACTTGGTATTCTTTCTCTCTGCATTTCGCGTTGAATTGTAAGACCTTCAAGCTATTTATTGGGGCCAGCAAGTTGAGGTTCTGTTTGAAACTTGAATTATTGTCCATTGTTGATTGAATTTTAAAAATATAAACTGGTGTGTGCCTGCTTTTGCACTGTTGTTTGTAAAATTTTCACTGGTGCCCAGAAAAGATCTTCTTGTGGGTGTTCAAATTTGTGGCTGGTTTAATATTGGTTTTCTCTTGTTAATTTGCAGGATCATAATAAAGTTGCTTTTCTGTATTCTCACTAAGGAAAAAAATTGAGTTGTCAAAATCAAGGAGATCCTTTAACACGGTATCATCTAAGGACTCAAAGATTTCCCATCCAGATTCGGTCCTGGTTACATTACGGGATGTAGAAGATGATGAAAAATTAGATGAAGATGATGAAGAAGTAGAAGCATCAGTGTCAGCATCTTACAAAATCTCAACTTCTTCTTCATGCTTCATGCCTCGCCTCAGCATCTCCATCACTACCATCTCTGTTTCCCACAAATTCTCAACCATTTGCTCTCTAAACACCGCCAGGTTCATCAGACCCAAATCATATCACACCCATCCTGCACTACCCACAACGAATTTCTTGACTTCTTTGAACACCTTCTTCGACAATGCGCTGGACCTGAACAGTGCAAACAAGTTCATTCCCAAATTGTTACCACGGGCACCTGTCAGTCAGCATTCTTGGCCGCCCGGCTCATAGCTGTTTATGCACGTCTTGGCCTCGTGTTGGATGCAAAGAAAGTTTTTGACACCACCACAGTTGAAGGTACATCAAATGTGCTCTTGTGGAATTCAGTCCTTAGAGCTTATGTCTCTCATGGGTTTTATGAAGAAGCAATCCAACTATATGGCAAAATGCGTAAACTGGGGGTTTGGGGAGATGGGTTTACATTTCCTTTGGTTATTAGGTCCTGTGCATTTATATCTAGGCTTAAGTTATCCAGGAGTGTGCATGGTCATGTTATACATATGGGTTTTCAGTATCATCTTCATGTTATCAACGACTTGTTGGGAATGTATGGGAAAATTGGTCGGATGGATTGTGCTCGCCAGTTATTTAATAGAATGGGTGTGAGAAATTATGTTTCATGGAATACTATGGTCTCTAGCTATGCCTTTAATTATGACTGCGATGGTGCTACTCAGATGTTTAGGAGGATGAAGTTAGAAGGGTTTGTGCCGAACCCTGTGACTTGGACGTCATTATTGTCAAGTCATGCTCGTTGTGGCCGCCATGAAGAAACCTTGGAGTTGTTTGGTAGAATGAGGGCGGTAGGAATTGAAACTACAGCTGAATCACTTTCTGTGGTGTTATCTGTATGTGCTAATCTGGCTGTGGTTGACAAGGGTAAGATGATTCATGGATATGTTATAAGGGGTGGTTTCCAAGATTACTTGTTTGTGGAAAATGCCCTTATATGTATGTACGGAAAGTGTGGTGATGTAGAAAATGCTCACGAATCATTTTTGGGAATGAAAAGCAAGAACCTTGTCAGTTGGAATGCTTTGATCTCAGCTTATGCTGAATGTGGTTTGTGCGATGAGGCCTTTGCAATATTTTCTCGGCTGAATGAACACCCATTAATGAGACCTAATATCATAAGTTGGAGTGCTGTTATTGGAGGGCTTTCTTCCCAGGGACGAGGAGAGGAGTCTCTAGAACTTTTTCGGCGGATGCAGAATGCAGGAATAATTGGCAATTCTGTCACCATATCCAGTGTTTTATCTGTTTGTGCCGAACTACCAGCATTGAACCTTGGTAGGGAAATTCATTGTCATGTGGTTAGGGCTTTGATAGATGGTAGCATTTTGGTTAGAAATGGCTTGGTTAACATGTACACGAAGTGTGGAAGTTTTAAGGAAGGGCATCTAGTATTTGAGAGTATTGACAGTAAGGACTTGATAACGTGGAACACTATGATTGCTGGATACGGGATGCATGGACTTGGTGAGAATGCTCTAAGAGTTTTTTATCAGATGCTTGACTCGGGATTAAAGCCAGACAAAGTAACATTTGTTTCTGCTCTTTCCGCTTGCAGCCATGGCGGGCTAGTCACAGAGGGCTGTCGTCTTTATGATCAGATGATTAGCGTCTATGGTTTAGAACCCCAGATGGAGCACTATGCGTGCATGGTTGATCTTCTCGGCCGTGCTGGGTTGTTGCTAGAAGGAAGCAAGATTGTGAAAAACATGCCAATGGAACCCAATGCTTGTGTTTTGGGTGCTCTTCTTAATTCTTGTAGGATGCACAAGAATAGATACATTGCTGAAAAAACTGCCACCGACATTTTCAGCATGAACTCTGAAATGACCGGGAGCTACATGCTGCTGTCAAATATGTATGCTGCTAGCGGGAGATGGGAGGAGTCGGCGAAGGTGAGGGTCTCAGCAAAGACAAAGGGTTTGAAGAAAATCCGGGGCCAGAGTTGGATCGAGGTGAAGAATAAGGTTTTTATGTTCTCGGCAGGGGAGACTATGCAAGCAGGGTTGGAGTTGATTCATGGTATCCTTCAAGACTTGGCGCTTCAAATGGAGAGTGAGGGTTATTTACCCAATGAGAGAGGGATTCAACAGAACAGGCTACAAATGTAAACATATTTTTCCAAATGATAAATTGGATTGTGTTATTCTTGGTCAATATATGTGAAAACTGTTTATTAACTACTAGTTCTTGTGCACTATAGTACTAGTTTTGACTTTGGTTTAATTGATTGGTACCTTTTTCTTTGGATTAATATTTTCTTGGCACCCAAGAATTTTTTTTGTTTTTTTTTTGGTTGAACAAACGATATTATCTACAGTAAGGGGACGGAGGAGTGGGCTAAGCCTCACAATGGACTAGTAATAATGTGATTCAATTTTGCCTTTGGCGAGAATCGGACCTAAAACCTCTCACTTACAAGTGAAGAAGAATTCACTTACAAATGAAGAAGAATACCGCTTTGTTAAAATACATTGTAGAGAGGCCTCCACAAAATCGTGTCAAAAACTGTGTAAAAGGAGTTGTGCCATGGATCACCTCATTTATATATAAGAGAATAAATTGTGTGTTGTGAGTTTGTTCACCTAATGCTTACATAAAATGACCAAACTAAATTAAAACCTCATAATCCGAAGCATATAGCAAACCAGCTTGTACGAGCAGGTTGGCCATATATAGTTGATCATATTTACGAGTTGCTAAATGCCAGGACAAGTAGCGCACAAATTGTACATCGACCTTATAATTATTTTTGTCAAACTGCTAGTTAGAATTGTTAATCATATACTTATATTTGAGTAGCGGAATTTAATAGACATTAATCAAACAACATATATATAAATTATATACAAGATGTGTCTGCAAAAATATGACTCTTTTGTTTTTGTTTAATCAAAACAGTCGTTAATTCCTCTGTTTGTTTGAACTTTGAAGCGCCATGCATACATTATGTAAGAAATTAAAAAAAAAAATAGGATGAACTATCGATTTGCTCTCTGAATTATCACTCCAGTGAAAATAAGGTTCCTAAATTATATTTTTTTGGGTAAAATCAATCCCAAAATTCATTAAACGCTGATAATTTCATCCTACTATTATATTCAAAACTATTATTTTATTCAATTTTTCGTCAACTTAAGTCATATGACACATTATAGAGGGTAATACCGTCATTTTATCGCCTATAAGCGCTTAAAGTTGCATATGGATTGCGAATTTAATGTCTAATGTACCATCCAAAGTTAACTCCATACACTGTTTCTTAGGGAAAAAAATGTCCTTAAACTTAGGAAAACAACAATCTAGCTTCCAAAATGTATTTACATGCGAGTCATGTGACTTAAATTGACGGAAAATTGAATAAAATAACTTTGAATCTAATATTAGGGATGTAATTGGTAGATTTTTGTTGTTAAGGATTATTATTTTTTCAATAAAAAAAATAATTTAAGAACTTAATTTTCACTCAGGTGATAATTTAGAGACTAAATCCGTAGTTCACCTAAAACAAAAATATATCCAGAAAGAATATTGGTAGAGTGCTCTCCACGTTTTTGGGTAGGCTCCTTCTAAAATCCTCAACATCCCTTGAAAATAGTGGCAGAAGATTTTGATGGAGCAAAATAATTGGTTTTGGTGGATTTAGTTGAGGGAGTGGGTTTGTTGTATGACAGTATGAAAGACTATGAGAGGATCACCAGCTTCATTTTCCTTGAATCTGGCTCATCACCTTTACATTCTTATACTATTCAATCTTCTTCCACTTTAGTGCAATAATCTAAAACAAATTAATTAGTAGTTGCATACGTGGCTTAAGCCGATTAATTAAGTCAGTGTTCATCTAAACTCGAATTCCTTATCTAAAAGGAAAAAAAAACCGAATTAATGCAATCAAGAAAAAGTATCCAGAAAAAATTCAGCCTTGCACTTACGACAAAAATTTTTGACTTAAAACATTTTTGTTTCCTCTAATCGAACAAAAGAAAGGTAAAAGTAAAAATATAATTCCCAAAAAGGAGACATTTATCATTCAACACAGAACAAAATGATCCCAAAACATTCATATTTATGGCCTAAATGGCCCAAAGTACATAGTAATTTCCAAATTTTGTCTATTTTTTAAACAAATAGTATTAAAATACAAAGATTAAAACGGCAGCGTTTTGTATGTGTCAACAATACCGGATGTATAAAATGCCCAAAGCGCAGGGAGCGAAAACATAACGGAAAAACGAAAAATCAAACTGGAAAAGCTCCATGCTTTGTGCTTTTCATGATTAAACTTCCGGTTCGTAGAATGGCGGAATGGGAGAGCGTCGGAGCGTATCGTATCGGACTTGACGAGTCGCATCGGTCTCTGCCGTCGGTCTACTTAGCCTTCTTGACAATCTGGTTCGTCTCCGCCTGCTTCTGGACCTTCAACACCTACAAAAACCGCCATCTCCAGGTCCCTTTTTCCTCCATTTCCATTTTTTTTTAAAATAAAAATTTGATTTGAATTTGTATTCTGGGTTTTGTTCAACTTGATAATGTTGGTGATGTATAATTTGGGTTATAGGAGAAAATTTGAAAGGCTTTTCTACCGTGCTCTGTTTGGTTAAAGAATTCACGTTTCAAAATTTAATTTATGTTACAGTGGCTCTGTTTCTAGGCAAATGAGCAAATGGGCATTTCTATTTTTCTTTTGGGTAATCGGTTTCAGTGTTTAATCTATTTCTTCTGTTTGGTTGCTGAGAAATTATATGTATGTATGTATGTATGTATGTATGTATGTATATACACCAAAAGTTGTTTACTTGTCTACATGTCCTGAGAGCCAAACGAGGTGGACATTTAAATTTTCATGAATTTGGCTCATTTGTGTGTGTTAATAATATTCTACTTATTTGATTCAATTGTTTGTGTTGCTTTGTTGTTAAACTAGAGCAGACGAATAATTTGCAGTGGACGCTCGCTTCTGTTCCGCTGATTAAAGCCTTGCAACTTACATTGTCTTTCCTCTTCTGGTATGTCTGTTGATCTTTAGGAAATGAAATGTAGATGCTCTTCATTGTGCCACTGCCAACAGACATAAATTCATGTCTTGAATTTGAAATCAATTCCCTATTCACTTTTTCGAAGAACCCTTCTCCAATCTCCATATAGGGGATAAAGCAATCACTTGAAGAACTTCAAAACATTTCATCCGCTCTGAAGCTAATATGATGTTACTTATCAGTTAACAGGATATTTGTCAATGCCTAAAGTTCTGAGGCCAATAGTTTAGAGAGATCTATACGAACTTGTATATATCATATGATTTTGTTATGTGTATCGGTGAGGAAGTAAAGCACATTTGGTCTTCTTTGTCATCAATACTCTACCGTTGTTTCCTCCATCACGCATACTAATTTTGAAGAATCACTTTTAGGTATTCATGCTTTCATCTTCATATATGCTCCCTGTGGATGTCATTTGGGATGTATGTAACCGGTGTGATATTTCAGACAGCTTCTTTTGTGTCTTTTTCACTCATCTCCCATGGTTACTGCATCATGTGTGAGCGCCTTTCAGTGACTGAGCGGCGTACTACTGCTTCCCTGGGCTGTGTCTTTTACTTGACTCTTGTCGGATACAAAGCTTCTGTACCTTATTTCTCTGTAAGTTTCCTTCTTTGACTAGCTAAAAAGCATTACAATTGTAAATAGGCAGGAACTGTTACTTCTGTTTAATCGTTTTTAGTTACTTATCAGTGCGTACTAATTTTCCATTACTGCCTTGATTCAGGTCTTGCTGCTGCTTAGCTATTTCATCTCATTCTATGTGATATTTCACCATATTTCGCAAAATCTTTTAGTATTGCGCCACCAATTAAGCTTCATAGATGACGAAGATGTTCATGCAATGCATGATGCAGTCTATACAAAGTACATCATGTTCAAGTATGTGTTTCACATTTTTGTAGTCATACTCCTATTTTATAACCTTGTTCTAACATACAGTGACCTTAAAAGAGATGATATCACATTTTGAACCTCATATGCTGTATTCTGATGTCGATGCAGAAAGTTTCAAGGTGCAATGCAGATAGTAGCCGTGACTGAGGCTGTGGTATGATATCTTTATGTTATTGATTATAATTACGTATACAAATATAAATATATACAGAAAATAGTTGACAGAACTAACATTCTGGTTCTCAGATATACATTAACATGGATGACTCATCAGAAAATTACTGGATTCGCTTGTTAGTTCGAGAATGGGCACAGTTCTGCATCTTTGTTTACATCGGGTATGTTTACCTTCTTGGTTCCGTGAATGTTCCTTTCATGGGAACAGATGTGGTTATGAATGTTTTTTGAATTCATTGAAATAGCTAAAGTTCATCATGCAAGAAGACCTTTGGTTTTCCTTTGTTCACCTTCCTCCTGTTTGATGTTGTAACTCCACAACTGTATCTTGCAGGTGGACTTTTAGATCGAGGGACTTGGCACCACGGTTTTCCGTTATGCCAACATTGAAATCTAAAGGAGAACTAGTGGTGCCTCCCATTTATAGCATTGTAAGTTATTTTCATTATTTCCACACTGAAAAAATTTGACGTTGAAGAAATAGTGTCAACATATGCATCCATGGTTCAGAAATTAGCATCCAATGAGGAAGGAAACAAGTAATTAAAAAGTAGAATTTTCGTATTTACTTTCCCTTCGACTCATGGCAATGCAGGAAATGGATGCAGAAACTTTCAGAGATTTCACTAAGCATGAATGGCACATTGGAGTGGTGAGCAATAGGAACACAATCTGATTTTACATAACTGATGCCCGTTATTCTTCATATAATGGTCTTAATTTTCTGGAAACTTCCTCATCCCCTAATTAAAAAGTGCTTGAACCACTGCAGCCAACTTCACCACCTTGCGAAGAAAGCGCCAAGGATTCTGTCTTGGTAATAATTCAGCATCCGCACGCATATAGAACTGCAGCCAGAAAATCTTCTCACATCCAAGACCAGAAGCCAGTGTAGGCTGTAGCGCTTCAACGATTCAACTACGGATGTCAAAAACATGACATGCAAGTAACCGATAGAGCAGTTCGAGCGTTCAAACATCTTCTCGCTGTCGCTTTAGCTTTTTTGTTGGTGAGGCGAGCCAACGGCTCTTTTTTTCTCAATTTTCAAGTGGAATGCAATTCCCGTGTAGAAAATTCTGAAGTAGCCAATAAATACCTGTAAATAAATACAACCAATGAATCGAATTGTATAAATTAGACATAAATTAGAAAACAAATTGTATCTTCTTTTCTCTTTTATGATTTCTATTGCCTTGCTATTTGTGTCATTCGATTCATTTCCCTCCTTGTCATGAGAATTACACTTTGCCGATTTTGAGACGATATTAAAGTAGGGTACGACATGACAAGCACAATACATATCATGTCAGTGTTATAAAAGACTTAAAGTCACTGTTTATCTATCACGTGATGAGAGGAATAGACACATGATTGTATACAATCGGTTATATAACACATTTTATTCTGACAAGCCAAATATTTACTATTTTTTTTTTTAATTTACATTTTCTCCATCTTAGTTACTTATGGATGCTTTATGTTGCAATTTTTTTTTTCTTTTTTTCGAATTATGTTGCTATTTCATTCCAAACGACTTGTCGTCTCTTATTTCAAAATGACAACTTGCCGTTCTCTTTTTCCACCTCCAACCTTATGCGGCTATGTAATTTTAGGAGAAACTGAATCCAACTGTAACCATGACCCCATCCTCTTCCTCTCGATTTCATGAAAGCTCCGCTCCTTCTCCTCAGTCAATAACTATGTTGCACATACACAGACACGTGACATGACAATACTGTGACATTGGTATGCCCAATTGGATTCAGATGGCTAAAAAAGGGAAACTTGACAGTGACAGTTTTTTTTATTTTTGGTAAGCTTTATTTATGTAGGCATTTCCTTCTTCGGTTTTTTTTTCTTTTTTCTAATTATGTTGCTATTTCATTCCAGACGACTTGTCTTGTCTTATTTCAAAACGACAACTTGCCGTTCTCTTTTTCCACCTCCAACCCTATGCGGCTCGGTAATCAATACATAAGCGCCATGTCTTGTCTTTCTTCTTAACAAGGAGGACTGGGGAACAAAAAAGGCTTGAACTTGAGTGAATTACACCTGAAGTCAAGAATTCCTGCATTGTTTGTCAAGTTCAGCCTTTTGGTAGTGGGGATATCGATATGGGCGGACATTGATGGGGTTTGTATTTGGAAGGAGTGGGATTGTGTGGTCTATTGATCTTTTGGGTGGAAGGCCGTCTAAGGGATCAAATAGGTGTTTGTATTGGTGGATGAGAGATATGATGGCTGGGTGAGCGTCAATGGGTGGGGTAAATGTAGTATCTGGGGTGGTAATGGAGGCTAAGAGGGAGTATGGGTGTTCCAGTAAAGTATCAATGTTGTAGCCTGTAGGGAATAAAGACGCTAAGGGTGTCAATCCTTGGAGGGTATAAGTCTTGTTTTCCACTGAGAACACCATTGTTTTATTCTTAAAATCCAAAGATTCTAACCATTCCGCCCCTAAAATGATGTCGCACCTAGGTATGGTGAGTAAGAGGAAAGAACTGTGCAGTGTGTAATCTTGGATCTTGAGAGTCACATTTGTTACTCGTTTAGAGGAGTAGCGGTTATGTGATGTTGTGGTGAATTTCACGGGTTCAATTTCTTGCACAGGTAAGCCCAATTGTTCAACAATTCGAGGATTTAGAAAGTTACATGCTGCTCCGGAATCGATGAGGACAATGATTGGTTTGGAGGAAATGGACCATTTCAATCGCATTGGTCTGCCTATATTTATTCCAGGGATAGTGAAAAACTCAAGCATGTGGCAAAAGGGTTCTTCAACAACTATGGCCTCCTCATGATAGTCATGGAACTCCGGTGAATTGTCCTCCTGTAATGAAGGGTCGAGTATGACAAGCAGTGGGGATTTGCATTTGTGGGTGGAGGTATATTGCTTGTGGCAACCAAAACATTCATTCTTCCGTCGTTTTTCCTGCACCTCCGCTGGTGTTAGGTGTTTGAAAGGCCCATGAAGCAGAGAAGTTGCTTTGTGGTGGTTGTTGGTGTTGGAGAGGAGATGGATGAATGGGAAATGGTGGTAGGGGGTAGGTAATGGCAGGGAAAGGTGTGATGAACATAACGTTTGGCTTGGAGTTTTGATTAAAAAATTATGGCCAATTTTTGAGCTTGATGTAATGATTCCCGTTCAAGGGCGAGGACGTCATGGCGGATGTCCTTTTTCAAGCCGCCTAAGAACACATGTTTCAATTGGTTTTCTGTCCAATCCGTGACCTGGGCAAGAAAGCCTTGTGAAATCTACCAAATAATCATCAACAGAGGTTTTTTGCTGGATATGTGTGAGTTGGGATTCGATGTTGGCACGATCACCGCCCCTGAATCGTTGGAGTAACATCTCCACAAAAAGGTTCCAGTTTTCACACCCATACCGTTGCTCAAAGCCTCTTATCTAGATGGAGGCATCAGCTCCAAAATTGCACGCAGCCACGAGTACCTATTGATTTTGAGAGGGGGTACCTCATAGTAGTCAAGGTAGCGTTCTACCCTGGCTAACCACCCATAAGGATCCTTACCATTAAATCTTGGCAGTTCCATTTTAATAGTTTTAAAATGGGAACGAGGATTTTGGAAAGGTGGGGTTGGTAATATAGGTGGAGTGGGGGGTGATGAGTTGGGGGTTGTGAAGGGTATGATATGAAAAGATTGTGGATAGGTCGAGAAGGAAGATGGTGTATGTGGTGAGAAGAGTGAGGAAAAAGCGTAGAGAGGGTGGGTAGGGTTGGGTCAGCTTGGTGTGGTGGTTGTAACTGGGGTGGGTCATGTGGTGGTATAGGTGGATGGAGGCCTATGTTGGGGAAAGTGAGTAAGAAAAGGCGAGGCTTGATGATTGAACACTGGGAGGTGCAAAACGTGAGCGAAATGAGGGGGATGAGTTAGGGTTAAAAGGGCGGTGACCTAAGTGTGAAAGGTTCTGATGTGGAGGGTGAAAGGGGGTTGAAGATGGGGTGGCTGTGTGGTGAGTGACAGTGTGGGTGGTTGTTTAGGAAGATGGGGAACTTGATTTGAGGAGTCTAAGTTCGTCAAGGAAAATGGATTGGAACGCTGCAAACTGAGATGTCGTATTGTTTTGAAAAGCTGTGTTGGATGAGTTCAAGGTATCAATAGATTTCTTGAGGTGTGTTTGCCGCGTTTCCAGGGTGGAAATGGACTCACCTAAGTCATCAACTTGCATACATAGGTGTTTGTGATGAACATCGACCGCCGCAGCCATGACATCTGGATCGGGGGTGGCGGAATGTGTGTTTTTGGCCATCAAATCGACGGGTTCTAATACAGTTGGTATGCCCAATTGGATTTAGATGGCTCAAAAAGGGAAACTTGACAGAGACAATGCAGGAATTAAAGAGGAAAGGGGAAAAAGAGGAATTGAGGAAAAAGAGACAGACTTCATTCAATCATTCGTAAGATTCCACAGCTCTTATTATTACATATATATATATATATATATATATTCTTCATAAAAGGTAACCCTAGCTATATGGACCCGAAGATGGTGCAGGTATGGGCCTACTACAAGAGAAGAAGTATTGGGCTCGGGCTCAAGTAGTTGGGCTCAACAGACGTGGATGTGGAGCCAAAAATAATCACAATGTGACACGTGGAACTTTGGATAGAAAAGGACAAGAATACCCTTGAGGCAGATCGGGATTCCTACGCATGAGCAACATGCAATCATCTCTCAACCAAGTCAAAAGTGCCCAAAATAGGTAACAATTCAAAGCCTATTTCATCAATCCTCATCAAATTCTTTCCACAAGGTAACTCCCAAATCTTTCCCTTTTTATTATACTAATTAGCTAATCAATTAGGCAATTATTCTTTTAATTGGCTAATTAATTGGTTAATTATTCACTTATGCCTAATTAAACACAAATCAAAAACCTAGCCCACATGGACCAAGTGGCCGATCATTCCTCTCCCAAGGGGGCCGGCCACACCCCTATAAATGCCCTCTCATTCTCTCCAAAACTCACTTCCAAAGCTCTTGCTAAAATTCTCAAACACTTTTCCCTCAAAATTCTAACTTTGGCATCAGAGGTTCTTTGGCCAAACAACCGCCCCCCCCCCCCCCCAAAAAAAATTTATCGTAGGCACGTGAGGCTCTTGGCTTTGACCAAAGGTGTTATTTGTTTTGTAGGTGCAATTTTGTCCCAAGTGGCCGATCATTCCTCTCCCAAGGGGGCCGGCCACACCCCTATAAATGCCCTCTCATTCTCTCCAAAACTCACTTCCAAAACTCTTGCTAAAATTCTCAAACACTTTTCCCTCAAAATTCTAACTTTGGCATCAGAGGTTCTTTGGCCAAACAACCGCCCCCCCCCCCCCCAAAAAAAATTTATCGTAGGCACGTGAGGCTCTTGGCTTTGACCAAAGGTGTTATTTGTTTTGTAGGTGCAATTTTGTCCAAGAACAAAGAGGAAGAATGCTTTCATTGAGAGTTGAGTCCCACACTCGTAAAAGACTTTCACATCCAAGGTTTTCTATTTTCTTGTCCATTTGTAGATTTTTCGTACGTTCTTATTTTTAGAATTTTTTATTTGCAAAAATTCTTTGGTAAAATGTAAAAGAAAAGTACAATGGCAAGAAATTTGGAAACTTCAATGAACGGAAATTCCAATGTTCAAATGATGGGACCATGATGATCCATGAGGCTAAACGTGACAATAAGTGAAGCGGCACCACCACCACAAGGCTCCACCATGGCAACCACCACGGTGGCCACCATGGTAGCCATCTATGGTGAGATCCATGGCGCCACCACCACGGCCCAAGCCGTGTCATCCAAAGCCCACGGCATCAATGCCATGGCCCAAGCCTTGTTATTCCAAGCCCAAGGCAAATCGGCCCGTGCTGCCTAAACCTAACATGAACCCAATGCATTGCCAAGCGAAGCCCTATCCTATCACCCACCTGTGCCACACGCTGAGCAGCCCACTCTGGTGGCTTAGCCTGCTCCCGCCAAGTAGCCCACTATCATAGCCCAGCAGCTCACTTTCGCGGCCCAGCCCACTCTCGTGGCCCAGCCTACTCATGCCGAGTAGCCCACTCTCGCAGCCCAGCTTACTCCCGTGGCCCAGCCTGCTCCTACCGAACAGCCCACTCTCGCGGCCCAGCCTGCTTGATGTGATATAAAATAGCACACAAACGTAAACCATGTAGTTGTAGTATGAATAAGTAGGGATCATTATAGGCCGGGGATTAGAAGGGATGCTAATCTCTCAAATTTAAACTCTAAAACACTAAACTAGACTCAAAAACAGAAAACTAGACTCTAATGACTCAAAACAAACTAGAATGACTCAAAACAGTACAAAACAAGCAAATTGACTCAAAACAGAAACTAAGGGTGATTTTGGACGAATTCTAACTTACTTTGACTCAAAACACTAAAGGAAATAGATTTAAACAGGTCCTAGCTAAGTAAACACAAATTATTAAAAGGGGGGGGGGATTGGTTTTGACGAATTTAAAACTTAATCAAACAGCTTACAGAAACTAAGTAAGTTGATACGAAATTGGGTGAATTGATGGGTGATAGGCTAGCTAAAGGGTCATTCTCCACACATGGCACATATGCATACAAATCGATTTCCAATTATTATTCCAATAAACCATGAATGACAATGCCCCAAATTAATTGTGAATTGCACAAATTAACTCTCAGATTTCCCTAATTTCATTGAATTGGACTCAGCTACACAATCAAATTATTCTTATTAAGTTCCCTATATGAACAGCATGATAGAGACACATAGCAAAGATCATTAAGTTCTATGAAAATCATAAGCATTGACAAGGCATTCGTAACTATGAAAAACATGATCCTTTTGCCATGGATTTACTTATACAATCATGACTACTGACTTCCACTACTTATAAATATAAGTTCATAACGATTAGGTGAAATTCCCTTATATTTTAGCATCAAATTCATGCATGCAAACTAAGTATGCATCCTTAATCAACATACAAGAATAAGTTATCAATCAAACAGATAAGTAAATCACATTCATGTTTTACGAAACAATAATTGGATGAAATCAATTCATATCACATATATGTTCATGGCTTTGAATTCTCCTTTAGCCAAAACGAGTTTAGCTCCTCATGTTCGCGCTTAAACAAAGATAACTTAAATTAAACATTGAAAACAAAAGATAAAATACACCTAAGAACGTTCCAACAATCCAAACTTGAATGGCAGGGCACGACTCCAAGGGTCTCCTCTCCTTTCTCATTGCAAGGCTACGACACAAAGGTGTTTGGCTCTAAAAATAGGTTAAAGTGTGTGGGTGATTGGTTGTTTCTTTTATTTGGTGCGGCACAATGTATATATTTAGAGGGAAAGGGCATGGCATTAATTAAATTTTGAGAAAGATTTGTACTCCAAATCCACAAGGAAAAAGGCTAATTAAAATCAGAACCCAAGAGAGAAAAGGGAAAGAAGATGCGGCAAGATCTTGGAGAAAAAGGGAAAGGGAGTGCATGGCAAGGAATGGGTTTTCTAGAAGGAATAGATGCGGTACCCTTGTAGAAATAGGATTAAGCCTTCTAGAATCATATATTTAGGTGTCCTAATATAATTAGGGATCCCCTTGGCAGCTGGAACTTAGGTAGTGTAGGATTAGGATTGGCTAAGACAAAATAAGGTAGTTTGGCTCATGTTTCCTTCTTTCTTTGATGAACTCCATATCTTCTTTGTCTTGAATTAATTCTTCCATCTCTTTAGCATATTCTTAGCCCTTCTTGAACTTCAAATTTGTCCATTCACCTTGCTCCATGCATATGCTATCCATTCCAAGCCCAAAACTGCTCTAAAATGCTCCAAATTGCCTTTTCTTGCCACTTTAGCCAATTGAACCTACAAACACACGAAAATAGTTTAAATCACTATAATAAATAGAAACTAACTCACTAAATGCAAGGAAATAGGCTAACAAAGTTGCATAAATATGCTCCTATCAAATCCCCCCACACTTAGCTTTTGCTAGTCCCCGAGCAAAACAAAACAAACAAAACACAACATAAACCTTCCAACAATTGCCTCAGGGATTTTCAATGCAACATGACATGTTAAAAATCACTACTATCATAGATTTTAGCTATCCTTACCCTCGAGCATATACTTTAACCGCAATCACCACTTACTAGCTCGCATTTAATCAATTAAAACAACAATTTGAATGTAGTAACATGCCTTAGAGAATTCCCTCAATTCCTCATCGGATATACTCTTATTTTCACACAGATTTTCTAACTACACTCCCTACACTAAGTATATGTGAGAAGATTGATGTAAACGTGTAGACTAACACTCATATATGTTATAACAAAGAAATCACTTTCTGGAATTATTAACATAAACATGTATATGATCTCATGAACGGAATGCCACTACTTAGAAGCGAGAACCAGGGATTCCATATGCTCGTACCAAATTCAACCTCCACATATTGAAACACATAACAATCAAGATAGAAGTCTAAGGGTTGTAATTAGGCTAAGGTATTGGCTAACAAAGAAAGGTTAAGGATAAACAAAGGTTCTTAAAGCAATAGTAAGCAAAGTAATGAAACAAACACTTAGAATTTACTTTTGAATGCAGAAATCAACTTTAAACACCCATGGGAGATTCACACAACACTTAGGGCCAGATTCAAACTTTTGGACCCTTTCTTCAACAACCAATACTTGTGAGTTCATTCTCACTTATTTCTCAACTCTTTTCCTTTCTTTTTCTTTCTTTTTCACTTTTTTTTTTTCACGTGCCCTTTCTTTCTTTGGCACACAAAACGTACAACCTCATAAATTTCCAACAAGAAACCTTCCCACACTTGTTTTTTTTGCATAATATTGGCCAAAAGGTATGGATAGTCCTATTCTAGGTTAGGTAAGGATAATGTGGCTAACAAAGAAAATAGGCTAAATAAGGCTCAAAGGGGTTAAACCTACAATACATATGCAAAGGGTAAGGCTTTTTGGCTCTGGTTTAACAAACAACTTCATCTTATTGTATGTTATGCACTCAATATTATGCTTCGAATGAAATGGGCATGAGTTATAGTATTTGGAACTATAATGATGAAAATGCATTCTAAGTAGCAACTAAGCAAAGAAATAATGAGATCATGCAACGACTTTAGAAAACAAGAAATCACAGATTAATAACTCTCCAAATAAAGTTTAGGCTCAAGTCTCTCAGGGTTGTAGCGTTAGTTTGAGTTTCTTCCTTTAAGTATGTTACAAAAACTGATTTTTTTTTTCTTTGTGATTACATGTGAATTCATAAACGACAACTACAACTAAGCATAAACCAAAGAGCATATCAAACTACCATCCATGTTTGTAACTTTCTTTAACAGTCATGCAATTAAAAACCAAATCCTCATCATTGTTTTGGAAGGTACCCTAAGACACTAACAAAAAAAAACAAAAACAACTCTAAAAACGACTCTTTTTTGGTTTTTTTCAAAACTTTTTTCAATTTTTTTTTTCAAATTTTTGTATTTTCCTTTCAAAACACTTCAAAACAATGAGTAACAACTTCACAAGTGATAAGTGATAAAATCTGACGAAATTCATGAAAAACACACTTTGTTCACCCCCCACACTTAAACCAAATATTGTCCTCAATGTTTCAAACATAGACTCACACACAACAATCAAACAACACAACTAACAAACATGACAATTATGGCAAAGTAAAAGCGATAAAGAGTAGGATTAAGGAAGGCAAATCTGGTTGTGGAGTCGGAGATTCCTAGGTTTTCTTTATTTGAACACATGGGTTGCCTCTCAAGAAGCGCTTGCTTTAACGTCTTCCAGCCGGACGATACCTTCATTCAAGCTTCACTAGGGCCAACAGCATGGAGGGGTACATCCTCCACGACATGTTCCCCAAAATACTCATAGTAAGGCTTCAAACAGTGTCTGTTCACTTTGAATTCCTGTCCGGTCTTTAAACTTTGAATTTGGATTGCACTATAAGGAAAACATTAGTAACAACAAAAGGACCAATCCATTTAGAACGTAACTTACCTAGAAACAATCGAAGGTGGGAGTTGAAAAGTAACACTTTCTGCCTTTTTGAGAATGTCTTGCTACGAATCATCTTGTCATGGAATGCCTTTGTTTTCTCCTTGTAAATACGAGCGTTCTCATAAGCCTCATTCCTAATCTTCGCAAGCTCATTCAATTGAAGCTTCCTATGAAGTCCATTCACATCTATGTCTATATTGAACGTTTTGACTGCCCAATGTGCTTTGTGCTCTAATTCCACAGGGTGATGGCATGGTTTCCCATAGATGAGCCGAAATGGAGACATCCCAATTAGAGTTTTGTAGGTTGTACGATACGCCCACAATGCATCATTCAAACGTAAGCTCCAATCCTTTCGAGTTGGCCCAACTGTCTTCTCCAAAATCTACTTGATTTCTCGATTAGAAACCTCGGCTTGCCCACTTGTTTGAGGATGATAAGGTGTTGAAACCTTATGTGTGACGTTATACTTCTTAAGCAGTGCCTCAATGGTTCGATTACAAAAATGGGAACCCCTATCACTTATAAGAACTCTTGGCATTCCAAATCTGGCAAATATATTAGTTTTGACAAAATCTGCAACCATTTTGGAATCATTAGTACGGGTGGCTTTTGCTTTCACCCATTTCGATACATAATCAACCACAAGTAAAATACAATTGAAACTATGAGATGAAGGAAAAGGACCAATGAAATCAATACCCCAAACATAAAAAATCTCAACAAAAAAGATAGGGTTTTGAGGCATTTGATCTTTCGCACTTATATTGCCCGTTCTTTGACAACGATCACAAGTCATACAAAAGTTCTAGCATCCTTAAAGATAGTAGGCCAATAAAATCCACATTCTAAAACTTTAAGGGTTGTGCGTTGTGTGTGTGCCAAAATGATCCCCACATGCATAAGTGTGATAAAAAGTTAAAATCGAATTAAACTCATAATCGTGCACACACCTACGAAGAATCTGATCAGGGTAATATTTCCACAAGTATAGATCATCCCATACATAA
Source organism: Pyrus communis (assembly GCF_041283825.1). Taxonomy (NCBI): domain Eukaryota; kingdom Viridiplantae; phylum Streptophyta; class Magnoliopsida; order Rosales; family Rosaceae; genus Pyrus; species Pyrus communis. The sequence continues at coordinate 19,805,174 of NC_142581.1, forward strand.
AACCGTGCATCATTTTTGAGTTTATCATGTTGGTGCTTATTTAGGGGGCTTGGAACTTGTTTAGTCACTAAATAATTCACCAAATCAGCATACCATGGTTCACTTACCTCAATGGTCAGCAATTGCTCATTTGGGAACGTCTCTGGGATAGGTAGTGACTCCTCATCATGCACCAAACGGCTCAAGTGGTCAGCCACCATGTTTTCACTTCCTTTCTTGTCCCGAATTTCGATATCGAACTCTTGGAGGAGAAGCATCCAGCGAATTAGCCTTGGCTTGGCCTCTTTCTTTGTGAGTAAGTACTTCAACGCTGCATAGTCAGAATAAAAAATAACTTTAGTGCCAAGTAAATAAGAACAAAACTTGTCTGAAGCAAACACAATAGCAAGAAGTTCTTTTTCAGTTGTGGAGTAGTTCAATTGTGCGTCATTCAAGGTCTGGGACATATAATAGATGACATGCAACTACTTGTTCTTCCTTTGGCCTAAAATAGCTCCTATTGCATAATCAGAGGCATCGCACATAAGCTCAAAAGGAAGACTCCAATCTGGTGGAACTATGATGAGGGCTGAAGTTAGTATCTCCTTGAGGTGATTGAAGGCATTCTCACATTCTTCATTGAACACAAATGGCACATCTTTTTGGAGAAGTCGGCATAGGGGTGTAGAGATCTTCGAGAAATCCTTGATGAACCGTCTATAGAAACCTGTATGTCCAAGAAAAGAACGAACCTCTCTCACCAAAGTGAGAGAGGGTAAGTAGCGTACAAGATCTATTTTTGATTTATCAACCTCAATTCCCTTTTCTGAAATCATGTGACCCAAAACTATACCTTGTTTTACCATGAAATGACATTTTTCCCAATTCAAAACAAGGTTAGTTTCAATGCTCAAGAATAAAGTGAGATTAGCTAAGCAATCATCAAACGAATCACCAAAAACACTAAAATCATCCATGAAAACTTCAATAATCTTCTCAACAAAATCTAAAAAGATACTTACCATGCATCTTTGAAAGGTGGCTGGTGCATTACATAAACCAAATGGCATTCGACGATCAACAAAAGTACCAAATGGACAAGTAAAATAAAAGTGGTATTTTCTTGATCATCTGGAGCTATAACAATCTGATTATATCCCGAATAACCATCAAGAAAACAATAAAAAGAATGACCAGCTAACCTTTCAAGATTTGATCAATGAACGGCAAAGAGAAGTAATCTTTCCTTGTGGTGGCGTTGAGCTTCCTATAGTCAATGCAAACTCTCCAACCTGTTTGGATATGGGTGGGCACAAGCTCGTTCTTTTCATTCTTCACCATAGTGACTCCAAATTTCTTTGGAACAACTTGAACCAGTGAAACCCAACGACTATCCGAAATTAGATAAATCACTCCACAATCAAAAAGCTTGATAATCTCTTTCTTCACAACTTCCATCATTGGAGGGTTGAGTCGACATTGAGCTTCTCGAGTTGGTTTAGCCCCATTCTCTAAAAGTATGTGATGCATGCAAGTTGTAGGTCTTATCCCCTTAATATGGCCAAGGTCCATCCAATGGCTGTTTTGTACTCCTTCAACACCTGAACTAGTTTTTCCTCTTCTAATGCCGTGAGTGATGAAGAGATTATGACCGGCAAAGTCTCTTGGTCTCCCAAGAAAACGTACTTTAAATGTTTTGGTAATGGTTTAAGCTCGAGAGAGGGTACCTGAATCACTGAGGGTAACAACTTATTGGTAGAAACGGGAATTGGAATTGGGATTGGAGGCTTACCAATATGTTGTGGCAAGGACTCAAGGGCAGCCACCATTTCCACTTCTTCACAATTGGGCACGGCAAGGGAATCCTCATTCTTGCCTTGAGTGTGCATAGGTTCTGTCCCTTTGTCTTTGAGTTACATTCCCCTTATAATGGTAGTTTCAAGGGCATCACCATTTAGGCCATCAAGGTATCCCAGAGTCTACTACACTTCCACTACTCAAGGAGATACATTTTTTCCAAGCTTTTCCAACCCAAATGGAGAAAAAAACTTGTCTCGACAAGTCATAGAGTTAACGAGCGCCCTCGTATATCAGACGATCTTGGTGAACTAGCTCTTGTAGCGCACCGAGATGCAGCGTGCCCCAGACGAGGTGTCCTGAATAAGGACAAGGGCAGACGAAAAACCTCTCCAGCAGCGTCCTGGCAAGCAGCCACTCGACCAGACATGAACCGAGCGTTTGGGTAGTGTACACTCCTGACTGGGCCCTTGAGATAGCGTATACTCCCGTTTTAGTCCACGGAGGAGAGTGCACTCTCTACTAGGCCCACGGACGAACATACATTCACGGTTGGGGTTAAACTCCGATAGTCAACATGAGCAGCCTTCCAAGCGAAGTGTTCATTTGCGGCTAAACCCGCAAGGAACATCTTACACCTCACATCGAAGTAGGCAGCATGACGGATGGAGACAAGCAGTCACTCAATCCTCCTCAAGTTCAACCGATAGGTTGTGAAGAACTCGCTCGCCTGCTAGGAACACACCACATGCACTGTATCTGCGGCATAGATGAGCCAAACACATGGAAGAGCAGCCTAGACCAGCAAATCATGACTGGGGGCAGCCGAGAGCTTCGCTACCCCCAACAAAGTCAAATTTAGGAAGAAGTAAATAGACTCTTGACCAACATAAGTGATTTCCAATGCAATGAGGTCACCGATAAGACACTACAACGGGACATGACCAACATAAGCAGGTCACCTTTCACGGACAGGATCGAGCAGGCAGAGCCTCTACGCAAGTTTAGCATGCCACATTTCACATCCTTCAAATGAGATGGAAACCCAGAGAAACACTTAAAACACTACCGAAGTGCAATGATCCTCTATCAAAACAACGACGATCTCATATGCAAGATATTCACCACCACTCTATAAGGTGCAGTGTACGATTAGTTCTACACCCTGGCATCACAATCCATTTGGAGTTTCAAAGAATTTTCTTTGGTTTTCACCAAAGAATATTCATCATATCGCTCGATCAAGAAAAAGTCCTACCACTTGTTCAACGTCATGAAGAACCCAAATGAGTCGTTTTACGACTATGTGAAGTGGTTCAAAGTAGAGAAAGCAATGATAGTCGGATGCAACGACTCAATAGCTAGAGCAGTCTTCCAAAAAGAACTTCTAGTAGACCACTCGTTATTCGGAAAATTGATCATGAAAGAAGATTTAACTCTAGCAGACTCTTTTGCTCTGGCAGAGAAACATGCACTTTGGGACGAGGCTCGTCGATGCACATTTAAGGAATTGAAAAAGTACTCGATATCACCTTCTAACTATCCAAACCAGAAGTAACGGAAAACTTATTCATATGTTTGATGGTATCTGAAGCAGAAATAAGCTCTACCATCATATGAAAAGGGCTGGGGGCCCGACTACCTGTATTCCACGGTTCAAAAGCTCTCCTCGATGCTACTAGAAATTCAAAAGTTAACTTTGGCGATAGTTGTTACAACCCGGAATCTCAAGTTTTACCTTCAGACGCAAGCAATCATCCTCATAATGCACTATTCTTCCCAATCCAGATGCGCGACGATAAAGGCATAGACATTGGCAAATGTAAAGTTTTCTGAAAAACGCAACAACTCGGCCCAATAGGCGCCAAGGGCAGACAAACACTAGAAGGACACACTTGGAAGCAAGTTTTGTCTTCATTGCCCTAAAAGATTTTACATAAGAGCAACATGTACCAACAGTTGAACACCACTTCCTGTTACGTGTCACATGGCCCCAGCCAACCCTTGCTTCATAATTCAACTCCAGAGTGGCCCAATACTGGTGGTTGAGCATATTTTATTATGTGTAACATGACCCTAGCTCTATGGCTTCCTACCATGCCTTCACAACACCACAAGGCGACCCCAACGACGACTCCACAGATCCTTATTGCATCTTCATGCCAAGCTTAGGGGATGCAGCAGAGCGGCTCAACAACGCCCTGGAGGTAATCGAGCACGCCCTAGCCGTGCCTGCTCCACCTGAGGGTGATTTCTGGCATTTGCATGTCGATGACGCATTCAACTACAAAGGTTCGAGAGCAGACGTGGTCCTTGTCACCCCAGACGATTCGATGCCCGAGCAGGTGATCACTCTAGGCTTCAAAGTGTCTAACAACAAAGCAGAGTACAAAACACTACTAGCAAGCATCCGAATGGCAAAAGACTTGGCGGTGAAAAAGCTCGCAATTCATTATGATTCCCAGCTAATCACTAGCCAGACTTGAGACGTTTCAGACTTACACCCTCAGTTAAGTTCCATGGGTAGACAACACTCACACGGATGTACTAACCGGCCTAGGCTCCGCCTTCGACCACCAACTCAAATGCTCTATTCCGGTGGAGTATTTAGACAAGCTAAGCATAGAGGTGGAGTCAGCAGCTGAGGTGTCACAGGTTAATACAACTCCAAACTGGCAAGATTCCATTATGGATTACCTGGTCAATAGCAGACTCCTCATGGAAAGATTTGAGTCTAGAAATCTCCAAATAAAGGCAGCATGCTACTACATGTGGAACGACATTCTTGTCCGAAGATCCTACACTGGATCCTTAGTGCAGAGGGCTCTTGACGAAGGCTACTACTAGCCTACCATGCATCAGGACGCTAAGGAGTTAGTGTAAAAGTATGACCACTGCTAATGCTACAAACCGGTACCAACAATGCCTGCCAATGAGCTACATCCACAAATGAGTCCTTGGCGATTTATGCAGTGGGTAATCGACCTGGTAGAGCCAATGCCGCCTGCTGCTGGGGGCAGAAGCATGATGATTATGGCAATCGATTACTTCACCAAATGAGTTGAAGCAGAGCCCATGATAACCACGACTCAGACAGAATAGAGCACTTCATATGGAGGAATATCATTTGCCGATTTAGCATCCCTCAATCCATTGTCACCGACAACAGCCCGCAATTTGTGGGCAAAGATTTGGCAAAGTTATTTCAATAATATGACATCAAGCAGCACATGTTCATGCCGAGGTATCCTCAAGGTAATGGGTAGGCCGAAGCATCCAACAAGACGATCTTCGACTGCCTCAAGAAATCCTTCACCAACAAGAAGGGAAAATGTCCAGACAAACTCCTCAAATGTCTATAGGCATATCTTGCCACCAAAAGACGAGCAAATGGTGAAACTTTTTTCTCTTTGGCATTTGGCTCATAAGTAATCATTCATCCCAACGTCATCAAGCCAAGTGTCAGCACTCTACTGCCAAGCATTGAGCAAAATAGTAAGAAGATGACCATAAGCTTAGATCTGACAGATAAGTAGCACGAGCAGACCATCACCCGCATCACAGCCTACCAGCAGCAGCTCCTGTTTAGCTACAACAAAAGGGCCAAGATTCGGCAGTTCCAACCTAGAGATCTAGTCCTAAGAAATCACTGCCCGCGGAGAATGCTTGAAAAAAAGGGATCCCATATGGAAAGGTATGTACATGATTAACAGAGTAGGCGGCAAAAGTAGCTACACCTCTGCTACCATGAACGATAAAGAGATCGAAAAGCAGTGGAACGCCTACAATATGAGCAAGTACCACGCGTGACCTCCCACTACATCAAAGCCCGATGACTCAAGTAGCTCGACTGCACCACCTTACAAGCCAATGACTATCTAATTGTTATGCAGTTCCTACCTTATAGCTAAGTTCTTGTTCGTTTCACTCGTTTTTCAATGAGGAATTTAGAACTAATTTACAACTTGGCTCAGCTGCATGCTTACAACAACTGATCACTCATGCACTTCAAAAAAGACCACGCCCTTCGTAGGGACTCATCGCAGGAATTGCGCCCCCCAAGGGACCAACCATGATATCTAGTGCGATAGGGTAAACCAATTCCTCGACACCCACATGGGTCTGCTCTCCAGTGCGAGAGGATAAACTAATTGCTCTCCAATGAGAGAGGGTAAACCAATTCTCTGACACCCACATGGGTCTGCTCTCCAAGGCGGGAGGATAAACTTACACTCCGAATATCCAAACGTGGATAAGCCGGGTTGCCCTGGTATAACTAGGTGCACGATGGCTTACGCCAGGATCCCTAGAAGTAGCCATAATGGCCTTTTTCAAGGCTTAGCTACCTGAAGGATTTTGGTTCTCTTGGTCTAATACATGAGGAGCTAGGCCCCAGAGATGGAGGGGACACATTATGCAATACTCCGTACAGATGGTTGCCCTGGAATCCTAAATCTGCTACCGAGTGCAATAAGGTAGCCTACAGTTTTCGGAAGACTGCCTACGACTTGCCTTTCGAGCAGTAAAGCCGTGCTAGACTTATACAACCGCACATTCTTATGAAAGGTTAAACAAGCTAGTGTGCATATACGAAGCTTTATCCATTGCCGACATGCTACGTAGTCGATAAGCTTCACCTCTGCCAAGCGTGAAACAACCTACACCAAGTCCTAAAGTGTTGTGATACCTGCTACGCAACCTACGAAATTGGAGAAAGCCAAGGTTAAGAACATAAGTTTAACCTTAGACATTGCAGTAGTTGCATTATCTACACCATAGGGATAACTTTCAATATTATAAATTTGATAGTATACGCCCGATCAACAAGTGACTTGTTTTTACCCATATGAACCTACTCCTTGGGATCTCTATTCACATTGGTTGGGTTACCATCACTCTTGGTCGATGTTATAAGAATAAATCTCATCCCCCTCAATGTAATAATCATCACTAGCATTTAGCTTAGTGGATTTGTCAGAAGATATGCCAGATCCAATCCTGACCTCAAAATAATTATATCAAATATATATATATATATATATATATATATATATATATATATGCATAAGTCATTTGGCTTAGGCTCTCATAACTATGATATCACATACAATGAACCAGATAGTCTCTTCCACAAATAGTGGGATATCTCAAACCAAACATAGAGTCTCGTCTATATAAAATGGGATGTAACAAAGAGGTTGTTAAGCCTCAATAAATATCTTTTCCAAAGGCTATCAACTCATGATCCAATCCAAAATGAACTTGCATATCTATCTAAGATATATATCTCCAAAATATGATATTAGCACGTATAATATTTACCACAATTATCGTTATACTATAAACATAATTGATAGTATCTTAAGTATATTTAGTGCTCAAGATATTCCTCTGTAGTAATCCATGAGAGATTTTTCGAGTACTTCATTTCCACTAATTAAATGTTAGTCTTAGTATCTCCTCGCATCATACTCAATTGAAATTAAATCTTAGTATCTCCTCATGTCCATCAAGGAATAACTGCACATGGGTGGGCCAAGTTTTTCACAAAAAATGTCCACTAGGCTCCACCATTTTGGTCCCTGCCCTGTCCCTATATATGGGGACTTGGCTTTTTTTTTTTTTTGTGCTAATCAGTGGTCCAAATTTGATCTGGAATTTTTTATTATATAAACTTGAAATTTAGAGTAAGTACTATAGGGCTTTCTCATTGGAGATAATATTTTTTGAAGGACACAAAAATTCTTTTAAGTCTCTAAATAAGTTTTCAAATGTGGTGGTGGGAGTGGAGATGCTCATTGGAGAGCCTTATACCTCATTTATAAGCTTTAAGGACTAGGATGGGAAATATTCTTAAGTCCTTACGGTGGTGAGGAAGGCTTTAAGGACTAACATTAGAAATGCTCTTAGGTGAGCATATATTTAATAACTATACGTTGTTGGATTTAGTTGATATTTAATCTCAACTGTTTGTAAATACCCACCGTTTAAACTCTCTCTCACCCAAGACCTCATTGCACTCACACACAACTCTTTCTCAACCCTGTTCTCTGTTGATCTAAACAGTAAAAAACTAAAAAAATCAAAAAGCTATTAGGACTGTTGATTTCTCAATAAACAAAAAAAAAAATAGTAGGACCCATGCATGATGCAGCAAGGAATAGATGCACATGGGTGGGCCAAGTTTTTTCATTCAAAATGTCCACTAGGCTCCACCACTTTGGTCCATATATTGTCCTTACATGTGGGGACTTGTCTTATGTATTCGATGAGCCCCTATACTTTAGAGCATTTTCAATGGTGCCTTTAAAACAGTTCGACCATCGTATTTCCTTAAATTTAAAGACTTGGTGACTTCTTATTGGGTGGAGCTTTAGTTCCTATTGTATAAGGACTACCCGGAGACCTCAAATATTTCACCACGATTAAGGCCTGTATAGGGACAACCAATGGCGGAGCCTATTGAGATTTTGAGTGGGAAATGAGGAAACCCACATGAAAGCTTACATGTAGCTGTAAAGCTATTTCCTCCACACACACGATTACTCCATTAGTCATCATCATACAACTGCTGACGTAGCTGTAGCGTGGGTCCCGCGCACACATGCTTTTTTTTTTTTTTTCTATTACAAATCAACGGTCCAAAAATGATTTGAAATTTTTATTATATAAACTTCAAATTTAGGATACATACTATAAGGACTTTCTCATTGGAGATAATATTCTTTTAGGGACACAAAGATTCTTTTAAGTTTCTAAATAAGTCCTTAAATAGGGTGGTGGGAGTGGAGATGCTTTTGGGACTCAATTTTTGGTGTATTGGAGAGCCTTATTCCTTATTTATAAACTTTAAGGACAACCATTAGAGATGCCCTTAGGTGAGCATATATATATCTAAACTACATATTAATAGAACCCTTTTTGTCAACCAAAAGAGGTTGAAAATACTATTTAGTCTTCTATCACAACAAAAAAAGATAAGGGCAGTAACTTACACAAAACAAAATTTTGCTGTTTTTTTGTTTAAGCATCATCTATAGGTGAGAAAATAAAAAATAAACCTCTCTCACTCTCTCCTTAATCTCAATTTTAAAAACAAGAGGAAATTGTAGTAATGGTCGTTCAACTTTAACTCAATTGGATGAATGGTCACTCAACTAAAAATCCATGATCATTGGTCCCTTAACTTATCAAAACATGTTGTTATGGTCTTTTCGTCAACTTCGTTAAAACTTCCGTGAAAATGAGTTACATGCCACACACGTGGGGCTAAATCAAGGGGTAAATATAGAAAACCAAATGAAAAAAAAAAATGTAGCAATGGTCTCTCAACTTTAACCCAATTAGAAAAATGGTCCCTCAACCTTGGTTCCTCAATTTTAACTCAATTGTAGCAATGGTCCTTCCAACATGAGTCATTTTGACGGAATTCTGATGGAATTGACGAAAAGGATAATAACTGTATATTTTGATGAGTTAAGGGACCAATGGTCATGAATTTTTAGTTGATGGAGCATTGCTCTAATTAGATTAAATTTAAGGGACTATTGCTACTACAATTTTCTCTAAAAATAAAAATAAAAAAATTTTACAGACTTTGTGTATGGGCATATATTAGTATTTAATAACTATAAGCCGTTGACCTCTAAAAAAAATTGGACGCGGCCCGCCCCTAAAATATCGACACCCTGCCCCACTCTGTCACATTTGACCTCTAAAAAATTTGGACCTCCCCCGTACCCGACCCAAACCTTGTCTACTCACCCCGACCTACGATTCCTCTACTCGTTTGCCCACTCTTAGTTGGATTTGGTTGGGATTAAATCTCAACCGTTTCGTAAATACCCACCGTTTAAACTCTCTTTCACCCAGGACGTCACCGCACTCACACACACGACTCTCTCTCGACCCTGCTCTCTGTTTTTCTTCTTCGGCACCCCTCCCCATTACCAACTCATCTATCATCTCACACAGAGAGAGAGAGACCAAAGAGAGAGTAGTTGATTGAGTTCGTCCGAAGTATGATTCAAAACCGATCTCAGGATGCGTAACATCCCACTGTGACGCTACCACCAAGATTCGATTTTTCATCCTCCAGCTTTCACCATGAGTGCAGGTCCTCTCTCTCTCTAAAATTGATATGTTGGGGTATTCTTAGATTAGTGAAAGATAATGGAAAACCCAGGTGGAATATTTGATTTTGATTGCATAAGTTTTGGCTGGAATTGATGATTTTACAATATAAATATGTCAAAACTTGTATGAATGCAGAGAAAGGGTCTCTTTAATTATTTATTTGGAGATTGTTTGTGTTTTCTGAGTGCCCTTTTGGGAAATAAACACATTAGTGCCATATCTTGCTTGCTTATTTGAGTTCAAGGATGCTGGTGAAAGTAGCTCTTCCCAGGGAAAAGTTGTGGCAAATTTTAGAGGTTCAAACCGATGGCTTTTCAAGTTTTCGGTATTATAAAGTTGTGAAATTTGGGTATGATGGGTTTGTATTTATACTTGGTGATTGTATTTTAAGTAGGCTTTTCTCTCGGCATGAACTGGTATTCGGGACTTCTGACATAAAATTAGCTTCTTATTGCCTAAAACTGAAAAAAGACATTTCCCAACTCATGTTGTTACTTCTTTGGAATTTTGGAAATTCCATGTCGCCGTCGTCATCTTCCAAGAAGAAGAAAGTATGTAACGGCAAGATGAGGTTGAGGAGGAAAAGCCTCTTGCTGATATAACCAATATCTACACTATCTACAACTACAACAATTCCGTTCAATATCATTTTCGGATCAGCAGAACTGTTTCATTCCCTTGCTCTGTCGTATCTGCACAAATTCCAGGAAAAGAAAAGTAATTGGGGTTCGGGAGGAGGTTCAAGAGTCACCAGCCGCTCCAACTCCAAGTCTCTGAGGATGGGTTTGGCTGCCTATGACACTATGTGTAATCTAATGTACTAATGTGTTTGCTAGAATTAATTGTTGCTTCTATATTCTGGTAGGCCTTCGAATTTTGGGCTTGATTGATTTCTCATTAATCTCATCATAATAATTAGTTCCCTTTCTACTTGAGTATAACTATAAACTTATAGGATCCTCTAGAACTTGAGGTACAGTGAATTTAGTGGTGGATGAGTATAAACATTAAAGCTCAAAATATTGCCACTAGTTGTTTTGCAGTTGTGGTGCTTTGCGGAACCCATTATAATGAACCGTATACGCCATGTGAATAAGATTGTAGTATTGTACTTGATGCACTTGTGCAGACAGTTCTCCTGCTATGTTAGAATTGGCCTTTGGCCTGCATGATGTCAGTGTTATTTGTATTAAAGAGAGATGAAAATCTTGGTCAGGGACTCAGGCCTAATCACGAAATAGATATCACCATTCTTGCAGTAATATACATGTATCTCATTTTTGCTTAAAAGTGTGATCATTTCTTGTAGGTGGTGCCTTTGGTGGTAATAGGGGACTGAGCCCAGTTCCTCCGGAGAAAGGTGTCTTTCCCTTGGATCATATGCATTTGTGTGACCTGGTAATGTCGCTTATTTGATTGATGAACATTCTTTTTCACATTTGTTTTCTCTGTAGAAGCAAGTTTGTCAAAAGCTGGTTTTATGTTGGAGTGGGTTCAGTACGGTTGTTAAATGTGAAAGTTTTGATTATATTTCTTTGTCTTGTTTGAAGTTCTTAGCTTCTTGGCTTTGTTTTAGGAGAAAAAGGAATACCTCAGTTGTCTCAAAACTTCGGGCCACCAATCAGAAAAATGTAGACTCTTCTCAAAAAAGTACCTGGAATGCCGCATGGAAAAGTGAGTTTTTTTGGTTTTGTGTAAAACAAATTGTAATGCTTTGATCTGGAATTCGTTCTGCGACATTCTTCTGCATATTATTCAAAACCAAAACAACTACCAACTGCATGGCACTCAAAAGCTTGAAGTATAGGTTTTGAAGTTTCAGAGGTGTATGTTGGGCGAAAATAGCATAGAGTACTAACTTCCCTGCATAAAAGCTTTTCGTGTCTTTCCCTCACCTTCTGGTGGTAGGTTTGTATCAAAAAGCACTTCTGGCATTAGGTTTGTGTCAAATTACGTTATAGGTTTGTTCGTGAATGTAAAAATGAAATCATTTGTATTTTGAGGAACCATAATTTGAATTTGGCAGATTTAGCTATCCTATTTCGTGGATGAGACTTTTTGGCGTATATAAATATGATGAAGGTCTTGAACCAAAAACTGAGCAAAACAATTTAATGGTAATTCAAAATTGGCCGAAATATTAGAAAATTGTCAATTCATAGCTATTTGAGCCCTCATTCCTTGTATTGTCTCTTTCTTTTTCACATACAGATTTGTTATGAACTTTTGATTTCATAGACCCTTTATATGCATCTGGCAGGAACTTGATGGCAAAACAAGACATGTCGGAACTTGGATTCGTCAGGGAAAGTAACTCGGACGCTTCTGGAGAGAAGGTTTCCGAGCGGATTGCTAACTAGATCGGATGATAACTTAGAAGAGGACAGTAGTTGGGAGAGTTTTACTGAACATTGAATCTTGATCGTGGAAGAACTACTTGTAAAGGATCCAAAAACATTAGTGTTTTGGTTTTTTCAAAAGATGTTAATGGTTTATTTTCGTAGACTTGTAGAGAAGGCAATGAAGCTAATTTTTGATAAGGTTAATCAAATTTAAATTTGACATTTGAAATGGCAAAGGACCCAAATAAGACTCAAATAAGATATGATAGGGAGCCTTGCGGTCAGGTTCCAGAAAAATGTCAAAAGGCAAAAACTTCTGCCGGGAATGTCATTTCAAGTCAATCAGACAAGGTCTTATATTTTATAAAGAGTTTTATGTATTAATTTAGTGTGTAATTAATTTAAAATATCGTTAGCAGTAATTTTGGTGTTAATTGTTTTAACTTTTAACTATATAATTTGTTTTTGAGTATTGCTAGAGAGATTAAATTTGTAGACTAATTCTGTAAACGAAATGAAATGAAAGTTGATGATTGAATTATTGCTTAAGTTTAATTAACATACGTATGGATAATATATTATTTAATTTACAAATTTAATCCGCATTACCCTTTGTTCTTTGTTCTTTGTTCTTTGTTCTTTGTTCTTGAGAACAACAGTCTTGCAGAAACAAAGAGTCCAAAACCTGAAAGAAAACAGAACGGCTGGCGGGAGAAAAACTCTATAACAGAGAAAATATAAAATATTTCTTGGGAGTTTCTGCACACACTCTCTCTCCTCTGTCTCTCTCTCTCTGCCTCGACGGCCACGCTGGTGAAAGCCTCCTTTTTTTTATGACTTACATGGATCCATTTTGCTTCCCTTTTCTCTGTTTCGGATTTCCATGGCTCTCCATTTGTCTCCCATCAAACCTCACCTCTTTAACCACTCGTAAGCTCTCTCTCTCTCTCTCTCTCTCTCTCTCTCTCTCTCCTCACACAGATACTGTAAATTTTAGACCTTAATAATTTATTATTATTATTATTGCCTTTAAAATTCTGGTATCTGGGTCTAATTGGAAATTTGGTTATGTGGATTGTTCATGGCTCATAGGAATTTGCTTCTGTTGGTTGAATTGATATCCAGATTCTGTATTCAAACGGGGTTTTGAGGTTTTCTTTTTAAATTACTTCAAATTGCTTTTAATTAAATTAACATTTGGGTCCAACAAAAAAAGAGTTAATATGCAGTATTGGTCCAAATTCTGTGAAGTTGATAACTTTGATTCAATGTCAGTTCTGTAACTTATGTTTGTATATAGACAATACAAACAGAAACCAAAGAAGAAGACTAAATGTCATAAAATATCTAGCGGTAGAATTGCCATGTTCACTTACATGGAATAAGAATTGGAATCATTTTGATTCTTAACTTTCCTGCGTTTACTAAAACATGGGTATTGGAGTTGTTACAATTTCTAACTTTGCCTATATTTATTAAAATATATGGAATCGTCGGGTTTCTCTTAAAATCCGTAATCCAATAGCTGAAAATCAAGAATCACAACAATTTGGGAGGGGTTGATCCCATTTTCCATTCCTTCTATCCCTTGCTTGATAACTTACCCCATTCTAAGAAAACTTGTAGTTTATTGTGAAGACTCCTTCAATCATAAATTCTGATAGCAACTTCTCTTTTTGGGACAGAAGAAGATGTGTAAGATCAGAAAACCGACAAAAGACAATTGCCAATGTGCATAAGCCTTCAAGGTGCAGCACAAATGAACAAGGAATCTATGGCTTTTCGACTAAAAATCATGTGCTTGGTTTATTGGTTAGGTGTTACAATTCGTCGAGGTGGTCTTCATCTTGGACCTCATCATCTACAGCTTGTACAGCTTTTTCTCGTCAAACAACTTGTGAGAATGGTGCCTCAGTGGCTAGAACTCATAATCATGAAAACGAATTTAATCGGGTTAATTGCCTCGAATGGGTCTTACATGAATCAGCTAGGAGCTTCTCCATTGCAGTTGAGTCACTTGAATTGCCAGGAAGTGGTCCAGAGCTTGCAATGGCATGGTCTGGGAAGGATGTGCATCAATGGCATAAGCGGATTTCTTATCAGGTATAGCATATGTTTTGCTTTCCTCAAAGCATGTTACAAACATTTTATAATGCCTATAGAACAAATTGTTTTTGCTGTTGAATTGTGTTAGCATGATTAGCGTCAATATTTGAAAGGTAGTTTTGCTGCATTTTCTGCATCTCTTTTATTTGTTTGGATCACTGAATTGAGCAAGATGTTACTAGTTAGTACAAATGAATTTTATAATGGACTACCATGGCTGTGCAGGTTGCAGTTTACTCTTTGTTGAAAACAGCAATCGAAGTAGAAATCTTGCTTTCCAGTGAACGTCATTGCAGCGCTTTTCCAGTTAGAGATATGTAAGTTTTCTATGTTAAAGGCTTAATGTGGCAAATTGAATTTGGTTGTCTTAGTTATAGTGCCTTAACTGAAAAATGTTTGACTTAGTAATCATTTTCTAAAGAAAATGTGTCAGACTGAATGTTTAAACTTTGCTTAATACGTTCTTCTTAGCTGAGCATTATTATTCCTTTTCCATTTTGGATGCAAATATTGAATGTCTAAACTTTTCTTAATTCGGTATTTTATCTGTTTCAGCTTGACCCCAAAGATTGATTTGATAGGCGAATACATCGAGAGTCAACTGAACATGAGGCACTCAGAATTAGCAGAATGGTTTAGAGTGGTGGAACAGCCGCTTATTGCAGGATTTTTCACTCCCTTGTTGAGGAAGTGGTCTATGGAATATGCTGGAAGGTTTGCTCGAATAATTTGTGCTCTTAGCCTAATATATGAAAAGTCTTGTGTTATCATTTGCCACAACAATCAGTACATTTATGTTTTCAATATACGACGGATTCCTGTGCACTATTTTATGCAGATGCAGTGACAATAACCTGTCCATCTGAAATTAAGCATATAGCCCTAAACAAAGAAATCTTCAGTGGTGTTGCAGGGATGGTTGTGGCAATAAGCTGCTGTGCTGCAGTGGCTAAATTGGGTTACGGTCGTGTTAAGTGCCCTTATTTTGCATTTTCACTTGATGACGTAATTGTAGAGCTCATGGATCACTCACACAGTTTTGTGTCAGTGGAAAGACTACATAACTTAGCTACCGAGGCAGGATTTGAATTGGATTTCCTGTCCCATTTCGGTAGAAAGGTTCTGCTGAGCAACAAAAGTGAAGAGGTAGAATTTTGGATTGGGTTGGCTTATAAAAAACTATCAATGGCATTCAACAAAGAAAGTATGATCCTAGGCAAGCAGAATTTTCATCACAAGGTCAAATTTATATTTCATGATATTATCTTCAGACTCTGGTGTCTCAGATGCATTAATCATTTGCTAACTTGGCCCTTCTTTTATTTTTATTTTATTTTATTTATAAATATAGAACCTTCAGCTCATGTCTTGAGCGTTTAATTATTGCTCTTATTTATCAAGTTTTGACAGGTTCAAGGAGATACTTTGGCTACCTTAGGACTTTTTGCATATCTTGGGAGAAGGACTAGATTATTCTTGTCAAGGATGGGCATAAAGGATCTTGATGAGCTAGTTAAGGACTTCCTAAGGTAAACGGCTTCACGCTTAAATGTTTTAATTCAAAAGTGCCAAAAACATAAGAGGTTGAATTGTCTGCCTGCAGCTACTTGGAGTGTGGTAGCCTTTTCATTCACCCAGAGCTTTCTTCCATAGCAGTTTATCAACACTTCATGGAGGTCCGTTTCTAACCTTAGTAATTTTGATGCAGGTGAAAAATACAAATCATACTAATCTTTAAAGTTTACCTTTATAGGTGGTGACTGATGAAATTGGATGGCTTGATTTCTATGCTGCATGTCCTCCGAAAAGAAGTCAAGAGAGGCGAAAAGGCAAACTGCATGCCATCCAGGCAGAGAAAGAGATTGCTCTGTCTGCTGTTTTTACTGTATGCTATGATGTTTTCTCCGGGTTTGCTCACTTCAGTCGTTCAACTCAACAGTCCTTAGACACTCATTTGCTAGACTTCTTGCTCCACAGGTAAAACATTCCCATTTTTTTCATTGAGGTTTGCTTCTGTAAGTTTATATTATTTGTTAAAGTGGCCAATGAGGTTTTCAACATTGATTTCTCAGCCAGAGCTTGCTAACTGTTTGTTTGGAAGACTACTGGGCTGCTTATGATAAATCATGGTATTATTTCTCTGGTGGGTTTGTTACATTTTATTTTCGAGTACTAAATCAGCACTACCACGGAGGAAGGAGATAAATGTGCTTGTTTTTTGTTCTTATGTTTCTTTTCAAAGCAGTGAGTTGTTAAAGATTACAGAACCTGGTGCTCGTCGCGCATCATTTGTTGGATCCATAGTTGCATCCAAGTTATCTGTAACAATGGAGGCGCAACAAGAGCCAAGTACCTTGACAACGTCAGAAGATTGTCAAAATTATAATCCTCAGCGCAGGCTTAACCTGAGAAAGGTATTTACTTTCAAAAAAACAACTACTGCTGTAAAAAAATAATCAAATGAAATAAATTAATTAATTAAGAATAAAAGAGCTTCACATATAAAGATAGTTTGTTTACCAGTGGCTACATTATCAGTCTCAGAGAAATATATTAAGTTAATTAACTGAGCAAAAGCGTTGCATGGTCTCTACACTCTCTACTTGGTTTCTACCGCTGCATATTATCTAATTGTTTTGTTACATGGTTGTGATCATTTATTTTCTTCAATGGAAGGATTCCCCCTCTCCCGGGACGGAAACTATAAGCTCCATGGAGGAGGGAAGTGCCACGAGATCAAAATATCATCAGCGAAGTTTAGTTAGGAAGTATAGCAACAAGTTGGTATCTACAAGCTCCGTAAGTCTAATAATCCTTTGCTTCTTAGAGATGAGTTTATATCTATGTCTTGTTGAACTAAATTACATATTGTATTTGATGCTAATACTCAACATTTTTTTTTTTTTAATTTTTTGTAAGGATATATGGATGGGTACTCAGTTGCTTATCATAGACCTAACGACTTACGCAGAGCTACTCCTCAAACAATTGCGTGGCCACAAGGTTACAAGGCTGGAAAGAAAAAAGTTGAAAAGAACGCTAAATGACATCACTTCACTTATACCAATTACAATTCTCATGTTACTTCCTGTAAGCACTAATTTGACCTTTTTTCTTTCCTAAGATTTGCCAGGTGTTTTCATTTACTTGCACAACGTATCTAGTTACCTTCTAGCATTATATAGATTTACAAAAAGAAAAAGACATCGATTGAACAGCTGCGACTAAAACTATTGGTTGCATTCACCGCAGTTGCATTTCGTGCTAGCTCATGCTGTTCTCTATGATATGTTAAAATGCTTGTGACTGTACTCTATTATATTTGTACACGAGTCAGATTTTATCCCGAGCGGTTAATAAGCGAATTATACAGAAGTTAACTATTTCTCTCTCTTTTCTGTGACAAGGTATCAGCTGTAGGTCATGCTGCATTGCTAGCAGCAATCAACAAGTACATACCAGGCCTGGTAACGTAAATTTACCTTTGCCATTTTTGTATCTTTCTTTTGAAGAAAAATCAATTTTGTAATTCATAATCGTAATTTTTACTGCACGTAGATTCCATCTCCATATTCTTCGGAGCGGCTGGATGTGGTGAAACAACTAAAGAGAACCAAGAAGATGGAAGTAATTAGGACATGGAACAACCTTGAAGATCCATCTTCTAGAATAACGTAAGTTATTGCTTTGTGGTGCTGCTCGCTTTACCCGAGTTGGAATAAACTGGTTTATAATATGAAATTAGTGTTTGTGAATAGTCAAAAACGAATAAATATCACGAATTATTGTGACGTAGTTGTGCCTGTTGACCCATAATTGCATGCCTCGATATGGTTTGCAAACATAAATAACATTTGAAATGCAGTACATAGTTTCAAAACAGAACCTTTTACTACAATTTGCTTAGTAGCTTAGGCATGTGTTACAGAGCAAAGGCACCAAGGAGTTGAGTGAAAAGGGGAGGGAGGAGATGGTTCGTAGAGGGATAGGGAATTGGGTAGGGTTTGGGGTTGTAGTCGTAGGTATCTTTAGGGTTGATATTGGTAGGGTAGTGAAAGACGCGAGTTAGACAGGAAACGGAGAGAAAACTCATCCCTTAGGCCTTTCCTTTCTGATTTCAAGGAACGAGATGATGACAATTTAGGTTTAGGAGGATCAAAGTCAAATGTCGTGACAAGAACAAGCACTCCATGTGAGGCACATAAACACATCCCCAACCAGGCAGGAAAAAAAATCGTTCTTGGCTTAGGACAAGAATCTAGTGCACAAAAGGTAGACTTTCCAACCTCCTAGATGGACAAACTTGTATTCGAACAGGGCACGAAAGTGAGGAGGCGAGGTCAAAGCAAAGCACTTCATCTCAGGTGGAGGGAAAGATCTTGGTCCCCAGAAATGCGTAAGCAAAGGGATCACGACTAGTTAGGGGAGGTACAGGAAGAGGTGGCCGTTGTGTTCCATGAATTGGGTCGATTACTTCAAAAGACAAGGGCTCATAAGCGAACCTAGGGCTCTGGTTCCAGAGAGCATAGAATTTCCCGTTCAGCAGAGGATTTCTTGGGTTAGCCATTACGAGTTTTGCAGGAGCACTCTACCAAATACTTGAATTTGATGCTGTGGATGAGATACCTAGGGCTACTCATATGCTTGAACTCAAGGGTACATACGACACAAGATCATCTTCTTGTTGTCGTCATATTTTTCAGACGGAGAAGAAGACGAGGAGTCCATTGTTCTTCGTCTTCTTTCTTCTCTTCCCTAGGGCATGCCCAATTAGGGTTAGGGCATCCATAGCTCATTTCTTCTCCGTGCTAATATGTAAAAATGTATGCATGCCTACGCAATCCCCCAAGGAAGCCCTAGGTTGCCCTCAAACATCAATTTATTTGATTATTTTGCCTTGCCACACACGTTTTTCTCACACAACTAAAACGTGAGGTGGGATGTTAAATACCATTAACTTTTAAAAAAAATAACGAAAAGTTCAATAAAACTTTAGTTTTAATAAAAATTGATAAATAATGAATAGTACTAGGAAAAGGTAAAAATATGATTGTTCATTAAAAGTGAACCATACCGGGAGTGTTTCGTTAAAACTCCATTTTTTACCTTTGAAGATAATTTTTATAGGGAATATAGTTCTGTATTTTCTTTTTATCCCTTGCTTGGCGCGAAGGCTATTGGTTTGGGTTAGGATACGGTACTAAAGGTCCTCGAACTTCCAGGCGGTTTTTCTTTGGGCAACTGTTCGCTGTTGGATCTCGCCAATATAGAACTAAACCTCGCTGCGAACAGTCAAATCAGAACTAAACCTCGCTCTTCTTTCTTTCCTTGCGGGCAGGAAGCACACCAACAGCGTTGCGTGATTCTACGTGGGGACTTTTTGGGTAATCCACTCCCATGTTGCGAACAGTCAAATCATAACTAAACATTGCTCTTCTTTCTTTCCTTGCGGGCATGAAGCACACCAACAGCGTTGCGTGATTCAACTGTGTTGTTTGCACTTGATTGGGTGGACAGTTGATCGGAAGATAATTTCAATTTGTCCGGCCAACAGGCAGGCGAAGGTGCTTATCTTGTGCGACAACACTACAAAGCAAGTGGCTCTTCTAGGTGGGCGGGAGCAACACTCCAGAGAACACGGCACTTTCTTGTTACATGCTATGGTCTCAACGCCCTTACGAGATAGTGATGAGTTTCACGCACTCTAAGCCTGGCCCAATATTATTTGGTTTCTATGCATGATTAAGCGATATATGATTCAAACAACCTTTCGTAGGAATAATCTATAAATGAAGATTAAAAATTTGAACTATCCTAAATATGAAATTTGTACGATGCAAAAGGGAGGGAGTTATATATAATGAATGACCAACTGAACGCATAAGCTATGAACAAGAGATCCTATGTTGCAACGATAACTTTGAAAGTATGGTTAGCTATAAGGAATCGCAATTAGCTTAGCAAATTGCTTTGATCAAAGAGTTGTAAAAACTCGAATTGACAATAGTTCGTGGGAGTGTAAGATCGATAAAGATAATCTGTCGGACTGTTTTATTATTCGTTTCTATAATCAAATCAAATGCATGTACCACAATTTATTGTCTAAGAGAAAAAAAAATAAAACAAAAAACGAGAGAAAAAAAGGGGGGCAAAAAGGTACTCTACAAATTCATTACAAGAGGGCGGGCTGGGTAAATCTTCGCCTGCATTACATTACATAATTGTAAAACTAGCAAAGCTAACTACACAACATTCACTCTCTTCAATCTCCAACACCAAAAACGAGCACGAATATGTTCATTTACTCTTTTCATTCCGATTCTGAGTTGATTTGGTCATTATCCCTTGCAATTGTATTTTATCATGGAAACATCTCAGCAATATATGCAAATTTCACTCTTTTCACAACAAAATATTAGTTCTAAGAGATGAACCTGCTTTGTAATCACCATCGGAGTACACCAGTGGTCCTTAGTCTTGACGCACACGAAGAAAGGCTTAAGCTACCCTCTTTGGATCACGAGCTGCAGCAATATGGTCCTACATAACAATCAGTAAGATAAACGATTCAACTTAATACAACAAAAAAACAAGCCGAGGAAAATTTTCTTGCTTTGCTTTGTAGATATCTGATCTATACAGGTTCAGGTACCATTGGCTTCGAAAATGTAGGTAACAGCATCCATACGTTAAATACAGGTGAACAGTTGATATAACCACGCAAAATCCTAATGAAGGAAACATTAATAGGTTTTGAAAATCAAACTTACCGAGATAAAATCAAATGCTTTAGTATCCTCTTTCTTTGAACTGTTCACCACTGAACTAGGAGCTGGATTTGGTTGATTTGGATGGAAAATATCAGGAAGTGCTGACGCATATCCTCCATTTGTTCCAGCAATGTTACTTAAATTCATATTTTGCGAATTGAAGTTTCCGAAGTGTTGAAAGCTAGACATTGTTGCTAGGAATTGCGGCTGAGCAAGGAGACTTCCCATGGCACCATAATTTATTGGCTGAGAAGGAAAGGCTGGATTGAACATAATTCCAGGAGGTATATTGTAAGGCATAGCACCAGGAGGAAACACTGCATTTCCATTCAGTAATGCTGTTTGAGAATTAAGAATGCCACTCCAAGCATCGCCGGAGGCCTGATGGCTGGGATGACTAGCTGAATCCGATAGAAGTTCAGAAAGTTGTCCAGGAGGGGTTCTTTTCTGCTCCATCTTTGAGACATTTTTATCAATGGATAAGCCACCCATTAAGTTGTTTAAATCATTTTTATGATCCTGCTCCTGCGGAAGTTCGGATTCAGGCCCAAAAATATCAAACATTTCAGGTCCACTTTTCTTTTCTGCTATGGAGTTCTCGAGAGGATCTCGTTTATTATCAACGGTAAGCCCAGAGAAGAGATCATCTGCTTGTTCTTTACTGTCATTATTGTGGAACGATACATCTGCAAAAGGGTCATCGTCATTTTTCAGTTCAGTGGTGCGTACGACATTCCCTGGGCCATCTCCAAATAAATCATCAATTAGTTGGGGTGCTGGTGATGGTGCTGTTAAGTTTGTGATGACTTGATCACTTGGGTTCTCAATTGCAGCATTGGTCACGTGGTAATCATCTAGATCACCGGTGTCTATAAGGTCAGGCATCTGAACAAAAGTAGCAGTCTGAGCCTTCTTAGGCTGTTCTGAATTACTTGCCACATTGTCTGTCTGTTCTCCACCCAAGAGGCTCAAAACCTGCTCATTAAGAACAATGTCCATTCAACTGCATGACCTACTGTATCTTTTCAAAGAAAAATAAGGGCATGCACGCGCACACACACATCCAAACTGTAAAATTGAATTTAACCTCTCGAAAAAATTACATTTTCCTCACATCATCAAGCATGAATTCATCAAGAAATATACATTCAAATTATCTATAAGAATAAGAAGAATCAAATCTAGAAAAGTCACAAGGAGCAAGTACAGATTCTTTTCTACATACACAATGAAGTGACATTGCAGAAACAAGAAAATCATTATATTATTAAACAGCACATGTTAACACTTAACCATTATAAGTAACAGATGGGGAATCCTTTCATGACAAATTATGTAACAATGTACCAATTACTTTTTTTTGTCCTCTTTTGAAGCTCTTTTAATTCTTTGTTCAATATGAAATAGCCAAGGCAGCTCAACCTTTACAAATATATAACATTTTTTTATTTTTATCACCACAAGAAAATAAAAATCCTTTGATCCTACTATGTGAAAGACTCTGGCGCTCCCAAGTTACAATCAATCCTAGACTCGAGCAGCAAGGGCCGCCTGGATATGATGTAGAAGAGTTCAAGTGATACAACCAGATAATACATAAAACCAATTGTTCATCATCAATATGTGTATTTTGAGAAACAAGGAAATGGACGAATCTCACACATATTCATATTTATAAGGAAATAAAGGAATACCTTGTTAGCCTTTTCCCTCAAAGAAGACTGGGGAGAGTCGGAGCATCTCACTACAAGATCTTTGTTGTCAATAAAATATGATTCTATGATTGCAAAATGCTCATCATCCTTTCTCCTCAAAATTGATTCAAGAACACAAATAGCTTTCATGCGTACCTGACAGACAAAAATCGCATAAGAGAAAGTTAGACAGAGAAATAGATCTATAAATACAACAAAAATTCCACCTAACCCTTACTCCTTAATAAATACTGATTGAACAATTAATAAGCAATGTGGAAGAATTATCGCCAACACTTAGGTATAAAGAGCTTGCCTGCCACAATGGAGATTGTAGTTTTAAATCCAGGGCATGACTCAAAGCTACAGCATCCAACTTCTTCGCCTCAGTAAGGAAAATCAGAATGGCATCTCGAGTGGGTTGTAAACGTACACCACCCGACGTCACAATGGTCTCCAACAACCTCTCCTCACGGGTTTTACTCTCTCTGTAATTTGAACTGGAATCTCCATTGGTTATTTCAGTTTTGGTTACCCTAGAATCCTCATTCCATGGTCCACTAGCCACATTTTTTGATGACCCAAAACTACTTTGAGCCTCATTGCGATATTGAGCAGGTTCATATCTATCAGCCTGCTCGCTTTCTATGGTCAACGATCTATGAAGATTTGGACTTTTGTAATTTCCATCGTCTTTCTTTTTAAAAGAGGGACTATGGGTAAAATTAGTAAGCCCCTGTTTGATAGATGCACTTCCAAGACCAACAACCTCACTAATGAAAGACTTTTTTTCATCTGATGACATCTCGATGTTCGTATTCCCAAAACCTTGTATTCTTCTGTTAAGATCATCTGCAGGTGCTGCATTACTTTCCTCTTGAAAGATAGCAGAAATAGCCTCATGAGCAGTATCCCGCACAGCCTTATTAAGTGCGTCTCCTTTCAAAGGATCTGGGTGTCCCTTATAGTGAAATAGTTGGCGCACTGCCACTGAATTTCTTTGCATTTCCCTCCTGAACTCCACACCAGACTTTCCCACTGCATACTTTATTAATCTAAGAGCCTGCAGAACATTTGGGCATAATAGCATCAAAATCTGTAGTAATCATAATTCTAAGTAAATTATTGAAAAATATCCCAACATTCATCAAGTCTCACTTCTACATGCCCCTCTGTTATGGAAACCAAACCACTGCAATGTACATAGAATTTAATATGCCAAGCCTATCTCTCATAAAGAGGTCGCTGATGAGAAGAAGTCATTATTTAAAGCAAAGTTATAAACACACTATATCATTTCATTGAAATTCAAACCACAGTGATTACATAGAATTCAATTCTCCGAGTCTATCATGCCATTGATGAACGGAGGCCATTATGAAAATCAAAGTTATCATATAAAAAATCACCATCTTAATCTTCAATTCGCATTGATAACAAACTATTAGCAATAGCATGCACGAAGGAATATACATTCAGCTTAAACCGAACACCCCATACAATTATACTGTAGAATAAAATCAAAGCAACCAATTAATCAAGTTCATACAAGCGTTTAACAAATACAAAAACCATACTTTCCCAACAAAATTTTACTATATAACAAGATTTATTGTATACCTTCTGCTTAACAATTGGACTTTTATGGTCCAAACGCTTAAATACAAACTCAGACATCTCCTTGACAATACTGACATGCGAGGATCGCAGAAGCTGGCAAATCTCTTCCAATTTGTAAACGGGTGCAACCTTGTCTTCGTCGGAAGTCACCGCATCGATCATCCGGGACCTCCAGTACGACTCCACAGCTCTTCGACTCGAATCCATGATTCCCAATTATGCAAAAACCTAACTTTCCCAATCAAAAAACGAGGAATTTGATTCCCAAAGCACCCGATCGAAAAGATCCGATCCAATAGAATGCCAATCAAATCCCAGTAGGGTGCGTCCTTGGATCGACGTTACACTCGAAATTGGATCGGAGCCGCGGAGAAAACCGAAATTTCGGTTCAGATGCGCATGAATTAGATTTGATTGAATCGGTAGAGTATGGATTGTTTAGATTGGCGTTGAGAAATCGAAGAATTGGATTTGATTTGTCCAGAATTAGGGTTTTAGAGAGAGAGAGAGAGAGAGAGAGAGAGAGCTATTGGAAGGTGATAAGGAAAATGGAGGAGGAAGGAGAAGAAGAAAACAGTTACGTTGAGCGAATTTGATGCGCGCTATCGCTAGGCGCCTAAACTTGGCACGCACAAACACAAATGCTCTCGCTTGGCCTCATCGCTCATCGCTGCTTTTGCTGAAAAGTATTAGGTTGAATTATTATTATTTTTTCAATTATTATTATTATTATTTTTTTTTTTTTTGGCTTCATGGATTAAGCTCCAAATTTGGTTACATAAGCTCCATGTCACATTATCAAACTTACAAAAAGTTTAAAGAATTTTGACAAGAAAGACTATATTTACATGTAGTTGCAAAATGTGAGAGGACATTCATTGATATTCGAATTAAAGGACCGAATTGATGGAATAGGTTAGGTTCAAGGACTATTTGTGATAAAAATCATTTTTATTCATTGATGATTTATGGTTTTTACGGTAGTTTAGATGAGTGTGATGTTAACATACAAGAATCATAAAACGTGAGTTTAATTTGTGTTATACTATTGCTACATTGGTGAGTTTGATAGGGATAAGTATAATATATTAAATGTGGTACCCGTCTACTTTTGCTTTTTTTTTTCTATTTTATGATTAATTATCTATTTTCTTTTTCCATCATTCCCTATACGCTACACTATGGAGTATGGACCATTATAAAAGTTTAATTTTTATATTATTCACTCTCAATTTTCTGACTCATTGTGAAAGGCTTTACACCTTTTAAATGCTAAAAGTGCTGTATAACCATTGAAGAAAAGTAACATGATATCATCATGCATTAGAAACCTTGTCAAAAATAAAAAATAAAAAAATAAAAATAAAAATAAAAATAAAAAAACACTAAATATGTAATCCATTCCAATTTATAAAACATTACTCATTCCATTGCAACTTATTTATAAATGAATTAAAAATGTGAGACAAATAGTGGATTGGCATGCGTTCCAGATTCAAACATGATTACTTGTGCTTAAACGGAAATATGGAAAATAGTGGACCACGAGAGGTGGGAATTACCCATTTCTTTGCCATACTTTTGTCTTTCAACTGAGAAAGGGAATGAGTTTGGGTGGCTGGTACTCTCAATCTTAATGTGATTGGAGTTGTTTAGTACCTGTGTTTTCTTCCTAGAACATTGGGTTGTTTTCTATACTCTCGCAGCATGGCTGGAGATGAGGAAATGATGGATTGTCTCAGTTTCATTGTTGAAGATAGCTTGGATATGGAGGAGAGATTCAAGGATAATATCCATCTTGTTGGTCGCCTTATTGCAGACAATGAATCATCTAAACACGTGGTTAAAGAAATGTTGTGGAATGCCTGGAACAAAATGGGTGTGGTTAAGGTTCTTAGAGCTAAACCAAATGTTTTCGCCATCACGGTAGGAGAATAAGCGGTGATGAGGCGTTTGCAGGAGGGGAATCCTTGGTTCATAAAGGACTATGTGTTCTTAGTCAAGCTCTGGTCATCTTACCATTCACTTAACGATATCGCCACTAATAGAGCAATTTTCTGGGTTCAAGCCTATGGGTTTCCTTGTCAATATTGCACCATGAAGAATGCTAGGGCCATGGGTCAAAGGATTGGGGCGGTGCTAGAGGTTGAAGACCCTCTAGTGACTGGTTTTCGGGGTTTCATACTACTTCGTGTTGACTTTGATACCTGCAAACCTTTGGTCATCTATTTCCAAATCCCTTGTCAAAACTCTGGATCCAGGCTGATATGTTTGAAGTATGAAGGCCTCAAAATCTTTTGCTACCAGTGTAGGCACTTGGGCTATGCACGTGGTGACACTTTCTTGGCACCATAGTCAGAGGGTAGTCACTATAATGCTGACTTGTGTACTCCTATGTTATCCAGAGCCTCCTTCCTGCTTTTTCCATCAATTAAGAGGTCTAACCCGGTCTCCGGTGCAGATGAGTGTCATTGGAAGAGGAAATGGATCAGGGAATGAGGTTTTCACGACTTACCAGGATAAGACTGGAAGATTTCGGCAAACGAGTTCTTAGCATACAAATGGAAGGATGAGCTCTGTGCTGCTGTATTGTCATCATAACTGGAACGTTGGTACCATCGCCATCTGCTACTACCGATAAACTTTCTGATGTGGCAAAACCTGCTTCATCTGATCTGTCACCTAAGGTTATCTCAGCACTGGCAGATTGTCTGCCTTTGACCAATACAATGGACCGTGATGTGACTAACCGCCCTAGGTTTCCTGACTATGGCTATGTATGGCATCCCGATAGTTTTGGGACTCAATTTTCTAACGGCACTATCTCCATTGGTGTTATTGGGCTCTCTCTATCACAGGTATGGTGTGACCCATGTAGGGTTCCACGGTGGGCCCTTGAAAATGTTGATGGATTTTTTCGGGCCTCAAATGAGCTTCAGACAAGCCCAACAAAATTTACTATCTTGGATTGTTATCATCGTGGTACCCAAATCCATGAAATATGTGCTTCTCCTTAATTAACATATTGTGCCACCCACACTACCATTACGGCTAACACATATGCCCAATCTCCTACTGCCAAGTCACCTTTACCCTCCCCAAAAAAAAAAACAAAAAAAAAACGAAGACCTCCTTTAATCCCAACCTGGGTCATCTTCTCCATCTTCCCAAATACAACACTCGATCCACCCAACCTAAGGCTGCGACCAATAAAGGAAAAAAGGGAAAATCCCAAAGGGCTACTACCCGCTCTACCACTCCATGTGCTTTGGAGGATGGGCTTTACGAGGTGGAGGTTAGTCCATCTAAGGACTTGGAAGATGGTGAGAGACATGGTTGGCTAGTCATAAAGAGAAATGGGGCATATTTTCAGTTGACGAAAGTTGGTAGCTGCCAACTTCGCCAAGAACCATGAAAACCTTATTCTAGAACTATCGTGGGCTTGGGAACCCATGGAAAGTTCAAGCACTGCTAGAAATTGTTAAGCAGCAAGATCCCATGGTGGTATTCTTATTTAAAACTAAGTACCACCATTTAGTATAAGACCCATCAGGTAAATCCTGGATTTTCAAGAGGCTCTCTGTGATTGTTACCTCATGTCTTGGGTTTTGTTGGAATCCCGTTTACCTGGATCACCACTTCTCATAAGGGCATTAAAGAAATGCTTGATCGTGTGGTGGTTACTTCTAATTGGAATGCTCAGTTCCCGAATCATGTGGTCACTCACCTACAACCAAGGAAATCTGATCACTCTCAAATTTTATTATGTTGTGACTGGCATTGCTTCGCTCAATCGTAGTCGGATAAGGTCCTTTTGGTTTGTAGAAATTCGGACTAGGCATAAAGGGTGCACACATGTGATTGAGGAGGCGTGAAGTCAGCCAACCTTGGAGTTTCCTTTGTTTCAGCTAGTACATAAGATTAAGGCCACACGGGTAACACTGCTCAGATGGCAAGACTCTAAATTCTAGTCCAAAAAAGTGGAGATGTCACATATTTGAGCTAAGTTGGAGTTTATTTTGGCCCAACCCTTTACTGATGCCTCTATATGTAAGTGATCTTTATTGATGCAATGGTTGGACACCTTTTTTGGGGATGTGGAAACCTTTTGGCGCTCAAGATCGAAGGTACATTGAATGAAGGATGGAGACCGCAACACCAGATTTTTCCATCAATGAGCTAGCAACCATAAGTCCAATAACACAATTTTAGGTCTTATGGATAAAAATTGGTGTTCAAACTGAATTTGATCAAGGGGTACAAAATATTGTTCTCAATTATTTCCAAGAGATGTTTACATCTTCTCA
This sequence comes from Pyrus communis, assembly GCF_041283825.1. Taxonomy (NCBI): domain Eukaryota; kingdom Viridiplantae; phylum Streptophyta; class Magnoliopsida; order Rosales; family Rosaceae; genus Pyrus; species Pyrus communis. The sequence continues at coordinate 19,833,925 of NC_142581.1, forward strand.
GTTGACTGATGGGGAGAAAGTCCTTGACTCATTGGAATCTCGAGTTTCTGCTATATGGCAAACCAACTTGATAAGGATTTCAATGTCGACGAGATTAAAAACGCACTTTTCCAGATGTAACCATCTAAGGCTCCTGGACCAGACGGCATGACCCCTATATTTTTTTAGAAGTATTGGAATATCATTGGCAGCGATGTGGTCAGTGGTATTAAGTCTTTCCTCTCATCTTGAAAGTTCATGAAACAGTTAAATTTTACCCATATATACCTTATCCCTAAACAAAAGAAACCAATAGAGATGTCTCATCTTCGGCCAATTAGCCTCTGCAATGTCCTCACTAAAATTATTTCAAAAGTCTTTGACGTCCGTTATCTCTCCTCATTCAATTATGGCATTTGAGGTTGCTACTGCGCTATATAACATGAGGATGGGCAAAAATGGTTTTATTTCTTTAAAGCTTGAGATGAGCAAGGCATATGATCGAATTGAGTAGTCTTATCTTCGCCATGTACTTACGAAGTTGGGGTTCCCTTCTCGGTGGATCAACCTGGTCATAACATCGATTTATTTTTTTATCACTTACTCTTTTATCTTAATGGGAGCCCATAGGGGCATATTCATCATTCAAGAGGTCTTCGCCAAGGCGATCCGCTTTCACCATACATGTTCATGTTGTGTGCGGAAGGTCTTTCGATACTAATAGCTAGAAGGAAGGAGCTCGGTCTGTTGCAAGGCTTGACTATTTGTTCTAGAGCCTCGTCGATCTCACACTTACTGTTTGTTGACATTTTTCTTTTCATCCATGCAAAATTGTCGGATTGCACCCAAATTGCGGATATTTTTTATGTCTATGAAAAGGCCTCGGGTCAAACAATCAACCTCCATAAAAGTGAAGTCTGCTTTAGCAAAAATATTAAGAGGCCAGAGAGGGTGAGACTTGCTTATGTCTTGAAGGTTAATTGGGTCAACATACAAGAAAGGTATTTGGGCCTCCCTACCATTGTTGGACTCAACCACAGTCAATGTTTTAGCTTTATAAAGGAATGACTTTGAAAACATCTCCAGTGTTGGAAAGGTAAGCTTCTTAGTGTAGCCTGAAAAGAACTCATTGCGAAGGTTATGGCTTAATCAATCCCAATCTAATTCATGGTGCAATGGAGCTAAGAGGGGAAAAAAATACAGTGGTTGGCTTGGGACAGCTCTGCTCACCTAAGTTTGAAAGGGGATTGGGTTTCCGGAATATCTATGTTTTCAATCTTGTTATGCTAGCTAAACATGCTTGGAGGATCATAAAAAAACCTGGATTCATTGTTAACCCGTGTACTAAAGGCGAAATATTTTCCAACTACTTCCTTCCTCGATGCAATGGTGAGACCTAACTACTCATTTAGCTGGAGGAGCCTATGCGCTGCTTGAGAAGTTATTAAGCATGGGCCCAGCTGGATGATTGGAAACGATGCCTCAATTAACATTTGGAGAGATCCTTAGATCCCACTTCCCTCCACCTTTCGTATCTTATCCCCTAAACTTAATGGATGTACTTTGGAGAATGTCCATAATCTTGTTGACCATGCTTCCATGGGGTGAAGGGTGAATTTGATTGAATCGATTTTCTCAAACACTGAAACAGAGCTAATTCGATCCATTCCTCTAAGTGTCACAGGTAAGGAAGACGTTTTGATCTAGCATAATAAGCATATGGGTGTCTTCTTCGTCATATTCGCTTACCACGTCGTTTGGGCTTGGACTCCTCCCCACCGAAATAGTGTCTCGTCCTTTGTTGGAGTACCTTCCACCTTTAGGACATGATCAAAGATATGGAATGCAAAGGTTCCCCCCAAAGTGCTCATTTTCACTTTGCGGCTTTGTAGAGATCTCATTCTCACTAGGGTGAATTTGGTGAAGAAACGCATATTGATGGATGTATCATGTGTTTTCTGCAACTTAAATGCGAAATCTTCAGTTCATCTTTTCAATTTTGCTCATTGTGCTTGGACCTATTCCCCACTCAGTTCATTTACTAGGCAGCTTGATTCTCATTCTATGATGGACTAGTTTTCTGAGTTAGCTTCCAACTTTCCATCACATAGTTTTGATATTGCGATGATGGTTGTGTGGACAATTTGGAATTGTCAAAATGCTAGACTTTGGAATGATAAATGTGATCCACTTGACTTGGCTGTGACTCGGGTTATTTCGTGGTGGCAGGAATTCATTAGGGTAAACTCTGACCCTCATTTTCCCCACACTTCTGCTCTTAACAGCATCTAATGGTCACTATCTCCTAGCGATCGTCTGAAGATGAATTTTGATGGTGCTTAGGATGAGAATGAAAGACGTGGAGGGGGGAAGGGGGGGAGGGGGTGGGTGTTATGATTAGAAATGATAACGATACTTTTGTTGCTGGTTTTTGCAAGAACTTTAGTAATGTTTTCTCCCATCTCCAAGCGGAAGCTTTGGCTTTTAGAGATGGTGTGGTTTGGGCGGTGTCAAGGGGTTTCCAAAGCTTGATTATTAAAGGTGATTCTCTTCAGATTGTAGGGGCCATCTCGGATCCTTCTTGTAATTTGCCTACTATTGGCAACATTATAGAACATTCCAAATTCTGGCTTCTGTCAATCATTGAAGATTTATGTACCCATGTATGCTGCCAAGCTAACACCGTATGGCTCGTTACAGCTTGAACAATGTGGATCAACGTGAATGGCTTGTATACCCTCTATCATTCATCACTGACCTCATTTTTTAGGATCTTATGTAATTGGTTGTACTTCTTCGGGGTCGAAACGTCGTAATCCTCAATACTTTTGTTTTGTCTGGTTTTTTAGGCTTCCCCTTCAGCCCCTAATGAAATATATATCGATGCATTTCAAAAAAAAAAAAAAAAAACAAAAAATGGAAATATGAGATATTAAAAGAACTAAACATGAAGTATAAGATAGTAGTGTGTGAGGTATTGCAAGCAAGTAAATATAAAGGTAATGATGTTATTGATCTTAAAAATTACAAAGACTGCGTGATGCGTAGGCTGAATAACTATGAGTTAACTACGTCTTTCTTGTGAATGCAAGTGTGCCAACTCACAATCAAGCTCGGTCAGGCGAGTAAAATAGATGCAATAGTGGTGTCAAATGCTTAGTTGACTTTTGACCTTAAGCGACTAACATTGAGGAAGGGACGTGTCTCGGCCTTGGGTTCTAGAACCTGAAGACAAGTTTGCCTAATTCAATGCAAAGTTCAAGATCTCTTGTACCAAGTTCGGCCGCCTCAACTATATTCTTTAGTATATAGGTGTGCCAGATCGGTATCCATATGTAAGGGTACATGTGCTCAAAGGAGATGGGTGTTTTTATAGTGAATGTGGTTTGGTCATTTGAATGCCAAACTACAAAATGCACCTTAAAGTAACCAATCATAGAACACTTCTCTTCACTGGGAGCTAATGAAGTGCACTCTTTGGGCAAAAGAATTAAGAATTCTTCACTGGCGAGGCTTGGATATATAACCAACCAAAACTTACGTAGTGATGTTAATCCAAACTGAAGTGGCTCCTCTATCACTTGATTCTACAACTCGCGTAGAGCATTTTGAGTTGTTTGTTGAGTTGATGGGTTTCCCATGTTGCAGAACCTCTTCTATTTATAGGGATTGACATTGTGATAAACCAGTCTGCTGAGGTAGAGTCTTGATGGGCCAATGTCACTCAACATTTATCTAAATACTCATCTTTATCCATTTTAATCATTTCCTTAGTTGAAACTCACCTTAATCCAATCTAGGCTTCTTGATTTAAACCAAACATTTGAACCTAGTCCCTTTATGTGACCCCTACATTCATATATGATCAAGAATGAATCCTGATATTTAGAATAATTTGCATCTAAACACATCTCATTCTGATCCTTGGCAATTTTAGTTCACTAAGGACTTGACCGAGCCACGTTTGAACTTAATCCTTTCACAATCCCACTTTCATGAGGACTCGGTTGAATCAATCATTTCCTGGGCTGAAAACCCACTAGTCTGAGAGATCATTACTGGGCCAAAGAGTATGGCTTTCCAACTTGTGTTAGCCTATTCTCGACTCAACCTGTTATTTTAGGCTCAAACCGATGTATACCTCAATCGTTAGTGGTTACTCTATTTATAATTACTAGTATCATTCCCCATCTTTGGGATGTCTAAAATCATCGAAGAAATCAGAAAAGAATCAAAAGTAAATGACATGTCATGAATGCTTCTACAGGTTAAATGATTTTTCCCCATGCATTGAGTCAATTCCATTTTCTATCAAAATTTGTTAGGCTACTTATCCCTTGAAATTTCTATGAATCTTAAAAATTATTGAACTAAGATTCACATTTACATAACAATAATGCGCAATATTCAGAAGCTTGTGACAAATGATCCATTTCACCAACACTGTTGATGATTCCCTTCACAAGTACTGAAACAATATGGAAATTACAACAGACGACAACGTAATTTCGTATCAAGAAGCCACACTTGCAGTCTTTATCAACTCATCTTCCTCGTCAACAATCATCTCGTCTCTAAAAAGCAGTTCCAAATGTGGAAGTACCTTTGGGGCCACAGGCAAATTAGCAATGTTAATATTCATCATGTCAAATCTAATGCATGTCTTATGCATGTGTGTATCATCAAATACTGGGATTTTCGGATATCGCTGGCTGAAGTGGGTGAGGATGATACGATAAACTCCCGTAGAGTTTCCAACTTCTATGGCTTCCTGCGTTGTGGTATGGTTTCTTGCCACCGCCTCGTCCGCCATGCCATCCTCAAAAGTTGCCTGCAAGACTCAAAATAGTGAAATTGATCAACTACAATCTTCCTTTTTTTTCACAGTTCTATAGTTTCTTGCTAAATTGCACAATTTTATTATCTGACAAACAAAACAAAAACACACAATAAATATCGTAACTTGCCTCATGTATTAGAACTGTAGGACCGTGAGATGCTTCTATAAGTTCCGGGCAGGGCCTAGTATCACCTGAGAACACAACCTTCCAAACCGGAATCACTTTTTCCAACACTATTCAATCTCTCTAAAGCCTTCAAGACAATGTCAAATGCCTGCTGACAGTGGATGACAAGAAAACTAACCAAGGCTTCCAAACCAGCATCATTAAGCACTTTTTGCAAGCTCTTTACAGTTGGAACTGCATTGTTGTCAATAGGACTACCCGGCCTTTTCCAATAGCTCTGCATACGGGATCTTTTAGCAAATAAATTGGAATCAACTCTCTCTGCTAATTACCTATGTATATTTTTAATGCTCATGTCCTTGAAACGAGTTGGACTTATGGGAGAAAGAGTAATCCCTATTGGCTTCAGTAACACCCAAAAGCAAGTAAAGACGCTTCTATGGTGCGCTTACAATCAAGGAACTGGATATCTAAATATTCGCGTCTCTAGTATGCATCAAAAAAGAACTTAAGCTTTATCGGTCCAAGAACAAGTAATGGCTCGTGCGGCACTCCCTTCAACAAATCACGTTGTAGGGTAAGTATTCTTGCCAACCCGGTATGGTGATCAGCATGAATATGAGTAATCCAAATACAGCTAGAATCTCTCACAGCATTATTAGAAGTGACATTGCGATATTTAGATGTCTGAAATGATCCAGTCCCTCAAAGAACCCTCTCCAAGTCATCTCTCCTTACATTTTCCAAACAACTAGGAAGCGTATTCTCATTATACCATGGCTCTTCAACCAAAACTGCATTATCTCTTGGTTTGATCATGTGGACTGGTGCCACGACTGACTAACAATGGGCAGCATCTACAACCTCCGGAATCTCTGAAATTAACTCATCAATGAATTCTGAGGAAGACACCTGACTTGGAATAACGGACCTATCTAATCCAAGACGAGTATATGGACGCAAAGTGAACTGTTCAACACACATGAAAATCACTACTATTAACATTTGTACATCAATAAAGTGGTTGTAGAACTTGCAATAATACAGAAAAAGCAGTCATGCTAATGAGAACCCGATTGGCACATAGAAATTGCATCCTGAGTGCAAAATACAATGGTAAATTAACAAAAACATTCCAGAAATCATTGAATCCCGAGTGCCAAATACCAAACATAAAATTCCAGAAATCTTAATTAAAAACGATGACAATATCTGCTGGAATTGCATAGAATCAGATGAAGTTGCAAATCCTAAGAACGGAGAAGCGATGTCGAGCTTTGATCCCTATTAATCTACCTTTGAACTGGGAGCAGGTGAGCACTGTCGAGAAGAGACGGTGAGATCGTTGTGGAGAGGAAGGAATCTGAATTTCAAATCGGTCTTTTATACTTGATGTCAACAAGCTGGAATAGCTCAGCTGGTTAGAGCGTGTGGCTGTTAACCACAAGGTCGGAGGTTCGAACCCTCCTTCTAGCGTTTTTCTAACATTTTTAAATCCATCTATTAAAAAAAATCTTCAGATCGATGAGATAAGGTTATTAGCAAAGATCCACCACACACGATGCTGCAAACAAACCAAAACCCCATGCAAATCATCCATCCAGTTCATTTCAGTTCAAATATCTAAAAAATGGTTGCTCTCCAACTGAGCTCTTGTTGTTCATCTTTTTGCTCCCTCCCATTTAACTTGATCAACTCCAACATTACCAACTCCCATTCAACTCTCAGACCTTCCAAGCCCCTCATCAGTTTCTCCAGAGCAAAAATTAGAGCAGTTAGCGCATCCCAAGAGAGCCAATCTGAAGCCATTCAACCCGAGCAACCCCCTTCCGTGGATTTCGCATTTGTTAGTGTACGTTGCATACAAATGTTAATGGAAATTCTCTGTGCATGACGTCCCCGTACTCGTCCCCGTCACTTAAACTTTGTTTTTGGGGTATATTGGTTTAATTGTGTGTTGTATATTGATTCACTGTTTTCAGTCAGTTTTACTTCCTGACCAAACACCAGATGTGCATCTTCGTCAAGCCTGTGGAGGGCAGAAACTTAGGAATATAATGTTGGATTCAAATATCGATTTGTATGGACCATACGTAAGTATGCCTCCCACTTAGTTCTTAATATTCTTATAATTTTTTTTCAAAAGAAAAGAGGTTTATATATGTTATATGTAAATGTTCAGAGTAGAGTTCTGCTGAATTGTGCTGGAGGAGGAACCTGCGGGACATGCATGGTGGAGGTAATGATTTTACAATTTCTTTAATTTCTTATTATTATTTAATACAGAATTTTAATTTTAATTTTTCAATTTTGTTGTATTTTGCTGCTAGATTGTTCAAGGAAAAGAGCTGTTAACCCCTCGCACAGACAAAGAGAAGGAACACCTTAAAAAGGTATCATCTGCGTACGAAAACTGATTTTACTGAAGTGGATCAATTAAATCACTAATTAATTAAAGTTAGGACGATGTGATCTTGGGAGGTGGTGATTTAACAAAAAATTGTAACGAAGGCTGACATTCCCGTTAATTAATGGACTCTTGCAGAAACCAAAAAATTGGAGACTTGCTTGCCAAACCACAGTGGGGAAACCTGACTCCAGAGGGCTGGTATGTTTTGAAAAAGTTGCAAATATGAGTTAGGCCAAGACAATTTGTCCGTCCTCTTGGACTGAGTTCGGAATCGGATCCTCCTTTCTATATCTTAAAGTAGTTTAGATTGTCGCTCGTGTATAAAACATGTTTTAATAAATTACAAGACAAAATGTTTTAGTGATTGTTTTCTTATTGGATTAATTTCAGGTTGTTGTCCAACAGCTACCGGAATGGAAAGCCCATGAATGGAAATATGAAGAGGTCCTGGTAGACCCTGCCCAGTCTTCATAAGACATTTTTGCCTACCATTGTGAATTTGAAAAACAAAAAAATATATAATTAATCCAGTTTAAATTTATAGAGAATTAATTTAAATGGAAATGCATCATCAGTGTAATTGGCTATTACAGAATAAAATTATTCCTTTAGTATAGTTGCTGTCCACTAGTCCCCAATAAATAATGCTTTAATTTGCTACGGGAACATGTTCACTACTTAATTATATCTGTTCATTTGAAAAATATGTACACAATTTACAAAAGAAAGATAATGTTATTTGAGATATTTAATAACTTGGATCATGTATAAAATATATATATATATATATATATATATATTATGTATCTCAATTTATATTATGCATTGATTAGGTTGACATTACATCTTTCCATTGTCTTTGTCTTCTTGTAAATCATGTTCTTTAGTTGTACTCTAAGTCACCACTTGTGTAAGGATAATGCTAGGTAAACCATTTTTTTAGACAAAATTTGTATACCGTATCACCAATAAGAAATAAGCACATTAATGAACAATTCAATAATAATTCAAGCATCAACAATCGTGTCATATGGTTTACAAACTATAGTATAAATAGATGGTCTCCCCTAGCATTACCCCTTGCATAACATGTATATAAAACAGGAATTTGACTACAATACTTAAATCTATTTAATACAATCACCAGTTCAACAATTAGATGGTAATTGTATTAAATACATATTTACGTGAATAATATATGACCGTCAAATAGTGATTGTATGAAATACATATAAATATCGTAGCCATCCCTAATATCCAATTCTCTAACTTTTATATGGTATGAGAGCATAGTGATTGTATTAAATACATATTCACGTGAATAATATCTGACCGTTGAATAGTTATTGTATTAAATACATATAAATATCGTAGCCAACCCTGATATCCAATTCTCTAAATTTTATATGGTATGACAGCATTGTACAATTCAAGAGCCTATTGCAAAGAATGAACATGCATCTGTTAATATTCTCGAGCCATATTGAGAGAACGTTTGTTCCTCAGTCGAACAATACATTTCTATAAACTCAATATGCATATGTCCACAAAAGCTCATCAGTTGCATTGTTGGAAATCACCGACTTCATTCATTATTCACAAGGAAAAAGTGACCTACAAAAAGGGCTTTACAAACAGCACAAGAAAATGGAGGTTCCAAGCTGGGAAAGTGAGAATAAATAACTGAAAACTTGAAGACAAAAAGAAGTAAAGAACAAAAGAAAATTGCTCTTCCTCCTTTTATTACAAATGATACACTGGAACACATTTGCAACAAATTAAATCTCAACCAAGTTATCAGTACTCGCTGACTAAGGGTGCATGTTCTGAGTGTATAAATACGTTTCCATAGATAAGGCCAGCAAGTCCACCACCAATGAGGGGTCCAACCCAGTAGATCCAGTTGTCGTGGAAGTCGCCGCTAGCAACGGCAGGACCGAAAGACCGGGCCGGGTTCATTGACCCACCGGAGAATGGTCCGGCAGCCAAGATGTTAGCCCCGACAATGAAACCGATGGCGATGGGGGCAATGGTGCCCAACGAGCCCTTCTTGGGGTCAGCTGCTGTTGCATAGACAGTGTAAACCAAAGCAAAGGTGATGATGATCTCAAAGACTACTCCTTCAATGGCTCCAACTCCAGCAGCTAGACTGTGGATGGGGATTGTCTGAAATAAAAAATAAATTTCATAGTTAGTTGCAAGTTGCAAAAATTTGACAAAAATTTAAAAAATTCAATGTACCTTTAATATGTAACCTGTCAAAATATTTTGTAATTAGAGTTTAAACATCAACAGTAATGATGATGCTAGATTCATCAAATTTATTCACCAAATGATGTGTCAATATCTTATACCTGTTATAAATTATTGTGCGCTCAAATTTGAACCAAACAACATTAATTAGTTTGTTTAACTTTAGTGTTCCTATCAGTATTCATTACGTGAACTAAAAAGTTATCGACGAATCTCTATTTCGTAAGAGAAAATGCTAATAAATCGTAATAAATCCGTTTTTTCCATCTAGAGATGAATACGGCGAGAGTCAAACTCTGATTGCGGTACTAAGTAAGTCATCTAGCACAAATGTCAACACAACCAAATTAAGCCTTGGCGTCACATAATACTTGCAATCTTAAAATAAGAGTAGTGATATTCGTACACCTATTTTTACTTCTCATATACCCCGTCGGATCGAATAAATTGAAGAAGATCAATGGTAAAAAATTAATAATGATGTGTGAGAGGTAAAAATGAGTATATGAATATCACTATTCTAAAATAATCACACCAAAATATCATAATTGGCCCTTGTTTTGTGCATGAAGTCTTAGTTTAAGATACACAAAACTGTCATTGCATTGGGTACGTTGAAAAATATCTCACCAAGCCTCCAGTGACGAACTTGAGGATAAAGGATGCAACAATGGCGCCAACAAGCTGGGCAATCCAGTAGAAGATGCCAGTGAGGATGGTGAGTTGGCCACCAAGAGCCAATCCGAAAGTGACGGCTGGGTTTACATGGCCTCCAGAGATGTTGGCCCCAATTGAGACTGCAACAAAGAGAGCAAAGCCATGGGCAATGGCAACGGCCACTAGCCCAGCAGGATCAAGTGCAGCATCGGATGTCAACTTGTCTGTACACACAAAAATAAAATCCCAAGTTCTTAAAATAGAAAAATCAACAAATCAACTGCTAGGGTTTACGGAAATGATTTTCGCATACTTTTTTCTGTTTTTACAGGTTTTGTTTATTTCAGTCTTTTAATTTATTTTTTTTAGTTTATTCAATCCAAAAGCTAAAAATAAGTAGGGATGGTATGCAAGTGGAGAAAAGTTGTTTGCATAAATCACTTCCCTGATTTTATAGAACGGATCTATTTTTCAGCCATGCTTAACGAATCAACTCATGACCTATTTTGATCTTAACTCAACTCAGTCGTGAATTTATCGTATCATTTTGATAGTTTAAAGGAAATAATAAATGTTATTGTAAGCTAACTAGCTGATGATGCAGTTGATAAAAAGAATAAATAAGATAAAAAAAAGAGCTATTAGGGGAAACAAATTAGTACTGTAAGCTATGGCTGAACCAACTCCTGCAAAAACAAAGAGCAAAGTGGAGATGAACTCAGCAAGGTAGGCCTTCAAGGACCCCAAACTGAAAGAATCATCAAATCTCCCAAATGCTATTCCGGCCATCTTTTGGAAATTGGAACACTTACTACTATTGAAGAATACGGAGGAGAAGAAGATAAGGCTGTAGAAAGAAGGGTGGCCTAGGTCACATATATATAGCGACAACGAGTAAAACCTAAATATTTAAGGTTTATTAAATTATATGAGTTCATGAGCTGCACAGCAAATATTTATGTGTTTAGATACAATAAAAGGAAAACTAATGAAAATATTTTGAAAATTTTGAGTTTTAATTAAAATGACAAAAATGTGTTGTAAGTGAATGTTGAAGGTATATGGCTATTGCCACATCATTTGACACATCATCACAGATTACCACATCAGCTATTGGAGTTAGTGTGTTATCAGGTAGTTAGAGTAATAGCGTAGCTGATAAGGCATATCTGCAGGCTATATAAACATGTACTTTGTGTGTGTGAGAATTGTATTGAATCAGTTGAGAAATAACAAAAGCTTTCATTCTTCTTACTCTTTCTCTCGCTCTCATCTCTCTATTTCTTCAGGCTTTGCTATTGAATGTTTTGCATACATACATTCATCTCTACATATCTGGATGAATGTTATCAGTGAATAGTATCAGGAGTGATTTATTAGAGTAAAAATGTCATTTTTCGTTAAAGTAAACAATACCATAAATGTTTTGTTAAAACTCTCAAATGGAAAATGATGGGTGATTGTATTTTTAGATCATATTTTGTAAATTATATGATAGGTCGTTTGATGTTGGATACATTTTTTTATCAAAACAAAAAATTCAATGTTAACAATCAACTGATATGATCTATAATTCAAATAGATAATCTTTGTAACATCATCCAAAAAGAATATATATGAAAGAGTGGAGCCAAACCATGTCACTTTTGTGCAGTGTTAGCTGTCGCTAACATGCTTTAATAGATGTGTCTGGAAGCTCATCAATGATTCTACCATGTGACCAACAATTCTTTTGCTTAATGGAGAATAAAAAGTGATAAACACATATTTCGTTTGGCCCTTCTACATTTTAATCTAATTATTTTATTTTATTTATTAACTTATGTATTAAAAACTTTAAAAGTATTTTTTTAACTTATATTTTTTTCTTTTTTGAACGATTAAAATTAAGTCATGTTAATAATTTATATTTATTTTTTCAGAAATAGGAAAGTACAGTAAAATTGTGAAAGGAATAGAAGTAAAGGAGAAGAAAAATGAAAGGGATTCAATTAAAAAGGGTGTAAAACTCATATAAAAGAAATAGTTGGTGAGTTTGGTGGGTCAAGAAAATAATGATAAAAGAGGAAGTGATGGACGGCAGGACAAACTTTGGGCCACCAACAGCACCGACCATGCTCCAAAAATAGGCAATCAGGGTTTCTCACGTTTGAAAAATGAGAGGAGAGGAATATGCTACGGAGGTATTGGGATCATTTATAACTTGTATTCTAGGTTTTAATTATTGTGAATAATTGGCTTACTGATTGGAGGATAGAGAGGAATCTCAATGTGTCTGTCCTACCAACTACTATTCACTGCTTTAGTTTTGGAGATAAAAAGTTTTTTTCTTTTCAAAAAAATTATTTCATTGCATGTCTTTTTTTTTTTTTTTGGTCAAACGATAGATTTGTTAGATTAGATGTTAACTTAGTCAACAACGAAATTCGAATCTACATCCTCATGTAAGAACTCAATTCCTTTACACCATTGTGGTAAAAGGCTACCTATTTTTTTACTGCCTCCGTCAGTGCTAATCGATGAACATTCGAACTTAAATATCTTTTGATATATATATATATATTTGAGTTTTATACAAAAATGTTCTCTTGGTTACTTTTGGCGAACAACGAATTCTTGATCACTCACTGTTTGATTTGATATCAACGGTTGTATATGTTTTTAATGTTTTTAATCTCAATTTAGTATTATGATATTACAAGGGTAACTACGTTTGCACAACCGGAGTAATATACGATAATGCAATCGTAGACGTTGCTTTGGTTTTTCCATCATCATTGTCAAAAATCTAGTTTCTTTCAAATAAAAAAAGTAGCCATTGACTCTAAGTCATGAATAATATATATATATATATATATATATATATATATGAGATCGAAGAGTGCTAGTTGGTAGTCGATGAATATTTGAACTTAAGTCTGAGGATTTATACCAAAATTTTCGAGTAAATTACATTTTTATGCTCCAAAATTTTGAATCTATTACATACACGGATAACCTGATGGCATAGAATAACATCCGGGCGCGAAAAATATCTGCAATAGTTCTCTTTTGTACCAGGTTCCTGTACAGTGACGCATAAAGATGCTTATATGCGAAAACGAATCTCGTTTGTTCTTTTATCATAATTGCAGTGAACGGTCAAATAAGAAGATTCAAACAAAAAGCTAAAGATTTTGTGCCTTGTGATTAGACCTAACATTCGTGTCGTATTTTTCATGTTTGCATCGTTTTTGTGACATATTCAATATCTTAATAGGTCGTGTTGTGTAATACCGGTTAAAACAAACAGGTAATATGACCCGATCCAAAATTGACCCATTAATATTATAAGAAAATATAATCTAGCCCGTTATCTGGTAAAGAAAATATATTTTAAATGAATAGATAATAAAAATGAAAAACATAATTTGACCAAAAAAAATGAAAAACATAATACTAAATTATTATATGCATACCATGTTGTCACATAAATATTACTCTAAAACATAAGAAACAACATTTGTCTTTCAAGTATTACATACCTCAAAATAAATGTCTAATAAAAAAATCTTAGTACATTACTACAAAATATCAAATGTTCAAGGATATGCAAAACAAAGGGAGTTGTGTTTTAGGGTTAGGAACCTTGTTTTGACAACAAAAACCTTCAATTTTTACCAATCACTAAGGGAAATAGTATTGGAACTTTGACTTGATATTTTGTCTTCAAGAGTTATATTGACTATTGATTTATTGTTTTCAAGAGTTATATTGACTATTGATTTATTGTTTTCAAGAGTTATATTGAAGATGTTTTCATTAAAGCTTTCTGCATTAGCACTCTCTTATGCATAAACTAAAAATAAAAAATCAAACATTGTAAACCATTCAAATGTGTTTGGTATTTTAAAATTACTTGATATTTTTATTTTTAATGTGTTTTATAATTTATTTAATCTCAGTCTTTGCCTGCACTATTTCTATAAAAATAAATAAATAAATAAAACTTAAATTTATAGATTTACATAGAATAATAATACAATAATACATATTTAATATACAATATATACATATACACTATGGCTATTGTATTTTATAGCAAGTTTTTTTTTCTTCTTCTAGTAGTTTAAAAAATTAAAATCATCAAATCATCAAATTGATCAATTCCGATTCTTTCTTTTCTATTGATTCTTTTCCGATCGAGATGTATGGATCCATGGGTCTATGTGTCTATATAGATCCTGTTCATGGATTAACGAAAATGTGCAAAAGCTCTATTTGCCTCTGCCATTCAAGTGTAAAAGAGACTTGTTGGCTTTACACCCATAACTTACTTGCCTTATATTACTCTTGCCTGGAGAGTTTATTTTGGAAGAAAGGCTATACTTATATTTTTATATTCTACACTACCCAAAAAAATATTATCCCTTTTACGGGAAAGAGCTGAGAGAAGATTCGTTGAGATAATGGGAAAATGAAAAAGAGCAGAACATATTCGATGATAACGAGAGAGAGAACCAAGATTGGTTAACCGCAAAGCTTTCCACGAGGAGCCCCAAAAAGTCAAAAAAAATTTCAAAATTAGGGGTATACGAAACCATGTTTTACATGGCTGAGTGAAGGGTAACTCTGCTGATGGAAGCTGACGTAAGCCCAGGCACAACGATGCAATTATCAGGGGCGCGCTCTACCATTGGGCTAATAGCCTGCTGTACTACTTTGTTAGAGTGGAGAGGCGTGACTAGAACTCTTGAAATAAAGTCTGTGTTTCCTGGATCTGGAAAGAACTGTCTCTGCTCTTGATGCTTTTGTCTTAACATGTCGAACCCACATCTCACCCTCATGTAAACCTGTTAAGCACCTATTATTAACGGGTTCTTATCGTGTGACCCGATAGGGACCCGATTGGTTATCGTGTTGACCCAAAACCTGTTATTTTGTGTCGTCTACATGTTGTGTTAAAGGGTTATGTAAGAAATTGTCAGGTCTACTTATGATAACCTGTGGAATATATCAATGTTCCTGTGGTTTAATAATGGTGGGAGGGATCAGTGATACACGAAAAATAAGGAGATTGTATGAAAATAAAAAAAAAAGATTGAAAGCGAAAACATCTCAACATTTGTTTTTTATTTTTGGTTTTCATTTTGTGCATCATTTCGTACACTGTCATTCCTTACCCTTGTTCCTTTCTTCTTTGTACCAAATACTTGTACTTATTGCAGTCGTATTGGATTAGGAATGTGATTGTGTAAATACTAAAATATTTGGGATATCCTAGAAGATTCTCTAGGGTTAGATATTACCCTATTAGAGTTATAATTCTAGTAGGGCAAGGATTTAACCTTCCCTACTACTATAAATAAAGGCACAATGAGGTGATATAACACACACCTCACAAATACATATCTCTCTCTTC
This sequence comes from Pyrus communis, assembly GCF_041283825.1. Lineage (NCBI taxonomy): Eukaryota > Viridiplantae > Streptophyta > Magnoliopsida > Rosales > Rosaceae > Pyrus > Pyrus communis. The sequence goes on from NC_142581.1 coordinate 19,849,592, forward strand.
TCTCTCAATGTCACTAGCCCTCTTTCTTCTTGTCCTTAATACAGTTCAGTAAATTAGGCCTACAGCACATCATCAGCACGCTCTTGCCAGAGTTTAAGGAACTGAAGGTTCATGGAGAAAGCTCTTCTACAACATTAAAGGCTCAATTGTTTTTTGCGAATCAGGTTCTTTTAAAATAAATCAAGATTTTTGAAACGACCTTAAGCATGAAAACGTTCCCTATGATGCATAAACTCCCTATATTTACATTTTCCTTCCAATATATATTGCATATTTTTTTCATATATTTTGTCATTATATATATTTGTTCATGCAATACGCAATTATGCTATGTGAAATTTGTGAGTCAAAGCATCGAAGCCACGACTGCACGCTGTGCCGTCAAGCCGAGCTGGCTGGCCTGCAGCCATGCCACCACGAAGGATAACATCGTTTCAACGCCATGGACCACCTCGCAGCAGCTTCGTGGACTTGCTGCCCCTGCACAGACAACTAGGCATCAGCCTAAGCTATGTTCTTCACGGGTCTGAAGCCCCGAGCCCACCGACAGGACTACAAGCCTTGCTAGGCTGTCCCCTGCAACTTGGCCCAAAACGCCAGCAAGCCTGGGCTCTGTCCTTGCACCGACCCGTCTATAACAAACTTTTGCTTGCTGGACTTTGCCTGTATGTAACTCGGCTCGCCTACAGCACCACATGCAAGGCCTTGTCCTGTGCACCACCTACAACCAGCCCACAAAGCTGGGTTGCATCTTTTCGACCGCATATTTTGGCATCCCCTCTTCATAACCGTACTTCTATAATTTTTGGGATGTTATTGGTTAATGCCTATCAAGTTATAATTTTATTGTCGCTTGGCCCAAAGCCAAAAATTCAAGCTAATGGTTTCATTATTTTGCTCATACGATCAGACCTAGATGGTTATGATCTATTGAATTAATTAAAGTGACCAGCAATCCAGTAATCTGACATAACATCCAAAATTATTAGCCTCCAGTCCACTTTTTGACAATTAACAATTTAATAAATTATTTCTTTTCTTTGAACCGTTGACTATCTTTTATAGTTCCGATGCACTCACAATTGGGTTCTTGAAGCAATCCCTAAATTCACTACACTTAATTGTATATTATATTTTGTGTTCTTGCATGTACGCCTATATATGAGCCGGAATTTCATAACTAAATCAACATTGTAGTTTCGAATTTAGCACCTTTGAAACCCAAAGTTTTCATTCAAAACTTACCTCATAAAACTCATAGCTTTTATGCTTAAATTAAACCTATACATTATTGTAGAACCTAAATGTTCTACAATGTATGCCTATGGCTTTCCATATGACTAACCACGTTTTTGTTGTATCCTCTGTTTTAGGGACATGTTGAACTTGAACAAGCTCAATTTCATCGCTTTGGAAGCATCTAGAAGAAACTAACTAAAGTGGGTTCAAGACATGAAGCTTCATCTTACTACAAAGAGTCTTCGAGCCACCATTGAAGAACCTATGGATGACTCGGTCAATGAAGCTCAAAAATCTACTGTTATGATCTTCATCCAAAGACATATCCATGACGCACTACAGACCAAGTACCTCACTCAGAAGGACCCACGTACCCTATGGCCGATCATTTTGATCCCCAGAAAGACATTTACTTGCCTGAACCAAGATACGACTGGCAACATCTTTGCTTCCAAGACTTCAAGTCTATGAATGAATACAATTCTGAAGCTTGTAGAATCTGATCACTGCTTAAGTTCTGTAAAAAGGACTTAATCGAAGAGGATCTACTAGGGTGAGAACAAGCTCTCTATACGACCTTCAATGCCACCAATATTGTCATGTAGCAACAATATAGGGCACATAAGTTCACCAAATTTTGGGATTTGATCTCTGTTTTACTTATCGCTAAAAAACATAACCAACTTTTGATGAAGAATCATCAAGCTCGACCCATTGGCTCGAATCCGCCTGAAGTGTATGTAACTAATTATAGCAGCCACAACCAACAAAAACCTCATTGTGACCGTGGAAATGGGTGGCAGCCCCAGCTACAAACCTAAGGTCAACAGAGCAAATGCCTTGCCAAGGGAGGAAATTTAACCCAGAAACGCCAGCCCTTTACCCCCCTAAGGCCCCAAACTTCAAGAACAAAGGAAAAGCTACCGTTCAATTAGCTTTCACTGAATTGGACTTCTGCTACCGTTGTGGATTGAAGGATCATTGGTCACGCATATGCCGAGTATCATTCCTGTAGTGTGTCTAACTTTGCACATGTGGAACATCTCGACAATACTACCACTTCTATGGAGGTTTCATATTTTCAGGAGGCATCAGCTCCTATGGAAGAACATAGTTTTATTTTTCTAAGACATGTTACGATATTTTTCACCCCTAGTGGTCGAACCCCCCGCCCCTATTTTTTAGTTTTATGGTTTAATTTTTCAAACAATTTTTCTAAGTCTTTGGAAAAATTTGTTTGGTTTGGTTTGGTTTGTTTTGAATTATAGATAATTATTTTTATGGATATTATTTCTCGATTGATTAATTGAATGAATGGAACTATATTTTTATGCATGTGACCGATTCAATTAATTTATTTCTAGGTACGACTAGTGGGGAAGTTAGTTGTCGGGTTGATAGTGCTACCACGCACACCATCTTTCGTGAGCAACCCTATTTTTAACTTTGTACCTAAAAATGCACGTCTAACAACCCTCTCAGGCTCATCCAACCTAGAAGGATATGGAAAGGCCCGTATAATGTTATCTAATTGTACCAAATTAACCATTAAAGAGGCACTCTATTCTCCTTGTTCTAGAAGAACATTGCTAAGTTTTAGAGATATTCGAGATATAAATATCATGTTGAAACCACTAAAAATAATGGTTTTGAATTTCTTTGTATCACTTCTTATGAATATGGCCAGAAGCATATTCACAAAAAACTAGAACGTCTCTCGAGTGGGTTGTACATCACAACCATTCCATCCATGAAGACCCACTATGTGGCCGACCTTATACATGGGTCCCAGAGCACTCTCCTGCTTTGGCATGATCGAATGGGACATCTCGGATGAGATATGATACGCCGTATCCTCAAAGAATCACACATGCATCACCTAACATCTTATCCCGGCCATCCACTTTGCAAAGCATACTCCCTGGGGAAGTTGAATACTCAACCCTCAGCTACAAAGAATATTCACGACCCCCCTAAGTTTCTTCAGAGGATTCAAGGGGATATTTGTGGACCTATCCAACCAACATGCAGACTATTTGGATACTTCATGGTGCTGGTTGATGCATCAATACTTTGGTCACATGTCTGTTTGTTGTCCACACGCAATGTTGCATTTGCGAAACTCCTAGCTCAAGTCATTAAGCTTAGTGTTCACCACCTTTATTATCCAATCAAGTAAATTCGACTGGATAATGCTAGAAAGTTTACGTCACAGATTTTTTACGATTATTGCATAGTTGGGATTGAAGTTGAACATTTTGTACCCCATGTTCATACCCAAAATAGCCTGGTAGAAGCTTTCGTAAAACGCCTTCAAACGATAACTCAGACTTTGGTTATGCAAACTGAATTGCTGGTATCTGCCTAGGACCATATAATATTGCACACAGCTATGTTGGTCCACCTGAGGCCCATTGCTATCCAACCTTATTCACCGTTATAGTTGGTTACTGAATACAAGCATGTTGTCTCGCATCTACGTATGTTGATGCGCAGTTTATGTGTCAATAATGCCGCCACTATGTTCCAAAATGGGTCCTCAAAGAAGAATAGGAATTTATGTCTGCTATGATTCACCAACCGCACATTTTCAGGATTGTCACTTCGATGAGGCAATCTTCCTATCGCTAAGGGGAGATAAGATCACTAACGTTCATGTCGAATGCCACGATTTATTGTGGATTACTCCCATTTTATCTTATTTAGATCCCCGCACTCCTCAGTCTAAAATTGAAGTGTGTCATATTTTAGATCTTCAGAGCGTTGCTCAAAGCATGTCAGATGCTTTTACTAATCTAGTGAAGGTGACGAGATCACATATACCCGTTGTAGCTGCACTTATAAGCATCAACGTACTTAACGTACACTGTAACATCACCCCAAAAGGGCGAATCATCCCCGAATGAAGGGTGGCCAAACCTTCCACCCGGCTTGGTGCACAAATGGCTAGCCAATTATCTGCTCCTACCCTGAAGTGTGGCAGACCCTCTGGTTTAAAGGATTCAGAACCTCGAAAGAGGAAAACTGCACAAACTAGTGAGCTTAGTCTAAATTCGACCATCGCTTACGCATATTTTCCAACATGAGGTTATTCTAGATTACGGTGATGTTTTAGACGAGACAAACTGGCCTCTCAAGAATCGCAAGATTTCCATTACACAATATTGGATGAGGTTTGAAATCAGAATAAGATGATCATCGACGATGCATTTGCGTATACAGTAGCTACTGAGATTATGCTTAGCAATGTCACTGAACCACATTCCGTTGATGAATGTCGACAAAGAACTGATTGGTCAAAACTAGAAATAAGCAATCCAAGTCGACCTTGATTTGTTTGTGAAACGTAAGGTGTTTGTTTAACAATCCGTCTCTGATTTTACATTTTAATAGTATAAAATTACAAAAATGCCCTTAGCAACGAAAGCGTTGACTCTTGTGTCATGACATGTAGGAATTATTCTTTTAGCATATTCATGTCGTACTTGTTGATATAAACGCGTAGGCATGAACAAAATTGAATTCGGAGCTAGAACGAAACTTTTACGAATTTTTGAACATCAAGGGTATTTAGGTAATTTCACGTTCGAAGATATTTTTCCAAATAGGGCCTCCACTATTTGGCTCGTGTGCCCTTGTCCTCCATTTTCCCTTTTTTTGTGAATCTTCCCATCCCTTTCTTTTTAATCTCTCTTCTCTCCTTCACTCATACTTCTCATAACTTTCTCTTTCTCTCTCTCTCATCTCTTTGCACTCTTTTATCCTCTTCGAGCAACACACACACACACACATTTAGACATCAACAACGACCATCACCACCATTTCTGACCTCCCAGGATGTGATCTCAAATGGCGAGATCCCTCTTTCCTCTCCCTTTTCTCTGCACAGTGACACCATTACTGTGCAATTATTTCCCCGGTAAATTCTCACCGTTTCTGGCAAATGTAAGCCTTGAACTTAGTCCAAATCATCATAGATTATGTCTAGATTTACAATTAGAAATTTTTTGAGTGGCTTTGGTGATGTAGACACAAAGGAAACCCTAAGAGATATCACTATGCATTTCTGGAAAATCTAAATCGTGGCTGTTTCGCCACTTTCCAGTCATTTTTTAGGCCAGTTTCGATCTCTGTTGAGTCTCGAAAGGGTATATATCTCTTCCTTACATTTCTAACTTTACATAGGATCTTGAATCACTCGATTTGGTGTTGTATGGAGCTCAGAATAAGCTCTGGAAGTTGGAAGAAAAATTTACAAAACTGCAGAAATTGCAAGGAAGGCTAGTACGGTGTACTTGCAGGCGCGTCGAGCACATATGCCTTTACCGAAGGTACCGTTCTCTACCGCCATCTACGGCAGCGACCACAGCGCGGCTGACTATTTTTTTGGCCAACTTTCCGACAACTTAACTCGACGCGTGAAGACGCATGGGGTGGCACATGGCCTCTTGGGTCGCTGCCTCGTGGTGGCGTGTGGGGGAACCCAAGGTCCATCCTTAGGTTTTTCAACATGGTGAATCCAAATCCGTCGTCCGTTTTCTGAAATTATATCGTTTTAGTAGAATTTTAACAAATGGTCCCTAATTGTGTTTAGGTGCGTTGGTTGGAAGTGACCCGTCCTCCCTTATTCGAATGGTTCTTTGGTAGCGAAATATTTGTGAGTGGACTCTTTCCTAAATTGCATGATTTTTATTTAATACTAGGCTTGCATTCATGAAAAACATGATTTCATGATTTTACGTTTTACGCATTATTTATGATTTATCGAACTTACGTTTTATAAAAGGTTTACGAATTATTGCTTTTTATGCCCTATAAGGAATTATGCATTTACGAGTATGACTTAATGATTTCATATTATCGATTTATGATGATGATTGAGATAGAAAGTTTCAATGGATTCGGGATATGATGCTTTAAGCTTTTGAGCTCCAATGATTTGATACGATAGATATGATTTATTTTTTCAATGTTTATTTAGTCGGTAATCATACACCACATACACACAACATGAGTATGTATCTATCTATGGCCATAGGACACAGTTGATGAGTAGTGAGATATTTATGGCATACTCCCAGCTTCACTGGCGAAACTAGTGTCAGACAGCTTCACTAGCCACGACTAGTGTCAGTGTGTTATGTTTTTCTTTTCTGGCGTAACCCAGAGTCTTATAGCTTCACTTTGGGTGATAGGGCCTACCATGTTTCTTCACTGGTGTAACCCAGTGTCATACAGCTTCACCCTTGGGTGATTGATATGCCTTCAGGTGACTATGATACCCCTATTTAAGTACATTGTTTTATAACTCATGAATGTTTACGATTTTGGCCTTTGGGCGATTACAATACCACTTTTAGATATGATTATATTATTTATGATTTCATGGCATGTTCGAGTTTCAGAAAAATCTACTATGTAGTATTATACGAGTTTTCAAAACAGGGGGTTAGTATGTTCGAAAGAAAAATGGTTTTCTTATTATTATTATTATTATTATTATTCATTTGAGGGTGTCCACGACATATTTGGGCCTAAGCTACTTAATTATGTAGGCATGTAAACGTACAACAAGAGATCTTTAACATTTAGAATATTTTATGATATGATTAAGAATCTATGGGCAGATATGAATGAGATTTAGGAAGTTGTTCCAAATCACATTCAAGATAATCATATAGACAAGCGAATCACATTGGATAGTAAACATGAATAAACTATCAATCAAACGATGTGATCAAGAGTATTGAAATAGAGAAATACCGTATTGCATTGTAATCCCCAACTAAATAGGTTCTCTAACTTTTTTTTATTAACTTGGGTAGCCACGACATACTGTTAGGTGTCACTCATGATTTTTGGAAGCCCTGAAGATGTGTAATCACTAAAGGGATAATCGAAAGAAAGTTTTAATTTACAATAAATTAATAAGAGTTTTAATCGGCCACTGCCTCTTTAAAAGAAACCTAATGGATCACACACCGTGTAAGGTAATGACTGAAGGATATAATGAAGTTGAGTAAGGACAATTAAATAGTTTAATTGTATATGGTCAAAATTAATTAATTAGTCAACTGATCATTCGAAATGCTCGTACTGGGCTTTAAGTTAGTTTCGAGGTTCGGAGTGCAAATGAGTTTGGGTCCTCGAGGCCCATTGAGTTTAAGGTGTATGACAACTAAAGAAAATTGGGAATTAACTCAAAAAAATCACTAAGGCCGGCCATAGAGAGAGGAAATGAGATGGTGGACTTACTACAAGTTTACCACTCATTTGGAAAAAGGTATAAAGGCAACTTTGTAGTCTTAACCTTTTTGGGTTTCAAGAGGAAAAAGAGAGAAAATGTCTCTCTCTTTTTTCTTCAAAAAGGTCGGCCATCATGGGAGAAAATTGCTAGCATTTTTTTCTTCCAAGATCACTCATCTGTTTGCACAACCATCCTTGGTGTCGGAACTTAGAGGCTTTCAACTTTGAGGGCTTTTGGAGAACCCATTCTTCCTTTCAAATCCAAGAAGACAAAGGGCCAAGAAGCAAAGTTTCACCTATCCACATCCATGGAGTCAAGGAGTAAGGACACAAAGGAAAAAAATACCCTTTTATGGGCAGTGCAATGCCAAGAATTGTCTAGGAGAGAGGCAAAATATAAAAAGGTAAAAACTATGGCGAAACTAGGAATTAACCGATAATAAAAAACAGTCAGTAAGTGGGATGTGTGAACCCTAACAAACTTGAGTTATTTCTTCAAACAAATTCAAATTATTCAACAAACACAGTAGTAGTCTTGTGAAAACAAACCTATTTTTGCTCAACTTCTAGACATTATCCTCCTACAATTAACGGTTCATTGAGAAGAGTTCCAATAGCGCTTCCGGATCCACAATACCTACATTGTCCAAACCAGTGTTCTAAAAATCGGCCTAGGCGGCCGCCTAGGCGCTGGGCGGAGGTGTGCCGATGTGATTAGGTTCGAATTGTTAAGAAAAATCGGGGAGCTGTTAGGCGCCCACCTAGGCGCTCTTAGGCAGAGTGAAATGGTTCCTGGGAAGAAATTCCAAACAGAAACCTAAAATCGCAAACTTGAAATTAACATGCAGAGCATGGGTTAAGCTACCTGAGTTTCTAACGAGACTAATTTGAGCTTATGAGACTCCAAGTTCGACGGGTCCCTTGCCGAAGCACCATGCCAGAAGCTCAATTTTCAAAGGTTGTAGCTCAATTCCATTAAAGCAACCCTCACCGAGAACCCCTGCTTGGATTCTCCCACTTTCCATCACATAATTTAACATGCAAAGGTACCATAGGGATCCCCAGGTTGTGTAGGTCTTGTATTTGGTGGTTTGGGGTCTCGATTTAATTGGAATTTGTGGTGATGGTGCATGTAGCTCTCTTTGGCTATGGTGGTTTAGAAAGAAGGCAGAGAGTTCAAAATGAGAGAGAGAGAGAGAGGGAGAGAGCGAGCTGTAATCTTTAGAGGAATAAATGGTTATAAGAGAAGGCAGAAAGTTTGAAAAAAGAGAGAGAGAGAGAGAGCGAGCTGTAATCTTTAGAGGAATAGATGGTTATAAGAGAAGGCAGAGAGTTTGAAAAGAGAGAGAGAGAGAATAGAGAGAATCAGTTTTCAAAAACAAAAATGATGGTGATGTGTGAGTGATGATAAGAATTGGTGGTTGAGTGTGTAGGTTTAGAGAAAGAGGGAGAGAGTGACGTGAGGGTGGGGTGTGTGCGTGTGTCAGAGGGAAAGAGAAAATATGTGAGAGAGGTGAGAGAGAGATGGGACCAGTTGATATAAAATGGGGAAGGATGCATACTCTGACCGGTTTTGGTGCTCCAAAGTTGAAAGTGTCATCAACCAAGTTAAAATCATAAATAAAAGAACCATGCTCTGACCGGTCTTGGCTCCAAAGTTCAAAGTAGGACACCAATAAAATCATAAATAAAAGAGAGAGGATTTCGGGGATGATACCAATGGGCGTGGTTTCATTAAGGGATAACTGGCATGGCTTTCTAGTAGTTTTATTATTAACCACCCAACCCATTACTTCAGATTTTTACTTTTATTTTTTAAAAATTTGATATAATCATTCAAAATATCTTAAATTATATGGCATATATGCTTAATGTGTTTTTAAATTTTAGACTTGTTGGATACTATTTTTGTATTTTATCATTCTTTTATTATCTTATCCATGGATTTCATATAAGTATAATTTTTTATGTGTCAATATGCATTTATTTACAAGATATACAAGAAATTAACCTAAATCCACCTAGACTGCCGCCTAGCCTCCTAGGCACTAGGCGCTAGCTCGCCGCTTGACGAGCGCCTAGCGTTTTTTAGAACCTTGGTCCAAACTAATAAAATATGAGCAACAATATTGTAAAGAAAAAACATACAACACGTACAGAACTATAATTCGACACTATGGTGATTTCGTCGGTCGACCTCTTCAAGCACAGTTGAAAAACAGAAGGCCATCGGTGGGCTGCTCTGCTGTGGGCACATCAAGTTGTTTGGGTGTGGGTATAATAAAGGTGGGGGGACGAGTCAGCAGTCCGTGTTGTTAAGTTTCAGTTAAAATGAAAATGACACATTTCATTTATTTTTCTTTTCACCCCAAGTCAAAATGACAACGTTTGGCTTGGGTTTCTTAATAAATAAAAAATAAAAAATAAAAAAAGTGAAAGTGTTGTGTCGTGCAACCCCGCATCAATGTCACATCAAAGCAGGAGTAATCAAGCAAAGGGGCAGAATCTCGTTCTGCTCATGGATGATTATTATTTGCTAAGCAAAAAGGTACTTCAAAATCAAAAGTACAAAGTTTCTCAACTTTCTTTATGATTTGAGTTGATTCATGGTTCACCAACAATACTAGACTTTGAATTTCATGGTTTAAGTTTTGATTTAGAGAACATACAGTCATGCTTCCAGCATGTAATTGTTAAATGCATGTATTATGTTGCTCAATGAACTTAGTTTATCAAATATTTTCCTTCAAACCTTTCTTCTTGAGTTATCCGTGTCGTACCTTCAAGTTGATCATTCACTTCTTCTTTCAATATCCTTGAAAACAGTATCTTATCCATAATATACCTTGAAAATAGTATCTTATTCATTCTAAGCCAATCATAAATTATGATATTAGATAACTAAAACGCATAAATTACAATATTGTCATCATATCTATATTTTATGTAAGTTTCTCTCCAATGAAACAAGACTCTAGTCCATTAGGGTGCGTTTGTTTGCCCTTATTAAGCTGCACTGGACTGGACTAGCTTAGCTAGAATTACTAGTCCATGTTTGGTGCAAATAAGAACTAACTTTAATGAGACTAAGTCAGACTTGTGTCTGACTAAGTGCTTCACTAGGTGGTCTTACCGATACCTTCGACAAGTATGGATTGATAATTCTGTCTCCAACACCTTGGTCTTCATGCTTGCATCATCTGCATCTGTAACTCCTCATCCATGCTCAGATCTGAAACCCAGACCTACCTACTGCCTAAATCTCAAAATTCAACCCCAAAAATTTGAAATAAAAAATCAAAACACCTTCTCTCGGAGTCTCTCAATTTTCCCTCATCGCATACTCGTATATAAATTTACGTTTCCCGATCATTTATGAGAGAAAAACAAAAAAATAACAACAATCCCAATAGAAAAATTCTCATTTTTCCGAGAAATCAGAGGAGGTGTGTCGGAATAGGAGAAGGAGGAGATAGTAGTGGTGGTGAATTCCATGGTGATGGGTTCCGAGAGGACAAAGATGTTGTACAATTTTAACTTGTCGTTCGATTTGAAGTGGGGGAACCAGAAGCACTTATGGGGAGAGAGTGTGAGTGACTGAAAGGGAAAAGAAGAGAAAAGAAACCATAAGCATCTGCGGAATTTCAACTTGCTGCGAGAGAGAGTGAGTGAATGGAAAGGAAAATAAGAGAAAAAGAAAAGAAAATAAGGTAAAGGAACCATAAGCTTCAGCACAATTTCAACTTGTCGTGGTAGAGAGGATGGAAAGGAAAAGAAGAGAAAAGAAAAGGAAAGATGAAGATAGGGGAGAGAGAATGAATTCAAAAATGACAAAAAAATCATTTGGATCTAGAAATATAATTTAGTCCAAGATCTAGTCCGATATTGTATCAAATGCTCAACTGTTACTAAGCTAATTCAGTTTAGGCTTTGAATTTAGTTCAATATGAGATAATCCAATGCAATAAACTTGTCCTTATAGTCTCTATTAATAGTCATTGTCCAATCTGTTAGGCCATTAACAACCGAAGGCTGGTCAGAAGGCTCATTGTGACAACCCGTCCTTAATTTTAAGTTTTATAAATTTTAAAATAATGGTTTTACGAAAAATGCCCCTAGAGGCAAAGATTTTGACTTTCGTTGACCATCGATTAAAGAGACATAGGACTCATTCTTATAACGTATCCTCGTAGTACTCGTCACTACGAGCGTATAGGCGAAAGCCGTTTGCGAGTCTGGATTATAACAGTATAGTTACGGACGTTTGAAATTGGTTATTTAAAGTTTAGTTATAAATAAATTGAACTCCCACCTTGTGGGAAAGAAACCAATCAAATTTTAAGCAAGAATAAGGGGACCAATCAGCTATTTTGTTTAAGTGACCAATTAGATTTGTTAAAAGGAGGACCAATTAGAAATGAGAAGGAGGGATCAGCCAATCAGGAAGGAGAGAGCAGAACCTCATCCCCTTCTCTTTCAACCTGTGCACACCACAAACCCAGTTTCGACCCGGCCAAATTTCGGCCACTCTCCACCATTTTTTAGGATATTTGCATCCATCCTCCACCTGCAATTTCTTCCTCAACTTCTCATCTTCCATCTCCACCAAAAATCAAGGGTTTTTAAGGCCTAAACCGTGAAGAACTCCACTGGAGCACCGGAGGTGCTCGATGGCGATTCTGCTGTTCCGACAAGTTCCACCACCCTTAACCAACTTCACTTGGACCTAGGAACAAAACCCAACCAGTGTGGTAGGGGCATTGGAACATCAAGGAAGGAGAATCAAAGAACACCTACCTTAGGGTTTCCGACGGGTTTAAGCTAAATTAGAGCTTTTCCCGGCCAAATTGGGTTTGGCCACATGTATAAAACTTACTCTAGTCATTGAGATCTTCATTTTTGTGAAATTTGAGAATTTTTAGAAATAGTTTATTTTTCCGGTGAGTCGAGGCGGCCGACCGCCGTGTGCGACGGCGTGTGGGTTGAGACCCCACCTGCCCATCCTAGGCTAGTTTGGATGCCCTAATTCCATAAGTGAAGTCTGATTAATGAAATTCCATTGTTTAGGTACAATTTCGCTAAAGTCCGCCACCTGGTCATTATTTGAATCGACGATCCGACCGTTGGATCATTACCAAACTTTAGTAGGTTATTATTCATAATATTTGAGGACCTTGGAACTTACAGATTGGGAATCTGAAGTATGGATCTTCTCAAATTGGATTTGTAAGTTCCTCAAATAAAACGTTAACCGCCACTTGAATTTGCAATTGGCTGAGATCTAACCGTTGGATCATAATGAAACTTTAGTATGATGTTCTAAAAACATAATGTGGATCTTTAGAAGTTACAGATCGGAAATCCAAGGTGCGGATCTTCTGGATTGAGTTACGTAGGGTTATGGACCCTACTACCAACCTTTGACCGACGGTTGAATTTTGGTCAATGGGTTTCAAATCATTCTAGAACGTCTTTGGGTGATGTGTTTTATGTAAGTCAAGTGTTCTATCAATAAAAATTCTGAGACGTGATTTGATATTTATTCTAGGCGACGATCGTTCATGACGCCTTGATATTTGTGCTATGTAGCACGGACTTCAGGTGAATGGGTCTTTTTCCTTTATATATATATATATATACACACACACCTTATGGTTTTCTAGAAATGTTTTAAATTGATTATGCATAGCATGCCATGATTTAAATGTGTTATATTTAAATATTGCATTGTGATGAGATTTATGGTTATGCCAAATGATCATACGAAGGCACAGATAAGTTCATGTGAGTTATTATGTGATTGAAATGGTTGAATTGTATGAGCCTGCGTATATTCATTTAGAGCTCATCATTGCTGCACCTCGTTGTTAGTGCTCCCGCCCTCGGCCAAGGCACAACCTTCACATGATTATTCACCTCCCGTACCGCACACTCGCCTTGGATCCAAGTCTGGTGCTAGCCTGTTGTACAAACCACAATAGGTGGTTCTGACTAGTAGGTGACCCGTGCATAGCGCTAACTTTCACGTGATTGTAGCACTAAAGCGTACATAATTACACCCAGCATGTCGTACGAGTCACACTAGCTCTGACTTATATGCTAGCATAGACTAATGAGCAATAAGTCCAGTCGTACAGGTCACATTAAGGTGACTCCGACTGGCATGTTAGTTTAGACTGATCTCACACCTGGCTTACATTTATTATTGCTAAGATATTGTGGCATGGTATGCTTCTGTTTTCACTGCACTTGTGCATTCATTTTCGTACTTACGTTGTATTATTATTTTTCCGGAAACTATACAGGTCTTACGGTAAAGGGTTATAACGTTTTCAAAAGGTTTTTATTAAAACTTTATTTTCAGGTCCACTCACCCTTGTTTTTCGCCCCTCTAGGTTTTAGCTGCTGAACGGTTGTATCGACGAGGATTCTTTGTGAATCTCATTATTGGTGTCTACTTCTGAGGGTATAATCCTTATCCACTCTACTGTACTTTACTTGTGCTCTGATGTCACGTGTGAAATGGGTTTATTCCCGCTCACCAGCGCAGTCTTATATTTAGGCACTTTTAGGTTTAAATTTATTCACATATTCCACATCACTACACTTTATGGCTTCGTCACCTTCCAGGTGTCGGTCAGCACAGCTCGATTTGAAGTCCTAGTGGAGATATCGGGTCAGGGTGTGTCAATTTTGTATCAGAGCATAAGTAGGGCAGTATTGCATTCATCACACGCATGATGTAAGCATTCTAGGTTCTTGAGCCTAATTTTCAAATCTTGCCACCTCATCGAATCACGAAAAATATGTTGGCTTTTCCTAAATTTCGGGAAGTTTTGTTGACTTGTTGACATTTTAGAAGATCACTTTGGTGAACGCCTTAGACTTAAATCGAAGAAATTACATACCAAGGAAAAGTGTAAGTTTGAGGCAAGTTGATGGCCCTAAAGCAGGGCTAATGTATTGATAACTGTGTATCACCGGAGACTTTACCAACCATTTCCATCTCTATTCTCCAGCCATTAGTACTAAACCTTTTGAGATTAGAAATCAAAAATAATTTTGACTCCTTGGCAATATCCGTTAGAATACCACATATTAGAATTCCTACGAAGTCTACTCTCGTTAAGACTCTAGAAATGTCTTGTTTGGCGATGTGGTGCTAAAGTGGTAGTACTCAACAAAAGAACATCTTGGGACAATCACTTTTGGTCCTCGATAGCACTAATCTTTTCAAACGTACTAGTGATCATTCCGATTCTTCTAGAGGAAGATTAACTTTCATTTAAGTCTATTCTAAGGTAGGTTGTTAGCAAATTATGTTTCTCAGCCTTAGGACATTCCAATCAATACTAGTTTCCCGAATTCTTTAGGGATGTACTCATCATTTCGACGAGCATAGGCACAGGTGTACGAGTTGTTATACCTACGGTCAGTAGAAATCCCTGAAGTAGTAAGTATTTGTCTCTAGAAACAACTGATTCACCTCATCGGATCCGCTCCTTATCAATCGTCTGAAACTATCCACTTGAGTAGGCTTTAAACTGTGATCAGTCCATTGTAGCACTTTTCAACTATAGTGTTTTTCCTCACTCACAATCGAGGAAAGTTAGTTTAGTTGTGACGTTAGTTATGAATAAAATTTCTAACAACCAAATTGTTGTCTCAATCTACCTTTGTGTTACTCCTTTCGATGACATTGATCATTTGGATATCCATGATAACGTGTTCTCTAGATGTTTCAACTGTGCTGAGGCAGCATAACCGAGAATTGCTTGTACTTTCCAACGGTTAAAACCGTTCGAAATGAACCATCCTATTCATGACTTAGAGTCAATTGTTATTCTCTTCATTTGAAATATCGAATGACACTTCTCGGTGAGAAATGTGTCTAGAACCTTTACCAACCTTAGATTTCTCAAATACATCTTCATTTTGAGATAAGGTAAAATTTATGATAGCGGCGATGAAAGAACCAAATCAACGTCTACAATTGCACTATCGTGTATTACCCCGGTGGTGCAAACATAGTTACTGAACACCTTTAGCTTGTCCTATCCCACCTCAATTGAAATTCACAAGTATTGTTTTGATGTTACCTATGAGATATCAATAAATTGTTTGGATGGTTATAATCACTTCCTGTATCTGTATAAGGATGGGACATATCACCATAAGCTTCCAATACAAGGTATATTGTACATATGGAGTTATGATGATGTTTTAGTGACCATCGACCAATGCATCAAGTTAGCCCACTTTCCATTGATTCAGAGGGACCACATTTTAGACCACTTGATAAAATTCCTCATTCTTGAAATTATCAGATTTCTCGGGTGTTTAGACTAGCGTTTATTCTGACAGGGATTCTATATGCATCTCTTTGTGTTGGAAGGTATTCTAGTCAATCTTGGGTCCGTGTCTACCCTATTACACTTTGTATTATTTTTGAAACAGACAAACCGTTTAAAGGAGTTGCTCGGACATTGATATTTACCCTTGATCATTAATTTCTCAATCACCCAACAAATACTCTGCTAAACGAATCTTAACCATTGGTGATTACATGTTCCAAGAGCTACAGTTATAGCAAGATGTCATGCATTAATTTCAATTACCTTGTATTCTAGATTTGTTGGAATTGTTTGACCTTCAAATTCTTGATTGTTCTTATTGGCGTAGTTTTGCTAAACTCGAGGGAAATTCAATATGAACCTGCTCACTATGGCATTATGAACTGCATTGTTGGGTTATGTGGTGTGTATGTCGCTACCATATCTCACCGTGACACGTGTTTCATTTCCAAGTCTTGGGAAGCCTTCTTGAAGGCCATGTGCATCAAACTTTGTCACGTGCCGCATTTCACCCTCAGACTAATGGCTAGTCTGAATGAACTATCTGGACCTTAGAGGACATATTGCTTTTGAATATTTTACAGTTCTAGTCGGTCATGGTAGACACTTACCTTTGTTAGAGTCATGTGTAACTGTGGTTACATTTCTAGTTGGCTATGGTATTATTTGAGCCTTGGTATAGAGATTTTATGCATGGAACATGTTTGACAGATGAGTATTGCGATCAGGTATTTGAAGGATCAAGATTACGATATACAAAAATTATGATTATTGTTGATGTTACCTGTTGGGGAAGTGCATTAGCACGATCGAGGTTTTGTTTAGACGATGTATATGCATTTCCCAATGGGGGCATGATGGTAATATTGCACCCTCGGGAATTTGTTACTTACTTATCGAGACAACAGTGAGTTGTCGTTATTGCAGGATGCAGACCGTAATATCAATAACTTATTCATTGGGTTCGTTAAGCAAGTAGACAAGTAGGCCATTCTACATTAGCATTTGTATTTACTTATTTAATTAGTTATTCATTGTTTAGGCTCGACCCAAAGATACTACATGCTTATCTTCAAAGTACGTAACGCAACGAGTGCGTAGGTGAAAAATAGTCTATGTTCAATTTTAATTTCAGTACAATTACTTTAACTTTATGTTATTATATATATGTATTTTGACGGGATGTTATTATACATATATAAATATTTTTGACTTTATGTTTTATAAAAGCAGTATATTATAGTATTGTACTGAAGGAGAAGGAAAGTTTACGTTTGGAGACATGAAAGAAGAATCATTGCAATCTGATCACGACGGAATGGCATTCTCTTTTATGCAACAACTCTAACTTGATATCTTTTTTACATATTTATTTCCCAGCTGTCTTTTCACTACTTGTTTTTATAACTAATGATTTTAAATTTTGGGGAAGAAATTTTTTAAGGTGGGTAGATTGTGACAACCCGTCCTTAATTTTAAGTTTTTTAAATTTTAAAATAGTGGTTTTACGAAAAATGCCCCTAGAGGCAAAGATTTTGACTTTCGTTGACAATCGGTTAGAGAGAAATAGGACTCATTCTTTTAGCTTATCCTCGTAGTACTCATCACTATGAACGCATAGGCGAAAGCCGTTTGCGAGTCTGGATTATAATGGTATAGTTACAGACATTTGAAATTGGTTATTTAAAATTTAGATATAAATAAATTGAACTCCCACCTTGTGGGAAAGAAACCAATCAGATTTTAAGCAAGAATAAGGGGACCAATCAGCTATTTTGTTTTAAGTGACCAATTAGATATGTTAGAAGGAGGACCAATCAGAAAAGAGAGGGAGGGATCAGCCAATTAGGAAGGAGAAAGAAGAACCTTATCCCCTTCCC
The DNA here is from genome assembly GCF_041283825.1 of Pyrus communis. Taxonomy (NCBI): domain Eukaryota; kingdom Viridiplantae; phylum Streptophyta; class Magnoliopsida; order Rosales; family Rosaceae; genus Pyrus; species Pyrus communis. Next base: position 19,867,311 of record NC_142581.1, read on the forward strand.
TTTCAACCCGTGCACACCACAAACCCAATTTCGACTCGGCCAAATTTCGGCCAATCTCCATCATTTTTTAGGCAATTTGCATCCATCCTCCATCTGCAATTTCTTCCTCAACCTCTCCTCTTCCATCTCCACCAAAAATCAAGGGTTTTTAAGGCCTAAACCGTGAAGAACTCCACCGAAGCACCGGAGGTGCTCGACAGCGATTCCGCCATTCCGACGAGTTCCACCACCGTTAACCAACTTCCCATGGACCCAAGAACAAGACCCAACCAATTGTAGGGGTGTTGGAACACCAAGGAAGGAGAATCGAAGAACACCCATATTAGGATTTCTAGCGGGTTTGAGCTAAATTGGGGCATTTCCCGGCCAAATTAGACTTGGCCACAGGTATAAAACTTGCTCTACTCATTGAAATCTTCATTTCTGTGAACTTTGAGAATTTTTAGAAATAGTTTATTTTTCCAGCGAGTCGGGGCGACCGACCATTATGTGCGGCGGCGTGTGGGGTCTCGGTGTGTGGGTTGAGACCCCACCTGCCCATCCTAGGCTAGTTTGGATGCCCTAATTCCATATGTGAAGTCTAATTAACGAAATTCCATTGTTTGGGTACAATTTCGATAAGGTTCGCCACTTGGTCATTATTTGAATCGACGATCCGACTGTTGGCTCATCACCAAACTTTAGTAGGTTATTATTCATAATATTTGAGGATATTGAAAACTTACGGATTGGGAATCCGACGTATGGATCTTCTCAAATTGGATTTGTAAATTCATAAAATAAAACGTTAACCGTTACTTGAATTTGCAATTGGCAGAGATCTAACCGTTTGATCATAATGAAACTTTAGTATGATGTTCTAAAAATATAATGTGGATCGTTGGAAGTTACGGATCAGAAATTTGAGGTGCGGATCTTCCGGATTGAGTTATGTAAGGTTATGGACCCTACTGCTAACCTTTGATCGACTGTTGAATTTTGGTCAATGAGTTTCAAATCATTCTAGAACATCCTTGGGGGAGGTGTTTTATGTAAGTTAAGTGTTCTATTGATAAAAATTCTGACACGTGATTTGATATTTATTCTAGGCGACGATCATTCGTGACGCCTCTATATTTGTGCTAAGGAGTTGTAGCGCGGACTTCAGGTGAGTGGGTCTTTTTCCTTTATATTATATATACCTTACGGTTTTCCAGAAATGTTTTAAATTGATTATGCATAGCATGCCATGATTTAAATGTGTTATATTTAAATATTGCATTGTGATGAGATTTGTGGTTATGCCAAATGATTATATGAAGGCGCAGATAAGTTCAGGTGAGTTATTATGTGATTGAAATGGTTGAATTATATGAGCATGCATATATTCATTTAGAGCTCATCATTGTTGTGCCCCGGTGTTAGTGCTCCCACCCTAGGCTAGGGCACAGCCTTCACGTGATTGTTCATAGCCCGCATAGCATGCTTGCCTTGGATCCAAATCTGGTGCCAGCCTATCGTACAGACCACAATAGGTGGTTCCGACTCGTAGGTGACCCGCGCATAGCGCTCGCTTTCACGTGATCGTTACATTAGAGTGTACATATTTACACCCAACCTGTCGTACATGTCACACTAGGTGACTCCAACCCATGTGCTAACATAGACTGATGAGCAATAGGTCCAGTCGTACAGGTCACATTAAGGTGACTCCGACTGGCATGTTAGTTTAGCCTGATCTCACACTTGGCTTACATTTATTATTGCTGAGATATTGTGGCATGGTATGCTTATGTTTTTATTGCACTTGTGAATTCATTTTCGTACTTACATAGTATTATTTTTTTTCTGGAAACTATACAGGTTTTACGACGAGGGGTTATAGCATTTTCAAAAGGTTTTTATTAAAACTTTATTTTCAGACCCACTCATCCTTGTTTTTCGTCCCTCCAGGTTTTAATTGCTGAACGGTTGTATCGACGATGATTCTTAGTGAATCTCAGTATTGGTGGCTACTTCTGAGGGTATAATCCTTATCCACTCTACTGTACTTTATTTATGTTCTGACGTCACGTGGGAAATGGGTTCATTCCCGCTCACCAGCGCACTCTTATATTTAAGCAATTTTAGTTTTAAATTTATTCACATTTTCCACATCACTACACTTTATGGCTTCGTCACCTTCCAGATGTCGGTCAACACAGCTCAGTGCGGAGTCCTAGTGGACATATTGGGTCGGGGTGTGTCTCTCATTTTAGCCATCTGGCCCTCCAAGAAATTAATATTTTAATGAATAGTACAGAGCCATATTTGTCTCCATCTCCAACCGAGGGTCATAGGGCTCGTTTTAGCCTTGTCACAAAAAACTGTCACCAACCGAGGGCCAAATATAATTTATTATTTAAAAACTACAACTTAAATTCAAATGCAACGGCTAAGTGATGTTAGCATGGAGTAGGCGTTTAAGTTTGATGTTGTTAAATGTTTTTAAAAATGTTGTTTAAGTTACACGTTGTTAAATGTTTTTTTTATGTTCTATAATTTTTATGTTGGTTAATGTTATTTAATGTTGTTTTATATTGTTTAATGTTGTTTCATGCTACTTAATTTAATTTAATGTTGTATAATGACTTAGGAAGTTATAGGAAAAAAAATAGAATTTAAAAAAAATATGAAACAAATTTTGTAAAATAGAAGTTATAGGCAGTTATAGAAAAAAAATAGAATTTAAAAATAGAAGTTATAGGAAAAAAAATTTGAAAACAAAAATAAATAAATAAAACTGTAAAAATAAAATAAAATAAAATAAAAATAAAAAATAACGACTAGCTGACGTCAGCTAGCCGTTGCATTTGAAAATTTAGCCTAACATTCCTATCGGTTATATCCGACAGGAATACTCACATTTATGGCCAGCCCTTTGGCCCTTTCAGATTCCATGGAGCCCACAAGTCCTCTAGCCCCTCAGTTGGAAACGGTTTTCGGGCGTTTTTCGGCCCTCTGACCCTCTGGACCCTTCAGTTGGAGATGGCCTTACTGATCAAGCCAGCCAACCAAAATTAAACAGTTTTTTTTTTTTAACAAAAAACTAAACAGTTCTAATAAAACTGAATGGCAGTCACCGTCTGTTTGGGTTTGTGGCAGCAGCAGCCACCCCTTGGTTTATGTGGCAGACAGCATTATGTGGTATCATTTTCCTAATACATCTCTTGGTAAAAAATAAAAAATAAAATAAAATAAGAAAATAAAATAAAATATTCACTTGCACAAGTAGATCCCATCTGAATCTCATTCTTTGTAAGAAAATGTGGTCTCTGAGTTTAGGCAATTTGGTTAGAGCATTGTACTTCTTTCTGCACTCAAGTTCGAATATTTCTTCTATAATTTAGATATATTTAATGTAAAATATCGTTTGTACCAACAACGAACATTTATCTTTGGCAGCTGTCATTTCCTCAGATCAAGTGAGAGTTATTTGGGCAATAGCAAATGAGTAGTTGAGAGACATAAAAATGTTGGATGTAATAAAATGGGAAGGTGAGAATAGGCTTTTATATGTAATTATTGTTGCTCCATCCAATTAGTCAGTCTTTTTAATCTAGATCACTAATTCCGTTAGACGGACTTAACAGGTCCAAGCTCTCTCTTTATCATCTCGTGCCGGATGTAACAAGGGATTCATCCTTTTTCCTTCTCGCGAACCACGGGAGCGCCTAGTTCCTAGAGGAGCAAAGCTAATTTTCCTTTCGGGGTAAAGCGGCGTTAATTCATTTCCTACAGTCGTTTCAGTTAAAAAATTGACTATCCAATCAGTAAATTCTAGGCAATAATTCGTAAGTCTGTAAGTACGATTAGATTGGCTAAATCACTTGTTTTAAGATATTTTGGAAGAGGAAATGTATTGGAAGAATAAGCCGTCCTATAGCCGTCAAGCCATCCTACAGTCGTCCTACCTTGTCCTACCTACACACTAGCCGTCCTACAGCCGTCCTACCTTGTCCCCTACAGTCGTCCTACCTTGTCCTACCTACACACTAGGACGGCTACCTTGTCCTACCTACACACTTGTATCATGTATATATATCATTGTAATCTTGTAGAGAAAGATAATGAGAAAAAGCATTCTCTTCCATTTTTTCCACATGGTATCAGAGCCGGAACCGTAACCGGCCTGACTCCATTGTTGTCCCTTCTCTTCTTCTGCACATTCATTTCGATAATGGCAGAAGATAATCTTTTTGACTTAGAAGCTGAAAGCTTCACAGCTCCTCGCCTTGTTTTTCCAGAAGCTGAAGTCAACCCAAACCAACTTTTGTGTTCTGTGTTGTTAAATGAGTTTAACTATCTTCCATGGTCCAGATCAATATCTCTTGCCCTTGGAGGAAGATCCAAACTTGGATTCGTCAATGGAAGTATTGAAGCACCTGACGTCGCATCGCCGGAGTATGAAGCATGGCTGTGCAAAGACCAGCTGGTCATGTCGTGGCTCCTCAACTCCATGGATCCTAAGCTGTCTGAAATTTTCAATTTTTCAGAATCCTCTAGTGCTCTTTAGAAGGCAGTTAAGGACATGTATGGAAATCAAAACAATGCTGCTCGAGTGTTCCAACTTAAGAGGAATCTTGCAAGTCTTCAACAAGGTGATAAATCCTTTGTTCATCATCTCGGTTGAATGAAAAACATGTGGAACGAACTAGAAATGTATCGACCACACACTATCGATGTTGCTGTACTGTTAAAAAGGTCCGAGGAAGACAAAATCTTTCATTTGCTTGCAAGTTTGGGTTCTGAATATGAAGATCTTAGAAGCCATATTCTAATTAATCCCGAACTTCCATCATTTGCAAGTGTTTGCACTACTATCCAGCGAGAAGAAGTACGCAGAAAAGTCATGAATGTTGACGTAAAACCTAGTGTGTCTGAGGCTAGAGCTTTTGTGACAAATCACAAGTCATTTGGAGATAAAGTATACAAGGGAAAAAGGCCAGATCTGAAGTGTCTACATTGTAATAATGTTGGACATCTAATAGATCGATGCTGGATATTACACCCTGAGTTGAAGCCAAGGTTTGAGAACAAGCCTTTAAGAGATCATAAGGGCTCACATGCCAGACCATATACAAACAAGTACCATGCTGCTGCTGCTACATCCATCGGTGGATCGATGAACTTTACAGCCAATCCGGCTGACTTGTTGAATGAGTTCTCAACTTACCTTCAAACCAGAAAAGGAAGCACAGGTGAAACGTCGACTGGGGAAAGTCAAACTGCTCTTCTTGGACAGTTTGCAGGGTTCTTAGCTGAATCTGGTCATGTACCTCAAGGAGACATTCCAGGTATCATGTGTGCTCTTTCAACTGCTCTAAATGTTAGTCACTCTCATATTTTTTGGATTATAGACTCAGGTGCCACAGATCACATGACAAATCAATATTCTAAGTTATACGATTTTGAAAGCCACACTAAACCATCACTAGTTTCTGTAGCAAATGGTAGAGGTAGGCCAGTTCTAGGTAGAGGGAAAGTTAAACTGATCTTAGAAACTGTTGAGTCCACAGCGTTATATGTTCCATCTTTTCCTTTTCAATTATTGTCCGTAGGAAGGATTACAAACTCTCTAAACTGTCGTGCAATTTTTTCCCCCCACAATGTTGTTTTTCAGGATCTAGCCACCAAGAAGCTGATTGGTGAATGTCATTACCTAAATGGGCTGTACTATTTTTCAGAGGACCTCAATGTTCCAAAGGGGTTCCAAGTCAGCTCAAACCTAGAACATCGGTTGTGGCATCAACGCCTAGCACATCCCTCAGAATCTGTGTTGTCTACGTTGTTCCCTAGTTTATGCAAATCCTCCCTTGTATGTGAAATTTGTCATTTGTCAAAATCTACTAGACTCCCATTCAATTCTTCCATGTCTAGGACTAGCAAGTTGTTTGAGATGGTGCACTCCGATGTTTGGGGACCTGCACCTCTAGAGTCTTTTGATGGTTATAGGTACTACGTTATCTTTGTTGATGATTTCTCAAGAGCCACTTGGTTGTACCTCCTAAAATTCAAAAGTGAAGTTATGGATGCTTTCAAGGACTTTCATAATCTTGTCATGAACCATTTTTCATCCCAAATCCACATACTAAGGTCTGATAATGGCACTGAATATACATCCAAAAATATGACTAACTATTTGAGCACCCATGGAATTATACATCAAACAAGTTGTGTAGGTACTACTCAGCAAAATGGAATTGCCGAAATGAAGAATCGGGACCTACTTGAAAAAACCAGGGCGCTAATGTTGCAAATGAATGTGCCTAAGAGGTTTTGGTCTCAAGGAGTTCTTGCAGCCACCTATCTTATCAACAGACTGCCTAGTCGTGTTCTGGATACAAAATCACCATCTGAGGTTATGCAAAACAAAAAAGGTAATCTTTCCCATCTGAGAATCTTTGGATGTACCTGTTATGTTCATATTCAATCCCATCACTGAGACAAGCTTGATCCCAAAGCTGTCAAGTGTGTTTTCATGGGATACTCCTCCACCCAAAAAGGGTACAAATGCTACAATCCGTGCTCCAGGAAGATGTTTGTCTCAAGAGATGTACGGTTTGATGAAACCCAACCATATTTCAACAAATCATCAGATCAAAATCGTCAGGGGGAGCATTTCCTAGATCTCTTCCCATTGCCAAATCCAGTCGAACCAAGTGACTGTGTCCATTCACTACCTCACAACCGGGACTCTCATGCAACTCTTAATGACAACTTGCTTATTGGAGACGACACTGAAGCCTCAGAAGCACAAGTAGTTCCCCATGACCATAACACAACATCTATACAAGAGAGTGGAGCTGAACCTATTGTGATCCCAGCTCAACCCCGCAGGAATCCGACTCGAGATCGACATCCACCATCAAGGCTGTAAGACTATGAAACTTACCATGCCAGGTACCCTATTCACAAGTTTGTAAATTACTCCAAAGTCTCTCACTCTCATGCAGTCTTCCTCAATAAACTGTCCTATGAAAGTGAACCAAGGAACTTTCAAGAAGCCAATCGTCAAGTTGTGTGGATGCTAGCCATGGAAGAAGAACTCAAAGCCTTGAATGAAAATAAAACCTGGAGTGTAGTTCAACTTCCCAAAGGCAAGAAGGTGGTAGGCAGTCGATGGGTCTATAAAATCAAGTTTAATTCTGATGGCTCAATTGAATGACACAAGGCAAGATTGGTGGCTCGCGGTTTTACTCAAACTTTTGGAGTGGACTATAAGGAGACATTTGCTCCCGTGGCTAAGATAAGCACAATAAGGGTTTTGTTATCTGTTGCAGTGAACCATGAATGGCCATTGTACCAAATGGATGTAAAAAATGCTTTTTTACATGGAGACCTCGAAGAGGAAGTCTACATGCAACTACCCCCGGGTCATCCACAAGCACAGAATTCAGGTATGGCTTGCAAGCTTCATAAGTCAATCTATGGCTTGAAACAATCTCCTCGTGCCTGGTATGCCAAACTGAGCTCGGTACTTGAAAATTTTGGGTTCAAGAGAAGTCATGCTGATTCCTCCCTGTTTCTTCGAATAGGATTAGTTGGCAAATTAGTTGTACTAATCTATGTTGATGATATCATCATCACAGGTGATAACATTCTCTTCATCAACAATTTGCCATTAAAGACTTAGGAGTTTTAAAATACTTCCTTGGGATTGAACTGGCCACTTCACCCAAGGGACTTCTTTTGAGTCAAAGGAAATATGTGATTGACTTACTTCAAGAAGTGAAGATGATGGATTGCAAACCAACTCGTACTCCTCTTGATAGCAAATTGAAGTTGGACTTGACAGGAGAACCTCTCAGTGATATCAGTTACTACCAACGATTGGTGGGTAAGCTTATATATCTCACCATCACCAGACCGGATATAACTTACGCCGTCAGTCTTGTAAGCCAATTCATGCATGCACCCACGGAAGCTCATTTAAATGTTGTTAAAAGAATTCTCAGATACCTCAAAGGCTCCATTGGTCGGGGAATCATCATGAAAAACAATGGTCATACTCAAATCATTGCCTACACCGATGCTGACTGGGCAGGGAATGCTATTGATAGAAAATCCACTACTGGCTACTGCACGTTGGTTGGAGGAAACCTCGTGACATGGAAGAGCAAAAAACAAAATATAATTGCTCGCTCAAGTGCCGAAGCTGAGTATAGAGCCATGGCTTCCACTACATGTGAACTCATTTGGCTCAAGGGCCTTCTCTCGGACTTGGGGTTCTCAATCAACACACCTATCTCTCTTTTCTGTGACAATCAAGCAGCTATGCATATTGCCTCCAATCCGGTGTTCCATGAACGCACCAAACACATTGAAGTTGATTGTCACTACGTTCGGGAACAAGTCCAGTCCAAGGTAATTCAAACCACATTCACTCGAAGCCGAGATCAACTTGCTGATATTTTCACGAAGTCTATTGCTTCTCCTCAGTTTCAAAGTCTGCTCTCCAAGCTTGGATCAATTAACCTCCTTGATCCAGCTTGAGGGGGAGTATTGGAAGAATAAGCCGTCCTACAGCCGTCAAGCCGTCCTACCTTGTCCTACCTACACACTAGCTGTCCTACAGCCGTCAAGCCGTCCTACAGCCGTCCTACCTTGTCCTACCTACACACTAGGATGGCTACCTTGTCCTCTACAGTCGTCCTACCTTGTCCTACCTACACACTAGGACGGCTACCTTGTCCTACCTACACACTTGTATCATGTATATATATCCTTGTAATCTTGTAGAGAAAGATAATGAGAAAAAACATTCTCTTCCATTTTTTCCACAAAATGAAAAAATTCTATCCAATTAAAGGTAAAAAATGATCATTGATGAAAAATCTTTCACCTGTATATCTTCTTTGAGAAATTTTATTTGGACCAAGTTATCTTATTTCTATACCCAACTAACAAGTTTTATCTACCAAACTTCCAAGTTTACCCTTAAATAAATAAGAATGAGGAAAGAAAAGAAAATAAATATTGGCGTTTTTATCTCTACACCACATAACTCCAAAATTGGCACACCAGTACACTCCATTATTTCCGACAAAACCCACCCAAAGAACAACAAAATATTCTCTCCAGTTCATCAACGAGTTAGCTTACTGGAAACCCATATCAACCCTCATTTATAATTTCAACGTAGGTTTTCGGCTTATATGTTTGCTTGTTTGAACCATTATTTGGGAGTTGGCTACTTGCATAAATTATTAAAACTAACAAGTCAGCTTGCTAGAAACCCTTGTTCCCATCTCTTCTAAATAGACACTGACATGGAAGCTTTTTTCTCATATTGTAGGAATTTGTTTCATGTCCAATGAATTGGTAAGAAGTTTTCTCTGCTGAAATTATAAATGAGGGTTGCTAAGGGTTTCATGCAACAAGGGTTTTTAGCAAGCTTACTTGTTGATGAACTTAGGAGAATATTTTGTTGTCATTTGGGCATGTTTCGCAGGAAATAATGGAGGAGTGCAGATGTGTGCCATTTTTTTAAGTTATTGGGTGTAAAGATAAAAACACCAATGTTTATTTTCTTTTATTTTCTTATTCTTATTTATTTAAGGGCAAACTTGAAAATTTAGTAGAGAAAATTTTTTAGCCAAGTGTAAAGATAGGATAGTTGGGTCCAAATAAAAATTTTCATCTTCTTTTCTTACTTTAATACACCTTCAATCTTATAATTTATTACAGCCAATTTAATTAAGCACCAAAGTAACCCAAATAGTACTTGAATCTTGCACGTGACATTGTGCATGCATACGTATAACATATGTACAGTTCTTCTCTTCTACACAGAAAAACCGTTCTCTATTAAAGGAGATATTGTCATAATTTTTATAAATAACTTATCAACAATAAGATGTATCCACGTGTTACTAATACACGATTGACATTATCGATACAATGCACAAAGAATATCTAATATATATATGTATATATATATATATATATATATATATATATATATATATATATATATATATATATATATATATATATATATATATATATGAAGCCTTTAAGGGAAGGGATTCCTATTTTTTTTTTATAAAAATGGAGATTAGTTGTGGGGTCCACACCACATCGAACTTTAACTATCTGAACCGTCTATTTTTCAAGTTGCACCTCATAGATCATCCTTGCAAAATATTAGTCAAATCAAAAATATTTAAGACATCTAATTGGGTTCAAAGAAATGAACGAATACTTTGTTATATAAGAAACAATAAAATTTGATCTTGATAATTAAATAGGCAAATAGTTTCATATTGAATTGAATTTTTTCAAGGATGATCTATGAATTGAGACTAACAAAATAGACGGTTCGGATCGTTAAAATTCGATGTGGAGTGGGCCCCACACCTAATCTCCATTTTTTCCAAAAAATGGGGATGCCTTTATATAAAGAGCCTATATATAAACATTGTTCTAAAAATCCCCGTCTAGGCGCTAAGCGGCTGATCATCGCCCCCGATTAATGGCTAGGTGTTTGAAAATTAAGAAATGACGCCTAGACCTGCTAAGGCATCCGCCTAGACCGCCTAGGCGCCCACTTAGCCCACCCGGACCCACCTAGACACCTGCCTGGGTTGCAACTCACTTAGATAGAAAATAGATAACTTTCCCTTTGCATTTTATTTTTCTAATAAATTGTAAAAAACTTATTGAACACTTAAATAAACACACATTATATGTTTGCTCTCCATGTTTTCATTATGTTTCAATACTTCATAATATATATGCCATTCTATTTCTAGTTTGTGATGAAATTATTTATATTTTAAATATAAACAGACACTTATTTACACGAAATACAATAAAATTATTTAAATCCGACTATCACCTAGCGTCTTTTATATGGTAACCATGCCCATGTGGTGTTATGACGTACACGGGGTACATCTATCCTTGCAGGTGCATTTGCAGTAGGTATATGTGATCTTGTCACCTTAGCTAGATTAGTAAAAGCATCCGGCATGCTCTGAGTAATGCTTTAAAGATCTATAATTCGTCGCACCTCAGTTTCAGAATCGGTAATGCGGGGATCTAAATGAGACGTAGTGGGAGCATACCATGAAAATCCATGTCATTCTCTAGGAACGTTAGCATGCTTATCTCCCCCTAACGATGGGAAAATTGTCTCATCAAAGTGACAATCCGCAAAACGTGCGGTAAAGAGATCTCCTATTAAGGGTTCTAATTAGTGAACAATTGATGGCGAATCATAACTAACATAGATCCCTATTTTTCTCTGAGGACCCATTTTGGTACGTAATGGAGGCGTTATTGGCACATAAACTGCGCACCCAAACACACATAAATGCGAGACGTCAAGCTCGTATACAGTAACCAACCGTAATGGTGAATGAAGTTGGCTAGTAGTAGGCCTCAGGCGGACCAGCATAGCTGCGTGCAATATTGCATAGCCCCAGGCAGATACCAAGAGTTTGATTCGCATAACCAAAGTCCGAGCTATCAATTGAAGGCGTTTTATGAAAGCTTCTGCCAGGCCGTTTTGGGTGTGAACATTGGGTACATGATGTTCCACTTCAATCCCTGCTGACATGCAATAATCGTCAAAAGTTTGTGACATAAACTCTCCAGCGTTATCCAGTCGAATCGACTTAATCGGATAATCAGGATGGTGAGCCCTTAGCTTAATAATTTGTGCTAAGAGTTTCTCAAATGCAGCATTATGTATGGACAATAGGCAAACATATGACCATCATGTCGATGCATCAATCAACACCATAAAGTATCTAAATGGTCCGCATGTTGGTTGGATAAGTCCACAAATATCCCCTTAAATCCTTTAAACAAACTTAGAAGGATCATGAATAATCTTTGTAATCAAGGGTTGAGTATTTAACTTCTCCAAAGAACACACTTTGTATGGCGGGAATCCAACGTAGGGAGGTAAATGATGCCCATGTGATGATTTGAAAATACGGCGTATCATGTCAAGTCTGGGATGTCCCATTTGGTCATGCCAAAGCAGCAAAATGCTCTAGAACTCAGGCACAAGTCGGCCACATGGTGGGCTTCTATCCCGCGAATAGCTATGATGTACAACCCACTCGAAAGACGTTCCAACTTCTCGTGAATACGCTTTTGGCCATATTCGTACAAAGTGATATGAAGAAATTCAGAACCATTATCTTCAGTGGTTTCAATATGATATTAATTATCTCGAATATCTCTAAAACTCAGCAACTTTCTTCCAGAACGTGGAGAATAGAGGGCATCGTTAATGGTTAAGACAATACCATTGGACAAACATAATACGTGCCTTTCCCTATCCTTCAATCAAGTTGGATGAGCCTGAGAGAATTGTTAGATGTGCTTTCTTAGGTACAAAATTAGTAAAATAGTGTCGCTCATGCAATATGGTGTACGTGGTAGCACTATCAATCAAACAACAAACTTCCCCACTAGACATATACCTAGAAATAAATTGATTGAATTGGTCACATGCATAAATATAAATCCATTCATATAATTAATCAATTCGAGAAAAAATATCCATAAAATAACAATCCATAGTTCAAAACAAACCAAACCAAACAAATTATTCCAAATACTTAGAAAAACTACCCAAAATTAAACCATAAACCTAAAAAAAGAAGGGGGAGTCCGACCACTAAGGGTAAAACACCCTAAAAATATGTCTAAAATTTATTTGTCCATAGGAGTTGATGCCTCATGAAAATCTGATATCTCTATAGATGTAGTAGCATCTTCCAGATGTTCCCATGTGCAAAGTTAGACTCACGACAGGAATAATACTTGGCAACAGCCTCAAGGGTAGCTCGGCATACGTGTAACCAATGATTATTTGATCCACAGCAGTAGCACATGTCCATTTCAGTGGAAGCCAATTGAAAGGTAGTTTTTCCCTTGTTCTTGAAGTTTGAGGCCTTAGGGGCAAGGGGTTGGCGCTGCTGGGTCAAATTTCCTCCCTTAGGTAGGCCTTGATTCTATGAAACTTAGGTCTGTGGTTGGGCTTGCCACCTATTTCCACAGCCACAACGATTTTTGGGTCGTTTGTGGCTGCTAAAATTAGTCGCATGCACTTTAGGCACGACATTCGAGCCAATAGGTCGAGCTTGATGATTCTTCATCAAAAGCTGGTTCTGCTTTTCAATAAGAAGTAAAACAGAAATCAAATCCAAAAATTTGGTGAACTTATGTGCCCTATATTGTTGCTGCAAGACAATATTGGTGGCATGGAAAGTCGAATAGGTCTTTCCAAGGAAATCTAATTCGATTACTTCCACTTTATAGAACATAAGTAGTGATTGGATTCTACAAACTTCAGAGTTGTATTCATTCACGGACTTAAAGTCTTGGAAGCGATGCTACCAGTTGTGTCTTGCTTCAGGCAAGCAGATGTCTTTCTGGTGATCGAAACGGTCGGCCAGGGCAAGCCAGAGGGTACTTGGGTCCTCCTCAGCGAGGTATTCGGTTTGCAATGCATCATGGATGTGTCTTCGAATGACGATCATTGCATTAGCTTTCTAAGCTTCATCGACTTGTTTGTCGTCGATAAGTGCCTTGATGGTGGCTCTAATACCCTTTGCAGTAAGATGGAGCTTCACATCTTAAACGCACTTCAGGTAGTTTCTTCTAGATACTTCCAGAGCGATGAAATCGAGCTTGTTCAAGTTCGACATGTCCCTAAAATGGAGTGTACAACAAAAACGTGGTTAGTCATAATGTGATCCATAGACATATATAGTAGAACATTCGAGCTCTATAGACATGTATTGGTTTAATTTATGCATGAAAACTACGGGTTTCATATGGTAAGTTTTGAATGAAAACTTCGGGTTTCAAAGGCACTAAATATGAAACTACAAATTCAATTTAGTTTTATGAACGATTAGTTCATAAAGGAAAGGTTTTTGCAAGAACACAGAATGTAATATGCTGATTTAAGTGTAGGGAATTTGAGTTGCTTCGGGAACTCAAGTGTGAGAGCTTCAGGACTACAAAAGGATGTCAACGGTTCAAAGTATAAAAATAAATTATTGAATCGTTAATATCCAAAAGTGATCTTCAGGTCAATAATTTTGGATTAATTATTAGATTAATGGACTACAAGTCACTTTTAATTAATTCAACGGATTAGGACCAAACGAGATCAATCGTTGAAGCAAAATAATGACATCCGGGTCAAAAAAAAAAAAAAAAGAGTAGGCCCTGCAGTTCGGCTGCAGGCTTTGGGCAAAAAATTAGATACGGGTGCAGGCCTAGCGAAAGTTGGCCTTGTGTTGGTTCGAGGAAGCCCAGCCGAAGCTGGGTTTCATGTTTTTGGGTCGGGGCAATTTAAGCCCAGTAGCAAAAGCTGAAGGCAAACGGGCTGAATGCTGGGGCAAAGCCCAGTTAGCAATGGGTTGTTACGGGCAGACCAAGTCATGGAGCAAAAGTAATCCCAGCAATACTGGATTGCTGGAGTTGGGCTAGGGACTCGCAGGATAACCTGCCCAAGAAGGCTACAGGCTTTCTTGGTTGGGCTAAGAGACTTCAAGCTTATGAAGCTGATCATGCAAAAGGCTTGGGGTGTCCGGGTCAGTGCAGCAAAGCCCAAAGGGCTACTGCCATGAGGTCTAAGGTGTCAAAACAACACCGTTCCATGATATGCTCCATGTGGCTGAGCTTCAGGCCAGCAACAGTGGTTCGACGGAGCCACGATGGTGGTGCGGCGGCAGTGCTGCACGGTTCCCAGAGTTTTTTTTCGACTTTTCTAAGGTTTGAAAAACCGTAACATGCTTCTAATTTATTTATATGCTTTGACTCACAAATTCCACATAGCAATATAATTGCGTAATGCATGAAACATATATATATATATATATATATATATTGACAAATATATGAAACATATACAATATATATATATATATATATATATATATATATCGAAAGAAAAATATAAACATAAGGGGTTCATGCATCATGAGGAATATTTTCATGCTTTGTGGACGTTTCAAATATCTTCCTTTATTTTAAGCGTACTTGATTGGCAGAAAACAAATAAAAGCCTTTGAATTTTGTGGAAGAGAGCATCCTTTTACGACCTTCAGTTCCTTAGCTTTTGGCAAGAGCATGTTGATAACGTGTTGTAGGACTATTTAACTGAGCTATTTTAAGGGAATAGAGAGAGGGAGGCCAGCAGTCGTGAGAGAGAGAAGAGAGAGATTTAATTGTGAGGTGTGTGTTGTATCACCCCATTGTGCCTTTATTTATAGTAGTAGGATAGGTTAAATCCTTACCCCTCTAGGATTACAACTCTAATAGGATATTAACTACTAAAAGGAATATTCAAAGATATCCCTAGATACACTAGGATTTACACAATCACATTCATATTCTAAATATGACTACAACATTTAGAACATATTTTGATAACATGAATTCGATTTCATCATCCAAATTCAAGTTCATTTGATTTGTTGGAGAAGAAAAGTTGGAAATCTGATTCTCTATAATATATGTAGAAGTGTGAGAGTTGTATTCACAGTTTCAATAAGAGGTTAGCTCTTCATATTTATCAAATATCAATTTAAGTTCCGTCTCTTAGTAATTGTTTTCTTTTATTTTCTTATTTGAAAGTGCAAAAGTATCCTAAAAGCATGATATGTGTATCTATTGAGTGAAAGTTTATCCGTTGATCATGATACGTATCTAACAAGCATCCGAGAATATCTTACAAGTATCATATCTGAAAAGTATGAGATGTGCGACCAAAGTGAAATATCCGTGCATCATAGATTACAAGTTATTTTTCTTCTAAAGAAACCCCATTTTTGTGACAAATGCAACTCAGCTTAGGGGTTTGATTAGCCCTCCCGATCGTATTTCGCCCGAAATTAATAAAAAAGAGAAAAAAAAATCCGCCTTTTCAGAGCTATCGTCCTACTAAAAGAAATATTCTCGTCATAGGTCCCCTTCCTAGTCAAAAATATAGTACTGAAATCACCTTTCCAGTCAGCTGTTTCTTGAACCACACCACACCTGCATATTTGTTGAATTATGGCTACCAGCTCAGAATCACGTTTAAACACGTTGGCCCCCCAACAAAAACCAATCTGGAACCATTGCTATTGGTTTGGTGTAATCAATTGGATTTAAGAAGATTTTAATAGATTTTCTTCAAGTGAAAGATTTCAAAACAAATTAATAAACTTTGCAACTCTATGAATTTTGGCTGATTTACATGGATTTTTATTCAAAGAAAAAAAACAGTGGGGTACGCCTTGCGAGCGTAATTGTGAGCATATGCAAAGTAAACCGTATGATGTGTGGAAAATTAGTCCAGGTTGCAGCCTTGGTTGTCAATATTTAAGGATACTAGGGGTTTTCTGTTCAGGCGCTACAACGTGATGTCCGGTGCTGTTTTTCTTTTCTGTTTTGTTTTTCGGTTCAGAGGGGAAAGACGAGGGTCGAACTATGACTGCAAAATCCGGTACGTACGAGGAGTAGGTTTAAACATATACAGCTGTCTGGTTGAATCGGAATGAATGGTTCAGGTTTGAAGTAATCATTCCATCAGGTGGCCTGTGTTAATGTTGAGCTTACATTCCTCTTAGAGGTCCCCATCGACAATTAAAGACAAACAAAATTTCTGCTCCCAAAAGAACTAACCTACTTGTATTGGTGAAGTATGATGCAGCTGCAGTCGAAAACCTAGTAAATCAAGATCGAATTTATTCTGAAACGTAATTCCTATGTTACAGATTGTTTCCTACTCGAGAGAGAAGATAACAAACATTTTGAGTGTCAGTGAAGCGGTCTACTTGCATATTTCAGGAAAAGGTATAGAAGCACAACAACGGTAATATCCTTTGTCATCAAACACAAACCTCTGTGAAAGATGAGCTTCGCGGATAAGATACTCTCCCCATTCCTCCGATCCATATTGCTTGAAAATGCCACGCGCATCAAAGGAATTAACCTTTCTCGTTCCTTTCTTCCTGCGTATTACAATCTCATATATCAGCCACAGGTAAAAGAAACTTTAACGAACAAACAGTTCAGGATCCCCCAACACCGGGAAGACCTAATGAGCACCATAGTCAAAGAAACTTTTAACCTTTTCCTGTGCCTTGCATTCATCACGGTTGCATGCAACTGCAATCATAAAAACAAGAATCCCAAAGTGACTCTTAGAGTAAGATATAAGTAAAACAACAAAAGAGTGCAAATATAGTTAAAGATCGTAAACAATACCTTCAATTTCTGATTAGCATCTTTCTCTAAAACAAGCCCGGCTTCAATATATGCATCGATGATGACTTCTATGAAAAGCTAAAGAAACTTAAAATGGGCATCAAATTCATATAAACAACTAAAACCTAGACCAGAATTTTTTTTTTCTTTTTCTTTATTGATTCCAGGTATACCAAGCACTAAAATAAAATATAATGAATGCTCAGAAAACTAGGATACGACAGGCACGCAGAAGTCGTCCCTCAGTGCCAATTTCTTCAACTGGAGCATAGACAACACCAGCTTTGGCCAAAGAACCTCTCATACAATTCTGAAAGGACAAGAAGTATTCAGTCTCATTCATGCACCTCGAGTCTTAAATAGCACAGAAATCAGAATTGAGACGAAATTTTTAACAATAAAATATAAGATCCAAAGGTCACACAAGCAAAAAGAATGAAAAAAGATAAAACCCAAAAAAAAAACTGGTGCATGATGGATTCCATTACACTTTCAGACAATAAAATAAAAGGGATCAAAGAGACTTTTTCTTTAACAGAAAAAAAATAAATAAAACACGCCTCAAACCAGGAATTTTATCCCCTACATGTTTCTATTTTCTTGCAAAGATCGATAATATTCATTCTGCGGAAACTGCTACTTTTGGTAAAGGTACTACTCAGGATGAATCTAGTTTGGTTAGTCAGCAACATAGAAAATGAAAACATCTGAGACAGCGCAAAGATTGCTTGCTTACATTCTTTTAATAGTAGACAGAGGTATAAACTAACAAGAATATAATTTAAACCTCACCAAAACATGTCTGATTTAACAACTTAACCACATGGGGTCCTTGTTCCACACCATTAGCTAACACGCTATTGGGTTTAGTAAAGATTCTGAAGAAAAAATTATACCAGTCCCTTCAGTCTTATGGAGACAGGGCGATTATCTAAGGCTTCGATCACTTTTGAAGAGATTCTCTGGATGAAAAAAAAACAAAACATCTCATGTCAAGTAGCCTTCAATCAGCCTATTATTATTTGATTCGGTTACACTTACCTGCAAAACCTCAGTAGCAGCATGAACTCGGTCCTTGTTCCACAACTTCAGCATAAGCACAGTTAAGTGAAAGGTTTTTGGTTTAATGAATATTGACTTTTCAATCCCCAAGTCTGTCAAGTGAACATAACTCAATAAGATTTTTGACAGACTAAAAAGAGGAAAATAGATAACTTGTTTACGAACTACAAGGACATCATTTTCAGTAAGTTTAAACGAGAACAAAAAAAGGAAAACACACATGAAAGAAAATAGAGCAATCCACTAACAATTAACAATGACCCAATCATCAGCTTCATGAAAGGAAAATGGAAACCGGTTAATTTCACTATCATTTTATTCAAAACCGTTTAACTCCTAAAGTCTTGTAAATCATGATTATTTTGAAATTTTCCATTCATAATGACTTTCATACCAGATAGGGTAGCCGCCTTTGATGATTTAAGCGCATAACTGACAAGAGGTATGTTGGTTAGATTCACTTTAACATGTTGATGGTCACCTTCAACTTTAAGTTCAACTGCAACATCGGGTCTTTTCTCTAAATTTTGGTCTTCACCTTCACTCTCAGAATTCTCTTCATTTGAATTACTATCCAGATTATCATCTACACCAGAATCACTAATTCCCAGGATTGAGTTCTGAAAGTTAACGAGCTTATCAACTAATTCAGGATGTATTGCCAATGGAAGTGAAATGAAGTGAGAGTAATCGAGATTTGAGCTTTTAACTGCCTGTGTGTTTCAGCAGGAAAGAAAAAAGTTAGTTATATGCTTAACAGTATGCTCTCAGCAGCAAAAGGAAGAGTAATGATGAGAAATAAATAGTGCAAATAGATGATCGGGAATAAGTTTCAAATAGAGTGTCAGGTTAAGCCCTTAAATAATGGACCAAAAAAAAATTACTGATGGAGTAACAATATAAGATAACAACCACCCTATCTTCTGCAAAATCATATTGATAGGCAAACTGACCTGGTCAACTATAGATTTTATCTTCTCAGAAGCTCTAGATATACTTTCAACTGAGTCGCCTTCAATAGCTGTGACAGATAACCAGGTAACAACAGTTAAACCAACTTCACAGTTCCCAGACTGCCTGAAATCCTCATATAGGAGCATCATATTATATAAACTTGGTTGAAATTTCCTCCTGCCACAATTATGTAAAACTTGACCTAGAGACCTGAGCAATTTTTTATTTTTATTTTAACATAAACTCAATTTTATTAACCTTAAAGCGTGAAAACTTAGTAACTTACTTAGTGAATCCTCCTCCTTTGACAAAGGGATTCTAATCTTAACTCCCATCTCGTCCTCAATCTGTTTCTGTGTCAATCCCCTGACGCACCAAAAACATAATAATAGTTACAACACACAAGAAAGTAATCCTGCATACTTTTAAAAATATTTATGTTGAATTGTGTACCCTTTTCCTCTAACAAAGCGAAACAAAGAAGCACCAACCTGCATATCAAAGGAGAGTGTGAGTGCAAAATAAACAGAATAAGTGTCACCAAAGCAATAAAAAGGTGAAATGTAGGAACTTAAAAGGAACAGAAGGGCATGTAAAGCATTATGAGAAATGCCTTTGAAGTACAATATGCAGTTAACAATACCGCCACTAGGTCTGCAACAATCCTACAAAATTCCTACCATAAGATGATAGTACATGTTATTTTGTTTCTATTCCGCAGTCACTCAACTTCTTTGGTCCCAAAACTCTTCCCATAACCCCTCCTATCCCAAGAACAAGGGAAAAAGGGAAAGGAAATATATATCATAGTAGCATGAAAGGTGCAAGCAAGAAAGATGTTAAAAATCCTTTATATGGTAGAATTAAGCCCAAACTAAAAATACAGGATTTTAAAAAAATCATGCCTCAACTGAAATTGAATGCTTTTCAGTAGAAACCACTTGCTCTCCTCCAAAGACTTTATCTTCTCCATTATCTTGTGATGCACTGGAACCAGCAGCGAGGTTAGTTGCAGCCACCTCTATGACATTCTCCAAACTTGAAATTCTCGTAGAAGTGCATTCGTGCACTTCTTGCACTTGAGTTTCAGATTCCAGCTTTCCTGTGACCTCCTTCACAGAGCATTCTGCAAATCCACATCAAACAATCTGTAAGAAATCTGGATGGCAACCAATCACCATGCCGATAACCTGTTTTCACAGAAATAGTTTTTTCTTTTCCAACCCAATCAAAGTTCAGAATGGCCTACCAACAATTTCTAGATCATTATACAAAACGGTAAATATAACTGCATGTTTCTGTATGTCTCAATATTAATAAAAAGACTAACGAAAATTATACTGCAATCAGTATCTAAAGTTGAAAGAATTAAAATCAATGCGAAAAGTAATTGGTTTCTTATAGTCTGGGCTGCTGGATGATAATTAATAAAACGTAACCCACCTTCATTGGAACTAGCTTGAGTACTGACTGGTCTCCACACAGCATTAGTTGTTCTGAGCTTTTTGTTACGGTCCCCAACAGTTTGCTTGTCTTTTCTACCACTCATTTCGATATTGTAACTCAAACTGCGATAATCACAGTGTCCCTGTCAACAAGTTTGAGTCACAAAATTCAATCTAATGGGAAATCCAGAAAGCATCACAACTGAAGTAACAACCACCTTCACCTACACTCTGAACTCAATTGCAAACTCAGTTTCACGCGAAATCAATTCGTTTTTTTCCCTCCTCGGTGAGGTGGGCGAGAAACGCATACTAAAATAGCATAGTTTTCCATTAATCAATTTTCAGAGGCTACAATTTTTGGGAGAAAAAAAAAATCCAAAATTACTCCATTAGTTTCTCTTTTCAATGAAATAATCGCTTATCCGTCGAGCAGCCGAGGGAAATCCTTTTGTGAAAATCCACAAGTACAGTAAGGATCACTATGCAGTATGCAAAAAATGAGTGTGTGTGTGTGTGTGTGTGTCTATATATACATATATATATATTACCATGGCCATAATGCAACATTAAGGCATAATTAAATACCAAAATACACAATTTTATATGCAGAATAAATGTTAAACCTAATTAATTGACAATTAAGAAAGGAAAACTAACTAGGAAGCAATTCACTGGCTTCAGTGCATCATATGCAGTTGTAAATTTCAGAAACCGATCCACTCTGCAAAAATAACATCAAAATGTCATCTCTTTAACTCTCCTCAGAACCAATAGTTTAATAAATATGAATTATTCTGCTAAAAAAAATAAAAGTTGTTTATTTTGATAAATTAATCAGGCGCAGTTTGGCGCCTGAGAACTCAGCAACTGAAAAGTTGAGCGGTTTTTGTAGATAGGTGAATGAATTAAGGGCAGGAGGCAAACAGAGTGTTAGAAGTTACCTGAAGAGGGACCTGGAAGAAGCTAACATTAGCGGTTATGTCTTCAAAAGAAGAAGGAAGGAGGAGAGAGGAGGTGCTAGGCGGAGACGGTCCAGACGGAGGTGGATTGCAAGTTTCAGCTCTTAATCTGATGACACGTATCCTTTGTGCGTTAGGCAGGTTTTTTTTTTTTTTTTTTTTTTTTTTTTTTTTTAAGATTCTCTACCTTCTTATTCTTATCACCTTTCCATCAGAGCCAGGCCTGGAATTTTAGATTAAATTGTAATAGCACAAAAACATTTAACAAATCAACTGATGGAATGGTGGATTATTGTTTATTGTTTTTTGTCTAGGGTTCGAATATTTATGTTATTTTTGTGGAAATTTTAGATTATTTTTGGGGAAGTTTATGCATTTAATAAACTATTATTTAGAGGTCTAGGGTTCAAATATATATGTTATTTTTGTGGAATTTTTATATTATTTTTGTGAAAGTTTATGCACTTAATTGTTTAGACCATCTTCAATCTTTGGGTTAAAGCTTAAAATTTTTAACCCAAAAACATTTTTTCTCCTCTAACCATTTTAGGTTAAATTTTTAGCCCGAAAATATTAAATAATGAATTTAGGATAATTCTTAAAGTAACTTTAAAAATAAAAATAAAAATGTAGACTATCCTAATTAAATTTTATGAACATTTTAACCTAAAAATATTTAGATTCCTATAAATATTGAAAAATCTCTAAACCGACACCATGAAACTCGTGAAACACTATGAAAGAATATAAAACACATACAGTAATTTTTTTTAATTACTTTAGCCGTTGGACTTAAATTTGGACCGTTAGATTTTTTTTTTTTTTTATAGTTGGATTTAATCGTATTAGATCTTAGTCGTTGGATTCAATGAATTTATAAATATAAAACTAAAAAAAGTACATATATATGATGCGCCAACTCCACTAACCCAGGGAGAATCCTGGGCTAAATTTGCCTTAGAAATGAGTTTTAGATTAAAACTCATATTTTTCCTAAGACCATCTCCAATTCTTGGGTTTTACCTAAAATTTTAACCCATAAAATTTAGGTTTTAATCTAAAAACAGTTTTTCTGCTCCAACCCTTCTAGCCTAAATTTTTTAGCTATTAAAGAATAAATTTAGGCTATTTTTTTTTAAGTAATGTTTTAAGAAAAAATTATGTACACTATCATAATTTAATTTTATGAACATTTTAACCTAAAAATATTTAAATTCCAATAACTATTGAAAATTCACTAAATTTGGGTGAATTTTGAGTTAAATATTTTTGGTAATTATTTTAGCCGTTGGATTTAAATTTGGGCTATTAGATCTTTTTTTTACCATTATATTTGATTATATTCAATCTCAGCCGTTGGATTTAATAAATCCTGGAAAACATGTCCATGTGAGTGGGGTCTAGTGGTGCCCACACCATTTTCTGGGCTAAATCTTAGAGGGAATTTGGTTTTTGTTTGGTTTTTAACTTTTAGCCCACACATTTAACATAGGTTGGGTTGGGTTTGGGGAGGAGGGGAATAAAATCTAAAAATAGCATTTAGCCTAGGGTTGGGTTTAGTCTAAGGGTTGAAGCAAGTTAGGATAAGATTAAAACCTAAAATTTGAGTTTGAGTAGGTTTTAGAGGTCCAAAGTTCGAATATTTATGTTATTTTTTAGGAATTTTTATATTATTTTTGTGGAATTTTATGCATTTAATAAAGTAAAAACTATGATTGCGAGCTTCGAACCCATTCCTAGGCAGATATAGAGAAGCAAAAAAACCTCATGTGCTAACAGTTGATTTTTTAATTTCTACACATATTGATATGTAGGATGAGGATCATCTCCGGATCCTTTTTGTGGGGATTCTAGGAATTCTGTTTGTGAGGATCTATGGATCCTCACATCTTAACCATTCATCATATATCGTGCAATCATTTTTCATTAGGTACTATTTATGTTTAATTTTAAATAAAAAATTCAAAATAATTTATGGCCTAATGATGTACGATGAACAACTAGGATATGAGGATTCCTAGGATTCCCACAATTTGAATCTAGATGGGACCCAAATCCTAACACACACACACACACACACATATACGTATGGGCATGTAAAATTGAAAAATCGAGACTCTTCCAATTTGAGGGCCCTATGCGGTGGCACAACTTTCATGTTCCGTACCTTTCTCTCACACATAGCTTTTTGTCTTTTTTGTCTATAAAAAAAAATCAATATGATGTTGACGTGACTCAATCGTAACCGTTCAAATAGGAGAGAAGAAAAATGAAGAGAGGTTAAGAGGGGAGAGAATGCTCCTCTTTTTTCTTTTTCATTTTTTTGCCATGGTAACTTTACTGCAAAGGGTCTATTTGGCACAAATTTTACTATGGGTCGGGTAAATGTGGAGAGATTTTTCAGTGTGTTCGAAACACCGGATGATACACTACGTGTTACTATATAAGTGATGAGATACTTGTGTTAAAAAATTAACAACTTAAAAAATAAAACTTTCTACCACTTATATATTAACACAGGTGTACCTGTTCCAATACAGTAAAAACTTCCTTGTAAATGTGGAGTGATAGACCTGTCAATGAATCGGAATTTGACATACGTATTCGCAATTTTGGTTTGACAATACGTTTATAAGAATCTGATAACTTGTTAGCTCAACAAATACATTATAGGAAGTCTATTTTTACTGCTAAACTATAATATTGGCGATAACATAGTTTTTCATGGTTAATTATCAGAAGTACATATCAAATTAATATCTTATTCGTCCGCATACCAAACCGCAACCCCGCTTCTCATATTAAGATGTAGCCATGCATACTATACGCACACTGTATGCACATTACGGAAAAAAATTCACAAATTTTTGCAATTGGACACTTGAACTAAAAATTGTTCCATCTCAGTTTTGTAGCACGTCAAAACTTGAAATTTATTCCAAAACCTCTCTAGGCCCCAACATGAAACACAAACCCTAATTTAACTTCTAAGATTTTGGGTTGGCTCAAATTTATGAGCATATCATGTGCATGTCGTATACATACAGTGAGCAAATCTTGAAAAATTCTTCCAACAAAACACCAACATTTAATGATTGGGCTTTGTTCCTATTGTCGATGTGAGTCCATTGGTGGTGGTCTCGAGACTCGATTGTTTGCCGTGTTGCTAGAAAATGGCTGCAAAACTCGCGGTTGCTTTCGATCCCAACAATCGAGGATAAGATTTGTGATAAGGCTAGGTGTTTTGGAATCGTGAGGACGAGATAAAATTGATGGTGCCTTCGATTTGGACGGTGTTGGTTGAGATGACAGTGCACCGTGTGTTCACAGTGAGAAGGGGAGAGAGAGTGCATGAGGCAGTAAGTGAGAGAAACGAGAGAGGAAGGGACAGAGAGAGTAGAGAGAGAAATTAGAAAATGGGAGGACATAACCCATTTATATGTAAGTATTTTAGTAATTTCAATTTTGTGCATGGTGTGCATAATTTATGTATGACTGATTTGTACTACTTTTGTCCCAAGATAAAGAAATTATTTCATTTTGAGGTATTTCCCAATTTCTTTCCTGGCGACCAAATCCTTTATCCGACTTTCTTCCCAATATTACCCTTGCCACACTTTGTAAATCACAATCAAGAAAAGTAGGTCCCACCTCGCTCACTCTTCCTCAAGGCCTGGAAAAGCTCAGCTCAAAGCTCCACAGCAATGCTACTCTCTCCGTCGAGCTCCACCCAAAGATCCCCCACCAAAATGCTTGATCGCGTCCTCTCCTCGCGCCGATACGCGCCGTACGCAGACGACTCCGCCGTGGAAAACGACGTCGTCGCCGATGAGTCCAAGACCAAGAAGCACCTCCCCTTCTCCTTCTTCACCACCCGAATCACCAACTACTTGACCCGAACCGGACCGGTCTGGCCCTGCCTCCTCGTCCTTGCCCTCGTCCTCCTCCTCATCTTCAACTCCCGGCGATTCGTCTGCGTCTCGCCTTACGACCCGGTTTCTCGCACCGGCTTCTTCGGGTTCGATGGCCTCGAATCGGATATCGGATCACTCGGCGTGCCTTGGTGTAAGTATACCCGGGTCGGATCTCCTTTCTCTAAAACTCCCATTCTTTGTGATGAATTGAAGGATCTGAGTTAATATAGCTGTTTGATTTAAATATCAGATCGAGGGTTTTTGCTATAATTTTTGCCCTGTTCAATTAAAATTAAATGAAAAATGTAGAATTCTGATAGCTGAGTAAATTAGGGAGCTTGGAATGAATTTCAAATCTTTGACCCTTTGGGTTTCTAAGAAAAAGTTGGAAAATTTAGTTTATTTAAGTTTACTTGTGCACAGCAAAATTCATAGTAGTTTCAGTAAGTTTATGATTCAAAGGAATTGCAATGTTTATATTTCGCCTTTCGATTCTTGCCGGTATCAGATACACGGATACTACGACCATTTCTATATGTTTTAGTCATGTGTAGCAGTTGTTCATGATCGAATTGATGTTATGGTTTTTTTGCTAGACTACAGAACAGAAATCTGATTAAATTTCGAGTTTTATGCATTAAATTTGGTGGCCAATGCCTATGTTAGTCCCAATTGCTCAATGTTTGGAATTCGGTAGCATGTGGACTGTGATTGATTCATTACGAAGTCAATGTTGGGATTCTTGAGTTCTTTTAAATACCTTATTGTGGCTGTGAGATCCCTGGGTTCTTGCCCTTGTTTGATTCTTATTATGTTATCCTTGGCAAAAGGCAGATCGAAACACGGAAAAACAGTTGAGTGGACAACAAAGGATTTAATCAAGGGCTTGGAAGTGTTTATACCTATATACGAAACCTGACCGATAAAAAACAACATGTATGGGATGGGTTTTGACCACAGCTTTGGGCTCTGGTTCATTGCCCAGTGGCTGAAGCCGGATCTAATGATTGAGAGTGGCGCTTTCAAGGGTCATTCCACTTGGGTTTTGCGACAAGCGATGCCAGACGCTCCAATTATTACCCTCACACCCAAGCATCCTGGGAAGTTTCTAAAGAAGGGCCCTGCATATGTTGATGGAAACTGCACTTACTTTACCGGAAAAGATTTTTTGGATTTTGGAAATGTTAATTGGGGAAAAGTGATGAAGAAACATGGGATTACTGATCTCAGCCGTGTTCTTATTTTTTTCGATGATCATCAGAATGAACTGAAAAGGTACTTAGCAATATCTCAATATAATCTTGCTCCTTCCTCTCATTATGCATGGCCACTGGAATTATCGCTTGCTCAATGCTGACTTATCGTTTTTTATGTTCTGGTAAGCAGAGTAACACAGGCTCTGAAAGCTGGTTTTCAGCACATAATTTTCGAGGATAATTATGATACTGGAACGGGAGATCATTATTCCTTACGGCAGATATGTGATCAATCCTATATAAGAGGTGCATGCTCTCTCCTGTTATCCTTCATTTTTCAAGTCTATTTGTTCGCCATATGCTTTACGTTGTTGACATGCATTCTTACCTTTGCTCTCTTTTTTTTCTTACTGATGCCCAAAGTAACTTTAGTTAATGTAGTATGGATTGAATTACTGGTGGATAGTTTTGTCAAATAAAAAACCATTGTAGTAAAACCATGGAGTAAGTGAGTAATTGCTGAAAGACTGAGTGTGCGGCCAAATCTTTAACTCATTTGATCAAAATGTGTGTTTTTCTTCGGTTAATCGTTTTAGTAGTCTTTGGTTTGTTTCCTCATAGAATTCATTTATGATCTGTTGTCATCGTTTATTGCTTCAACAAGTAATCCTGGTAGTTTCTTTTGGGGTGCTTTAGGAGGTGGTCACAGCTGCTATAAAGACAGCGATGAAGCTAGGATTAGGTCAAAAAGGAAGAAGTTCTGGGAGAAAGCGGTGGATATTGAGGAACTTTGTGGGCCTGGTGAAGCATGGTGGGGTGTTAGAGGATACATGCATGATAACTTTACTAAAAGTAGTAAGAAGATTTCCTATTCAGAACATTTTCAGAATAGTCGGTTTGTGGAATCGATTCTTGAGGTTTACTGGGAGGTGCCACCAGTGGCAGGTCCATCCCTCACTCATCAAACTAGATATGATCCTGCTCGCGCCGTAACTCCTATTGTTGAAGATGGCCGGTATGGCTTATTCAATCGGCTTGGTTTAACCAGACTCGACCCTTCTGTATTTAATGGATATACCCAGATGGTTTACGTTCAGATATCAAACCAGTAATTTTTGAGCTGTCTAGATTCAGATACATTGTTTAGCTTCCAGTAGTTTGTTCATATTATGCAACATGCATGCAGTTTTCTCATAGCTTTCCGGCTCGTGTATTTCCTTTGAAGTTTCCTTTGAAGTTTTATCTGAGCGACGATTGTTCTGTACCAGTATCATGCCATAGCTGAACCGACTCGGCTCGTTTTCAGCTGTCCAGTTTCTTGGTTTAACTGATTCAGTTAACTTGTCTGTTGTAATACTTATAAATTCAATTAATTAAAAGTTCTCTGTTTCAATAGCGTTTTCCTTAATCCTTATTTCAAATTTCAATTAACTTTTTTTTGAGTTTGTTATTTATTTTTATTCGAGCGATATTCTAATATAATCTAAACTATAGGGAGATGATGTTGAACTGCCGTCTTATCGTTTGCAAACAAACCCAGATCGGTTCTCGACTTTCGTTACAGGAAACTCAGTTTCAAAATTCATTGGAGGAACTTATACAGCTGTATTTAAGAGAAGGAAGGAGAGATTTGCAAGCAGCAAAGACATTTTACACAGTAACTAGAATATGTGGTACACATAAGAGGCAAAAACAGCAGCATCAAACACATAATCTCGACGTCTCCAGCGAAAACTTTCTAACTTAGAAGATACGAAAACTAGGATACTATCAAACATATTTAGGACTCTGCAACAAGCACCCGACTCGAGTCCGTTTCAATCCCTGGAGAATGCTTTTCCCGGCTGGTACGGTTCGTGTTAGTTCCGGTTCTTGCATTTCTCCACGGCCCTTGGAGCTGCAAACAAGAACAGTGATCGGGTTAATTACTTTACAATCGGACTTGTAACAATCCCGGGATTAGAACATCGACAGAAGAGAAAATACCATCAAATTCGTTATAGACAGAACGTAGAAGTGAACATACCTAGCCCAATTGCTTCGGAACCTTTCATGATCCTCAGCCTCCTACAGGTCTCGGTGAACATCCTGTCATGTACACACACTTGATGATCAGATGAAAACATAAAGACCGACTGTCAAAATTGAGATCCGATCAATTAGAAGGTAAAATCGTGTTGCATATTGAATGGAAGGTAATTGCAATTCAATCAGCTATAGATAATTTCAATTTCTAATCACTAATCATGCCGCGATTAAGTTTAAATAGCCATAACACAGTGTTCATACAGAACAGAACAGTTAAAAACTTACTGCCAAGGAACATCACCAACAAGCATCCAGTCATCATCCCTGTCCTCATAAGTCAGAACAAATTCAGAACCGTTGAGAAGATCCATCAGACGACTCGCACTCAGACCATCTCGCTCCGGAAGTCCATTACAACTGCACTGCCCTGAATCACAGATAATCGCAATGTTTAGCAGAATTGCTTTAAACACCCTATAAAACACTTAATACACCCTATAAAACACTTAATACACCCTAATGCAGTCTCACTACTCCGGCAGCTAGTTTCGTTCTGGTACAAGCCTATTACAACACCAACCTTAAGTTATTCTCTGGATCAAACCCTACCGAACAGGCGTTTTACACCAAACTAAGTCGCCGTATAACTCAGTCTGCACATGAGAGAAGAAGAGAGAGAGAGAGGAGTACCAATGGTGAAGCAGCTAAACATCTTCTCCAGAGCCATGGAAAGTTCAGTGTAGTTGTTGTACGTTTTAAGGTCAACCTTTCGTAGGTACGGAGCACCATCCATGCCAACCTTCACATACAGGCACCCGGACCCTTGTTTGCCCTCAGCATCGTCGTTGTTCTTCGCCAACTTAGAGGCCATGGAGTTCTTCCGAAACGATCGAATTGGGGGCCATCCTACCACCTGTGCCCTGTTGCAAAAATACCACAAATGTAAGAATTCACTGCTAAGCTTACAAGTTATTGCAGAGGTAGAAGATTAGCAGATAAATTAACATTTTCTAGAAATTAAGGGAGACAATTTCCATATATTTGAAGACAAATTTTTCAAATGAAAGATTAGGAATAGGATCCTATCCGGATCCTCTTTGTGAGGATCCTAGGATCAGTTCATTATATCGGTTCATCAATCATCACGCGGTCAGAAATCATTTTGAAATTTTTATTTAAAATTGAACAAAACCAGTACTTAAAAAAAAACTACGATAAACGGCTAAGATGAATTGAACTGGAATCCTTACAAAAAATAAAAAAAAACCACAACTAGTTCAGGGGAAAAAACCAAAAAAAAAATTCGAGGGAATGACCAAATGAGTTCATATAGTTGGAAGACAAATTCTTCTTTATTTCTTCCCCTCCCTCCATCACCCTTAATTATTCATTGTTTCCTCGTATCTCAGGCGCAAAAAAATGAAACAAAAAATTAAAAACGAAATAGCTATTAAACATGTATTAATTTTTCTGTTTCTTCTTATAATTGTTGAATCAAATTTCTCAGAAATCGAAATTAACCAATAAAACAGAAACAATTAATGAGTAAAAAGGTAAAATAAAATAAAAATGCTTACTTGGCAGCAGGAGGAGCAGCAGCATGCTCAGAGGCCTGAGGCTTCTTCTTCTCCAACTGAGCTGATGGCTTTGGTGGCAGAGGAACAGAAGAAACCTCTTTCTTGGCTAATGGAGAACCCAAGACTGCTGCGTTACCCACATCAACCTCAGATCCATTACCCATGGAGAAAACCCATTTCTCACACCCATCAATGGCGTCGGAGAATCCCCTTTTTGCCCCTGACACAGGGTTCTTTGGAGGATTTGGAGAAAACCCATTTGGCTTGTTGTTGTCCTCCAAATCTTTCCCAAAAATTGAGACCCCTGACAGTTTTTTTCTGTCTGGGGAGTGGGACCCAGGAAGGCCGAGCCTGAGCTCAGTCTCCCTGAGGTTGATGGCAGAGGAGGAGGTCCTCTCTTCCTCAGCTGTTGTGGAAGAGAGGGTAGAGGAAGTGGAAGATGAAATCTTCTCAGAGCTTCTTTCCATTGGAGAAGATGAAGTCTCTGTTAGGCCTATGTAATCAAGCTCTAGTGGCCTAGACATCAAGTTTTTTTCAACAAATTTTGGACCTCAAAATTTCAGACTTTGTTAGAGAACTGAATGAATTCAGAGGAGTTCTAGAGAGAGAGAGAGAGAAAGAGAGAGGGAGGGGAGGGAGGGAGGGAGGGAGTAGGCAAAATCTGTCTGGTTAAGCTGGTTTTTGTTGAGGCAGAAAGGAAGCTTCTTTTAAGCCTTTCTGGTAGCTGCATTATTCTTTTCCATTTTACTAAAAACTCTTTGCACCTTTTTCTTCATACCGCAGTTTACAATGATGAAAGTAGTTTTATGTATTTGTTGTTTAATTAAAAATTAAAAAAAAAGGTTTCTTTTAATGGACTATCATAATACCGATTCTGGTAATTAAACTGATGCATTTGTATATGTTATAACCACTGATATTAAACTTTTACCCAACTTTATGACCTGGTTTGGTATAGAGGATAACTACTACTGATATTAAACTTTATGGCTTCGTTTGGTACTAAGGATTAGATTAGAACCTTCAGAATTCAAGACATAATAATGGTAGAGTTCACAAATTTTCATTTTGAGGGGATTAGATATGAAGACTTTCTCCTTTTTAATTCTACCGTTTTGGGGACATGATGAGTTTTCTTTTTGAGTAATTTATCTTCTACCTTCACGTTGGTCATAATGTTCTGTTTAACATACTTTCAAAATAGTTTCGTATCCATTGCAATCCAATCTTTTATACCAAACGAGGCATATGGTCTATGACATGTAGTATGTTGATATAATATCACGTTACAATATAATTGCCAAACTCAAAAAACTTCTTATACATAAACATGTGTATCTAGTATGTTCACTGCATCGTCTATGCTAAGTAGCCTCCGAGAAAAGATCGCTGAAAATTAGATTGTTATTTACCGCAACAACTTTCAATAAATTAATTTATCAGTTACATGTAAATATTATATACAATATTCGTTTGTATTTACTACAATCATCATCTAACGATCATATATAATTCATGTGAATATTTACATTAACACAATCACCTTCTGATCGTTGACATGATAATTATATTAAATACATTTATACAAACCCGCAAAAACAAAAATATATTTTTGGTAATGGAATTTTTTATGATGTGAAAAAGGACGCAATACCACCGACAGAACTCAGCGTATTCCCCGGCAACTTTTAGATATTGTTCCCAAATACCCTATCACTTTATACTCGTATTCCAACCAACAATATCAATTCCCACTAAAGTGCACCGATCACACAAGCGCAAGTTAGAAAAGTGAATGCTGCACGGAATTGAATCATACAGGGCAAGATGGTACTGAACGCACAAATGGGGAAGGGAAAGTGATTGGACGAAAATCAACAACTGTCTTATTTTTGTAGTGACAAAATTCAAAATCTGTGATCATTTCCCCCACCACCATCCTCTAATTGGTAATTACCAAACTTTAGATTTGTATAGTGTTTGAGTATGTTCGTGTTACGTTGTACTTGGGTCGTAAATCTTGTCCGAACCTATTATATGTTAACTTATCGTATTCAAATATATAGCTTAAATATTTTCGTCCATCAATTATGACTCTGTGTATTATGTCTTTCCTCGTTTTAGTTGTTGTCAACTAAACAACCAATCAAATACCGAAAGTCCACTTAATGTATTAATTTGAAAGAGTAAATCCACTGGTGGATAACATCACTCGCTTCAATTTTTAATTCGATGTATTGTGTTATGTCATGCTTTTCTCTCTTTTTTTTTTTTGTTTTTTTTTTTTTTCCTACTAAACAAAACCATTGAGGAACAAATATGTACTTAAACATATTTCATAAGTTGTTAAACTTGTGAGACCCGCCATGAGGAAAATGCTCGTGGGAAGGACAGGAAGCTATTCCAAGCGTTGGCCGGAGATCAAAACGGTAAAGGAACGCCGAAAAAATCATCGGAAGATGCACCATAAATCAGATTGTCGTTGCAGGTTGAGGGGAAAAGTTGGGTCAACCCGCGTCAGCATAGGATTGGCCCCCTTTCCACTTCCTGGACTCCCAAGAGCCAAAGACAAAATACCCCTTGCCCTTGATCGCTTATTGTCCCTTCGTTACAATACCGTTTCGTGAACGGTTTTTACTTACGCGTTCGTTGTAACTAAGTAAACAAAACTCCAAAATTAACCAAAAATAAGTAGTAAATTCTTGAAAGTACTAAATACGAAGGATTGAATAGTGAAATCCAAAGATGAGATTTCACAGTAATAGTACATTAGTTGATATCTTATCAAGGCTTATTCATTGAACATGAATGGAATATCACGGACCATCATTCTCGAATAGCAAAATGCCACAAAGCAGAATAGCACCTTTCAATAATATAATGATGCATCATGGACGACCACTATTTAGTGGATTCCACAATAGGATAAATAGACCAGCATCACCACCAGTACCAGCCTTCAACTTTAATGGCACTATAGTGGAAGGAATAAAAAAAATCTCACTATAGGATATAGACCAAGAGCACCAGGACTCACTAATAGGTTAGTCTACCTTAGCCATATGCTGCCTGCCTTGAGGCCAAACTTAGGCTCCATTTGGTATAGTTTTTTTTTTTTACCAAAAACTGTTTTACTTTGAAGTTAAGCAATAAAAAAGTAAAAACTGTTTTACTTTAAAGTTAAGCAATAAAAAAGTGTTTGGTAAAAAATAAAATATCCTACTTATTTTTAAAGTAATGGCCTAGAGATAGCAGCTTTTAAAAACAGTATGTAGGTTGCTTTTAAAAGTTGCTTTTATAAAAAGCAGAGTTAAGCCTTTAATGAATATTTTTAATTCATGTAATACCCTCGTTAATTTCTAAAAATGATGTTACTTATTCTTGTACATACATTTTACCCTTGGGGAACAAAGTGACCACCTACTACTACAGCCACTAGCCTTACATCACCACCGCCATTACCACAACATTTGTTGCCACTACCAATGACACCAAATCGTCACCACCATCACCGTGGCTGCCACAACCACAACCATAACCGCCACCACTAGCATCACAATTACAACTACCATCATTGTTGTTACTATTGTCATAATTGTTACCATCACTGCCACCGCCGCCACCACCACCACCACCACCACCCTGCTACCACCGCCTCTACCACTATTGTAACCTCTGCACCCCAACCACCACACTCTACTATTGGCATTATTATCGTACCCTTATAATTGTTGCTGCCACTATCACCATCGCCATCGCCAACCCCACTTGCCATCGTCATTGCTACTTTCATCACAATCGCTGCCATTGTCATTGTCACCACTTACAACTGCAACTGCGAACATTACAGCATTGGGCCCATCACCACCACCGTCATTGCCACCATGCACCAACAACGGTCAATCACCACCATTACCGCTGCCACAATTACTACCTCTACACCCCAACCACCACACCCTATTATTAGCAACACCACCACACTCCCACCATTGTCGATGCCATTACTACCATTACTCTCGACACTGCTGTTGTTGCCATCACCCAACCTGTACTACTATGTCTAGTTTTGTCATTATATACAATTATACCATTTTTACATTGAAAATTACCAAACACTTTTACACTGCTTTTTCTACTCAGCATTTTTTAAAATAAAGTTTATCAAATGCTCAACTATTTTATTTTACAGCTGATTATTTTTAGAGCCATAGTAAAGGTAGTTTTTGAAAAAAGCAAAGTAATCCCAAAGTAGTTTTTGAAAAAAGTAAAGTAGTTTTTATTTTTTATTTTTATTTATTTTTTAACAAACGATATTATTTACACTAAGAGGGTGAGAAAATGGGTTAAACCTCACAATAAGCTAGCAATAATATGGTTCACATTCATCTTTGGCAAGAATCAAATCTAAGATCTCTCACTTATAAGTAAAAATGAATGCCATTTTTTTTTTTGTCAAAAAAAAAAAAATATCGTTAGACCATAATGTTAAGTGACAATAATTTAGAATAAGAAAAATATAGTCTTAAATAATAAAAATTTAAGTCACACGTCTACTTAGAATTGAACTTTTACTTATTGCATTTACTGTCTCATGTTTCTGAAGTGTCGGATGTATGAATCTCTTCTTTTACCACGCCCGTATCTGCCGTAATAATTGTGTAATCCAAAAGTGGGGACGCGTGCAGGAGTGCAACAGATCTGAAATGTACACAAGGATCGACGGTATATATTGGCCACGTCAGCTGATACGGTGGTTAGGGGACAAAACGGTGTTCCGTTTTCTAGCGTTGACGGAAGTAAACGCTCATGATTGGGATATAGACCATTGCAGTAAACGGGTAATGGCGGTGGTGACCGTTTATCGTGAGTCCCGTAAGATAAAAAAGTGGTCATGACAAAGACTGCCTTTTGACTCATTCCCTAAACTATATTTCGACAACATTATTAAGTTAGAACTCAAATGGAATTAAGAAAATTTATTTTATGGAGTGATGTAGCTTGTTAGATGTCATTACATGGAAATATTTAGTACAATTTAGAGCTCAGAAAATGGTTAGAGTATACATTAAAATACTTAATACAATTATTTATTAAAGATTATCATATATGATCGTTAACTGTTATTATAACACATGATCATTAATTGATGATTACACTAAGTATATACTGTATTGTAGCCAAGTCTTCTCATAGAAGATTTTTTTTACTACATTGTGTCTTCACTAAAAGCATCTCCAAGGAAGATAGCATTTCAGTAGCAAACTTAAATTTGCTATGTCACCTAGGAAAAATGCATTCTCAACGGAGGTAGCAACTCAATTAGCAAAATAAAAAATTAGTAGCTTATTTTGTATATGGGAATTATTATTACCACTCCAAAAATCACATTCTACACTCCAAACTTTTTATATTAGAAAAGAAAAATACACTTGTGAGGAGTGTAGAATGAGATTTTTGAAGTGTCACTAACGCTTCCCTTTGAATATTTACAAAGTCAGTTGCTACTTCTTCAAGTTAGCAATTGAGCCCCGCAATGTATTTTAGAATTTGGCTACAACACTTATACTTTATTCAAAAGTATTGTTTAGTAAAGAGTTTGTTAATAAATTTGGTGCCAAGATAAAGTTAAGATACCAATAATTTATAGTGAAAGATAAAATTTCAAGAGTTGATGGGAGTGATAAATTTTTAACATAAAAATGTCATATGGGTCAGCAAATGGCATTTTAAGGAAAAATTTTGCTAACTTTTTTGGAGATACTCTAAGTGGGGGGAATGGACCTCACAATGCCTAGCCAAAATATTTTGGTTTGAATTTGCATTTTATGAAAATCAAACCTAAGACCTCTCACTTACAAGTGAAGAGGAATATCACTAGACCATAGTACTAAGTAATTTCTCATGAAATACTTTAACTTTGCAAGATAAAGCATAAACTAAAAATATAAAAAATTAAAATTATAAAAAATAAAAAATAAAAAAAACCTTATACTTTATATGATATACCTTAACAAATTACCAAGTCTCCTAAATTCTAATGCATGTTAATGCTTGTATCAATATGCATTGCAAAGTGATTTTCACACTTTTATTCTCTTCCAGACCTTTGTTGTTTTATATCATTGAAGTATTATTAAAAGAAAACTAACAAATATAAACAAACAAAACGTGTTAATGGAGAAAAAGATGATGTATAAGTGATTTCTTTATGCATGATCTGCTGCGTGTATAATCTAATATATATATATATATATGTGTGTGTGTGTGTGTGTGTGTGTGTGTGTGTGTGTGTGTGTGTGTGTGTATTTTGGGTTGAAGCACTATATGAAAATATAAGAAAACGAAAAACTACTCAAAAGGAAGGAAGGAAGGAGAGGACTTGAGTTCTCTCTTGTGATTATTGATTACATATTTACATTTAGACTATTGTTTTTGACAATATGTTTTTGTTTTTATTTTTCACAAACAAGCCATATTGGAAGAGGTGGAATTCGAACTCTAAACCTTTAATTTTTCAGAGCGAATGCCTTTGCCCAATTGAATTGCAAAGTCCCTTGCGCTTTTTACAATTGTATCTCTTGTATGCAGAATAGGGATGATTCGATCCCCACTCACTCTCATTCCTTTATGAACTAACTATTTAACCCATTAATACTATCGCCTTACTCAAATCTCTTGTTACTTAAATTGTTTTCCTTTAACATTTTAACTTTTTAACTCACACACTTTTTCGACACATCAAATTAAGTTGAATCTCTTGTTATTTAAATTGTTTTTCTTTAACATTTTAGCTCGCAACATTTTAACTATTTAACCAATAAATTTTTTTTTGCATGCCAAATTAGCTAAAATTGTGTGCTTTTTTCTGTTCACTCAAGTCCTCATCATAACAATTTAGTTCATCCTCCAATCACATATTTAATTAAAAGTAATATGTGTGCCCAAATTCTACAATATTGTTGACATGCTTTTAAAAAAGATAATCATCATATATGAATTAACAAAAACTTCATTCAACAACATTGATTAATATATGACCTTGAGTCTTCTAGGTATTATGCCGTATACATCATATGTAGCTCTAGAGTTTTCGTTAATGAAATTAATTCTTATGGTAATTGTTATTATCATTATTCCATTTCAAAGAATTATCATTATTCCATTTCAAAGAATATCTCTCACTTGTATAAGAAAAGAGTGATCCACGGAAAAGAGACTACTATCAAACCCTACCCGAATCAAAATGTAATAAAGAAGGAGTGTTTATTTAACGCTTTCATTCTTATATAATGGAAGAATATGTGTGCTAAGTACATTGCATTTGCATCAGTTGATGAAGAGTCGCCTAGGTGCCCAACCTATACATATGCTACTCGATTGGTATATAGGATTGGATTGGAAGAGACAACTCTCTAATTTTAAGGTATACGTATTGAATGTAGAAGAAAATAATTTTTCGTTTGGACAGGATTAGAAAATTATTAGGTCATGAAGAAAACTCTCCTTCTAAAGTTTCAATCCTACAAATTTGAAGAGGATTGAAAGGGATAAATTTTCTTTGTAAGTAATTCATCCAATACTACATACCAAATGAGCGCTAAAGGGGTCGATTCCACAAAATCATAATCTCAAAGTTGAATTTTGGATCTCTTAATTAAAAACCTAAATAAGGTACATATACCTTTAGGTCTATTTTTTTGGTAATATAGTAAGTATAAAGTTTAACACGCACTGCGCATAATCCCCACATACAAGATGCTGTCATATCCCAGAGATACGTGAGATCAGAACCACCAATATTGGGTTTAGAGAAAATCCCATCCTAATCAGCATGCTTATAAATATATAACCACCTTGATTTTCTTATCTTTAAACTTAATATATTAGTAGTGTTGGTAGGTGTTTGTTATATAAGACCCACATGATAGTAATTGTGTGCCACAACATGAGCCAGTTTTGGTCAAACTTTGGGCGTTATGATCTTTCAAGCAAAAAGAAAATCTTATTGCTGCAATGAAAGTAGAAGCATCCAAACGTTTTGGAATAACATTTTGGATTTGCTTAGTTGGGGTATCAATACAAAATTGTGTATATATATATACTTTGGTTGTTCATGCTTTCGATGCGATATTCTACTAATCTAGATTTTAATATCCCATAGATGATCTTGCAGAACGGCATGTGTTGATCAACCCCGATCTTAATAACAATGTTGTTCATGCAGATTTAGACACGTCGCATTATTTTAGAGTTTAATTAATTAGGGTATATATATATATATATATATATATATATAAGAACAAATCTCACGATATACACACACATAGTTAAGAAAAAGTGCACCCGTTTAATAAGTTCACAGCAAAGCATACAGTATTAGATATGTTACATGTACGATTACATGCATGTAAAGTGCAGTAAATTATACTATATACACACACGTATTGGTTCCAAAAAAAGATATCCTCTTAGGAGTACTGTATGTGCTCCAAATTTATAATCTTGCAAAGAAAAGAAAGCAATAGCCACTAACAATTAGTAGTTGTTACTTGAGTATAATAATATTATTAATGAGTTAAAAGTGGTAAAACGTCACATTTTTCTCATTAGTATAATATCGTTATTACACCACCAACAATAACTAATAAATAATGGTTACATATTGCTCTCTTTTCTTATAGTGCAAGTATAGTAAAAAAACAGTATGAGACCATTTTGTGTAGTATAGTATGATACTCTTCTTCTGCATCTGTACGACGGTGTTGAAATGTTATAATCTATTGCTTGGGGAATTATTTGGTTTTCCTTTAAATGATGTCCTTTATGAGAGGTATTAGCAAATAAATTGACTGAGCAGGAACTATGGTGCCCCAGTCGCTCCCCACGCCAAAATTACAAAAGATGCAAATTAAAACTACTTTAATTAGTGACAGCAAATAGGTCCCTCCATGGATAACCACTATAGCTCATTGGCCCTAGTCCTAAGTGCATTTCATACGCTCTCACTCTCACTCATCTATACTATTCTCGATCCTTTGGGGTAAAGGAAAAAAAAAGGAAGTTTAATTACCATGTCTTTTTCATACTGCTAGACCTGATTGAAAATCATCAACGAAAAGACTAATAAAATTACTTATCCATTTACGGCCAATTACCATGTCGATACCAAGGATGAGACTTTGGTTTTGTTTTTATAAAGATAGGATCGATATCAATCTGTTAGTAGCATGTAACATAATGTTTTAGTTGAAATCGATTATCTAGGTTCTCTGCATAATTGCATTTTATTGATTAGGTTATGCAGTTTGTTTATTAGGGTTTGGTCCACTAATATTAATTCAATATACACAGCCAGCTTTGCAATCTTATATGCCCATATTACCCAAAAGAAAGCTTATTATCTAATAGGATTTAATTATGACCTTCTTCAATTGGAAAAAATTATATATTGTCCTTCTAATTAATGAGAGAATTTCCCCGCTTAGTATTACGGTCTAGTGGTGTTTCTCTTCACTTGTAAGTAAGAGGTCATACGTTCGATTCGCCCTAAAGATGAATTTGAACCACTTTATTACAAGTCCATTGTGAGGCTTAGCCACTCCCCCACCCCTAAATGTAGATAATATCGTTTGGTCCAAAAAATAAAGAGAATTTCTAATAGCCGTTTCATTTGACTAAGAGCAAAGGCAAGGAGCTGGTTTGGATCCACCAAGGAGTAGCAGATCCAGATGTCCCTTGCCACAAGATAGTGACTCTCACCAGGAACAATTAACAAGCTAGGACCATCTTTAAGATGTGACCTTAAGTTGGAGGAAACCCAACTGAAAACCCTAGCTAGGGTCTCACGATGCTGATGTATATCAGTCTCTTTTTTTGGACTGCATCTTTCCTTGTATATAATTGACACATTGATTTAGTGTTGCACTTGTGGGGTTCAATTCCCAGCACACTATTTCTACAGTGAGCACAAGTTGCAGACCAGATAAGATCCCTATATCAAGAGATTCAAAATGTTCCCCCGTATTCCTCATTCCCCATTACAAAAATTCTCTTTTGTCATGCTGCTGAAAATGAAATTCTTCAAACCTTTCGGTTAACCACAGATGGTAAAGCTGTGGTCCATTAAACAGAGAAATTATACCATGATATGGTACCACCAGCTGGCATTGCTGAATGGTAGTACATCTCCACTCAAATTTTGCCATGTGGTCAAATCTCGAGGCGACGACGGCGACAGAGTAGCCATAAAGATTAATTAACCCCCGAACAGAAGGAAAACCTTTTAACGTGGTGTTAGCTATTAAACGGTGGAATTTTAAGTTTGTTGATGATTTGTATTAGTAGTACATATGACGAATTATGCGTGGAGATGTACTACCACTCAGCAATGCCACGTGATATTACTCTATCACTTAATAATTAAGGCAGTTTAAATCTAACCACTGTCATGTTGACGCGTGTGTGTGTATAAATCGACACAATAAAATAAAATAAAATTTTGTCGAATACATAATAATTTTCTCTTTGTCAAACAACTAGCTCAAGATATCAAAGGTTTAATTTTGGACCATGACTTAAATAAAATTTATTGATCTCATATCCACTTATAACCAAGGTTCTAAAAGAAGTTAGACGCTAGTCAGACGGCGGACTGGGGCCTAGTGCCTAAGCAGCTAGGCGGATTTAAGTAAATCTGTTGTATTTTGTGTAAATAAATGTATGTTTATGCTTAAAATACATATAATTTAATCATAAACTAGAAAATGGAATGAAATATATATATGAAGTATTAGAACATAATGAAAACATGTGAAGCAAACATATAATGTGTGTTTATATAAGTGTTCAATAAAATGCAAAA
Organism: Pyrus communis; assembly: GCF_041283825.1. Lineage (NCBI taxonomy): Eukaryota > Viridiplantae > Streptophyta > Magnoliopsida > Rosales > Rosaceae > Pyrus > Pyrus communis. The sequence continues at coordinate 19,908,560 of NC_142581.1, forward strand.
GGAAAGTTATCTATTTTCTATCTAAGTGAGTCGCAACCTAGGTAGGTGTCAACATGTCTAGGCGGGTCTGGGCGAGCTAGGTGGGTGCCTAGATGGTCTAGACGGGCGCCTCAGCAAGGTCTAGGGGCTCTTTCTTAATTTTCACACGCCTAAGCATAAATTGGGGCGGTGACCAGCCACCTAGCACCTAGGCAGGGATTTTTAGAACAATAGTTATAACTTGTAATGAATGAAATTATAAGTTATGTGCAACATATTGATTCATGCGTTTACTAAAGAGAAATACAATTGCAAGAAATTTTTCTCGCATTCATATGTTTACTTAGGTACCTAAAGAATAAATAAATAAGTGAATCTCACATTGATTTCGATATGACATATTTGAAAAATCAAGGTATGAGATAATAGGGATGGGGTTTCATCTCATTGTAATTCCTTCACATATCCATAGTAAGCATACCACAAACTTCTGTCTAAATATGTGGCACTTATTTATAGTACATATGGTACCATACAACATGCATGCTACTTATCTAATAAGAGAATATTACTCTTAATATATCAGCTATTTTCCCCTTTTTTCAAAGACGAAAAGGCATTACAAAGATCATCTCGATGGATCCTCTTACAATATAAATCAAATAATAACCTAAGAACTATTGGAAGGGGAAAATTACAAACCAATTAAATCCAAAATTAATGGTAATCATGTGCTAAATTAGCAAAACCATCTGTTGTTTTATTAGCTTCTATATAAATATGAATGATTGTATAATTGAATTAATTGAACACTGTGAACCATGCGTACATCTATCATATTACATTCAATCCATTATTTGAACACTGTGAAGCCACAATGATATTAAGGTGAAGTAATCATCGAGAATGTAAAGCCTGGCATGTACTATCACCACCAAATTTCTTCACGCATGACCAATTTAGTTTTGATGTTCTTTCCATGCAAAAGGACTGCAGTTTTGATGTTCATTCCATGCAAAAACATGCATGCATGTGTCAACTGTTGAAAGACAGCGACTCATAGGAAACTATGTTGGTTTCCATCTCTCATCAAATTTTACAAACACCATAAGATTTTCATGACGCTGTCGATTTTACGTCCACAGAGAGCCCATCACACACACACACACACACACACACACATAAAACTCATTTTTGGAATGCTCAAATTAAAAAGTGGTTTGCTTGCTAGATAGTTTTTCACATGTCGAACTACACTTTACCGACTTCTTGCTGATATTTTTCAAGTTATTACATCAAGCCGAAAAGGGGTCAATTTTAATAAAATGAAAGTTTTCTTATATGATTAAGACAATTCTTACACATATATGTAGAGCTTTCAGAAGATTGATCATTGAATTTTTTTTATTTGAAAATCTGTGATATATAGCAATGTCAAAATAAATATTCCAGACTCTTGGGAATTTATCAACCATCGATCTCTGGGGCGTAGATTAAGCAATATTATTATAAATTATTATCATGAGAAAAGAAGTATAAATCTAAGGCAACTGTATATGGAAAACAATACACCTCAATTCTCTGTCACACTTTATGTGAATTGGTGAAAATGAACATTAAACGCACAATCGCGCGAAGAACAAACACCTAAATAAAATGTAGTTTTCCCGAGTTAAGAGTAAAAGTGAAAACTCATGCGGTGTTACAACGCGACTGATAAAGTTATTACTTAGACAAAGGTTTGGGCCTGATTGATGTCGCCATGGAGAAATAGATTGCAGCATAAGCCGGAATAATGGAAGGTTAAACTCCGTTAAGACGAATGGTAGAGGTAACCTCAATTTTTAAACTCCAATGCCTAGGAGAAGGGGACTGTAGGAAATAAAACATGCAGAGGGTCACCTAATTCTTAAGCCTGCCAGAACCCAGAAGACAGCATTTCAGCTTAGAATATCTTGGCCCATCAAAGGCCCGTTTAATACTATATTTATAAAAAGGATTGGTGGAATGCCGTGATAGAGAGCGTCGATATGTCCGAGTGGTTAAGGAGACAGACTCGAAATCTGTTGGGCTTTGCCTGCGCAGGTTCGAATCCTGCTGTCGACGATTTTTATCCATTTTCTTTCCCTTTTTTCACACTAATTAAATTTCCGGGGCGGAATCGTCATTATACATGAAAATACTAAAACCCGTTGTTACGTTCGCTTTTTATATTTTATTTTTGTTTTTTGTTTCTTCACCAAAACATCATATTTTATTTTCTTTTAAAAGGGCAAATTCGTCATTACAGATCAAAATCCAATGCACCTTTTACCACCTCCTCCGCTTTCCATCTCTTCTCCACTCGCATCCATGGCTTCCTCACTGCACACGAACGCAACCCACTTCCTCTCACCCAAACCAGTCGCACCCACACCTACCCGCTCCACAACCCGCGTTTCCATACGGTGCGGACCACGCGACAACCGTGGACCTTTGGTCAAAGGCCGGGTCCTCAGCATCGAGGCCATCCAAGCCGTTCAAACCCTCAAACGGGCGCAAAGATCCAACCCGGCCCAATTCCCCGCCCTTGTCTCCAAAACCCTCTCCCGCCTGATCAAAGCCGACCTCGTCGCCGCTCTCCGGGAGCTTCTACGACAGGACCAGTGCCACCTGGCCCTCCAAGTCTTCTCCGCCGTCCGATCGGAATACCCGCCCGACTTATCCGTTTACGCTGAGATGGCGCTGGCGCTGGCGAGAAATGAGATGGGGGAGGACATGGACCGTTTGATTTGTGATCTGGAGACAGAGAGTGGGGTCCAGTGGGAGAGCGATAAGGGGCTGATAAGGTTGATCAGGGCCGTTATTGGGGCTGATAGGAGGGAATCAACGGTCAGGATTTACGAGATGCTGAAGAGGAATGGGTGGGGGTCTATTGGGTTTAAAGCGGATGAGTATATGGTTAGGGTTTTGAGTAAGGGATTGAGGAGACTAGGGGAGGTTGGGTTGGCTGATGAGGTTGATTTGAAATTTGGCAGCCGGTTGAAGGGTAGTTTGGAGAATTCAAGTGTATAAAACTAGTGAAGGAAATTTTAAGGAGGGAGTTTTTATTTACACCATCCAAAATGTTTATTTATCCACATTTCTAATGAAACAATTTGGGCTATTCAATTAATTTCAATTGTCTTTTTCTTTGGTAAATTGTATTTCCATTACTTCAGATAAGCTTTCAAAATAATATGCGAGCCAAATCGGTCTGAAATCAACGGTATTACCTAACTTGCGTTGTATATATTATATAATTTAGGAGATGACGCACAAAATAATTAACTAGGAACATAAAAACAATTTGCTGGTCGATTCAATCTTAAAACACCGGTATTTCCTTACTTTAGCACATAATTGACAGGTTTTGAAGAGAATTGTTATTAGTACTTCAAAAATTTCATTATGCACTCCTCACAAGTGTACTATTTTTTTTAAATATCGAAAATTTAGAATGTCAAATGAGAAATTTAAAATGCCAATAACAATTCCTTATTTTGAAATATACATACGCCCCAAATTAGTCTAAAACTGACGTTATTACCTCATACGATGTCTCTAGTAAACACAAATGTGAGAAATTTTTACAAACTTATATTAATTAATTAACAAATTTTCTTAATTGAGTTAGTTCCAAAGCAGATCAAATTCACACAAAAGGTATAACGGACAAGGGCATAGAGAGATCAAAAAGGCAAAAGAATGAAGCTCTCTCTACTCAATAGATGAATGAATGATTCTAAAAGGAGCATGATTTCTAAATTTTATATGTTATTTTCCCCTCAATTAAAAGGTTTTTCTTAGGAGGAGGAAAATAAAGTAATGCTACTTTCAAGCATTAGTTTATACACTTGTGCTTATACTATAAACTGCTTTGCTTCTCCACTGTAATCAATCATTGCTTTGGCTCGCTAACATGCCGCTGCATTGCGACCACCGGCTCATTGCATCTGGAACATCGGAAAGCTGGGACTGCAGCACACCGCGTCCTAAGGCAGTAATAACAGTATCTGCCCAACATGAACAATTATTACATTGCACGATAAATATCAAATCGTACTGTAAATCATCATTTCATCCAACGAATATTTTCGCTTGATTGCGATAAAAAAAACTCAAAGATGGATCAGATTTAGTGATGTACCTGTGCTCGCATGGAAGAGCGAGAAAGGGAACGGTTGGACTGGACTGGCAAATGGGGCAAGTAAGGTCATCCTCCTTTGAACTTGATGATTTATCTTTGGAAAATGGACTTAGAAGTTTTTTCATAGAGGATGAGTTTAGAAGAGGAAGTAGTAGCAATAACATCTCCTGCCATCAGCACAAGGACTCTTTAAGTTCTATCCAATGTTATGTGAAATTCCATAAAGTAAACCCAAAAGCGGACACCAGAACAACAAATCATAAGGCAAAGATGTAAAGATCATTAGGCAGAACAAAAATCTAAAGAGAAGCACGCGCGCACACACCAAGTGTATACATTTGCAACAGTCCAATCAAGTAATTAATATTGTTTTTTTCTTTTCTAGTTTCAGTACCTAAAAGAATGCCATGGATGTATGAGTCATGGATATGAATTCAGGATTGGTACAAAATCTAGAACTTTCCCTCGCAAATCCAAAACTCTGAAAATGTTTTTGCTCTGTAAGATGGAGAATGACTGCACATATCCATTTGGTTAACCTTGGTCATTGGTTTGTGTATTTAACATCGTGCAAGAAGGATTAAGGATTGAGCACATAACCTAGAGCTTTCCTTGCAAAAAGAACTCTGAAAAGGGTTGTGCTTTGTCAGAATGGACTAAATATTGTAAACATAAAATCATCGTACCTAAATGTAGGTATCTGTTTTCAAATCAATGCAATCACATGCCAAGACGCATGCAACCTAGGCAGAAAAAAAGGGGCGGAACCTCGTGCAGTTTGAGCAGTTGCAGAGATAAAACTGACACATACGATCTCTAGAAACCACTTAATCACATTAACATGGAACTAAAAGGGAGCAAGCTTTTTACTTATTAACTAAAAAGCTTCTTAACGAATACTTTCTTTTTTGCCATTTTTTTGTCTGAATTTTTTAATTTCTAATGAACGCACCTCAATCGTCAACTACATATGATACTAATATTTCTATCAAGCATAAGTTCTATTACAAGCCATCGATCTATTTCTGGGTTTTTATTTGTGATTCAGGGCAGCGGTTGTCCTTGAATTTTGGGATACCACCTAAATAACTGCGGACAGAGAGTTAAATAGGTCAGGAAGAAAGAGTTTGAAGTTGGGTCGGACGTCATACATCTTGGAAGGAAGGTTCATTCTTTGAGTCCAATGGTGACTTTTGTTCTACTGCTATCGTTAAGGAAACATTTGGGAGAAGATCCTTTATAATTTGGTTTTCAATATTACTTGTCATATCAAAAAATGGAAGTATCAACAACCCTAACTAAATACAAATTTCATCAATTCTGAGCCCTGAGTCTCCCCCAATGAATGCATTAAATGAGAGGGAAGCAGATACTATGCTGATTCTAATTGGTGAAATGTGGAAAACATGATTTGAAATAACAGAATTGTTCTCATATATCTGTCATATCACATTTAACTGTTCATCAGTACAGAAAACCGCAAAATCATAAATATCGAGAACAAATCCCTTTAACGAAAGATTCAACTCCGACAAAAGGAAAAAGAACTGCACATAAACTTCATCCTTAAAAAACCTTGACGACTATTCACTTGTGATAGATGGAAAGATAGACAGTGAAATGAACCCAAACCAACAAAATAAGCATTGAGATGAGCTTTCAAATAACCTAGAATTTTTCCTGTATCAACTAAGCTATCAGCTGTTTTGAGCCAATCCCCTACTACCAAATCATAGATAGAATTACTTGGTGTGCGGCAGAGTGACAATTCCTCAAACTACGAATGTAAACTCACCTTATACAATAATTAAAATGATAAATCAAATAGAAGGGCATACCGAGAATTCATTCCATACTAACTGGCGGTTCATGTACTCAAAGCTAACTGCTCTGTTCATATTAGGGCTTCCATAGACCAGCCTAGCTCTTAAAACTCTTTCAATTAGATTCCTATACCTGCATCATCAACATGTAATATGTAAAGTCTGCAAGCTTGCCAAGGGAAATGCTATTCCTAGTTCACATTAAGAACATCACATGAAAAAATTCTCACATTATTATATTATACATGCAGCTTCAACACGTTGACCTATACAAAATGGAAGTAAATGAACAAAGATAAATATCAAAAGGTTCATGCAATATAAAAAAAAAAAAAAAAAATTAATTTCCATTAAAAAATATTACATACGATGCTGCAAGTTCAGTTATATGTTTTAACATGTCCAGGGAACAGAAACTACCAACTCTACATGTAGTGCACTTATGCACTCTAAGCTGTCTTATGAGGATTGGCTTGATAGGATAACTCGCTAGATTCAAGGCATACTGAAGTAAGAAATGAATGACAATTTGCAAATTTTGTCCAAGTTTGAATGTTTGATGGTAGAAGGTGGATTACTCATGAAGCAAATTCAGCCTTCAGTTGGAAGGTTCCTCCATTTCTTCCATATGCCTAGAACCTAGTGAGTTATCCTATCCAATCTAATCCTCTCTAGAAAATGCAGCCTCAGTTTCTGAAAAAATTTGCTTAAAGTCGCATGCACACGAGTACATTGATTAAATGACGCCATCTTTCAATTATCAAATTGCATACCTTCCTGTGTAAAGAAATAAAAGCAGGTTGCCAAATGAGGCAGCTTTGTAAAGTCCTTCTATACGTTGTATCAGAATCCATGCTCCTCGTGCCACTGACCTCTGAATAAAATGCAGAGCACCTCATTTGCCTGCTTCAATAATTCTCCAAATGGTGTAATGAAGGGGAAAAAAAAGATTGAAAAGAAAACAATACCTGTTCAGAATCACCCCACCTACGGAAAGCAGAAAATGATTGCACACGTGCCCATATGTATTGACCACCAACAGTAGCAACACAATACCAAAGCTTCTGTGCAACTGTAAGTCCAGGTCCTTCCAAACCCGTTCTGACTGTAAATAAGTTGAAGACAAAACCATAAGCACAACAAATAGGAATACTACATGTAATTATGATGTACATTAAACAAGCTGAATGAAAAAAAATTCAAATTGCATATATCAGACAAAATATAACTGTTCACAGCTCAATTTATGATTGGCAAATTTAGGAACAGCCTGGTTACTACATCAGACAATTATCTGGAATTGAAAACTTCTACTTTAACAAAGTCTAGAATGTTCGTTCAGATATGTCATATAAAGTTGGTGTACGTTTGTTATTCTGTTGTGAGAGTATAATCATATTTGTTAACAACTAATATAGGGAAGAAAAGTAAATTTTTCTAGAAATATAACAATATCAACACTTTTGGTTATTGTATATCACCTAAAACAGCAATTTATGATCAATCTTGGGACAAAGTGCATGTACACCAAACAAAGCAGAACCGCCTGGAGAATATAACTCCATTTATTCCAATGCCAAAAGAAGAACATTAAGCCACGATCACTCATATAAATCAGTGCCAAGACAACAATATTTAGAAAGCTCATCTTCTTTGGTTCCTCCTTAACCTCACTGGTCACAACTTTGCCTAGAACCTAGAGCCAACCTATGCAACAAATTTCCAGAACTTCTTACCTTTTCCTCTTGATTCCACAGCACGCTCATCTCTATACCTCAGATTCATGAGCGCGATTCCTGGGGTAGGTTTATCCACCCAAATTGAGAACCGCCAGATAAGAAATTCGAGGAAAGCATCAAGTTCTGCTTCATATTGAAATAGCATTCCTGGCTAATCCCAATGAAAATAATAACAGTTTAGGGATTCTGTAATAGCTATGCATGGTTACTCGCTTTGAGGACTAGTACTATAAGCCGAGACAAGGAGAGATACCTTCATTAAGGAGAAGACCTTAACCAACTGTTCCTTCAACATGGCTGACATTTCAATGTCCAGCCTTCCCGCATCGAATTGGTTAACTCTAGATATCGAAATTGGGATTATTGACTGCAAAAGAATTCCTCATAAATCAACAACACACGATAACTAAGGTAATTCAACTCGAACAAATTCACATAAACACTACAACACATGTGTATGCACGCATTTAAGCAATACCCGATAGAAAGAAGATTCTTTTAAACAGAATAAGTTTAGATTTAATAAATACTTGGTTTTGTTTTGCCATTAAATTACATTTTTTTTTTTTTTTTTGTGAGAATTCACTGGTTCTATTTATGTGCTAATTCTAATCAAAAGACTGAATTTAATCTAAAAACCCATCAAACTCCCTCCCCACTCCACGAAATTTTATTTCCCAGAAATCATTTTTCCCAAAAACAAATAGAAAAAAATAAAAAATAAAAACCCACAAACGTAAGTAACCTTCGGAAATCCAGAAATTGAAAATTTGAACTAAATTGATAGCAGAGGCATGAAAGCTAAATGGCAAGTAAATTGATCAATTATGAAAGGAAGAAGGAACCTGGTGGGAGTGAGAGATGGATTGCCACTGAGGAAGTAAGGACTTGTAAGCTTGAAGCCAAGCGTCTTGTGCTGGTGGTCGAACATTACTACTACCGCTACTACTCATTGAACGACTGAACAATTCAACAATCCCCTCCTTCTTCTTCTTCTTCTTTGAAGGGTTCGGCGATTGCGAACCGAATGAAATTGATTTGGAGTTTTGATTTGAGATTGGGGGTGGACGGCGGAGTCGTGGATGGGTAGGTGCTCTTCTCAAGGCTCTCTCTCTCTCTCTCTCTCTCTCTCCGTACAAGGGCGGTTGAGTTTTGGTCATGCTACTATCAGCTACCGGTAAAAAGCTATATTCACTGGAAATCGTATTTCCCAGGGTTTAGGGTTACATATGGAAAGGGCTTTTGTTCCCTATTTTCAAATTTCTTTTAGAACTTTCAACTAGAAATATCTAACTGACCATAGAGTTTTTTAACAAAATTGGCTAAGTCTCACGATAAGTTAACAATGATGCAGTTTAAATTTATTTTTAGCGTGAACCAAATTTAAGACTTTGCACTTACAAGTGAAAAGTCACAACTGACCATAGAGTTAATTGAATTAAAGTTACTTACCTAGTTCTTCTCATTGAGAAACATATTTGAACAAATTCTTATATTTATTTGTTGTCATATTACTGGAGGATGTATAAAAATTAGGGAAACAAAAGTTTCGAATCAAATTAAAACTACAATGTCAACTAAATGTTTTCACAAGTGAAAAAAACTGAAAAATTTATAATAATTTTGAAAATGAATTGTTATTGACATTTCAAAATTTTTATTTTACACTCCAAATTGTCTATAATTAGAAAGAAAATTACATTTGTGAAGAGAGAAAACCTAAAGATCGAAGTGGAACATGAGCAATGTATCACACAGTTTATTTTTTTGCGCTAATGTTAGACAAGTGAAATAGACGTAAAAGAAGAGATGTGAAAGATAGCGGTATTATCTTTATGTTTTTCTTCTTTTCTTGTGTAAAGGAAAGAGTAAAGTTCTCACATATTGTTTATGGGTGGATAAAAATGGGATGATATTTACATTACAAATGTCTCTTTATATAGGGAAAGCCTTACACCGTAGGAAATAAATGAAATGAGAGAAGTCCTCATTCATTTTACTATTTTATCTCCCTAAAACTCATCCTACCTAAAGCCTTTAATTGGTGTGAACACAGTCCACTTTGGGTGCATGTTGTTTTTCTTCTTCATCATTCATATGTATGATATTCATATCATATTTCACAACACTCACCTTTGGATGCCCACATAACAACATAAGTTGCCCGTTAAAATCTTACCAGAAAAAATTCAGTAGAAAATATTGTAGTGAAGAAAAATAGTACAACTTTACTTGGATTATTGATATAGTGTCAAGTATGCTTATGTTTTCTTCGTTAAAACCTTAATAGGAAAAACCGGTGAAAAAAATCCTAGTCGAAAGAAAAAAAGTACAACATCCATGTGTCCTAGATGCTCCCCTTAATGTGTATCTCCCTAATTTTGCTTTAATCCGACTGATTAATAAGTCAGTGTAATTCAATACCATGAGCCAACTTCTAAAATGTACACTTTGGTAAAGATTTGGTGAATAGATCAGCCGGATTGCCATTAGAAAGGATTTCTCTGACTTCAATAACTTCAGCCTTCTGAAGCTTATATGTATTGAAAACCTTTGGAGATATGTGCTTAATCTTATCGCCTTTCATGAATCCTTCCTTCATTTGAGCAATACACGCTGCATTATCTTCATGAATGATAGTAGGAATGTTTGTTTTGAAGATAGACTGCATGAATTCAGGATGTGATGGATCATTGATCTTAACAAAAAACATTCACGATTGATTTTATGGAGAACAACTATTTCCAAGTTATTGTAAGATGTAACAACTACTGTTTGCATCGTTGAGCACCACGAGATTGTGTATTTCCATAAGTGAACACATATCCAATTTGTTAGCGGGCTTTATGTGGATCGGAGAGAAAACCAGCATTTACATATCCATAAGACTATGGTGATTTATGAGTTTTTAGGAGTAGAGTAAGCCTATGTCTGTTGTCCCACGAGAGAAAGACATCTTTGATTCCCTTCCAATGTCAAATTGTTAGAGCAAAGTTATATCTTACTAACAAGTTGACTGAAAAAAGCTATATCTGGTATACTAATTTATGCTAAGTGCAATAAAGCACCTATTGCACTCATATGTGGTACTTCTGAACCAATGACTATTCCATCATCTTCTTTTGGGCGAGATGGATATTTGTTAATGTCAAGAGGCTGAACGACTATTGAAGTGCTGAGTGGATAAGCTTTATCCATGCCAAATCGCTTTACGACTTTTTTCAATGTAAGCTAATTGATGGACTAAAATTCCACCATCACAATACTTGATATGTAAGTCAAGACAATATTTTGTTTTCCCAAGAAGGAAAGTTGCAACTATGCCAGGAGAAAGAAGGAGAAAGATTTAGCCACAATGAGAGATTCCCTAGGAACCCTGGAAATAAATCAATCACCTACAAAAGGGTGGTCAGTTAGAAAGGGGATCGACAGAAAAAAGGGAAGGAGAACGTTAGGAGAAGATTAAGGATCATAGTGCACCAAGTTAGGGAAATCACTCCCTTAGTGCGAACAACCTCAAGCCTTAGAAAACATCACTTACTGTAACATGAGTGTTCTCCATGAATTTCCTTTAAGCTTCCCAGCCATTAGAAACCTTGTGATCACCTAAGGAAGCCAAATTATCCAATCTAGAGTATCATGCAACCATGCAAACTCCCTCTCTCTCACGCTAAACTGATAAGCTTCTAGCTTCCATACCATGCCTCACTTGAGTAAACCATTATTTGCTTAATCATGCTATCTTTGAGTCATTGATCCAATCGGGGTATTTCCTAAGGCATGCTACTTCTTTCAAGGTATTCCTGAATTTGGTACGAAAGTGAACCAAGGGAGGCAAGATAACATCCATAAAGCCCCTGTCCACCTCGACCTAAAAGTCCCCCTACATCTTGCAATCTCATTTTTCACATTGCGTTTTCCTATGAACACCATTTGTAACCTATAGGGTTTATGCCAAGGGGGTTTAGACTATTGGTCCAAAAATGCTTCATATTCCAAGGAATTTAATTTTTCCTAGATTGCAACTTTCCTTTTAGGTCAATCTTGTCTCTTTTTGCATTCATGAACAAAGCGAGGTTCAATATCTTGCTTAATATGATTTCAGTAGCTACTACAAATGTCAATATATCGTCAATGATCGTTTTAATTTGATTCCACAATAAATTAGTACATGCATAATTTACAGAGATTTCTTTACTTTCATGTACTTTGGTCTCTTCAATGACTTATGTCTTGTCAATGACATTTTCTTTTTCTAAAAGTATCGAATCAAGAATTTTAGGTTCTTCATTCATTTGAATTCAAATATGTCTTCATCTTTTTCTTTCGAGGAGCTGAATATTTTGAACCTAGGGGGTTTACTATGCTTCAGGTGTGTAATAGACGAATCATTCGCTGCCATATTATTCTACCAAATAGGGACATTAATTCTTGAAGAAGCATTTGCAGTTGGTATATGTGATTTTGTCACTTTCTTGCATCATTAAATGCATCTGACATTTGCTTGGCAATACTTTGAAGATGAATGATTCTTCTCACTTCATTTTCACATTGAGTGCTTCGTAAATCAAAATGAAACAAGGTGGATCCATCCCCTGTCAATTCTCGTTTTTCTTCTAGAACGGTATTTTCTTCCCCCAATAACGGAAAAATTGTTGTTTTTATTGAAACAATGCGAGCATATCTGAGTATGGGTTCCAATGTACGAGATCTTGTAGCACTTACCAATGAGGCCTTATCGATTAGTATTACACAGAAGAAATCAATTATAAGCACTAATATAATTAGATCTGCCCCCATAGACAAACTTGGGATTTGCGATCCCAATACGACTAGTGCCTTTTTCTAGAAGTGTGATTGATGAATCTTTTTTTCTCGTTATTGTGGAATTCGTCATCAAAATGGATCGCCCTTACGCGGTTAATAAACTCATACTAATTCTATGACTTTACACAAGCAAATTCAGAAATGAAAGAAATCTATCGAATACCCTTAGTACTTGTTTGATCAATCATACTAATAGCTTCAATTGTTCATTTTTTTACCGGTTACTAATCCACAGTACATGTAGTAGGCCTATTTCCCCGTTGCACTATCCTATTGGTAAAACTCACTACTTGAAATTCAAGAAATCCTCTGTTTTCATCCTTTTCTTCTTGTGAAATAACTGAGATGAATGAAGCGGTAAAATTATTACCCATCAAGAGCTTCAAATATCGAATGATAGATGATGAATAAAAACTTACATAAATTCCCAGTTTGCATTGAGGTCCCATTTAAGTACGTTGTGGCGGTGCTATATGCACATAAATAGCACAACCAATAACTCGTAAATGTGAAATGTTTGGTTGATGCCTAAACACAAGTTTGTACTAAGCAATATTGATAGTTGGCAACAAGTCTCAATCGAACTAATGATGCACCATGTAAAATGGCATGGCCACATGTAGAAATTGACAATTTTGTTTTCATGAGCAGTGCGCGAACGATTAATTGAAGCAACTTGATAAATGTTTATGCTAAACCATTTTGAGTATAGATATGAAGAACATGGTGTGCAATATCACTCTTTAGTATCATGTAATAATCATCAAAAGTTTGAGACATAAATTTACCAGTGTTATCAAGTCGAATTGACTTAATAGGATGATCTGGGAAATGTGCTCGTAGTTTAATTATTTGAGCAAAAAGTTTTGCAAAAGCTATGCTTCGAGTGGACAAGAGGCAAACATCTAACCATCGAGTAAGGCTGCAAAATGTGGCAGTACATAGGAATGTGGAGCCAAAGATTTTGAAAAAGAAATTAACCAAGCTAGGGAAGCATGCAGAGCTATGCCTGATCATAAAGCTAATAAAATAACAATTTAAAAGACAAGAAGAAAAACAAAGGCAACGAGAAGCAGTAAAGTGAGGCTGAAAGCTCCGAGGATTTGGATCAACCAGAACCATAAAATATTAAAATGTTCCACGAGGAGATTGAATTGGCCCAAAAATGATGGGAATTCAATATCAATCTTTGATTATAATGGTCTAATTATCAAATTCCCTTAAGAACGAGCCTTGCAAGGTTGCCATTTGATATAGCAATATGTCTGCTTAACAATGGATGCCCATTAGAGTTTATAATAATTCTACGTATCATAGAGGATCCTGGATGACTAGATGGTCATGCCAAAGTATGTAAATATTTTAATCAATGAACCTCTAGTTCACGACATTATGTGATTCAATTGTCTTTATATATATATATATATATATATATATATATATATATATATAATACAATCCTCTCGATAAACCACACAACTTCTCCAATGTACACTTCTGGGTATCATTGGAGGCAATGCATAAACTGTAATTTTGTGCCTTGGAAAAATGCAAAGTTGCTTTCAAGGCATTCTTTAGCTGTCAATTGCTACATACTATTCTACATTTCTTAAAGAGTTATGGGCTTTTTCTAATGGGAAATTGGGAAATTATATCTTTGTCATATAGGCTCAGTGGACTTGACCCACACACACAAATCAAACAAACCTACTTTCTCTGCTCACTATTTCCTTCTTGGTGTGCCACGGAGTTGACGCCACTAGCACTTTTAGAACACCAAACCACCACCAATCATCACCAAATGCCTCACTCACTATTTGGAAACGTCTCATTTTCCCTTAGACCTTTCTAATCCGACCCCAAACTCGAGGACTTTCGACAAACTTCATTTTGATTTTGAAAACTTCGAAAAGTTCCCTGACGTTACAGGCAACTGTAGACCAACAAAAATATTCTCGCTCAATTCCTAACGATCTCACGTAACCTCCAAGCCTTTGCATGTGAGTTTTATCTTCAGGTTACAAGTTTCGAAACAAACTAATGACGTCAAAATTTTTTGGACGAAGTTGCAGGTTTTCTAAGCAGAACGTTGACCAAATCCCGTCGATTTGGTTGAGGATTAGGTGACCAATCCCCTCAATTCCTAAGACCTAGATTTGAGCTTGCAAGCTTGAATCTGTCTCGACCCTAGCAAAACCAAAACAAACTGAGATTCCCAAGTCTTTTTACGAGCAACTCTGGCCACTCTTAGGTCTCATGATAAGTATAAAACGATCTATTTCCCTCTAACTTTAATTTGATTCATTGTGTGAAAATTGGTGTTGAAATGACTTTAATAAAGCTTTTTGAAATTTTTCGAGGAAAAACCCAGATTTTAGCAAAACTCAGGTTGGCAGCCACCAACAAGTGGACCAATAGAAAAGAAGAGAGAATATATGTCAGTTCTGACGGTATATTCTCACAGCGTTAGGTAACGCTTAAATCTAAATATTCCATCGCTGACCTCAACCCTCAACCAATGCGTGTGGCGCGTGGTCACGCGTATCAGCTCTAGTCGACTCTAGCCGGTGCATAGCAGCTCAGGTTAGCTCGTCTCAACGTATGGCAGTGTGTGGTGACATGTGTCGATGTGTGATGGCATGCGAAACTTCATTTCAATCAGTTTTAAATCCTTTTTTTAGAACACAAAGGGTAATAAGGTTCCTTACATTAATTTTTATTAGTGTAGTAATCTCTCATATAGGAGAGAACTATATAGAGAAGTTCCAAGGGTCAACTAGGCGAAGCGACTATGCCTCTGCTACTTACTAGTGAGTGGGTTTTTTACTTTCAAAAGTATTATTATATTATATTATATAGTTTCCATGTTTTAAACTTATGCTTATTAATGTCACATGCCATGTTTAGCTTAACAACTAATAATTGTCTACACTTTATTATTATATTATGATTTGTGAGTGTAAATTGCACCATGTACAAACTTGCATATTATATACTCATTATTAAATGTTTGTGTGGTTTCACTTTAGTTGTATTGGCCGGGCAAGGACAACCTCATTTGTATGTTCACATGCACTGTTTGTATTTGCTTTGGATCTAGAGTTAGGTGCTAGACTGTCCCTAGGGTTGCAGTTAAGACCCGTACGTAAACGTTTAGCACCAATCTCACATGATTGTAGTACTAGAATGTAAACCTACATCTAGCCTGTTCATGTAGCTACTTTCTGCATCATTTATGTGTTTACATAGATTAATGAGTATTGCCTTTACTTTGTTAACACTGTCATATACGTAACCCGTATCTTTTGACTAACTATATCTACCTAGTATTATACAATATACCCTAACTATGTTGAAACTATCTTGTTTTATAGCAAAAGGTTACAACATTTACAAGCAAAGATTTCACAAACTTTATTTTATAGGCCCACTCACCTTTATTTTTTGCCGTTCCAGGACCAAGAAGCTGAATATTTAAGGACGAGGAATTTTGGCTTTAGCTGATCCGTGTTACAATTATAGTAGGAAACTTTACTTTCTGTAATAATATTTGTCATTTCGAGGATGTGAATGCTTTTACTTTACTCTTGTTTATCCAACCTGCTCACTTGCGCACTCTTGTTTTATTTTATTCAAGTTAACTTTATTTGCATTTTTCACAACTAAACTTTATGACTTCGTTGCCCTCTAAGTGTCAGCCATCACATCTCGACTTGTGAACATTTCATATCGGGGTGTGTCAAAAGGTGTGTGAACATTTCATATCGGGGTGTGTCAAAAGGTGTATAAAAAAATTGGTACAATTTACATGAAAAGTTTTGGTACATTTTACATATATCAAAGTGACACATTTTTTAATGAAAAAATGAATACACTTAACTAAATTATTCGTATAAATAAAAATTTAGAAGTATTGGCACAAAAAAATTAAATATATGGGTCCAAATTAAAACTAAAAACATTTGTACAGACTAAAAAGGGGGGGTTTTGAACTTTAATCCTTCAAGAAGATTAAAAATTTAATAAAAACCGTGTGTTGGATTGAATAAAAACCATCGTAGTCCTCCGCGCTGGTCTGCATCCTAGTCGCGTCTTGCACGCCACCAGGATGACATCATTTCGACGTCTGGACCATGGCAGCAGCCCTTTGGGCCTTGCTATAACCACACAAACACACCAGGTCTTCGGTTTAATTGGATCTGTCCATGTGTCCTCGACCCAAAATACCAACATCAATAGGCTGCTGGGCCTTATCCTGCACCCCGACTCGATTACCTGAAGCCCTGTCTGCTGGGCTTAGCTCGCCTCGACCCAATAATAGTGAAACTCAGCTTCGGCTTAGCTTCCTAGACTCAACCCAAATCCAGCTTTTACTAGGCTTGCCTTGTGTCCACACATTCAACCCAAACGCCAGCAGTTGCTGCTGGGCTCCTTAACCTCGACCTGCAGCCTATAACCACATGTGGGCTGCTTTTGCAGCCAAACCCGAGGCCCAATAGCCTCTACGGCTTTGCCTTACCCACGGCACCCAAACCCAAACCCTTTTGGGCTATGTTTTTTTCGACCCTATGCTATTATTTGGCATTTTTAAATATTTTAACCCAAATATTATAATTATTTTGCTTCCATGATCGACCTTGTTTGGTCTCGATCTATTAAATTAATTAAAGGTGACCAGTAGTCCATTAATCTAATAATTAATCCAAAATTATTGACTTGAATATCACTTTTGGACATTAACAATTCAATAATTTATTTTCTCTTCTTTGAATCGTTAACATCCTTTCGTAGTTCCGAAGCGCCCACACTTGAGTTCCTGAAGCTTCCACTACACTTAAATCAACATATTGCATTCTGTGTTCTTGCATGAACCTCTCTTTAATGAACTAAATGTTCATAAACTAAATTGTACCTGTAGTTTCAAATTTAGTGCCTTTGAAACTTGAAGTTTTCATAAAATAATACACACACGAAAACCTGACGTTTTTCATGTAAACCATGTCTTAGAACTCGAATGTTCTAGCATTGATGCTTATGGATGATTCATTCCCATAACACCAATCACAATCTTGTTCCCTCCAATTCATTCCCATAAACCATGTCATATTGTAACAAGTTCAATTTTCCTAAATTGGATGCTTCTAATAGAAATCACTTTATGTGGGGTACAAGACATGAATCTTCACTTGACTATCAAGAAGCTAAGAAACCATTGAAGCCAAAAAAAGCTTCCGACATGATCTTCATTCAAATACTTATACCTGAAGCATTACAAACAGAAGTACCTCCCGAACGAGGATTCCATGGCTATTTGGCTCACTCTTATGGACTGTCTAATCATGAAAGATATTGCTTGAAGCATACCATAGTTACATCCATGAATAATTACGATTCTGAAGTTTATAAATCCAATCGAATTTTGACTGGAGAATACTTTTCTTGTCATTTCTTGTTTCTAACTTACTCTTGAAGCAGCAGGTTAGAGAACGAAAGTTTACCAAATTCCCAGATCTGATTACTACCACAAACATGAGAGAAAGGTATAGACCCAGCTTCGGCTGAAATCTATTGAACGGTATAGATCCAGTTCGGCTGGAGTTTATTAAATGACTCAACCCAGTTCGATCGAAGCCTACTGAAGGGCATGATCTTCTTTGGCTGAGATGCACCGAACGGTATTGCTTTGCTTTAGCAGAGGCCTTCCAAATAGACCCTTCCAGCTTCAGCTGGAGCCTACCGAACCCAAATATGGGTATGTCTCTCTTACAATCTGATTTCAAATTTGTCTTTACAACATATGGTAGAATCAGGGCTTGCCAAGGTGTGGCATCATGCCCGAAGCATGATCCTTGGCACCTAAGACCTAAAACTTCAAGAATAAAGGATAATATTTCCAAACCTTAACCTGCAAAATCTACTTCCGTCTTGATGGAATAAGATCATTATTATGCACCTGTTCGTGCCTCTACCAATGTCATTGAGGAATACCCCGTAGTCAATATGTGAGACTAATTTTTGCTCTACCGAACATCGTTGGAAGAGCAAAATTTTGACATGGATGGCCATGTTGGCCAAATCCCCTTAGTAAACCATTTACTTTGTGAACATTCTTTATGTTCTTGGATTCACATTTGGTGTTTATTATAGTTATGGATAATCTTATCGATCTTATCCAAAAATGAGCTAATTGAATCATGTTTCTAGTATACATGTGACTGAATTCAATTAAACACGTAATTAGGTACGAATCTGTGGGACAGTCAGTTGTCGGATGAATGCGATACTACGCACAGTAACTTTACACCTAAATCACATCTCTAACAACGACTTCAAGTCTATCCAACCTAATTAAAAGCATTGGTATGCTCCTCGTTGTATGAATGGTATTACATTACCATGTCAGATACCTTATATTCTCCCCGTTCTGGAAAAACATTGTTGAGTCTTAAGGATATTCGAGAGAACAATGATCATAAATGAAACCACTGAAAAAAATAGAGTTGAATATCTTTGCACCACCTCCAAAAATGAGCCTGAAGCTTTACTTTAAGGCCAATGGGCTATTTCCCAATTGAGAACACGCCATATGTGGCTGGCCTGGAGCTAGGTGATTCGAACAGTTTACTTGCTTTGGCACGACCATTTGGGACACTTAGGCCGAACAACGATGCTCTGACATATTTCCTTATGCGAAGTAAGGATCTTGTGCTTACAAGCACACTTTGCCACGCCTGTTCGTTATGGGAAATTGATTTTCTAAATCATCCCTAGCAAAGATACGAAACGAGCCTTTTTTCATAGTGGATTCAAGGGAATATATGTGGACTAATCCAACCAAAATGTAGACCATACAGATACTTATGGTTTTGGTTGATGAATTGACAAATTGGTCACATGTTTGTCCACACACATTGCTGCTAAACCTCCTGGCCGATTTTAAGGGTTCACTACCCTACTTATCCTATAAAGTCTGGGAGACTGGATAATGCCGAAGAGTTTATTTCGACGGTTTTCAATAAAGTATTGCATGTCATCTTGGGTTTATAATTGGACATCGAATTTCCATGTTCACCCTAAATAATCCTCATAGAGCAATCATAAAGTGTAATTTAATTGATTGCCCAGACCTTGGTGAACACACCAAGTTTTCAGTTTTTGCTGAGGGCTATGCAATCTTGTACGCAACTATATTGGTTTGCCTTGAGGCTCATTGCCACCTAACCATTTTGACGTTACAATTGATTACTGGGTACGAACCTGAAATTTTTTGTATTTATGCATTTGGGTTTACATTCCATGTGCCAAGTTGCACCGCCGCAACGTACCAACATGGGTCTGCAAAGAAGGATGTGAATCTTTATTGATTATGATTCTTTGTCACCTTAGCTCTCTTAGAGCCCTTGCATGCGATCTCTTTATAGCTCATTTGTGGAGTCACTTCAATGAGATAATCTTCCCGCCGTTAGGAGGAGATAAGAATGTTGATGTTCCTGTAGAATGACTCAAATTTACATGGACGTTACCCACTATGTATCATCTCGATCCCCATACCACACAAGTGAAAAAGCAAGTGATGAATTCTAGCTTTCAGAATGTTACTCCGGACGCATTCCTTTGATCTAGCTAAAATGATGAGATCATATACAAGCTGCAAACATGTTTACAAAGATAGACATACTTAAACGGATGTCGAGTCAACATCCTCGAATGGTGTGCCACCCCTGTTGGACGGTTTAGCCATTTCTGTTGGACGGTCCGGTACACCAGCGGATAGCCAATTAATCTGTCCTAACCTGGAACATGATAGATCACTCAGTTCATAGGATTATTTGATCAGTCAGGGATATAAATGAATGCCTTTGTATCTTAAACTATGAAGTCTTATTCCGAATTGCTAGAGTTACAGTTTATGTCGTTGACATAAATCTCACTAAGACTCTGGATAAGCTTGAGAAAACTGCCTTGCACCTGAAGACGAAATTTGAGATAAATGATCTTGGGAAAACTCATCTTGAAGGTACTTTGGTTTACCAGTCGAACTATACCCCGAAGGTGTTACTTTTCAGAATACCTATGATCTTCCATACGTTATATGCAAATGAGACCCTTGAAGAGGTTATGGAATCCGAAATTCCATATCTAAGTTTAACTTTGCGCTTCGTGTACTTAGCTCATTATTTTAGACATGACATCTCTTTCGCTGTTGATCTATTGGTAAAGATGCAGCATTGCGCTTACACGTAACCATTGAATTGGTATTAAAAACGTACCCCGAAGGTACTACGAATTTGGGCAAATCTGTACGCATCTCCAAAGGATCTAACCCTCATGATCCTTGGAATGATGCTTGCCTTGTTTGTTATGTTGACGCTAGTTACTTATTAAACCCACACAAGGCACATCTCCAAATGGTTATGTCTTTACCG
The DNA here is from genome assembly GCF_041283825.1 of Pyrus communis. Lineage (NCBI taxonomy): Eukaryota > Viridiplantae > Streptophyta > Magnoliopsida > Rosales > Rosaceae > Pyrus > Pyrus communis. Next base: position 19,929,522 of record NC_142581.1, read on the forward strand.
TTAGGGATATTGCAATATCTTGGAAGTCTAAGATATGACCTTAGTTGCAAAATCTTTGATTCATCCCAAGACTCACCTCACTTCATTATGCCACATGTGAGACATGGTTAATAGCTCTTGTTGAGCATATTCAAAGTACTTGCTGTTTTCATCCATCGTTGAGTCCCAACGATGATCCATGAAGATTATTCCGCATGTATCCACCCGACCAAGACATGATACATCAACAAAGTCAACGCCAAGACATATTGCGGCTACATCTACATCAGCAATGCATCAGGAGATTGAAGTCATGCAAGGCGATCCCAGACAACCTTGCCAAGCTCTACACGACGTCAACCTTCCATAAGCTTGTCCGAGGAATTGGTATGCCTAACTATTCATATGTAATGCTTGTAGTTCTCATTTGGAAGTTTTGTCAAACTTAGGGGGAGTATCCAGAAGTATACTCACTTGATCTTAATGTACTCTTTTCCCCTACGATTAGGAGCATTTTTCTCATTGAATTTTTGCTACCTAACTAGGTTTTAACGAGGCATCCATCCTGGGCTGATCATACCCTTGTGAGCTCTTCCACTTGCGTCCAGAAGATGTATAGTTTTGATTTAATGCAAATTCTCACTTTTCTCCTTAGTCTATGGGTTTTTCTCCCACCTTGGGTTTTACCATAGCGAGGTTTTGTGAGTTTTACTTTTTATGCAGTCTTCTGTTAATTTGAGACTCGCATTCGCTCATTGTGCGAACAACTTCATCAACTAAACTTATTTCATCATTGAAGGCCTGATGCGCCATTTGTTTGAGTATTTACACACTTAAGGAGGAGTGTTGCAGTCCTATTGGAATAGGAATGTGATTTTGTAAATCCTAACATATCCTTATGGGGTTCTACCATATCTCCTTGGGTTAGATATTAACCTATTAGAGTTGTAATCCTAAAAGGGTAAGGAATTAACCTTCCATACTACTATAAAACCTCACAATTACACACCTCTCTCTTCTCTCTCTATGTCGCACCCCCTTTTTCTCGCCTCTACAATTGTTCAGTAAATTATGCTTACAACAAATGTAACGTTTTCAACACTAAATCGATATGCTTACAACGATTTTTAGTTATAAAATTAAAATATACTGACATGCAAAATTTTTATTATTGAAATAGTAACGTAGATAAAAACCAAAGAACCTTAATAAAAAAAAAATTTAATCAATGAAATAGGAAGATGAGTTATGACTTGTGAGAGCTCCTAGTCTTTGGTCGGTATGTTATCTTCACTGCTTTTAATTTTAATACATACATATGTGTCTCTCTTCATTCTGTAAAAGTTAGAGTTGGTATGTGAATGGCCTTTTCAAGAGTGATAGGCTTTCCACTTTGGACCAAGATCATCTCCAGATCCTTTACGTGCGGATCCTGGGGACCAAATGATCTTGACCGTCCACAATAACTTGAACGGTTATGAATTAATATTTATTTGACTTATACTCTAACGCAAACCGATTCTTCTTGGCTTGCGCTTCGCTGCATGGCAGCGAACCTGGACAGTATGGCGTTGAATATCGGCTCTAGTTCAATTTCGTTGAATTTTGAACTGCAAAATTCTTCCGTCTTCTCCCCTTCCTCCTGCTCTGCTTCCTCTCTCAATCTAAATTTACAAGTACTAAAATAGGGTTTAGGTTTGGCTGCCAATTAAAAGAAAAAACATATTAAAGTTGGGTATGGACGAAATTTGAGGGAAATAAGAGAGATCGGAGTGGAAGGAAGAAAAGAGAAATTTGAGGGAAAAGAGAGATCATAGTGGAAGAAATAAGAGAGAAGGATACTCTTCGTATCAAGCTCGCTCGCTTATGCAAACTGGGTTCCCTCTTTGCTTTCTGCCGACATACAACAAGAACACGAAAAATTGAAGGCTTCTGCAACTGAAAGCAAAATTACAGGCCACAAATGCAAAGGGTAGGGTATTGAAAGATTGATAATTTTGCTCTCTTTTTTAAAGAGGAAAAAATGAAATTTAGAAATTTTATGTGGAAAATTGAAAAATTGAAAAACAAGTTCATGTTTCATATTTTCTTGTGTTGTGTTTTCATTAAATGAAGCTCTAGAGCTTTCTTCGCTGGATGGTGAGAGAACCGGAGAAGAGAGAAGGCTGGTCAACAGGAGTAAATGAGTAAAATAAAATATTAATTCATAACCGTTCAATCTTTTGTAAACGGTCAAGATCATTTGGTCCTCAGGATCCGCTCGTAAAGGATCCTGGTCCTTCCTACTTTCTCAGTTTCTCATGTCAATGTCACTAGTTTCCAGTGGTTTTTGAATGATGTGTGAGCAGTGAAAGAGTCAGCATGAGATCATCGGTTGTTCTTGATCTCAACAATTTCAAAAAACCACATGTGTATTTGTTTGTATACATATTTGACCTCTATAAATAGTTAAGACAAATTAAATTACAATTTTCTCTCCTCCTGCTTTTATTTTCTTCTATCATATTTGTGTTCATTTTCTCTCTTCTTGTGTGTGACTCTATTTTACGCATCACGTGCTCGATGAAATACTATAGTTGAAAAGCCTTGACAGTCTTCAATATTATTCACAATATTCTCCATCCACCTTCGACAAACCTCTACAAAAAATAGTCGTTGTAAACATATGTTGCAATAAACTTCCGGCATATGTTGACAGGAATTGGTAAATGCCTATAGGTGCTCGATGAAACAACTCATTGAAGCTTTTTTGGTTGCTATTGTGATCCCATTATTTGTGTGTGAGCATGATGGAAGAACTAGTTTTTGTTCTTACGGATGAGATACTTACAAGGTGTCAATGTTAGTTTTGAAGTTAAATTTACAAATGAGAAGGGCATAGAGATTGTTGTAGAAGAAGGGTCGCGTTTGTTTAAAAATGTCGTAACTCTCTCTTTGGTCAATGGTGGAAACCTGGCACCGTCGAAATGACTATGGGTAACAAATTAACATTTTATGTTTTATTGTTTAATGAAATTATGAATGATGATTATGTGGAGGAGTTGTCGTGGCTAGACAAAAAAAAAAGAAAAAAGAAAAAGAAAAAGGATATCTGAGTACGAATGAGTTTTAACCACTTTGCCTTTTATTTTTTTTTGTCAATAACCACTTTTTCTTAGGGGTTAGTCTACGATACCTTTAATACAAAAAGTAATCGGATGTTAATAGTGTAATTATAAACACGGTTAATCTATTGTTACACTTGTAATAGGACGTTCTTAATATAACTACTAACCTTATTGGAGTAATAACAACTTCATTATTTGATTAACTATAACCTTATCATATTAATGTTTGAATTAAATGGAATCTATACCATTTTTTATTAAACGTACGATAGAATCCTCCTTTTCATAGACCATTATTTGCTGGAAAATCGTGACAATCCAAACAATTAAGATGAAATAACCTAACTACAACATAACTTGAGTAGGACTCGTGTTCAAGTAATTAAACAGTCCTAATGTCAACATAAAATCTTATTACAATCCAAATACTCTATTAATTAAGTTCATGGGTCTACCATGTGGCGCTATTTCACGATAGCGTTCATGATTAGATTGTTCTTTGTAAGGCAAGAATCAAATATTAGGATTTTCGAATTCAATCAAATATATAAATAGTAAGAGTATCATTTTTATAGAATCTTGGCTTATTATAATATATTATTGCTCAGTTCTTTCTCCTGATGACTAATATGAAGTCGAGCTTTTTGAGTTTAACATTGTGTTTAGTTATATTGAAAAGATGATGAAGTAAAAGCTTGATAGGATGCATACTTTGCAAATAATTATGTCGAGAAGGCAATGGGGTTGGTGACAAATAAAAATACTATTATTATGTTTTTCATATCACATTCTAATTTTTAGACATCTTAGACTTTGTCTCCCCTTCTTAATGTATAATTTTCTTTTTATTTTTAATCATCTATGTTCTTTGTTTTATAGCTTGTTTTGTAGGTTTATACCTTCTCTACACTCGTAGGTAGATGATATATTCCTACTGTATAGGACCGTTAGTTCCGATTTATTCATACGACCGAAAAATCTTAGGCATGACAATTTTGTTTATGGCCTGAATACAGTGCTATGACTTATTAATTAATATCCACTATTTCCCGACACTATCTTTTACAAATGCATAATGTGGATTGTTTAATCACGCACCCACTCAGATTCTGTAGCCGGTTTGTTGAAGTGAATTATTGCATAAAGAGTAAAGAAAGCATATATACATTACATTGATATGAATAGTACTATTACACCCAAAACCCTAACTCCAATTATAAACAAGGCCAACTTCTTAAGGTACAACCCTAATTAGAGGAAGTAAGCCTTAATAGCCATTAGTTTATGGGGGCCGGAAAACACTCCCCACCCAGCTTTATTTGCCCTCACTTTAGAAAAAAGCAAAAGCAGGAATAAAAAAAGTTATTACTAAACAAATGAAACGAGAAAATGGAAAGAAAAACATACAATATGCAAAGTTTCTCAACCCCATTCTCTATAAAAAAAAAAAATTAAAGGTCATAGACTTGAGCTTCTTCAACCTCATCCGAGAAAGCAAACAGTACTCATAAAGCTTTAGTTAGCAAAGTCTTGTTTGGGTGCATATACAGGGAAATATAAGAAAGTGAGAGAGAGAGAGAGAGGGAGAGCGAGGGAGAGAGAGAATAGAGAGAGAGAGCAAAAGAGAAGGGAAAACAAAGAGAAATTTTTTTCTCGCTTCCTTTTGTGATCTTTTGATTAAAGCAGCAAGCGCATCAACTGGACAAGTGTTTTTGGGAGTGGTCATAACAGCAACAAATGATGGCTGGAAACCCTAACTGGTGGAGCAGTATGCATCCACCATCTCTCTTCCCTTCTCAATATGTGCAGCTTGGATCTCCTAATTCACTCCCTCTGCCTGACCATAACCTAGAGCCTCCACAATCCTGGAGCCAGTTACTATTGTACCTCTCTCCCCCCCCCCCCTCTCTCCCTCTCTCTCTGTCGATTGATCTTTGACATAGTATTGTATGTTATGAACTGAAATGTTTTGTAAGGTACTTACTTTTAGTTATTTGTTGGATGTTTTAATCATTTTTCAGGGGTGGATTGTCCAGCCAGGAAGATACCTTTGGTACTCTGAGTCATAATTTTCAACCTAAAAGTAGGTTGGAAAGTTGGGAGGAGGACCAAATCTTGATTACACAATATCCAAGGGCTGCTCTTCCTCCTCATGGTGTTGATAGTATTATAAAGCAAGAGGCTAACTCCCAGAACAGCATTAACTTATTGGGCAGTAGTCCTCATGGAGATGAAGAATTTCAGCTGCAGGCACCTAGCAGCTGCAGGCCTGTTTGGTCCCCAGTTCAAACCATGCCAGTTTCATCCCCTAGGTCTTGTGTCACTAGTTTAAGTAATACTAATAATATATTGGACTTCTCCTGTAACAAAACTGACAATAAGAGGAACCAACATGCAGATCACTCATCTGAGGTAATTAAGGGAGAATTATATTCCTTCCAATATATACATATTGGCTTTCTTCAGTTTTGTCTTCAAGTACATTAGATTATGTTTATATATAGGTTTTTAATTTTATTTTTACTTTTAATTTATGTTTCCCATATGCACATTTGTTTGTAATAGTGTAATAGCACTGCCACTGGTGGGACAAGCAAGAAGGCCAGGGTTCAACAATCTCCAAGCCAACCACCTCTCAAGGTAGCAAAATTAATCTCTCTTCTTATTAAGTGAAGTTAAGTAAATCTCTTGTGGTTAGTCTGGTAACCAATATTATATGATCGATCCATCATCAAAATAAACAAGTGCTAAATTAACCATCTTCTAATCAAAATTTTCTTGTTAATTTACTGTGAACCAGGTGAGGAAGGAGAAGCTGGGTGATAGGATAACATCCCTTCACCAACTAGTTTCCCCGTTTGGGAAGGTGACTACTGGAGATTTCATATTTGTTGAGCTTTCTTTTTTTTTTTTTTTTTTTTTTTTTCTTTTCCTTTTCCCAAGATAAAATCCAACGAAAAGAATTTTTTTTTTCTTCCCAAAAACTCAGATCAAAGCAGCTCTTTTACTTCTTTATTTGTATTTATTTCACTTGGATTCTCTCTTTTAACATTAAAGAGGACCAGAGAGATGACTTATAAGGGGTTTGCTGTGGTGTGCATGTGTGTTTCTCTTTTGCAGACTGACACTGCTTCAGTCTTGTTAGAAGCCATTGGGTATATCAGATTCCTTCAGGGTCAAATTGAGGTGATGTTTCTATCAAATGCTATATTTTATACTCTACTCTGCTAGCAACTCAGAATCAGTGAGCGCATGCACTTAAAGTTTCAATAATTCATGCTTTTCGTTACATTATTTAGTTATATGGAAGTCTTAAACTTTATTCCTTTTTCCCTTTCCTTTCTTTGCAGGCCCTCAGCTCCCCTTACTTGGGCAATGCCTCAAAAAACACGAGGAAGCAACAGTCTGTAAGTACTTATATCCCATTTCCCAAATCATAACCAGTGCACTACATTTTTGTTCACCATTCTAAATCGGTGATGAGTGTCACTATTTCAGTGATTATGTGCAATTTAATCTATTTACTTCACAATTTTGAAATTTAACCTCATTCAAAGGTAATACGGTGGTGAGCAAAAATATTTCCTCTTTCTCTCTTCTTCTCTCTTTCTCTCACACACACATATACTTTGAGAAATTAAGCATGTGGACTAGCTAACTTAATTAATTAATTATTGTGGGCATTGATGAATTAGAATAATGTAATTGATGAAGGAGAATTTAATTACTTTAGGTTCAGGGAGGAAGGAATTGTGTATTTCCTCTAGACGCTGGTCAGGTAGCTTTATTGGATCCATCACCCCATAAAAAGCAAGGAGGGGAGGCTTTGAATATATAAATTAAAGCATCTAACAAATTAATTATTTTATTCATGATAAATAAAAGCACTCAAGGAACAAGATTCTCAGCTTTACAAAAACTTTAGTAGCATAGATTTAATGTAAATTAAAAACATGATATGCTTTTTGGATCATAAACTATAGTCACTATTGGATTCAAAAGTTGAATTTGATGATATAGAAATTGACATTAAAATTACTGATCATATGGTGATATCTTTTTTGTTTCTTTTGTCCGTTTAGCTGCTGAATGACAACTGCCTGAAAAGCAAAGGCGCTCCTAATCAGGTGCATTTTCTGAGTTTGATCACACTGTTCATTTCCATTTCTAAATTCAATACAGTAATCATATGCATCATGATGATCAGCATCATTAACCTTAAATCTCATCATTTGCCATTGATCTTTTACAATAATTACAGGAATCACAAGATCATAAGGCAAAGGATCTAAGAAGTAAAGGGTTGTGCTTGGTTCCTGTGTCATGCACTCAGCATGTTGGGAGTGACAATGGAGCTGATTATTGGGCTCCTGCTTACGGAAATGGGTTTTAATCAACCCTAATTTGACAAGCAGTACTAGCAAGTGCATGTTTTTGACTGTAGGAGCACTGCAGCATGGTACTGAGCTTTTGTAGAATGAGATAACATTATGAGCAGTCAATCTGTTGCAAGTTAAATTAAGGTTGATTGGGCATGATGTTATGCATTCTAACTTAGATTTGTGTACTGTTGCTAGCTTTATATTGTACTCATTTACTAACTAAATAACAGCTCAATGTAGTAGTACTGTTCTTGTAGGAAGAAGTACTCCATGCATCTCGCTTTATCTCTCTTTTTTATGGATAGCTTCATGAAGTTCTTGCAGGTTCTAGGATTGAAAACTATTAATTTGGACTAGAGACATAATTAATATCGAGTTATCTTGAATAAAAGGAACTTTTTATTTAAAAAATAACTTGTCAATGATAATTTGGTTTAGTGGCCTCCACTTTGTTGAAGATTGGAGGTCCTCGGTTGAAATATTTTGAACAAAAAGAAAGGGAATACTTTTTTTTTTTTTTCTTTTTTAACTAAAAAATTTAGTTCAAGTTACAGCTCAAGAGATCATACTTAGTTGAATTCTTTACTTCGCCAGAGAAGAATGATAACCAATATTAACACAAAACAAGAAAAAAATTGGTAATCGTAACACTATGATCTTGATGATAAGGAAATAAATTAGGCTTTATATATTGAAGTGGCAGGACAATATTGAAAGAATCATGATGATATACTCCACACTGAGTTCTTTTCTTCGTTTTTTTTTTTTTTTTTTTTTTTTTGTATGCATGTTTCGCTTCTGAATTTTTTTATAAATGTTGATTATAGAATGGAAAAACTTTGATCTGGTGTTCATGTTGTATGCATCAAACGAATTCGCCATCGCAACGAACTCTCATTCACAAAGACTCTAAAATTAAGATCCCATCTAACGAAATAAAGACAAATCCAACTAGGCCAAATAATCATCGATTCCAAAGCGTATTCCTCTATCATACAAGACCGTAGAAATAAGTTATACAGAACTTTTGGATCTATTAATCTCGAATTTTACTCTTGAGTATACTTCTTACACTTGCGTTGTAATTCTTTCATTAATCTCACTGCCTCACACATCCATCTTTAATGTAATTTCGAAACCCTACACATATTTTGGCCTTTGCCATATAATTTCTAGGTTTCTAGCTTACTGGAAAGTTGAGAGACTCATGCCTGACACTCATGTGGGAGATGGCTGAGCCTGACTAGAGTATGCTAAGATAGACCCCATTTTTGGGTCCTTTTGGGCCACTTTTAGAGATTGCACTCAAGTGACATGCCCCATCCCCCCACACACTCCTCAATGCAACAAAAGCACCTCAGCCTTTCGTAATCTTGACGTTATAAATTGCATCACAAAACCACACTTTAATTATTTGTAGAATCTATTTTCTTGCATGAATTGAAGCTATGTCGTTAATTCTTTAACAGATATTTCTTGTCCATTTCTCATTCTTCCCTACTCAGGTTGCAAGGACATCATCAATTAATAGAAATTTCAAAAAAGAAAGAAAGAAACAGAAAAAATTAAACCCTAATTCCAAATGCATAATACAAGCTATGTCGTTGTGTTGTTTTTTAGTTTTATTATGCTTGTGGTTTCATTTTTTGTTTGCCTGGTTAAGGACTACAAGGACATCTTCGTGATATCTCATTGCAAGGCTTCTTCGCCGAATGATCGTCATCCTTTGCAAGTTCATAAGAAAGTGAAGCAAGATTTTGTCCTCATGAGCGTTATCTTTTCATTTGGTTAGATGTGACTATGTGGGGGTAGGTTTTGTATTGTCTTTCTATATTGCGTTGTAATCTTCAAATTGTATTTCATTTTATTTGGTCAAAGAAATATTTATTATCTTTAAAAAAATCTTAGGTTAGTTGTATAGTATAAAGCTTGTTTTTGCTGTAATTTAAGAAAATAATAATCAGATTTGTTGCATGTTACAAACTAATTTTATTGCCGTAAATGTTCCATTGAAGATTGTATTTCATTTTATTTGGTCAAAGAAATATTTATTATCTTTAAAAAAATCTTAGGTTAGTTGTATAGTATAAAGTTTGTTTTTGCTGTAATTTAAGAAAATAATAATCAGATTTGTTGCATGTTACAAACTAATTTTATTGTCTTAAATGTTCCAAAGATGAGCCAAACTTTAAAAATAAAATATAATGCCCTAGCCCTAGGCTATAAAGTGTAATTAATCAATTAGATTGTCGTCCATGCATGTCGCGTGGTCCAAGGACCTAGCTCGAACCCCAAATTCTAGAGAGAAGATTGTGCAAGACCAAATTACAAAACTTACGTGTACTCTTGCATCTGTTAGAACAATTTTAGAAAATAAAATAATAATAATATAAACTCTAATAATAATAAGAATTATGAAATTAAATTACAACAACAAGTATAGATATAATCAGTGTAAACGAAACTACATAGGACTCGAGGTGTTCTTTGGTGAATAGATGCAATGGGTTTGCACCATTTGTAAACCTACACGTCTCTTGTATGTATTACGGTAAATTACCTTTTCTCACCTCAATTTTAGGTCACATAACAAACTCATGCTTCATTTTTAAAATTACAATTACTAGTAGAAAAAAACCATTTGCGCGACAGAACTTTATACAACGAAGCAACTGACATTGCGCAAGGTTTATTGGCGCGACGAACATAAGTCTTCATCGCGCAAGTTCATCGCACAACAAGTAAAGCACCAAACATTTCGTTGCGCAAAGCACCTTTGCAAGACGAGTAATATATTCCATCATGCAAAGTTTGCAAAAAAATGCGCGTAAGGCTATAAGTTGGCTCCAAAAACTTATGCGTCGTCTATATACTTGCGCGATGAATATTCGTCGCACAAGGTGTCAACATTTACTAGACAGTTAGCTTTTTTAGTCAAAATTTTTAGTGTATGTTTGACGTTTTTTTTTTTTTATGTTTTTTACAACTAAGAAAAACACCCGAGGACATTGCCGACAACTGAAGATGGGGCAGGTCACCCAGGTAACAAACGGGCATATCACGATATGATATGACGAGAGGCATCGAGCTGCACCTACGCCAAAGCAACATAGTGCATTGGTCCACGACGTGGGACAAATCTTTCAGACCAATTGCCCTATGCTATGGAAATCGTGGTGCGAGATCCCAGTGGAGTTGAAGGCCAAAATCCGCAACTTTTTATTGATAAGTACCTAGCTTTGTTTTATTCAATTTTATATAAAGTTCATATATTTATATTAAAAAAATGTTTTCCACATTTAACTTTATTTTAATTTAATATTTGTTAATTATCTGAACCACATTAATACTAGCCCATTGTGAGGCTAAGTCCCCCACCCCCTTAGTGTAGATAATATCGTTTGTTAAAAAAGAAAATACTTGCTAAATTGTAGACAAACTATAATTTCAACGAAATAAACAAGTCGATGGACAACTACCTGAACAGGTGGTTCTCGGATCGGTACAAGCAGTGGAAGAGCGACCTCCACAAACATGTTGAGTTGTTTGATGATCCGGAGGTCACTCTCGAGGAAGGACCAGGCGTGGCTCTGCACCCATTTTCTGGAGCCCCCATATATATATATATATATATATATATATATATATCTAGTATGTATGTAAATATTTATTACTTAATTATTTATAATTTTTTTAAATTATTACTAATTTGGTTATTTTATTTTATTTTCTTTAAATATTACACTAATACGTTTATTTTATGTTAACAGAAGAAGGTGAAGGCGAACAAGATCAACTTTGACAAGAAGACTCTTCTCCATCATTTTGGTTCGAGGCCCTTCTCCTATAAGATAGAGGTGCGACGACAGGTAATAAAGTGTTTAATATTGGCACTTCCAATTTCTGACAAATATTAAATATTTTTCCACATTGACCTTGTTTTTATTTCTATTTTTGTTTCAAGGGGTTCAAAATTCCCCAAGGTAAACGTCTTTAAGGACGTTTATGTTCACCCCAGGGATGAGCTCGCCAAGCAGTTGCACGTAAGTAAAAGTTAATTTTAAATTAGCTTCCAAGTATTATAGCATTTAATTTAATATTAATTATTACTAATCCGAGTTTTATTGTGATAGACGATGATGGTGAGGAGGAGCCAGTCTGTGCTTCAGGAGTCCGCCCGAGGATGCTGATGTTTCAGATCCTGACTGAGACCTTGGATCAGACCCTTAGCGTAGCCACAAGGCCAAGTCACGGCTTTGATGCATGAAGTGGCAAACCTAAGGAGTAAGCTCACGCTTATCGTTGAGGCCCTCAACTCGTCTGGCATCCGTCTCCCACCAGGCATTGTTGGCCATCGAGCCTTCACCTTCGAGCTCATCCACCTGGAGCAGCCCAAGAACCTGTCGGCCATCGAGCCCCTCCACTCGCAGCAATCCCAAGACTTGTCAACCTCCAAGCCCGTCCAGCACCCTGCCTAACAGCCCAACTTGTAGCCATCCTTGCAGCCCACCTTATTTAATGACCAAATAGATTATCACTTCCTTTTTTCTTAGTTTAAAACTTTTGATTTGTACGTACATTTATCTTTGATTATAAATACATTATTTTTCATTCTATTTATTATAGTTACAATTTAATTAAAAAAATTAATTATTATTTTAAATAAAATATGTAACCAGAACCAAATAATAATAATAATAATAATAATAAAATTAAACCCTGCGCGACGAAGACTTTGTCGCATAAAAACTAATGCAACATAAGCTTTTTTGTTGCGAAATAATTATAACGATAATATTTTAACTATTTATTTATGTCAAAATTAATTCTTTTTTGTTGTTTTAATGTTTACTAGACGAAAAATATTCGTTGCGCGAAGTTTTATTCAACGAAGGGCTTGCATCCCATTTGTTGTCTTGCGACGAAAGGCTTATCTAGCTTTATTTTTTGCATGACAAAGTGATTTAGTCCCCCTAACTTTTGTGCGACAAAGGAGAGATTCGTCGCAAACTTTGTTTTTTGCGCAATGAAATTCAAAAAATTCTTCGCGCAATGTCATTTTTCATGAACGTCGCGACGAACACTATATGACGGAATGTACATCATTTAAACATTTATGCAACATAATTTGTATTTACGCGACAAATTATCCCTTATCGCGAAAACTGTTAAATGTAGTAGTGAATCTCATACATCAATTTTTGTACATTAATATAATGCAACTCTTTACATAAGATACCACGCATTTTAGAAGAAAAAAAAAAAATACAAAACCTACCACTATTTAAATCTTTCAGTCATGCACCAAATTCCATAGCAAAGCTCCATCTTTTGCTATGCTTTTTCTCCATGTTCTTCCGTGGTTTCTTGGGTGAGTTTAAAAGGACCAGAATCTTCTCCTAATCTAAGGATGAAGATCCTCATGATCAAGAGATGTGGACCGTTGGATAAAAATTTAAAGGCTGGGTCCCTTTAAAGGTATAATAATTATAACCGTTAGATTTTCATCCAACGACCCACATCACTTGATCATGAAGATTCTTATCATGAGATTAAAAGAGGATCCTGATCCAGTTTAAAATGGTAAGGTTCTTCCTGTACATAAAGGCAGGTGCGCGGCTGAAGGATGAATTCTGCCAGCGCATGAATCTAGGCAAACTAGATTTAAATCTGGTTGGGTGTGAAGTGTTTTAGTTGGTTGTAAGGAAAGATGTAACGATTTATCTCTCACGGCCTTCCCATACGAGGTTAAAGTTGTGGCTTGAATTTTGGTGTTCCTAAGCAGTTCCACATCTTCACAAATTATAATTCCAAATAAGCCCAATGGACTTTTGCAACCGACACACCACAACCCACTCGTTCATTCCCATTATACGACTTGGGCCACTTAAGAGTGTTGGGTCCTTAGAGTGATTCGAATTAAAATGTTAATGTATTAATATTATAACGATGAAATAAAGAGTAAAACGAATAGTACCACGATTGAAATTTTTAGTGTAAAAATATGGTTTTTCGTTAAAATGAACAATAACGGGAGTTTTTCATTAAAGTTCTCTTATTTTAATGCTTGCCGACATGGTGGGAAAAGGAACAATGCACATTTTCTTTAATTTTTATTGTTATTAGAAGGAAGAATTTGAAACTATTACAATAATTTAAGAAACAAGGAGTTCCGAAACTACAACAATGAGCATAAGATGGTACACTGATGAAAAGAAGCTTGTGGCGCTAAGAACCGGATGCTTGATGTTTATACTTTTCAGATTATTCCAAGAAATCTTTCCATTCTATTGAAAAGCATATTACAAGAGAAAGCTTGCCAACTTATCTCCTTGTATGAAAAGCAGAATCCCTAAATAGCTTGAAATTGTTCTTACTATGATATAAAGCGCACGCCTTGCCCGAAGCTCATTGAGTAAAAAACTCTGTATTGGTGAGACATGATTTATGACGTTGGCATGCCTGTTGGCTTTTTGTTTGAGAAATAGGATGGGCTGTTCGGGTAGGAAGGATAAAGGCACCTTTGCTCAGTTCATCAAAGGAAATGTGTGAGGAAACTCATTGGAAGCAGCTGACTGTCTAAAGTTGGCTGTTTATTCTTATTCATTTTCAACGTCTGCTAGCTCTAACAATATTTATATTTCTTTTGCAGTATTTTGAACTTTTGCATTGTAATGACCCATCCCTAAATATTACAATTTTATAAATTTAAAGCTTGAATTTACAAAAATGCCATCTGAGGCGAAAAACATTGACTTTTATTAACCGTCTTGTTGTGTTGTGCAAGGCTTTTTTCCTTGGCGTATCCTTGTAGTATTTATCATTACGGACGGGTGGGAATGAGCAGAATCAAATTTGGAGCTAGAACAGAGATTTTACGAAATTCTAAATAATAGGGGCATTTCAGTAATTTCACGTTCTGCAAGGTATTTTCCCTAATTTTTCTTTTCTTGCTTTGTTTGGTGTGCCAATGGGGCTCACCCCTTTTTTTGCCTCCCAGCCCACACACACACTCTCTTTCTTTCTCTCTCTCTCTTTCCTTCTCTTTTCCTTTCTTCTTCTTGAAAACTCTCCCTCTCTTCTCTCATCTCTCTCTTCCTTCCTCCCCCTCTCATCTCTGTAACTCTTTCCCTCATTCGGCAAGTTCTCATCGTCTCCGGCCAAGGTAAACCTTCTAGAACCCGACATAGGGAAAACCCAGGGAATGACATTGTACTTTTTATGAGAAAACTAAACCGTGTGTCACATCTCAGCCTCGGCCCCTACCACATCCGGGCTCGACTCCACCGTCGCACGATATTGTTCGCTTTGGGCCCTTACCACATCCTCACAGTTTTGTTTCTGGGAACTCACACGAGAACTTCCCAGTGGGTCACCCATCCTGGGATTGCTCTCGCGCGAACTTGCTTAACTTCGAAGTTCCAATGGAACCCGAAGCCAGTGAGTTCCTAAAAGGCCTCGTACTAGGTAGAGATGGGAATATACATATATGGCTTACAAGATCCACTCCCCTGAGCAATGTGGGATGTTACACCGTGACTATTTGGCCACTTTCCAGTCACTTTTCCGGCCATCTCTAGCTTCCATTGAGTCTTGAACAGGTGCGTGTGTGTGTGTATATATATATATTTCCTACATTCCTAGCTTTACATAGGATCCAGAATTACTTGATGCGGCATTGTATCGAGCTCGGAATGAGCTCTGGAAGTTGGCCTTTCCACCTGCAAAATCTGCAGGTTTTGTGGACAAGGGTTGTACTCGCGAGCATGTGGGATTGCGCGTAGGGTTGTAGTACTAGTGCGTGGAGTACATGCGCCTTCACCGAAGGTACTGTGCTTCGCCACCATGCTGGCAAATTTTCTGGCCAACTTTTTGGCGACTTAACTCGGCACGTGTGGTGACGCGTGGCCTCCCAGGCTGCTGCCTCGTGGAGGCACATGCGGCAGCGCGTTGGGGAACCCTAGGTCCCTCCTTAGGTTTTTCGACGTCTTGAATCCGAATCCAACTTCGTTTTCCCAAATTCAATCGTTTTAGTAGGTTTTTACTAATTGGTCCCTCTATGTGCTTAGGTGCGTTGTTAGTGGCGATCCCGACCTCCCTAGTTCGAACGGCTTTTCGACGATGGAGTATCTGTGAGTGAAACCCTTCTTAAATTGCATGATTTTAAATGCTAGGATTGCATTCACGAAAAACATGATTTCATGATTTTCGTTTTACGCATTACTTATGATTTATTTACGATTTATTGAATTTACGTTTACGAAAGATTTATGAACCATGAATTTTTACGCTTTACGATGTATAATGGATTCACAAATATGAATTTATGATTTCACATGATTGATTTATTATGGTTTATTAGTGGGTATTCATTCAGCACATACACACAACCTGAGTATGTATACGTCTATGGCCATAGAACACAGTTAAGGATATTTATGACATACTCCCAGCTTTACTGGCACGGACAGCGTAACTAGCCACGGCTTGTGTCAGTGTGTTATGTATATATTTCTTATCTAGCGTAGCCCAAAGTCGTACAGCTTCACCTTCGGGTGATGGGACCTGCCATATTTCTTCACTGGCGTAACCCCCAGTGTCGTACAGCTTCACCTTCGGGTGATGGTTATGCCTTTGGGTGACTATGATACCCCTAGTTGAGTACATCATTGATTTGATTTACGAGATTCTTTAGATTTGCCTTGCGGGTGCTTTTAATATTACTTTTAGAGATGATTTATTGTTACGAACATTTTTGGCATGTTAGAGTTGTTAGAAAAACCTATATGTAGTATTATATGTGTTTTCAAATAGGGGGTTAGTATATTCAGAAAGAAATTGGTCTTCTTATTATTACTATTCTTAAATTATGGTCCACTCACCTTCTGTTTTTGCGCCCCTTCAGGACTTAGAATCGATGCGTACGATCCCGGCGTCAAGGCACTCTCATATCGGTATTTTTGAGTTCTTTCGATGTAGGACCCCTTTCCTTGTAATCATACCTTTTTATAATATTCTTTTCGCAGTATTTTCGATTAGTTGTATGCTCTAAACACGTTCTTGCAATCGCATGCTTCACTATATTCAAATTTACATATTTTATTTACATTTGTTCTTTCCTCATATCTTGCATTTCATGTTAAAATGGCTTTGTCACCCTCAGGTGTCGGCCAACACGTGCCCATCCAGGTATTTGGAGGATATCGGGATCGGAGCGTGTCATGTTTATTGTGCTGGTTCCATCAGCTCGCATCTTTCTTTTTCTTATAAAAATAAATTTTTGCTTGCTTTTATTATATTTCTATCTTGTTAGAGTAAAACGTCTTGTTGACTTCAAAATTTAAGCATGAATAAGATAATCGAATCATTTCTTCTGACTCTTTTTCAAATTTGATAAATGTTGGTTGATCTTATATTTCATTATAATTCTATGATTCATAGTATATTTGATCCATTTGAATTCCATATTCGAAGTTGCAACCGGATCTATCCATTAAAAATGATCAATTCAATACATTTCTTATGTACCAATAGGTGCTATATTGGATTTGAAATAGAGTTTGGATCAATCTATATTGAATGACTGCCTCGAAAATATGCCCAAGCATTTTCTTAAGAATCCTTTCCTAGCGCATGACCAAAGCTTACATGAACCAACATATCTTGGCGAGGATTTCTTCTTTATCTTCCAACATTTAATCCAGGCTTACAATGGTAAAAATAATTTTCTTTCTTGCGTGTTCATTTTGTAGAGCTTATCATAATAGTGAGTTCAGGACAACTTTGTTAGCTTGGAATACATTTTTCTTGTTCTCCTCGTAGTGTGCTTTGCACATATTTTATGTTTGGCCTCTTATTTATATGCTAATTGCTTGGGATCCCATCATGGATTTGGCCTATAATCCAAAATAATATTGCTAAGACAGATCTCCACGAGAGCTTCCTCATCCTTCACATCATAACAATCAAGAGTAAGGTCCAAAAAAACGACGAACAAAGCTAACAGGGTCTTCTCCATGTTAAGCTGGGTTGTGGTAGCCCTTTCCTCGTGCTGGAAGTACTTGCAAAATTGTTGGCCAAGTCTTTCCATGTTCGGGTGGAACCAGATGCAAGCGTGGTATACCAAGTATAACCATGCAAGGGTGGTGTACCAAGTATAACCACAACCATAAGGCTTTTTAAGAACTCTCGAAAACAAAGATTGTTATTACCGTGGACCATGTTTTTTCGGACTCATGACCCGTGGCACCTTAGGTGACAAAAAGAACTGGAAAGCACATAGCCTATGAAGTTCAAACAATCGGACTAGTCAGGATTCCTAGTCAGAATTAGAGTAAGCTATTCCAATGGACTGACTGGTCAGAGACGTAGTCCGACAGACATTCCGCAACTTGTATTATTTGTTTCCCAAGTAAAGAAATCCTAATTCAAGTGATATCTTGGGAATTAGGCAATGCAACCATAATTTTGGAGAATCGAATACCTTATCATAGATTCCCTCCTAAATAGTTTCCTGATTTAATTGGGATTACTTTCCCAACAAGGAATCTCAATTATTATAACTACTTTAGCTCGGGTATTTATCATAGGACCTTCTCTAGTTCTCTAGTATGATATTCTCTACCAAACTATGACTCTTCATCTTTTCTCTAATACTAACACTCTATCTTCACGCTGCCATCTACGCGTAGACATGTCCATGGAGAACTCATCTCCTATACGTGCTGCCATAGGATATTCGTCAAAGATGTATTCTAATGTATCGCACATAATACATAATTTTTTTCTTAGAACTACACCCATGATTTAATTCTACTTCCTGAAGATATGTAGGCGGTCAAATCTAGATTCAATCGCACCCTCAATCAACATCAGTCTCCCCTCACCAAAAATCATAAGCAACTCTAGATGAATCTCTTCCACACACAGTGGTGCAAAAATTAAGTTCCAACAATTAATGCTCTCATTGAAAGTGAACTCATATTGACCTAAGCCACGAGCGATCACGAAAACTAGAATATCCTGAAAACAAAGCTTTGACTGATGCTCTAGAGAACAAATATATGGTGAATCACGCAAATAATGTTCTTTTAATAGACTTGTTGTTCTTCATGTCCATGATCATGGACTGGGTATTCCTAGTAGACACAAAAATGGAAGGTTTCTAATACTTTTAGTTATTTTCTTCTAATATCTTATAATTTTGAAAAGTGTAAATCACTTTATCATGATACCACTAATAACACATTGGACTAAGTGTGACACCATTCTGGTGGAGCCAATAATTTCGACTATTACATAATTACTTTAACGAGCATAGCATAGTCCTTATACAGGAATATTTTCACCGGGGCAAGTCACCCCTAGAAAAAGCGCAAACATCAACTCCAAAACGAAGCAACGATCATACTTCGGCCAGGAAGCAAAGGCAGATTTGGCTCCGCACGAACCAACACCTCATCACAAGTTTGACTCTTAGACCTCTTACCTAAAGTCTACAATTAGATTCTCATGCAATCAATCCGAGTTCAAAACACTTTAATTGGGACAAGTGATTGTGAAGCTTTGGGGGTAGGCTTGGCAAACAGGTCGTGTTTGTTATGTTCGTGTCGTTTTCATGCAATACCTATTATCCTGACAGATCGTGCCATGTCATACCTATTATCTTAATAAGTTCTTAACAGGTCAGGTCATTGTACCTGTTGGGTAAAATAACAAACCTATTATGACCGGTTAAGATTTTTTTTTTTTTTTTTTTTTTTTTTTTTTTGAAATTTGCACATACTACATTGCCACATAAATATTACTTTAAAACATGGAAACACATTTGTGGTTAAGTACTACATATTCCAAACGACATTTGTCACTCAATCCAGAGAGAGAATCGGATACAAAAGTAGTAGATCGACTGGTGGTGGGTTACTAGGTCCTATGTGTTGACAGTGGTGTGGTGGAGGGAGACTAGAAAGGGTGGTCATGGACTCGTGGCTGGTCAAAGTTAAGGTTAAAGATTGAGATTTGAGAGTTCAATTTGGTGCTTTGATTCGAGCCTTCAAGAATGAGAGAGAAAGTCATATTTAGGGCTGAGAAAAAACATTGGGTTCAATTTTTAATATATATATATATTTGGGTGTGTCGATTTAGTCCCTGAACTATCACCTCAATGAACATTGGGTTCCTGAATTATTTTTTCAGTAAAATAAAACCATAAATTCATTAAAAATTATTAATTTCATCCCTGCTATTATATTCAAAGCTATTTTATCCAATTTTTTGTCAATTTAAATCACTTTACACACTTTAGAGTGTAATACCGTAATTTTCTTGCCTACAAGTCATTAACATTTTATATAGGTTGTGTATCTAACATCTAATTTACCATTCGAAGTTAACTTACACTATTTCTTATGAAAAACTAAACTCCATACACTATTTCTTTATGAACACTTCCAATCTACCCTCCAATGTGTATCACATGCAAGTAATGCGACTTAAATTGACAAAAAATTGAATATAATATTAGGATGTAATTGGCAGATTTTTATAATTCAATGACTTATTTTCCTTAAAAAAAAAAAAATAGTTTGGGGACCTGATTTTTACTGAGGAGATAATTCAGGGACTAAATTGGTAGTTCACCTTATAGATTTTAACTCTCAGTTTGGTTTGAGATTAAATCCTACTGCTGTTAATTATAGTACTTTTTTTCAAAGGTATAAAATTATTAAAACAATATTTTTCTTATAGTGTAATGGGTTACTCATGTGTATACTAGGACCTACCCGTTATCTTAATAGTGCTTATGGGTTACCCGATAACAACTAGATTCGTTGTCATGTTGACTCGAAAACCTGTTAATTTCATGTCGTTTCGTGTCAAGTTAACAGCTCGTGTTAGAAATTACCAAGCATACTTGGAGGTAATGTAATTATGCCTTAGAAACCAATGATGTGCGCTTGAATGACTTTTAGCGAAACATCAACTTTATGATGAACTTCAACACAAGGTCAGTTGAAATGGTAGCCAAGACGCTCAAGATCGTTGTATCAATCTTCAAAATTTTCCAACACAGCCAATCCTTCTATTTTATTTTTTTATTTTTTATTTTTAACAAAGACAACCAAAGCTGCATGCTCGTTAGGAATGCACAACTATAGGAAAACAAATATTTTGAAGCCTTCGAGATTTTTATGAGTAAAGTGCCATACACACCTAGAAATCTAAGAAGCAGATTTACAATGTTTGTATGTCTCCAGAAAACAAAACGGTCTCAAATCTGGCACGCAAAGTGACTGAACATCAAGCTAGTCCAACCAACATATTGCAGCAACACTGTCAAATTGACAGACTAAATTGTACCTTCTCGGAATGAATTGGGTTTTGTTCCATACAACATTGCAAATATAAAGATGTTAGCTTTCTGTAATAAAAATAAATAAATTCAGAACGCGATTCCAAGATACGTGTAAACATTATCAATGTTCTAGCACTCATAACACAGGCTGAAATTCTCTGCGAAATTCCTCAAGTTCCTCCTTTGAACTCATACTGAATGACATATAACGTGCTGCAACAATCTATGAGTTCAAGACACACAAGTCATGATCAAGTTAATGGTTAACTAAAATGTTCCAACCAATCCATGTCCGCTCTGACGAGCTAAAAATAAAGTCACTCGCAAAGCACCGGATGACAACTGCAAACTTGTCCTCTTCCACTACTAGTTTGAATGGAACAAATTCGCCCACCTATGGATGGTGGAGAGGCACAAACTTGTTTACTTGTTATATTGCAAATAACCATAAGTAACCTAAGGGCCAGTGGGGTGTCGCCAAAGGCTCCCTGATGGTCAAGTTAGTAAGAAATATTTGAGACTCAAGCAGTGGGTAAGAGAATAAAGTACAAAGTACGCGATAATTGCATTACTAGAGATGAACCCTAGAAGTGTGTATTTATACCAGTCGAAATAGAGTTCTTTTAAGATATAAAATCTGTACTAAACAGGAAAAATTTCAGAGGATATCTAGGAATAAATATCAAGGTCCTTAAAAATGCTAGGCGCTAGTTGGGCGGCGAACTAGCGCTTAGCGCCTAGGCGTCTAGGCAGGGTCTAGGCGGCCTAGGCGTATTTAGGTAAATTTGTTATATATCTTGTAAATAAGTGCATATTGACACTTACAAAAAAAAATTTATACTTGTATGAAATCCATAGATAAGATAATCAAGGTTCTAAAAAACGCTAGGTGCTAATCAGGCAACAGACTAGGGTCTAGCACCTAGGCGGGAGCCTAGGTGGATTTAATTAAATTTTACTATATATTATATAAATAAACATCAAATAATACTTATATTATTTTTTTAAAAGGAAATAACACAATATTTATATAATGTGAGAGTTTAATTTAAAGTGAATATGGTTGAGTCTTAAAATAGAAAATAGAATAAAGAAGGAAAATAAAAGTTACAAAGGATAAATAAACAATCCTTAAAAATGATAAATGGATAAATAGACGACAAAAAGAAAGTTGAGGTCATGAAGGAAAAAATAAGGGAAAATGGGTAAGCAAATGACAAAAGAAAGGTGTGTTTAGAAAGATTAGAAAAAGAATAAAATGGTGGGGTCTAGATTCTGTACAGTTAGTTTAGAAAACCAAGGTATACAAACGAAAAGTCAGCAAAATTAATCGACATCTTTTGCAAATGACCCCGTTTAGGTAAGGGGAAACTTCAAAAAGAAGGCGGCTTCGTCTTCTTCAGCGAGTTGTTGCTACTCTGCAACTCTTTTTTTTTTTTTTTTAGCAAATTTCGGTTTCCACATAAACCCGCCTAGCCCTGCACAACTCTGCCTAGCCCTGTCTAGCGCTACCTAATCCCACCTAACTCAGTTCAGCTGCCGCCTAATTAGCTATCTGTTTTTTGGGTCCGATATAGGCAAATCGCATCGATGGACAGACGACTAGTGCCTAGGCTGCCGCCTACGCCTCTTTTTAGAACACTGATAAATATTGCATCATTTTAGGAATATGATTGTTTGTGGTGCACGCCAAATTCGTAGAATGTAGGAATCTCCAAGAATATAGGAAACCTAGCTGAATTCATAAGGTCATGTTTCCATATCTTGTGAAACAAGCATGCCAATCTCAGTGAAGTCAACGGACTCCACCCACTACTCCGGAATATGATAATGGTGTCATCGCTAATCCGTCTATGCAGCTCCATGATGGAATCTATTTAGTTCATGACCGGACTTTTGAGGTATCCATATTTCGACTCGCCTTAGTTCTGCCCTGGAAAATCATGGTCTCACAAGTAAGAAGCAAATTTTTGAGACATGCATACACCAGGACAACTTTCAACGTTCTCAAACGTGAATTCAGAATGACTCCTACATCATATAGCGGTTATGGATCCTGATTGCCACATAAAGAAATCCAAACGACATTATTACTCCAACTTATTCTGATGCTATATTCAAGTACGGTAGATCAAAGTAAGTGCCCGTTGTCATCCGGTCATGGACTAAACTTAGGATAGGTTCGGTACGGTTACAGTACCAAAATCCCTGCACCAATTACCATACCAAATTTTCGGCATGGCAAAATCTATTACCATTACCGTACCAAACTATCAGTATCATGAGTTGTAAATCATAAGCCATAATAGAAATACCTTCCAAAGATTCCGCAAATAGCTTATGGCATTGTCAATGGAACCTGTAAGTACCCTAGTTCTTTCCGTCTTTACATCTATATCTTCATCAAGGTTAAGAGTAACAACATCTGAGGAAGTCTACAGAAGGGATTCTAGATAACCTGCAGTGCCATGTCCGATACTTCTAATGCTGTTCCAACATTCCTTCAGTGTGGCTAGTGTCCGCTTGTTAGAAAGTAAAGAGTTCAAGCCCAATTGTCAAAAGGAAGTAACAAACGCTCTGCCGCAAGTGAGAAATTTGCTCCAAATCATAACAAACCATATTTTCCGCGTAAAATACAGTTAAGACTTTGAATCATATATTTAAACATGTAACTAATAGCAATCCAGGACACAAGGTGTTACGCGTCTTGCTCTAAATTCTCCATTGGTTAACACTTGAGCAAACCAAAACTCTCCGAATGGTTATTCCTTGTTACCATTATATATTCATTGTGTTAGATTTACTCAACCTAAAAGTAATTGCAGCAATGGAGAATAGGGTAGAAGGAAGAAGATGGAGCTGAGCTCCATTCTGGACATTTTGTCATATTGATAAAACTCTAAAGAACATTCTCCATGTAAGTTGTGACAAGAACACTCCATACCATTTTGCCCATGTTCAGCACTTCAACATGCATGAAATACGACATCATCATAAGATTCTAGAGATTCCAAAATGAAGTGGAAAAACAATCCTGGCATCACAGGACATAAATAAAGCGGTTACGACAAGGGACAGGACGAGCAGCTTCATGAACTTGAGCATTTCATCACAAAAATCAGCCTCATATATTCAGAATGTTACAAAATGATGGGCATTAATCTTTAAGGATTTTGCTTGTGAGGGCTAAAAGACTAAAGATTACAACAATTTAAAGTTGTTATTCAATAAAAACTGAAGCCAAAACAAAAAATTTATTTCTAGAGTGAGAATGACTATCGTAGTGCTTAAAGGGTGAACTTGAAAATAAAATCTCAAGAATATTATTATTGATTGGAAATAACATACATGACGTTGCAGATGTTGGCTCTTTGTCATTGGCAGAGGGCGATTACGTGTTTGCATTGTCATATTCTTATTACGAGCAACAAGCCTAATGGAGCGTTTACATAACCGTAATGAAATTAGAAGGAAATGAATTGAGGAGGAGTTGGAATGAGAAGAAGTTAGAATCAGATTCTTGTTGAAGTTGTTTACTTAAATGTACTGGAATCGGAATAGAAATGACACTAATTTCATAAAGCTATTTACTAATTCAGCAGAATAGGAATATAAATCAGTCTAATTAATAAAATGCCCTTATCCCAAATCAAATATTTTATATACTTTTTTTAATAAAATTTGATATAATATATAATAGTAAGAAAAAAAAAATTAAATTGCCTTTTTATTTCATAGATACACTAAAATGCTTTTGTTTTTTTTATAAATTTAAGTATTTACTTTAATATTTAATTTTTCTTGCTCAAATTGTAGTTTCTTCACTTCGGCATATGCATGAAGTTGTACATAATGTGAATGAGGGCATAATAGGAAGAAAAAATACATTCATGATTCCCTCACCCTCCTAGAATTCAAATACCTCAACTATCCAGGGAATCTCACTCCTCCAATTTCAAGAATTGCATTCCTTGTTTTGGGTAGGGTCCACCACACTATTGATTCTCCAGTATTTAGTAAACACCGGAGTAATCCATAATCGGAGTTCAATTCCGTTTTTTTATTCCTATTACCCTTACGTAAACACGCCCTAAGATTGCAGGATTCATTAAATTGATGAAGGTTGGGCAGCATGTTGACAGGAACGGACAAGGATTGTCTGCCTTCCCACTTCCAGTGCCCTCCTGTTTGTGTGATCACGGTTAAGCCACATCAACATTTTACATTTTTTTTTTTTTTATAGAGATAATAGGACAAAAATGAATAGTAATATAAAATGTTAACGTGGTTTAACCGTGACCACAAAAAATAGGAGGGTACAAGAGGGCACCGAAAGTGGGAGGGCAGACAATCCTTGTCCGACAGAACCGTTGTGTAGCAGAGTGTACCCTAGACTTCCATCATCATTCTGATCCTCCATCAAAATTGCCCCATACCTACATCATGCATTACAGTGAAACAAAGAACAATAAATAAGAATTTCCAAGCTCATTATAGTCAACTAGAACTTCAGCTACTGGTTTTGTTACAAGAAATCATTCATTCAACATTATTGTTGTAATTGTAGATGGAACTCACAGTTGAGGAAGAAAATGTGTGCACAATTTGTGAAATTAAATAATTGCTAATTTGTTAATGAAACTGGCGTAGCAGAAAGGATCATGGCTTGCTCTATTAATTTCACAATTTTGTCACATCTTTGATTAATGACCAAATATCTACTTCAATCGACTTGCAATACTAACAAAGATTGATGGGTCGATGAAATAGATCTACACCATCATTGGGCCCACCTATTCTGCTGTATACGTCTCATCTACACTAAATCTTGTTGGTAATGCTAAGGCCTCTCTACACATAGAAGTCTCTTCAACAAAATATAATGAGATGCAAACCTAATTTTCGCAACTTTCAATAACTCCAACTTGGAATGACTCTGACCATCGTTAAAGCCTGAAAATGGTTTAAATAGAATTTGACAATTAACTTTCCTTTTTTGTAAGTGCACCTAAACCAATCAAATTTTCTGCTAGATCTTTAAAGATGAGATTTAATGTATGCACAACATAAGGAGACCAAAATATATGTTTGTGTACCTTTCGATTTTCTTGTGCCGCCACATGATTCTTTGCATTATCGATGACAACTTGAAGGACATTGATTCCCCCCAATTGTTCAATTGCTTTAAGCAAATTAGCAATCTGTTTACCATTTTTTGTTACTCCAAAAAAATCATCCGCATACAAGAACATACATTCTCAACTATTTGTTGCAACAACATTAATAAATGGATTGTGCTTCATGTTTGACCATCCATCTGACAGGATAGATACCTCGTGTGTGAGCTATGTCTCTCTAACAGGTTTCAACTCACTTTCAATACTAGTTTTGCATGCATCAAGTAGAGTAGTTCTAGCTCTTTCATATCTAAGAGCCTTGTACCATTTAGGTCTATTGTTTATGGTAGTGACCATCTCATGGAATTGTGGATTCCTCAATATATTAAACGGTATGCCATTAGCGCAAAATGCTCTAATAAGCTTTGTATCAACTGTTTCTCTAGCCATAGTTTACATCACTTCTTGAATCAGTTTCGTTGTTTCACCTTTGCCGCCACCTCTGATCGTTTTCTCCTCTCGTGGTTTATTTCTAAAGTTTTAAGGTAATTCGAAAATTTTCTTAACTGCACCAAAACAAGCAATATCTGCATATTTTCTAATTGGCGAATCTAAAGTCAAAATATCAAAAATAAATATTAAATAATAAATAATAATTTTTGTAATACAATATTAGAACCTATATATGTGGAGCCAAAAATAATCCAAAAAAATAATGGAGGTGACATGTGGACTTTTGGGTGAAAAAAACAAGATTACCCTCGAGGCACACCGGAATTCCCACACGCATGTAACGGACAATAACGGCTCAATCAAGGAAGAGTCAAAGGTATAAATAAGGTATTTATTCAAATCCCTCTCATCACTTCTCATCAATCCCTTATTGATTTTATTCAAAAGGTAACTCCCAAAACTTCCTATTTAATTTAGGAATAATCGCCATGTTAATTGCAAGATATTATTTCACGTAATATCTTGCAATTATTCTCCAAATACCACCATATATGATCGGCCATTCTCCACCCTAAGGGCCGGCCACCCTACTATAAATACTCCTCTTATCCCACTAAAATGCGAAATCATTTTGCTACCAACAAACTCCTAAATACATTTTTTTAGAATTCTAACTTTGGCATTGGAGATTCTTCAGCCAAACATCATGAGCGCGTGAGGCTTTTGGCCTTAATTGAAGGTGTTAGAGCAGTTCCACCCCTAACACAAATGCGCCAGCACCCAGCGCATTTATCCACTCAGTGAACAGTGATAGATCCCAATGAACAATAATAGGTCAAATGCATCTCCACCCCTAAAAAAATGAGTTGGCACAAAGTCTAAAAATGCGCTAGCACAAACGATCTCCACCCCTACAAAATGCGCTAGTACCCAGCCCATTTAAAATTTTTCAAAATTTTTTATAAAAGAATAAATAAATAAAATAGTTTTAATTTTGGATAAGATTTTAACCAATCTCGTCACGTCACGTGTCATTATCCGAACATACTATTTTGTGAATAGATTTCCACTAACATTTGCAACCAATCCCGAGCGCCACATGTCACTATCTGTTTACAATAATTTAGCCAAGATTACGATAAGATTTTCAACCAATCTTATTAAGCCATGTGTCATTATCCGAACGTACTATTTTGTGGATAGATTTTCGATAAGATTTTCAACCAATCTCGACACGCCACATGTCACTTCCTGTTTGCAATAATTTAGCCAAGATTTCAATAAGATTTTCAACCAATCACGTAGTGCCACGTGGCATTGTCCAGAACATCATCCTTTCTTTTTTTGTCCATCCCTACCTCTTTACATCCATCTTCACACCAAACTCAATCCTTCTTTTTAGCTCAGAATCCTTCTTCATCGTTTTCAGATCTTGAGTTTTTTTACAATGTCTTCTTCAAGAAGAGTGCATAAACAATTTGAGGAGCAATAGAAAATATTGTTGGCACAATAGGAAGAATTGATCAATCTCGAGGAAGGTGAAGGTGGAGGTGGAGATAAGGCTTTCACAATGGAGGAAGATGAGGATGATGACCATAGAAGGCAGAGGGCCTCACATTCCCGCCGTGTCATGGAAGTTGTGGGTCAGATAGCCAAACCCTGACATGTCGCAAACTTCAATAAAAAAAGGGAAATACGAGGTAAAGATCTCTTAGAAGATTATTTTATTCCCAACAACATATTCCCTGATCATGTTTTTAGACGTCATTTTAGAATGCAACGAAGTTTGTTCGACAAAATCATGAGTGCTATTTGCAACCATGATCCATACTTTGTGCAAAAAGATGATGCTTTTTGTGTTCTATGTCTTCTTCCTGAGCAAAAATTACAGCTGCCTTGCAAATGCTGCATATAGAGCATCTGCAGATCAAGTGGATGAGATCGCAAGGATGGGAAAACAATTGTTCTGGAGTCCTTAATGCGGTTTTGCTTTGTAATTGAAGCCCTGTACACCAATGAGTACCTCCAGACACCCGCACCAAGGGGCATGCGAAGGCTTCTGAGGAAGGGTGAGATGCGAGGCTTCCCTGGCATGATTGGAAACATCGACTGCATGCACTGGACTTGGAAAAACTATCCAAGTGCGTGGTAAGGAGCTTATGGCGACAGCAAATGAGCCAAAAGTATCATTTTGGAAGCGGTGGCTTCATTTGATACATGGATTTGGCATGCTTTTTTTGGTGTTCCAGGAGCTCAAAATGACCTAAATGTCATTGTCCAATCTCCAGTGTTTAACGAACTGCTGCAAGGAAAATCGCCGAGATGCACATATTGGGTTAATGGCCATAAATACGAGGGACCATACTACCTTGCAAATGGCATTTACCCAAGGTGGTCAACGTTTGTCAAAACAGTGTCACATCCACAAAGTGCAAAAGAAAAACACTTCGTAAAATGTCAAGAGGGGTGTAGGAAGGACGTGGAGCATTGTTTTGGTATCCTGCAAGCTCGTTGGGCGATTCTCAGGTCTGCTGCTAGAATGTTTGATGTCGAGGCTCTTCGATCCATCATGATGACGTGTATTATTCTTCAAAACATGATTGTAGAAGTTGAGTATGATTATGATGTTGTCGATGAATACGAACCGGATCCGATGAACAACTCAAGAACACATATCTATTGTGCTCATGATCAGATCGAAGATCCCGTGCAACACGAGCCGTTGGAACAGGATGGACATTACAATGAATTGATCGTTCAGCGGTACATTGATGTGCAAGAGCCGTACTGGCACGTAACCGACCAGAATGACTTGATTGAGCACCAGTGGGGATTGCAAGAATTTGAAGATAATTAAAATCAGCTTGTAGTTGAAGAATAAAGTGTATTTTTTTAAGCTTATGTAATTTTATTTGGTGTGCTTTTTTTTTTTTAAGTTTATTTGGTGAGGTTATGTAATCTTATTTGATGTGTTTAAATAAACTACAAAAAATAAATTTGAAATTGCATAAAGTTCTAAAAATAAATAAGAAATTACATAAAGTACTAATAATAAATAGGAAATTACACAAAGTACTAATAATAAATAAGAAATTACATCTATAAATAAAAATAAATAAGAAATTGTATAAAGTACTAAAAATGAAGACGAAATTACATAAAAATTACATAAGAAATTAAATAAAGTACTACAAATAAATACGAAATTATACAAAGTCTTTAGAGCTAGGATATGTGGTGCTAGGATCTGCATTGCTAGGATTTGTGTAGCTATAACCCCCTCAACTTGTTTCCGCATCGCCTCCTTCGCACGATGTTTCTTTTTTTTGACGTCCAAAAATATTTTGAATTCGGAGACAGTCCTACTAGAGACTTGTTCATAATGTCACGATCTGCTTGAGCTATCTTTTCTTCTCTAAGCATCTCATTTTCTCGATTAAGTGCTTCTCTAATCATCTCGTTCTCTTGATTAACTATTTCTCTTTGTCTCTCAGCCGCCACATCACGTCTCTTAGTAGTTGCTAATATTGCTGCCATACCAGCAGTTTTTTCCTCATCTCTAGCTGATTCCCGCACCATGTTCAGTTCACCTTGGCGAGCAAGTTTTTCCATATATTTAGTGTAGTCATTTTTGGAAGAATTACCTTTTTTCTTTGATGCCTTTTTACCTTGAGGCTTAAGGGACTGACTAGTCAGTTGGGTCTCCGGCACTTCTTCAGCCGTCCCTTCCGTGTCTTTATGTGTGTTGCCTTCTTGTTCGACCATGTCTGCTTCTGGCGAACTGTGTAGAATCATGACGTGCATGACAACTTCTAGAACGGTTGCCACAATTTTGTATCTGGGGCAATCTTTGACAATTTCCGAACATTCCCATTTGTTGAATGATTTGTTGTGGTTCTTCGCATTGTAGAAAGCTTATGCTTACAGTGTCTATAAATGTGGGATAAGACAGTATTATAAAATGTGGGTGTAACACAAATAAATAAATTAAAATATTGATGCGGGTGGAATACATATAAATAAATAAAAATATTGTCACATGATCCGCTAAACTTGTCCCACTACGTAGATTACCGAAAGCATGAGAGATGGTGTTTTTCCAACAAGTAAAGGATGTGTTGAGTTTTTTCCAACGACCTTGACTACTTCTGGCGTCTTTTCCATGTACATCGCAAAATGCTTTCGTAATTTTACTCCACATTTCTCACTTATCCATCTCATTACCCGTAATCGGGTCATGAATTGTGTGAATCCAACATTCACACAATGTAATATCTTCAATGAGCTTCCACGAAGTCATTTTTTTCTCTCAAAGAGTAGAAAATATTGAAATGTAGAAAGTGTAGAAAGTGTAGAAAATATTGAAATGTGGTGTAAGGTGGAAGATGAGGGTTAAGTCTTTATAAAAAATAAATAAATAAATAAATTTTTCTGTATTTTTTAAAAAAAATCTGTATTTTTTCATAAATTTTAATTTAGTTAATTAATCTGGATCATTGGATTTGAAAAATATTCAAATCCAACAGCCTATAAGGTGCCACGTGGCCAACGGTCATAATTCTGACCATTGGGCCTTTTTTTTAATTGTTGGGGGAAAAACATGGACCTTTGATCTGTGATCGGACGGTCCAAATCAAAACTGAAATTCAAATTTTTTTACTGTTGGAAATCCAACGGCACAAGCTGGGCCACGTGCCCTCCCCGGTTGAGGTTTAAGTACTCTACGCATGCGGCCCCCTGTCTGCAAACTTCTCGGCCACTTGCGCCCACGCACGCCTAGCGCAAAAAAAATTGAATTGCCTTTCGACACCATGCTAGCATCAGCATGGCGTCAGATGGGCCGGTCCCAAGGTCTGTCAATTTTGGGCTGGCCTGGAGACCAACTTGGGCTAGGTGCCAGGCAATCTGCTGGGCCAAAGAGACTTCCCTAAGTGTCGAGCCATTATTTTTGTTGTGTGTCGGCCTATCCCATCCCCGGTGGAAGTGCTCTTATTATTTTGCAGGTGCATTTTTGTCAAAAGAAGAGATGGCGGACATTTGCATCCATAAATTGGTGCTTTCATTGAGAGTTTGATTCACACGCTTGAAGAAGACTCTCGCATTCAAAGTTTCTCATTTCTCATTCATACATAAATTTTTCGTACATTCTTATTCCTAGAATATTTTTAATTCTTTGATAGACTAGAAGAAAAATACAACGGCGGGAAGTTCAGAAACCATGACTAACAAAACTTCCTATGTTCAAAGATCCAGATCAAATGATGGAGATTATGATGTAGCCCTACCACGATGATCCACAAAGCTCAATGTGATGGCAAAAGGAGTAACTTTGCCACCACGGAAGCCATGGTAACCACCGTGGCAGTGGGGAGTGAGACAGCTCTATGGCAGCAAGGCCACGAAGCAACAACAGTTGCCACCTTGCATTAACAAGCCCAAGCCCGTGCCACAAGGCAGCCAACCCAGCGTGAGGCAACCTTAATCCAGCAGGCCCACGATGCTATTATAGCAATTGAGGCCCAAAGCATGGCCCAAGTAGCTATGGTTGCAGTAAATTGAGTAACCCAACACTAGCGAGCCCAATGCACCTTCGACCCAATGCTAAGCAGGCCAGACCGCACCTCACCCATGGGCCCCACATATGGCTCGGCCCACTTCCGCGTCCCAACCTACTCTCGCGGTCCACCTAGTGATCCCGACCGGTCCAAGGCCAGTTCAACCGTCCCCACTTCAGATTTCTGGACCAATGATTGAACCGGGGGTATTTTCACCCCAATTTTTTACAAATTTGACATATCTCAACTCAAATCTCACATCCAGAGTCCATTGCACTTCCAATACTCAAAGAGACGCATATCGTCCAAGCTCTTCCATCCCAAATAGTGAACAATACTTATCTCGACAAGTCATAGAGTTAACAAACGCCTTCGCGCAACAGACGACCTTGGTGAATCAGCTTTTGCAACATGCCTAAGGAGAGGTGTCCCGAAGTAGGATAAGGGCAAACGATGAACCTCTCCAGCAGTGTCTCGGCAAGCAGCCATTCGACCAACCAAAAATTGAGTGTTCTGGTAGTGTACACTCCCGACTATGCCATGAGATAACATATACTCTCGTCTTAACGCTCGAAAAAGTATGCACTCTCAATTAGGCCCACGGACGAGCATACATTCACGGTTGAGGCCATATTGCAATAATCAACATAAGCAACCTTCCATGTGAAGTGTTCATTTGCGGCTAGGTCTGCAAAAAGCTCATCCACCTTACATCTGAGTAGGCAGCGCGACAGACGAAGAGAAACAATCACTCAATCCAGCTCAAGTCTAACCGGCAGCTTGCGAATAACCTGCTCACCTGCTAGGAACGAACTATATGCACCGCAACCGCATGATAGATGAGTCAAGCACATGGAAGAGCATCCTAGACTAATAGGTCACGATCGGAGGTAACCAGAAGCTCCACTACCCCACTAAAGGAAAATTCAAGAAGAAGTTGAAAGGCTTCTGACCAAACAATTGCGTGATTTCCAATGCAATAAAGCTACTGACGAGACACTCCGACGGAACCGTCCTACATACACTGGCAAATACAAAGACTACTTTTGTTCAGACAAATGTAGCAACTAAACCTAATGGTGCACTAGGAGCACACAGGGTACCAGAAGGACACACTAGCCCAACCACCTAGAACCAGGGGCAGGTCTTGTTTTCATCACTCTAAACGATTCACTACTAGACTAGCAGATCACCTGTAGCCCAGCACTGCGGACCCAATGGTCTAATTCCTCCTGCTGAGCATAACCTGGCCCAAAACGGCCCCAGCTTTGCGCTTACAGTCGCCCCTACCTACTCTTTGGTTCTCGACCGCCCTCGATCTGTCACCATGGCTCTCAACTGTGCTGATCTTACACCACGACTCCCTGCTGCACCGATCTTGCACCATGGCTCCTAACTGTGCCGATCTTGCATCACAACTCACAATCGTGCCAATCTTGCCATACAGCCCCTATCTACGCCTACTAAGCCCACGACACTTTAAACTCTAAAGCATTTAACGACGAAGTAGAATACGAGGCTTTACTAATAGCCTTTGCTAGTGAAAGACTTAGCGGTGAATAAGCTTGCAATTCATTCATATTTTAAGCTTACCACCAACCAAGCCTCTAAAGAATACACGATGAAACATCTAAGGATGATGTAATACTTGGAGAAAGTCCAGAAGCAGCTCACTGCGCTTCCCACTTACACCCTTACGCGGATTCTACAAATAGTTTAAAGTCTCAAACAGATCGTCGAACAAAACCTCATAGGCTGAGGATTATTTCAATTGTCTAGCAAGCTAACTTTCCTCAGTTGTGCTCATGACAACGACTTCCATGTTCTCCAGTGTAAGAGGGTAAACCAATCCCCCAACGCCAATCTGGGTAAGCTCTACAATGCGAGAAGGTAAACTAATTGTTCTCTAATGCGAGAGGGTAAAGCAATCCCACGACACCCATCTAGGTAAGCTCTCCAATGCGAAAAGGTAAACTAATTGCTTTCCAATGTGATAGGGTAAACCAATCATCCCGACACCCATCTGGGTAAGCTCACCAGTGTGAGAGGGTAAATTAATTACTCCCCAATACGAGAGGGTAAACCAATCCCCCGACACTCATCTAGGTAAGCTCTCTAGTGTGAGAGAGAAAACTATGTGAGAGGATAAACTAATTCCCCGAGACCCATCTGGGTAAGCTCTCTAGTGCGAGAAGGTAAACCAATCCCCCGACAGCCATCTAGGTAAGTTCTTCAGTGCAAGAGGGTAAACTAATTCCTCAACACCCATCCAGGTATACTCTCTAGTGCGAGAAGGTAAACCAATCCTCCGACACCAATCTGGGTAAGCCTTCTAGTGCGAGAGGGTAAACCAATCCCCTAAAACCTATCTAAGTAAGTTTTCCAGTACGAAAGGATAAACCAATTCCTTAACACCCATCTGGGTCTGCTTTCCAATGTGAAAGGGTAAACCAATTCCCCAACACCCATCTGGGTAAGCTCTCCAATGCGACATGATATACCAATTCCCCGACACCCATTTAGGTCTACTCTTCAACAAAATGAGGCAAACTGCCCATGAATTTCCACACAACTACTAATTTTGATGTGATTAGTTAACGATTTTCATATTCCACAGATATTTATCATGTTGTGATGCAAGCCACATAGCTCAAAAGATCGAATACTAGAATACCAGCTAAGCAGCAAACGGTTAGGGGGCAGCATCCAACGATAAACTCAACAGCTCGACGCCCCGAGAAGCCAAAACTCACTATCATAGTAACTCTATGGGATTGTCAGCCTTTTTAGAAAGCATCGTGCCCGACCGATGGTTCCATGACTAATAGTTTTGCAAGATGTTTCAAGCAAGCAAAGTTTCAAGATAAAAAAAGATAGAATGAAGTGAAGAAAGTAGTTTATTCAATTTATAGCAAATTGATAAACTTATATGAAGGTCGCTGAAATCCGACACAAGCTAAACAGAGTAGACTACTCATTTAGCAGCTTGGATGACCTTGGGCTCTCTAATAGTCATCCTGTCTTCAGCAACCATTTCACACTTAGTAGTTTGCTCACCTAACACCTCATCTTCAACAACAAGCGAAGAAGAATGCTACGAGAAATGGATCAAATATCCTCTAGCTTTCTCTCTATCTTGTAGGGATAAATAAATACATTCCAAAGTTGATTTAATCCCTTACTTAAGGTAGGCTTAAATAGGCTTCGGTGACGATTTATTTCCCTTTCCTAGAAGAATCTATGACACACCCCGACCCAAAAAGTCCACTTGGACCCTGAATCGAGCTGTGCGCCTAACCCTGGTCGCGTGTGTGCCGACGAGGACGTCGGGCCCCTAAGGGGGGTGGATTGTGACATCCTACATCACCCAGGGGAGTGATCCTTATATGTATATTCCCATCTCTACCTAGCACGAGGCCTTTTGGGAACTCACTAGCTTCGAGTTCTATCGGAACTCCGAAGTTAAGCGAGTAGCGCGCGAGAGCAATCCCATGATGGGTGACCTACTGGGAAGTTGCTCGTGAGTTCCCAAAAACAAAACCGTGAAGGAATCGTAAGCCCAAAGCAGACAATATCGTGCTACGGTGGTGGAGTCGGCCCCGGGATGTGGTTCCGCCCCGGGCCGGGATGTGACATTTGGTATCAGAGCCTAACCTTGGTTGTGGTGTGCCGACGAGGACATCGGGCCCCTAAGGGGGTGGATTGTAAAATCCCACATCGCCTAGGGGAGTGATCCTTAAATGTATATTCCCATTTCTACCTAGCACGAGGCCTTTTGGGAGCTCACTGGCTTCGAGTTCCGTAGGAACTCCGAAGTTAAGCAAGAAGGGGGCTAGAGCAATCCCATGATGGGTGACCCACTGGGAAGTTGCTCGTGAGTTCCCAAAAAAAAAACCGTGAGGGAATGGTAAGCCCAAAGCGGACAATATCGTGCTACGGTGGTGGAGCGGGCCCGGGAAGTGATCCGCCCCGGGCCGGGATGTGACAATCTAATTCCAAGTCCAAGTGGGAATCTGCATCAAAGTTGGAGATCTCTACACCTACTGCCATTTCCTATGAGCAGCCTAGCAGGTGTGGGGAAATTTATGGAGCCAAATATAATCCAAAAAATCATGGAGGTGACACGTGGACTTTTGGGTGAAAAAGACAAGATTACCTTTGAGGCACACCAGGGTTCCCACACGCATGCAACAGATAATAATGACTCAATCAAGGAAGAGTCAAAGGCGATTAATATGGTATTTATTCAAATCCCTCTCATCACGCCTCATCAATCCCTTATTGATTTTGTTCAAAATGTAACTCCTAAAACTTCCTATTTAATTTTGGAATAATTTCCATGATAATTGCAAGATATTATTTCAGATAATATCTTGCAATTATTCTCCAAATACCACCACTTATGGCTAGCCATTCTCCACCCTAAGGGTCGACCACCCTCCTATAAATACCCTTCTTATCTCACTAAAATACGAAGCCATTTTGCTATCCACAAACTCCTAAATACATTCTTTTCAGAATTCTAACTTTGGCATCGGAGATTCTTCATCCAAAGCCCCCCCCCCCCCAATTCATAATGGGCGCGTGAGGCTTTTCGCCTTAATCAAATGTGTTATTATTTTGCAGGTGCATTTTCGTCAAAGGAAGAGATGGCGGAAATTTGCATCCACAATATCGGCTAGATAGATTGATTTGGTTATGGAGTGTATTACCTCTGCTATTTTTTCTTAATCCTAACTGAAAGCAAGGATAATATTTTTTATGGATGGTGTAATGAAGGGAAGGATTCATGAGTATGTTGTCTTGCTAGTTATACTTATTTTTTCTAACAAATTAACGCGTCTCATTGTCTGCCCTATTCCAATTTTGGTATTCAGTACAATATGTTGAATGATCTTTCTTTTGGGTTTACAAAGACGGGATATAATTTCTACATATTAGAATGCTTTGCAGTCTAATTCATTCGTCAGAGTTGGACAAGTTCTACATATTAGTTTGCTTTGTAAGAGGGTATTACCCCTAAAAGTTATATGAAACCTATTTCATCTATAATATTTGTTATAAATTTTTGATAGCTTTGGAAATGGATTATTGAACAATACTCATGACTAACGTGGAAACCCTAAATTCTCTGAACCAACCAATTTTTTGGACACGGAGAACATTGGAGTTGCAACACCAACCTCATGAGAATGTTGTTATTAATCTGATGCTTGATCCTTTGGTAGCCAGATAGATTTGTTTCTGCTTAATTGTCGTAATGATATGGTCATGTTACTCATGTATGTCTATACCTGATGTAAGAGTTGTTTTACTTTCTTTTATTTGACCACATATACGTACTATGACAACCGTATAGTATATCAACTCATATTTAGTCTACAAAACATTTCATGTAAATATATACAAATAAAATTTTCTTTTTCATGTTATTGATTCTCACTATATGATTTAGTAACTTTGTGCTTTGCGTGTTTGTCGGCTCCATGGTTGGTCGA
Source organism: Pyrus communis (assembly GCF_041283825.1). Taxonomy (NCBI): domain Eukaryota; kingdom Viridiplantae; phylum Streptophyta; class Magnoliopsida; order Rosales; family Rosaceae; genus Pyrus; species Pyrus communis. The sequence goes on from NC_142581.1 coordinate 19,966,967, forward strand.
CCAACAACATTTTTGTTCTTGCTAGCAAAAGGAAGAATTGTAAAAGCAGCTTAATCCATTTTGCTGGTTGCTTTTCATGTGTACCAAACGAGCTCGAAAGATGGGAAAGGTTATGGGGACAGTTTAAGAATTGCACTTAGTAGTTTGTAAATGTATTGGTTACTAATGTGGCCTAAATCTCTTGGTACTTGATAATCCCTTATCCAAACATAACAAAAGTAAAGTATTCTTAATTGAAGTCCAATTACGTAATATCCCAAATAAACTTACATCATCTAACGTGTGTCAGTTAGTGCTTAAGACCTAGATCACAGTTTATTGTGATCTCAACCACACTTAAGTCTCTAAGATAACCGTTAAATACCAAATTTGCACGTCATAATCCTAGGCATAAAAATATCAGTCTTTCATGTTTTATGATTAGTGGTGGTGGGCACTGCCAGCTGGTTGTTAACCAAAAACTGAAAATGCACAATTGGTATGAAATGATTATTTTGATAAACACCAAGAATAACAACAAAGTCTTATATCACGAATTAGCGCTGGCTATATGAATCCTAGAACGCCACTGCACTTAGTTTTGTGTCATGTCTTCTATTAGATTCAAGTAGTCCAAGTATTTTCTTAGAGTATATTTTCAAGTCTTCCTAGGTCTTTCTCTACCCCTTTGGCCCTAAGTCTATGTCTTGTAATCACATCTTCTAACCGGAGCGTCTGTAGGTCTTCGTTTCACATATCCAAACCACTTTAACCGACTTATCTTTAATTACGGCTACTCCTAATTTACCTCGGATATCCTCGTTCCTAATCCTGTCATTTCTCGTGTGCCCACACTTCCAACGGAGCATTCTCATATCTGCTACACTCATTTGGTGTACGTGTTGATGCTTCACTGCCCAACCTTTTATGCCATAAAGCATTGTTGGCCTTATTGTCATCTTATAAAATTTTCCCTTGAGCTTTAGTGGTGTACGATGATCGCACAACACACCCGGTGCACTCTTCCACGTCATCCATCCAGCTTGTATTATATGATTGAGATCTCCATCCAATTCTCTGTTCTATTGCAAGATAGATCCAAGATAGCAAAAGCGTCTGTCTTTGGTACTTTTTGATCTCCAATCCTCACCCCTAAATCATTTGAACCTCTGTTCCCACTGAACATGCACTCCGTATACTCTGTCTTTGACCTACTTATGCGAAGACCTTTAGATTCCAATACTTCCGGCCAAAAGTTAAGCTTCGCATTTACTCTCTCTTGAGTTTCATCTATCAATACTATGTCGTCTGTGAAAAGTATACATCAAGGAATATCATCTTGGATATGTCTCATTAACTCATTCATTACCAATGAATAAAGGTAAAGACTTAAAGATGAGCCTTGATATAACCCTACAATTATGGGAAGACTTTCAGTTTGTCATTCATGAGTTTTTATGGCAGTCATTCCCCCATCATACATATCTTTTGTAGCTTGGATATATGTTACTCATACTCCTTTCTTCTCTAAAATCCTCCAAAGAATATCTCTTGGGACCCTAGTATAAGTTTTTTCCAAATTTATAAAGACAATGTGCAAATCCTTTTTCATATCCCTATATCTTTCCATCGATCTTTGTAAGAGATAGATTGCCCCCATGTTTGAGCGCCCTGGTATGAACCCGAATTGATCGTCTAGGACCCATGTCTCTTGCCTTAGTCTATGCTCAATTACTGTCTCCCATAGGTTCATTGTATGACTCATTGCTTAGTACCCCTATAGTTTATGCAATTTTGTACGTCGCCCTTATTCTTGTAGATAAACACCAAAGTGCTTTTTCGCCACTCATTTGGCATTTTCTTCATTTTCAAAATCCTATTGAAAAGGTTTGTGAGCCATGTTATACCCATCTCTCCCAAGACATTTCACACTTCGATCGGTATATCATTTGGGCTCACTATTTTTCTATGCTTCGTCTTTTTCAAAACTACAACCACACTTCCTTCTTGATTCAGCGGTAAAATGAGTACTTTCTCACTCTTCTGAGTTACTCAACTCCCAAATAAGTACTCGTTTCATATCCTTCATTGAACATATTATGAAAATACCCTCTCCATCTATCTTTAACCGTGTTCTCTATAGCTAGAACATTTCCATTCTCATCCTTAATGCACCTTACTTTGCTTAAGTCTCTTATCTTCCTTTCCCTAGCTCTAACTAGTTTATAGATATCCAACTCTCCTTCTTTGGTATCTAATCGCTTATATATATCGTCAAACATTGTTGGCTTTGTTTCTCTCACAGCTTTCTTCGCCTCCTTCTTCACTATTTTATACCTTTCACAGTTTTTATCTGTTTTATCCTTGTATAAGGCTTTACAACATTCCTTCTTAGCCTTAACTTTTGCATGTACCTCCTCCTTCCACCAACAAGATTTCTTTTGATGTGGAGCGAACCCCTTGGACTTTCTTAATACCCTTTTGCCACTTTTTGGATACAACTAGCCATGGAATCCCACATTTGGCTAGCGTCTATATCCCAAACGCATTGGGTGGGTACTTTCTCTTTGGAAAAGACTTGTTTTTCTCTTTACCGTCTAGTCCTTGGACACTTCAAAGTCTAGTTCTTTCTTCTATTTCTTTTGATATGTACATCATCACCAACAAGGGATGTTGGTTTGCCAAGCTCTCTCCCAATATAATTTTGCAATCGTTACAATTTATACGATCACCCTTCCTCGTTAAAAGGAAATCTGTTTGTGTTTTTGGTGACTTGCTCTTGTAGGTGATCACATGCTCTTCTCTCTTCTTAAAGAAAGTGTTGGCTAAAAAGAGATCGTATGCCATTGCAAAATCCAAGATGACTTCCCCATCGTTATTTCTCTCACCAAAACCATGGCCACCATGAAAACCTCCATAGTTGCCTGTCTCCTTGCCCACATGTCCATTTAAATCTCCTCCTATGAATAACTTCTCCTTGCCCACATGTCCATTTAAATGATTATTTCGAAAAAGGCTTATTAATCGAAGTGCCCCTTGAAACTACCATTTAGTCTCAGTTTACCTCCTGAAATTGGTTTTGCCTCACTTTACCTCCTGAATGACATTTTTAACTCTTTTTTAGTCTCACTTCACCCCATTCCGTTAAAGAACCCTTAAATTCAATGGTATGGTAGACATTTACTTTTTACAAATCTATTTACCTCTAGCCTACACACTAAACCAATTTCAGTTCCATTTTTGACAACTCAAATTCAAATCAATGAGTTTAGGCCCTGTTTAAAATAAATTATTCAATCAATGGAAAAATTCTGAGCAATAAAATCATTATATCAACCTGAATAAGGGTTGCATTTTCTTAAAGTCATTTTCACTTGAAAGACATCTATATGTTGGCTTGAAACTTTGCACTTGAAAATTACTGCTTAAAATAGAAAGAAAACATGATCAACCTATTTCAATATCTTTCTCATCGAAATTGGTCTAACCACAAGTTTCACTCATAAAGAAATGATCTCAGATCAATTGCATAAAATATAATCTCATAAAAACCATTAAACTATCTGGCCGAAAATACTTCCTAAACCAAAAAAAAAGAATATCGATTGAACTCAGGAGGCAAATAGAAAGACATGTGTACTTAATAAGCTTTTATTTAACTAAACCCTAAAAACTGAAATCTCAACAATACTCTTGATTTTAAGGATTCTTTAATGGAATGGGGTGAAATGAGACCAAAAGAGTTGAAAACATCAGTTTCAGAGGGTAAAGTTAGACAAAACTAGTTTTAGGGGGTAAACTGAGACCAAATGACAGTTTTATGGGACATTTCAATTACTAATCCTTTTGATAAACGATGTTGACACATACCTTTTAGGCCTTTCAAACTTACAAACAAAATAAAATATTGGGAAATACCCCAAAAAGGGACAATTTCTTAATCTCGGGACAAAAATAGGACAAACCAGCCATGCACACCATGCACAAAATCGAAATTAGTAAAACACAACATATAAATACTATAAATTAGAAGCCCATTGCATCACTTTTCTCATTTGAGAAATAGGGATGCCGAGAGAGCTCTATGAGCTCTGGGTTTCTAGGTTGAACTCCGATTTGTAAGAGCGGGAAGTCCAAAGAGAGGTGAGAAGAGTGCGCTGGGTTTTATACCATATTTTCTCTTTTGGCCAGAAAGTTCCATTTTTTCCCGCAGTTGAAGCTTCGGCAGGCATAGTAAGGTAGAGTGTTTAGTCCCAAGTTTCGTCATCAATGATCTGGGGAATAAATGGGTTGTTTGTAAGAGGGTTTGTGTTTCATGTTAGGGCCCATGGGTTGTGGAATAACTTTCAGTTTTTGACATGCTACAAAATTGGGATGGGTGCAGAAATTTGTGAAAATTTTTCCGTAATGTGCAAATGGTGTGCATGGCTACATTTTAATATGAAAAGCGGGAATGTTCACTACTTATGATGCACGCATGTTGTGCCCCAAAATTTAGCAAATATGACCACAACCTAGTTAGCCTAGGCAAGAAACAAATTTAAAAATAAAAATAAATAAATAAATAAAACCTTAGAGGACGTTAAGGATCATGCGTGTCCATGAAATACAATGAGTATCATGTTTTTCATGTGCACAGTTAAGCGGTGATTGATACACGTAAGAATTATGTTTTAATTGTATCCACTATACCAATAAGTTGCCGTTAAAGTTTCTTATTAATGTGAAAAGCAACTCGTTGCTCGATCTGTGAGCATATCATGTGCATGTATTGTACATATGATGTGCATGTGGTGTGTATATAGTGTATATAGTGTATATAGATAGGTGATGACATCATTTTTCTGATTTCAAAGAGAGAGCTGTTATCTCTAGGTTTCTAGTTTGGCTCAGATCTGTGAGCATATCATGTGCATATTCATCCAACAAAACACCAACATTTAATGACTGGGCTTTGTTCCCACCCTCGATGCCAGTCTAGTGGTGGTGGTCTCGAGCCTCGATTGTTTGCCTGTTTCCAGAAAATGGCCAGAAAACTCACGACCTGCTTGAGTTTCGATCGCAACGATCGAGGATGAGATTCGTGACGAGGCTAGGTGTTTTGAACTCATGAGGACAAGATGAAATTGATGGTGGCTTCAATTTGGACGGTGTTGGTCAGGACAACTTTGCACCGTGTGTGCATAGTGAGAAGGGGAGAAAGAGTGTGTGAGGGAGAAAGTGATAGAAAAGAGAGGAGGGAGAGAGTATAGAGAGAAATCAGAAAATGGGAGGAAATAACCCATTTATATACGAGGGCAATTAAGTCATTTCAAAGTGTAGAAAAAATCATATTTTGTCCGATTGTTGTGCATGGCGTATGCATGCCATGTGAAATTGTCTTATTTCTTTTCCAAAATTAAGAAATTGTCTTATTTCTGGGTATTAGGTTTTGGACAAAAAATTAACGTGATAAGGATGTATGGATCATGCTAACCCTACCGTGAATATAATGCTTGACATTGTATAGTTTAACAAACAATGTTTGACAGTAATTCACCAGCACGAACACGAGGTTATTTGTTCGGTTCCAACTTTATGTTTGTGTGAATTAAGAGAGACTTGCATGTAACGAAGTGTGTATTTATTTGTGTTCGTATGTCTTGACATTTGATATATCACGATTAAGAGAGTCGGGGACATGATATTTTACTTTGTACTCGCTAAGCCAGTAGTGAAAATTGGCTTGTATGTAAACGTGATCAAATCCGCAAAATCATATTGTATAGAACATATAGGTGGGCAGATGTTTACAATTCTTTTAATGTGCAGAGTTATACACACTAGTCAAATGTCTATGACCAATCTTGCTTACAACTACAATCACAAGCAAAACAATCAGCATGCCGGTGATGATTCTGATGAATCAGTTGGAGGCATGGGCCCCATTACAAGAAAATAGGAAACTCAGACGACACACCAACCAGGACCAACGTGTGGTGATTCTATGCATTTGCGTGATCTGGGAGTCGTTTCAAGTCCATTTCAACTTGGTGGATTGTCCACTGCATATTTTCCAATTTCTGCAAGGGGATGCTCATATTAGAGTGGCACACGGGAAGCAGCTAATGTACAACTGTACGCATTGTTGTTACCTTTATAATATCGTGGTACTGCCTTGCAATTGTATCGAAGTGAGGATCAACACCCTGATACTCCCGAAGACGTGTAACCTGGTTAAAAGAAAGATGAATCATATATTAATAAAGAAAGCCAGCAGGGGAGATGCAGGAAAAAAGTAACAAAATGATGAGGTCAAGTTGTATACATGTCAGAACACTTGGCTCGGCATATCTTAACTATATATTAGCAACCTAGGCATTTTCTATATATAGACGTCGTGAGCATCTCCATGTTCACAATATCTACAATGTCAAGAGCATCTCACACCATGCTCTATATTTTCAAGGCAAATTTTAGCTAGGAAGACTAGAAAGTTATCTAAGAAGCGCCCTAGAAAATTTCTACTCCAACCATGCTAGCTAATTTAGGGAGTCATAATGACTGAACCAATAGATTTTGGAGCTCCAACAGGTTTTTCTATACTAGGAGCGTGATAGGGAGTGTGATTGGAGATGAATTTTTCCTTTTTCTCCTAAATTTTAGCTAGGAGCTCATTTAGGGAGCCCATAGGAGTTGCTCTAAATAACCAGTAACAAGTGATATAGAAATAACAGCAGATTGAAAACTTTCTTATCTCATCAAATTCGTCAAGAAAACCCAAAAGCCTAACACTACAAAAATTTCAAGCAATTTATAGCCTGACAGATTTCAGATGCGGATTTAAAACGACGACTTACAGACAAGCAGGCACAGTAGACACAAAACACTGCAGTAATCAAGCTAAAAGTAAAACGTTCAGGAAAATACAATATTACAATAAGCAGCCTACAGTGCTGCTATAAGGCTTGAATGATAGTCAAAATCATTATAAATGTCTGTGCTGGGGCACATACATATAAAAGCAACTCGTGAAAGCATGAGCGCAAAACCACATAGTAAATAAGAGACAGAGATGAACTAGAATATCATACCGCTTTATTATATGCAATAGAAGCTTCCTCTGTAGCTTCCAGGAGATACTTCCTAGAAATGAGACATAAAATTATTAAAATAACCTTGAAAGAGTAAGCCACACGTACTTTCAAATAATCATCCATAGGTACCTTATTTTATGTAGGGCCGGTATTGATTCCTTAGTATAAGTTTCCAGAAGGAGAACATGCTCTAGGACCCTGAAATAAAATGCACTCCAGCAAATTATAGTCATGACATAAAATTCATTTATTTGGTCCAATAAACAGAAAACATAAGTACAGCCAGTGGTGACTGATGAATGTTGTCTGTTTGCACGAGAAGCATCACAAAGAGCATTCTTCATAAACATATAGAAAATGACCATTAAGCAACATTAATGCCAGAAATACACAATTATAGTGCGAAAAACCATGTAACGAACCTCAATTTTGCACTCATGGTCTCACACCTTTTGCACAGCCATGTTTTTTGCAGTCCATCCTATAAATCATTAATTGTAATAAAGGTTCAAGAATGCTCAACAACGTGGAATACAGAATCATATGGAAAGGACACATGGAAACAAAAAATGCTCAAGGTATATTTTTAAGTGTAATTGAAAACACATTAACCATCACAATTATTGGAATCTTACATATTTATGTTGATGTTGCAACTTCAAATCTCTGACCAGCTTGATAAGCACTCCCAGTATCTGCTCTAGGACCTAGGTTTTGCAAAAACACAACTTTATAAATAAATGAAAAAACCATACTGTCACAAAACAAAATGCTCTGGTATGAAACTTCAAGAACATGAAACAATGTTTTTTCATTTATATTCATACATTATAATATTCAGCAAATTTTCTATCTGCAGAATATAGATCTTCCCGCAGAGCTGTTTCTTCCCTTTCCATCTCCTCAATTATCAACTTTACCCTGATAAAGTCATTAGAAAAGAGGAACAAATTATGGGTCACACTAATAGCAGAATATTAGAACAGTGGTTCTAGAAATTTATAGATTCACCACAATGTTTGGTTTATCACTGCACTGCACTTAAGCAAAGAGCAGGAAATATGGAAGGTGATACTCATGCTGAGAATGAACTATAAATACTTTAGTAAAAGGAAAAGGCAATACTCATGTTGAGCCACTGAGTAGTTAAGCATTTTCTTTAAAATTTAAATGCAACTACTCCAGTCTTCTACTAGCTTATGTAACAGACTATTGTAAATGTCAAATAGATTTCCAAGCATCGCTAAAAAGCATCTTTCTCCATGTGAAAAGGAAATCTCATACAACCAAAACTGTATCAAGAGAGTGACTCAAACCTTTCTGGAAGCCGAGAACTTGAATTTTGATGCCCAGATGACGAGTCTGCAGCAACAAAGCAGTGGCATTAATAATGCCTTTAACCATTAGCATTATGCATGGGTAAAGCACATAATAATTTCACCATTAACTTTAGATATTAGCAAACTCAAATGCCCCCTGCCGGAAAGAGAATATCATCAGACCAAGTTTTGCATTTGACGCTTTAGAGCGGTCAATCTGGATATTCTCTCTCCAGAATATATATGAAACAAAATTGAACTGCATCTGATAAATACTTTGACACAAATGACAGTTGACTTCCACAAAAGTTGATTAAGGCCTCAGAGTAGATCAATGATACATTATAAGATTGCAACGACAATGGATTTCAGTTCACACATGAGAGAGAGAGAGAGAGAGATACCAATGTCATCCATTATAAAGGCATCAGCTAGCTTATCACATTTAGCTTTTAAACGAGCTTCAATCTCTTGGGAAAGACACAACTGGTATTCTGTCATATCCTGCAGTTGAAACATTGTAGATGTATCTCAATTTCCAATACGGGACAGCTTCACTAAGACAAGGTTACATCTTTTTGCTATGGAAGTACAAACAAGTAAAAGTAACAGATTCTATAAAGAAAAGATATGTTTGGATGGAGAAAATAAAACATAAGTAAATAAAATGGAAAATAAAAAGAAAGTGAACTATTGCTGGAACCATAATGAGGTTTGTACCATTGACAACGGTGTTTGTTGGAGCTGTGTTTGCCATAAATATGCAGGTGTTATTCCAAGAAAGCAATTGGGAATACCACCAACCCCAGATTCCACAGTTTCAGTTGCACTAAGAGAAATATTATTGTTTGCGCCACTAGCAGTGCTAGTCACAGTATTATAATTTGTTGAGTTGGAGCTTGAGCTGACCGTAACACTGGTACTGGTACTTTCTAGAGAACTGCGTGACATGGTACTACACTTTTCAATTTCTTCCTCATGAATTTCACCATCCTTGGAGATAAGAGGAAGCCTCAGTCTTTGAGCTGCTTCTGAAACGATCATACGATGCTCTAATGTCTCGTACAACTGATATAGACAGGTTCACCCGTTTTAGACAATTTAATAACTCAATTATAGAATAGAATACCGAGGTCGCATTTGAGCAACTAACAAAGATTGAGTTCGCTTTATGTCATTTAATGTTAACCAAATATACAAATCCATTACTTTCGATATCTTTAGAGTAACGGTTAAATAAAAGTTAATATTATTGCTGAACATCCATATCACTATTGTAAAATCATATGGGGGCTGTGGTCTTTTGCATGGGAGCTCAATGGTATCCTTCTATAGATTCTATTTGATGCAGAAACTATAGAAAGAAGATAATTACCTAAAATGAGATTCCTATTTAACATTCAAAATACTATAAATTTGTTTGGAATTAGGATCAGAAGGTAAAATCATGACTTAACTACACTTGATGTAAAATGCATCTCAAAATCAAAAACAACAAAGCAGGATCAATGGGTGAGTCGAATTGAAACCTGAGGAGGGTTCTTCAAGCCCAATTGCAGATCTCGAATGCCTCCAAGGTTAGCCACCGACACCGCTTGTTGATACTCCTCCACCATTGCAATGGCCTCACTATACAATGCCTACATCAAAATCGAAACCCACCGCACAGACACACACACACACACATTACAAAATCATTGCCAGATAAAGAACAACCAGTGCAATCAACATAAACCCAAAAAATTAAACAGAAGTACCATGGCTTCCAAGTAGCGCAATCTTTCCCGGGACATTTCCTCCCTTGCCTGCAGAAAAAGTCAACATTTTAAAAAAATCAAAACAATTTTAAATTGTGTAAAGGGTTTGCAGTCACACAACCTGCTTGTTATGGTTTGCAGCCACATTTTCTAACCAACCAAACAAGGCAGGAAAATGTGTGTGTATATATAAGAGAGAGGGGGAGAGAGAGAGAGTACGAGTTGGAGGTCGAAGTAGGCAGATTTGGAGACGAGAGAACCATCGGGAGCCAAGCAGTGGCGCTCCAGCTGATCAATGACTTGGGTCAAATCCGATGGCAGGTTTTGCCCTTGTTGTTGTTGCAGTCCCTTCGCCATTTTCCTAAGCTTCTGCTATTCGCCCCCACTCGATCCCCAAAACGTCTTCGTCGTCTTCTTCTTCTTCTTCCTTGTTGAGGATTCCACTCAAGAGTCAGTCCCACAGTAGTTTAAAATCTCAGGCCGGCCGACCTTTCTTCAATCGCCAGCAAAAGTTAATTTACCAAAACACCCTCGTCTTCGACCTCCAACCGATGTCGTTTCTCTTCACAAATTTTAAGACAAAAAAGGAGCAAAATAACCATATCCTATCCAATATGGGGGAATTATTCAAATGAAGTTTTAACGAAAAATTTTTAGTATTGTTCACTTTAACGAAAAATCATATTAAAAAGTCAATTATGATACTATTCACCCTACCTTTTATTTTGTACTTATCGTTAAAATTTAAAGTTTTCATACCATTTTCATTAATTTTCCTTTATTCAAAATGTTAAATTGTGACACACTTAGTTTTTGCCCTTTAACCAGCTCTAGTTCTCAATTATGTTGTGCATTGTCTTTATGGTTAATTTGTTAATTTCGTCAGCTTTTTCAACTTATATTATATATTGTCTTTATGATTAGTTTGGTTAATTTCGTCAACTTCTTAGTTATTTAAAGTAGAAATTTTTCCAAAAAATAAACAGAGGATAAAAATAAAACATTCACAATTGTTTTGGAGGCGCTGTTTTCTCGGGTGATGGCGCCTCGTTTTATTTTTTTGAAAATAACTTTCTTTCCTAATTTTCCGTGTTCTATGAATTTGAATGAATAAACGAATTTCGATTCTAAAATGTTTTTTCAAGGATGACATACCGTCTTTACGTTGTACTGAATCACTCGCGCATGTTCATCCTTTGTTCTTTATTCAGATATATACACGAGAAAGGAACGAACAGACAGATATTTTTTTATTAGCATTCAAACGAGTCGCATCCCATAACCGAGAGACAGCGATGCTTCCTCGGCTAAACTCAAACTTCAAAACTTCAAGTCCTTTTTTTCCTTCCCTTTCCTTTTCCGGTTTCCTATCAAGTCGATTGGTCAGGAGCCAGAGTTTTCTTCAACTCTTTCTTGTTCACCTGCGATCGGATATACAATGTAATTAGGCGTTACAAGTCTATGAGTAAATAAATACGAAAGTATAATGCTTTTATAGAAAATATGGAAATGAAAAAATAAATTACCTTTCCCATAGCATTCCGAGGTAGTGAATCCCACAGAATCAGTCGCGTTGGTATCTGGAAACAAGTAACGTAGTTATTTGTAGTGCGAATATGGTTTCATTACTTGCAATATATGTGTTTTTAAAGGATACGTTACATACTTTTTCATCAAGAATTTGACCACCTTCCATCCCCTCCCCCAATCACAAAAAGGAATATAGTAGGAGTATATATAGCTACAATGGCAAACACCGATACCAGCAAGCTATGGATGAACACGGGGAAACTTGACCTAGCAACTTCATAAGCTAAAAGGCATAGTAGAATTGCTGACTTTCCCTCATGCTGATAAAGAGTGTCGGAGACTTTGGATAGGGGCTTTGTGTTATGCAATGAGCATTCGGAAGTTAATCATGATTCAAGGTATCACCGGTCATGATTACTGAATGTTTATAACTAGATAACTGAAGCGAAGGCTTCTATCGACAAAACTAGAGTGGTCTTACAGCTCTAATTGGACGAAGAAAAACAAAAAGTGAATGATGATGAATAATACCTTGTATGGTGCAAGTTTGTCTTTGGCCCAAAAAGATAGTTCCTCCAAGCTTATAGCAGGTTTCAGTTCTTCCTTTTGCTTCTTCTTTGTTTCCGCCTCTGGCACAATTATTGCACAAACAACTTCTCCATAGTCTCTGTCTGGTAAACCCAACACACAACACTCCTCCACGACCGGGTGCTACACAAAAACGGGTGGTTTTAGTTAGAAAGATTCAATACTTCATTCAGCACTTTAATTGCTGTTTTTTGTTTCTATAGATTGACTCGCAAAGAGAGAAATTGTTGCACATCTATAAAAAAACAGGAATGGAGGTAAAAAAAACCCACCTGTAAAAGAACTGATTCAATTTCTAATGCAGATAACTTGTATCCACCAACCTTCATGATATCAGCACTGGTACCTCATCAATGTCATAAAAAAAGGAGAGAAGAAGAAAAATGAATTCATAAGCGAGAAGTCCTTTAAGTATCTGCGTTGTTTCAAAGATGACTAATGAGTCTTTGTGAATAAGCAACAAAAAGTCCACCAATTAAATGCTAATGATTTTGCTATTATTAGTGGCTCCCTTCAGTTCGAGGGCAAACAACTAAAAATTCTGCATAAGCAAAAGCTTCCTTCACAAGGCTTTTAAAAGTTAAACTGCTACCAGAAGTATATTTTGCAACATGTAGCTCACTCACCTCCACACCCGGAAATGGTTTTCCAACCGTGCCTGCTTTCCGCTCACCTCTTAAGGGGTTTGATATTGCCATGACAAACTAAAAACATTGGAAACCATATATGTATAAGCTTAACTCATCTTTTCAGTTTTGGAAAATATTAAACTGCATCGACCTCTTCAAAAAGTGATAATAGTAAATTGAAAGTAATGAAACTGGATATCACTTACCTCCGTCATGCCATATCGTTCCAAAAGACGATGTCCTGTGATTGGTTTCCCATTGTTGTATTACAGGAAGAGGGAGTGCAGAAGAACCACACATCTATGAGAAATAAATAAGGTTCTTAGTTAAGGGCATTCACCAAAGACTCGAATACAGAGGGACAACCAAATCTGAATTTAAAGAACATTTTGCACAACAATAGGGTAGTTCACTGCAGGGGCTATAGTTGATATATCTAAATTATAGACTGTCATACGCATTTCCGGTAAAGATCCAATAAAAAATATTATAAAAAAAATAAAAATAAAAATAAAAAGCACCTTACTTCATACTACAAATTAAAAACAAAAATGTTATTGGGTCAAGAAACAGCTTTCAGGCTACTTACCATTAGACGCAACTATTTTGCGGCATAGGCAGAGGCGGCTTTTAGCTCTGGATCCATTGCTTCATGAGCTTGTATCAATCGAGCATACATGGTTGGAACCTACACAAAAATAGCTATAACTTGCTGTCCAACTAAATAAAGATAATTGTAAACACGAAAAATTCCTGAAACAAGAAACAAGAATACGTGTACAAAATAATATTTTTTTGTGTTTAATGATTTTGGGGTTACGATCTCTCTCAAATTTGGTCCTCTGATTCTATCTTCGTAGGGTGTAGGTTTGTGGATGAGTTGTTGATCCAAAGGGCCGTCGGGGCTTGATCTAAGGATGAACAGTTGATGAACGGATCTTCAAGGGGCGTTGGGCTTAATCTTGAAGAATGGGTGTATGGGTTTGTTGAGGTTGTTGATCCAAAGGGCCGTTGGGGCTTGATCTTAGGATGAACGGTTGATGAACGTATCTTCAAGGGGTGTTGGGCTTGATCTTGAAGAATGGGTGTATGGGTTTGTTAAGGTTGTTGATCCAAAGGGCCGTTGGGGCTTGATCTTAGGATGAACAGTTGATGAATGATGAACATTTTCTTCAAGGGGTCGTCGGGGCTTGATCTTGAGTCGGTGGAAGTTCTTCAAGGGCCGTTGGGGCTTGACCTTGAAGGAGGATTTGACGAAGAACGAAGAGTGTTTTCTTGATCCTTCGGGATTTGCTTGAGAGCTTTAGAGTTTCAATGCTTCAAGGTTTTGGTGTGATGTAAATTCCCTCTTTTCTTTCTTCCCCAAAATGAATGCATTGGCTTCCTATTTATAGAATTCCAAAACTTGATTTTTGGATTTAAATAATCAGATGAAATAAATCATTTCTGCCAGGTATTGACACGTGACCTATTTGATGACTTTTCCAATTTATTTCGATTTTTCGTTGAGTCACACGCTACATGTAAAATTTATGTGACACGTGAGTGTTGAAATTTTAATTATTGGTCAACATTCATTTCACAGAAATTTTGATGTCTACAAATGCCCCCACTTCAAGGCGCGTCGTAGACATGTGTTTTTCACGTGTAGAAGATGCGTTTTGAAGTCCCTTAATGTAGATGTCAACCCAAGGGCCGTCGAGGCTTGATCTTGAATTGGGCTGGAAATTTCTTCAAGGGCCATCGATGCTTGATCTTGAGTTCGACTGTGGAAGATTTTCTGGTTTTCTCCAATCGTTGATTTTCCACAGGCTTAATCTTGAACTGGGCTGGAGGATTCTTTTGGTCTCCTCCGAAGGTCTGAACTTACTCCTTTTATCTGGAGTTGAATTTGATTCAAGGGTGGTGAACACTTGATTTTGAATCAGACTTGTGATTTCTTCAAGGGCCATCGAGGCTTAATCTTGAGTGAAAATAAGACCATGAGCGGTTTCAGGATTCAGACACATGGCAGGCAAGCACGAGGTGGAGGTGATGACCTGTTTATTTGTTCAATCTTTCCAATTCATATTTGAAGAGAGTTAGAGGATGACTCAGCATATGCAGTTGTTGCGTTTGCTGACAATCCACAAGATTGATGTTTCATTGTCACTCGTCTTAGCTGTTCTCCAAGCAGATGTGGTCCCTTCTCTGGAAGTGTATCAACCGTTGAAGATGACTACTCGAGAGCAACGCTAGGTAAGCAACCAGGGAATAGATTCCAGGCAGTCGGTTCCAGATCGGAAGACTGATTCAAAGTGTCGGCTAATTGCTCTCCTTCTCTTTGCCCTGCGAGTAAGAACAAGGACAAAGGAAAGGACATGGAGAAAGCATGATATGAGATACTTTTGCTTTTTGAAGAAGTGTTGACGATTTAACAGCGTCGCGCAGGCGAGGCTTTGCTCTTTGGCGACGGCGCCAGCGGAGGGTTGTTGAGGCTTCTCGAGCTCTTTGATTAGAACAATGATGTCGAGCTTGGATTTGACTTAAACTCCTCTGTCTGGATGGTTCTGCAGGGGAAGGTGTTGCGCTCCAACAATTTGTTCCAGCTCCTTGTACCGCATTCTTTTCTGCTTGTTTCTTTTACATAGCCCGAGGTGGTGCGCAACCCTTTGCCTTTAAATGGTCTTTCAGGGCATCATTTCTTAGTAATTCATCCATGCTTGGCAGCTTCAGTGTAAAGAGCCGACACTCCGTCACCTGTCCTGGAGTATGCGCTGAGGGAATTCAAGACTCACCAACAGTTGAAGACGAGCACTCGAGAGCAACGCTAGGTAAGCAACCAGGCAAAGGTTCTTTGCTTTCGAAGAAGCAGTGAATGAATCAGCACATATATTTGTTGTGCTTGTCTCCACATGCTTCGATGTATCATTTTCACTTGCCTTACTTGCTCCCTTTGTAGAAGTGGTATTTCCTTATGCAGGTTTGGCATCTTCTCTCGTAGTATTTGTCCTCTGATACAGGAGTGGAATGCAAACCTTGCATTTGAATGGACCCTCACTTCTTGGTGGCAGCGCAAGTTTGAGTGGAGGTTCCGACATATTGCTTTCTCTGTCCTTGTCTTGGCAGGTGAGAACAAGGGCAAAGGAAAAGATAGGGAAAAAGCATGATATGAGATACATTTGCTTTCGCCCTTGATGATATGAGATACTTTTGCTTTTGAAGAAGCAGCGAATGAATCAGCACATATATTTGTTGTGTTTGTCTCCACATGCTTCGATCTACCGTTTCCTCCTGCATCATTTGTACTCCAGGCATCTGGTATCTTCTTTGGGGAAGAAGAAAATTGAGTATTTCGAGAGGCTTTGCTGGGAGTGCGCCTTCAGAGGTGAGGAAGAGTTGGGCATTTTTTTTTTTTTTTTGCAGGTCTGCCTTGCCATAAAAGATGAAGGTCGACATATATAGGGATTTCCCAATAACAAGTGGTGGTACTGTTCCTTTACCATTGTCGACAACTGTTGGGTAATTGAAACAGTAAGATTCATGCGTTCTCAACTTTGTCAGAAATCTTTGACAAAGTTGCTTGTAATGTCTGCAGAGTTGAGGTTACATGTGAAAGGTACTGACAAGTTTTGATCCAGCAAATCCGGTTTTTTTGAAATTCAAAGAGTGATGACTCTTCGATCCTTGAATAAGCAGCCCAGCTTTTGAGGTTGACGAAAGTGTGGTAGTTGGGATAATGACCTCCACGCGTTTTCAACTTTGTCAGAGATCTTTGACAAAGTTGCACGTGTTATTTGAAAAGCCGAGATTGTGTTTGAAGAGCGTTGCCGAACTTTATGCAGGAAAATCCGGCTTTTAAGATTTGAAGAGTGGTGTCTCTTCAATTTTTTTTTAATCGGTGGTTGTGTCACCTCTCCTTTTATAGAGGTATCGATCACCTCCAACATGCACACTTTGAGGATTGCCCATTCGTGAAAATCGTCTCCAGTGTATTTTGTTTTAACGGTCCTTTGAGATTTTACTCCATCCAACCCTTCTCTTTTAACACCTTTGAAAATGGCTAACCCATCTAACATTTGCTTAGATTTGAGTCTCAGCAGTGATACGGGTGCGCCGCGTCAAGGTAATGTATGGCGCCCGTCTTTCTTATCTTCTAGTGGCCCTCTTACAGGTGAAGACTCCGTGATGAAGGATGCAACAACAGCTACAATAGTAGCTAGGAACGTCCTCACTCCTAGAGATAGTAGGCTGCTTTCAGGACGGTCCGATGAGTTGGCCGTTCAAGAGTCCCTAGCTCTCAGTGTTCAGTGTGCGGGCTCCGTGTCCAACATGGGCCAACGCTTACTTGCTCGATCCCGTCAAGTTGAATCATTGATGGCGGAGGTGGAAAATCTTAAACAAGAGATCCAACAGCTTAAGCGCGATAATAGAGGTTTGCACGTGCTTGCAAATAATTATTCGACGAGCATGAAGAGGAAGCTTGATGAGCTGCAAGAATCTGAAGGTCGAATTCAAAGTGACCGTCACAGGCTTGCGGCTTTCTTCCAGAGGCACCTTTTTCCTGCGTCATCTAGCGTTCTACCAAGTATTGAGGCCTCGAATGATCTATCTTCGATGCCTTCCGCTCATGGAGTTTTGCCAAGTAGTGGGGCTTCACGTGAACAACCTTTGTGAAAGCTCCATCTTTTTTTTTTTTTTTTTTTTTTTTTTTTTTTTTGTACGCACTTGTAATTTGTCGGAGATCAATGGACATGCTTTATTTTATTCAGTGTATTGTGCTAAATACAGATAAAACATATATATCACCAAGATATGTTATTTCCCTTTTTTTCTTTTTTTTTTCAATCAGACTTTTGCAAGTGGTACCATGCACCACCCTCTTCTTATTTTCTTCTTTGCAATAATTATGTCGCCCTCCCTTTTTTTTTTTTTTTAATCAAACTTTTGCAAGTGGTGCCGTGCACCACTTTCTCCTTATTTTCTTCTTTTCAATAATTCTGTCGCCACTACCCTTTTTTTCTTTTTCTTTTGACTTGCTAATAGTAGCATGCATCATCTTTTTTTTTTTTTTTTTTTCTTCTTCTTCTTTCTGTATAATTGCTCTCGGTGCGCCTGACACCATCAATACTTTTCTTCTTTATTATCATTTTGTTTATTTATTTATTTTATTTTATTTATATATATATATGGTGCTCTGCAAGGCTAGGTTTGTGGGTGAAAACCCAGGCCGAGTCCGAGAAAAGACGAAGGAGCAAAGGGTGTACGTGCTGCTGAAGCTGATCGGTAGAAGGAGATGGCTCGCAGAGGAGGACGAAGACGGACAGAGAGCTGGAGTCGAGCTTGGAGGTAGTGCAAAGCGTCGAGCTTCACGATCGGCTAGTCGTTTGACAGCGGTCACTGAAGTTCTTCGCCGATTTTGACCACGGTGGCCGGAGTGAGGAGCTTGAGGTAGTTAGTGGATGCTGTTGTTGCGGCTATGGAGTTTGGAGAGCTGAAGCAGTGGAGTTCGGAGAGCTTGAAGATGGAGCACAGCCGTGAGGAGGTCAATGATCGAAGGGAGAAGGCCGCGCTGCTCAACCTTAGAGAGAGACAAACTGCCCATACAGCAGCATGAAGATCTTACTGGGGTAGATGGGCAGAATGGAGAGCATGGACGAAGAGCTCAACGAAGACGCTGCAGACGACGTCGCTGGAGAGCTATTGAACTGCTGTTGCTGTTTGCTACAAGGGACACCGCTCGCTGCGGAGGGAGTGCGCTGGAGCTTGTACCTGTGCAGCTTCCATGGCGTACATAATCTGAAGCAAGTTGTTGTCTTGTTGGTCAGAGACGAAGATTTTGACAGAGAAGTGAAGAGGCCGCCTGTGAAGTTGTTCGAAAACAGCATCGGCTTAAAAAGCCAGCCAAAACTCTCGAAGTCAACTTCAACTTGCATTTGATGATGATTGTGGACTTCCATGCAACTGTTGCCGCTGTGCTGGTGGGCAGAAGGGGATGAGCAGCTTGGAGTCGCAGGGAGACAGCTACAGTGCCGCTTCGTTGAAAGGAGTCCTTGGAGGCGAAAGCAACTCGAAGGTGAACCCGTCAGACTTCTTCACCGTCGTGTCCGTGCACGACAAGTAAACGTTGTTGTTGTTGCAACTGTTGATTAAACGTACCGCCGTCGTTACCGTCATGATTGTGATCATCAAGGTCGTCGTCCATGGGGAAACACCGCCATGTTTGATTCGGCGATTGAGAACCGACATGCTGGAGCCGGAGCTGCAGAGTGAGGTGTTAAGTGACGTGAAGTTTGGTGGCTGGCCGAGTTGGCGGGCGACGAGGAAGCTGGCCTGGTGGGCGCGGGCGTTTTAGCGAATTTGATGATGGATTTGGCGATGGAGGTGCGACACATCCAGGAATCTCGCCGGTCCTTTCAGTTGGCTAAAACGAAAGTGGTGAGACGGCGACTTAGGATGAGATCGAGGAGAACTTCTCAAGACACCCAACTCCCCCTGCACAGGAAAACCATGGCGAACAGAGACGACGGTCAGAATATGCAGAAGTAAGCTTGACGAGGAGAACATGAAGAAGGCGGGGCGAATCAACAGGAGGAGGTACGGGTCTCGCAAGTGATGATGATGATGAATCGAACGGCGCGGCAACAGCAGAGGCAGCGGAGGTGAAGAGAAAGATGGGTAGAGGGACGGCAGCTTTTGGGACCTTGACGCGTCGACTCCGAGGACCCTTGACGGACTTGTCGGATCTTCACCGAGTGTTGGTCAAACTTGCCAGGAGCTTCAAGGCCGAGGCTTTGATGTCTTTCTTTGTTGGTCTGAGGCAATCCAAGCAGAAAGCTCGGCGCGCCGCTTCTCTTCCAGCCACCGCTCCCCGCTCTTCACATTGATGTCGATGGAATCAGGCTCTCTGCCATTAGAAGAGAAGCATGTAATCGTAGACAACCCAAACCTTCCTCTCTGTTTGGTGGGTCGGAGCTTGTTGGAGTGGAGCTTGGCCTAGAAGGTTTTGGCGGAAGATCGGTCTTGGTTGAGCTGCAGTTGCGTCTTGAGTGACACCATCTGGGTATTTCCAGTGACTAATTTCCGAGCTCGAAATTGAATCGGGAAGATTCAAGAGAGACAGACGGAGACAAAGGCTTGGAGCCGAGTAACGATGGGCTTTGAGAGCTGGGCCCGGATTTGTAGCTGGGCTCGCTGGCTTTGGAAAGAGGAATAAAAAGTTTTGGAGCCGGCCCTCTCTCTTTTTTTTTGCTCTGTTTTTTTTTGTAATCAGACTTTTTCCTTTAAAGAAATAAAATGTTTGCATTCTTGAATTTGCTCTTTATTCTTCAAAGTGTTTTTTTTTTTTTTTTTTGATGTGACTGTACTTGAAGTTTTGAAGTTTCAAGTTGCCTACGTACCCTTGGTTGAGGAGGGATCAAGTCATGACGTAGTTCAAATGAGTGATGGTTTTGATGATGATTTTGCCGTACACAGTTTATGCTCTTGCGGGCCAGGAGCGTGGTGCGTTTGCTTTAGGAGTAGTAGCGCTTCAAAAATCTGCCGTTGATGGGGCCGATCTTCAACCCGTCTTCTGCCATGATTAAGTAGGCGCCATTGGTGTAGATCTCTTGTATTACGTAGGGTCCATCCTACTTTGATGTGAACTTGCTTTTTGTCTTATGAGTTGTAATGATAGGCCTACGCAATGCCAGCACGAGATCTCCGGCTTGGAAAGACCTTGGGCGGACTTTCTTGTTGAAT
Organism: Pyrus communis; assembly: GCF_041283825.1. Lineage (NCBI taxonomy): Eukaryota > Viridiplantae > Streptophyta > Magnoliopsida > Rosales > Rosaceae > Pyrus > Pyrus communis. Next base: position 19,987,567 of record NC_142581.1, read on the forward strand.
GCCTTGGATAACCGTGCTTGGTAGCATTCCAAGTGTTGTTGAGCTTCGAGCCTTCTCTCATCCAGCGCTTCCAACTCCTGAAGGCGCAACTTTGCATTTTCTTCATTAGTCAAGCCTTCTTGTATAGCCATCCTTAGTGAGGGAATTTGACTTTCGAGCGGTAGAACAGCTTCTACGCCATATACGAGAGAATAAGGTGTAGTTTGGGTAGGAGTCCTATGTGTAGTCCTATATGCCCAAAGTGCTTCACTTATTCTTTCATGCCAGTCTCTCTTTGTTCGGCCGATTACCTTTTTCAGGAGGTTGCACAGCGTCTTGTTGAATGCTTCCGCGAGGCCGTTGGCCGGAGCATGATACATGGAAGACTTGTGCTGCTTGAACTTGTATTTGTCGCAAAGCTCGTCCACGAGTCGGTTGGAGAACTGCTTTCCGTTGTCAGTGATAATGTAGCGAGACACCTCATATCGGTGGATGATATGCTCCTTGATGAAACGAACAACAGTTTCCTTTTTTACTTCCCTTAAAGGTATGGCTTCAGCCCACTTGGAGAAGTAATCTGTTGCAGCTAGGATGTAAGCTTCCCCTGCAGATAACTTTGGCGTAATTGGTCCTACAACGTCCAATCCCCATGTGTCGAACGGCCATGAAGCAACTGTATGGTGTAATGGTTCAGGCGGTTGATGTATGAAGTTGGCATAGAATTGGCAGGCTTGGCACCTTTTGGCGTGTTCCAGGCAGTCCTTCACCATGCTCGGCCAGTAGTAACCCATTCTTTTAAGCTGGAAATGTAGCTTTGGTCCAGATTGATGTGCCCCACACACACCTGAATGTGCTTCTTCCATGGCTTGATTAACTTCTTCCTCACCTAGGCATCTCAGAAGCACTCCTTCAAAAGAGCGTCGGTAGAGTGTTCCTTTGTAGTAAAGGAAGTGAGGTGCTCGTCGACGTATTTCGGAACGGTGTCTAAGATCATCTGGAAGCTTTCCGTGCTCTAAGTAGTCGATCAGCGGCTGTCTCCACTCTTCAGCATCGACTGGAAGTACTGAGATGACATTTATATCATCTAGTGACATTTCATTAACAAGCGGAATCACCCATCTTTGGCAAACTGGCATGTCTGCAACTTCATCTTTTCCTAGTGTCCTACTCGAGGCTAGATTGGCGAGAGCGTCTGCCATTTGATTTTCCTTTCTTGGCACATGTTCTAGTGTCACAGCTTCGAACTTTTGTAGTAGTTGGGTCGCTAGCCGGAAGTATGGGACGAGATCATCTTTCCTCACCTCATATTCAGTTAAGAGTTGATTGATTATGAGCTTGGAATCGCCATATACCTCAAGAGCTGTGATTTCCATGTTGATCGCCATTTGGAGCCCGATGATCAATGCTTGGTACTCAGCAACATTGTTGGAGCATAGCTCATTCAGTTGGAAGGAGTAAGGTAGTATTTGCTTTTGTGGCGACATGAATACTACTCCTGCCCCCGCTCCGTCTGCTCGTGCGGATCCGTCGAAGAACATCGTCCATGTCGGGAAGATGTCGATGTAGAACACCTCCTCGTCAGGCAAGTCGTCTAAGATTTTCCAATCAGCCGGGATTGGATGATCGGCAAGGAAGTCTGCTAACGCTTGTCCCTTGACGGCTTTAGCTGGGACGTAGATGATCTCATATTGATTAAGAAGCAAAGCCCATTTAGCGAGTCGCCCTGTCAAGACTGGCTTAGTCATAACGTATTTAAGAGGGTCGGCTTTAGCAACCAAGTGGATGGTGTAAGCATGCATGTAATGTCTGAGTTTTTGAATGGCAAACACCAAAGCGAGGCACATCTTTTCTATTGGGGAATAGTTCAACTCAGCGCCGGTGAGAGTTCGACTGAGGTAGTAAAGTGCTCCTTCTTTTTGGGATTCATTCTCTTACGCCAAGAGTGCTCCGATTGAACTTTCCTAAGCAGCAATATACAATATGAGTGGTTTCCCGGGCACAAGTGCCCCCAGGACAGGTGGACTTGACAAATATTTCTTTATGCTTTCAAAAGCATTATGGCATGCTTTGTCCCATACGAATGGAACATCTTTCTTCATAAGGCGACTAAACGGTTGACAACGCCCTGCGAGGTTGGAGATGAAGCGTCTGATGAAGGCTAACCGTCCTTATAGACTTTTCAGCTCGTGCAGGTTTCTTGGCTCGGGCATGTTTTGAATGGCCTTGATCTTTGATTGGTCTACTTCAATACCACGGTGCTTGAGGATGAAGCCGAGGAATTTTCCAGAGGTGACGCCAAACACACACTTTAACGGGTTCATCTTGAGGTTGTATTTTCGCAGCCTCTCGAACACTATTCGCAGATCCTTCAAGTGGTCTGATCTTTTCTTCGTCTTAACCACCACATCATCTACGTAACATTCTACGTTTTTGTGTAGCATGTCATTGAAGATTTTCTGCATTGCGCGTTGATACGTAACTCCAGCGTTCTTTAGACCAAAGGGCATCACCTTGTAGCAGTAGATACCTTTTGGAGTACGAAAGGCTGTTAGTTCCTCGTCTTCGAGGGCCATGTGAATTTGATTGTACCCAGAAGAGCCATCCATGAATGATAATGCCTCATGGCCAGTGGTTGCATCCACCATGATTTCAATGATTGGCAAGGGGAAGTCATCCTTTGGGCAAGCATCGTTGAGGTCTCGAAAGTCTACGCAAACACGTATTTGTCCTGATTTCTTAAGGAAAATGATGATGTTGGAGATCCACTTAGGGTATTGCACTTCTCGAATAAAGCCTGCTTCGATTAGCTTGTCGATATCGACCTCGATTTGTGGGATAAGCTCAGATCGATAGCGTCTTTGAGTTTGCTTTATCGGTCGTGTTTCAGGCTTGACTGCAAGATGATGAACAGCGATGATAGGGTCCAGGCCGGGCATTTCTTTGTAGGTCCAGGCAAAGACGTCTTTGTACTCTAACAACAGCTGATAATACTCCTCTATCTCATCTGTACTTAATAATGCACTTACGAAGATAAGCTTTGGTTCCTTGCTTGTACCTAAGTTGAGTTCCTTGAGATCATCGATCGTGGCTTGCCCCCCATCTTCGAGCTGTGGTGGTGCAGCAGTGACATCTTCCTCGGGGATTTCGTCTTCTTTACCTTCTTGAACCGTGATGTGGAAAACATCTTGGATCTCCTCTTTAGCGCTGTCTTCTCGAGCTTGTTGGCATAAGGATTGTCTGGTGTTCTGGGAGAGGCGTTCATCGCAATCTTCATAGGAAGGAGCCTTGACCGAGTAATTAAAGAAGTCTTCTGGGAAGAGGTCGCACATTGTGATGGGGATGGACGATCTTTGTGTCGAAATTTCATTATCTCCAACACTTTCACATTGTTCTGGAGGTTGGCGAAAGCTGTTTTCCCTCCTTTCTGATTGGTGCACTTGTGGAGAAGACATATGTTTCTCGTGCAGTTTCTTCGGAGTGACATGAGTCCATCCTTCAATTTCTCTTGACTTGGAGCATGCCCCCAACAGTCGAGGTGAAGACTTTGAGTCGAAAGAGCCAGAAGTAACATCTTTCTTAGGGATTTCATCTTCAGTGCCGTTCTCTTGGGTTTGTTGGCATGAAGATTTGCCAGTGTGGACGATGATGCGCCTCCTTACCTTCAGTGGTCCTTTTGTGTCGACCTCTAGGATTGCTTGGCGCTTCATCCTTGAAGGAATCAAGCTTCGAACGTCGTCTTTTTCTCCTAACCCATCGAGCTTTTCTTCCTTTGGTGTTGTCTTCCTCTTTCCAAAAGGCTTCTCATTATCTTCAAATCTTTCTGAAGCTGATCGTCGCAGAGGAGAGATAACTGTGTTGCTTTGTTTCTTAAGCTTTAACAACCTTTCAAAAACAGAGCTTTGGGATGTCGGCGCGTTAAGCCTCTTGAAGACAGAGGTTCGGTCTTGACCACCAATGCGATTAAGCACTGAAGTTCTGGAGCTTGAATGGCTCATCCTATCGAAGACCGACGTCCGAGGGGAGGGTTTAGGCTCTTCTTGGTCTTGTTCAATGCTCACGCTGACGTATTGAGTGCTAGTGTTTTTCGCTTTGTTTGAAATCATCACAGGTGCATTTGGTGTGAAACCAAGTCCGGCTTTGTTGTTGTCAACTCCGTAACCATGCTTCTTCAACTTCTTTTGAGTTTTGGTGAGGTAACGTTCTTCGTCATTGACAGTGTTTGAAACCTTCTTTCCAGCCACCGCAGAAGAAGCGAAGTCGTACCCGGCCTTTGACATGAGTTTGTAGGCGTTAGGGTCGAAACCTTCCTCGGTCCTCTTGGTTGGAAGAAAGCTTGATTCCACCTTCTTTGGTAGAGCTTTTATGAAGCCTTGTGGTAGTCTTGCGACCTTAGCACCCCCTAGCTGTGTCAAAGGCAAAACTGCATTTGTCTTGAGCAACTTCACATTATCCGTGTGCCACTGTGTGTCGGCTTTTCTTGTTCCAGTTTCGAATGGAGATTGACCATTCTTTCTTCTTGACATCGGGATATACCGAAATATGGGTGCGTTCGGTTCTTCTGACGGCATCCTACTCCCTTTGGTTGTTGCAGGTTTAGCAAACTTGTCATCGTCTTTGCTTGAAGATGGCATAGTCTGCTCTTTTTGCTTTTTAGGCATGACTTGCCACTCCTGTTTTTTAGGTGCTGCTTTGCCCGTGGATCTGATATCTTCCGGAAGGGCTTCAGGTACCATGTCTTCATCCATGTAGAACTTGGCGTCTGCAAAGTGTGATCCGGCTTTGGTGAATGGCTTGGTATCACCTTGGATCACCTTCACTCATTCTCGGTAAAATTTTAGGCATTGGTGAAGGGTGGACGGCACTACCCCATTTGTGTGGATCCAAGGTCTTCCTAAGAGCAAGCTGTAGGAAGTTCTTGCATCAATCACGTGGAATATCGTGCTTGATTTGAGCTCTCCCATGGTCATCTCTACTCGGATCATGCCCATCGCCCTTTGTCCTCCTTGGTTAAAACCCTGGATCAGCAGACGGCTCAAGGATAGTTCATTCACCTTGATGCCGATTATGGTCATTGTTGATTTTGGCATGATGTTTATGGCCGACCCACCATCCACAAGCATGCGGTTGACTTTGTATTCCCTTATGTACCCGAAGACGAAGAGAGGACGGTTGTGAGGCTTTGATCCCAACAGTAGGTCTTCGTCAGTGAAGTTAATTACGTCATGGGTGGCACAACATGTGGCACATTCATGTGGCTGAAGCTTCGAGCCTTCGTCGTTACTTTCTTGCACTTCGTGGTCGCCGGGACCTGCCAAGACTGCTGCTAGTGCTCTTCGCATTTTTTTTGGCAATGGTAGCGCTTCCTCGATGCTAAAGTGTGTTGGCAGACCTTCCTCAGGTGTGAGGGTCTTTTCTACCTCAGTGGCGATAGCTTTGCCTTTTGAAGGCTCTTCTATTTCTACTTCAACCATGTGACAGGCCACGGTAGTGCACTGTTGGAAAAAGTCATTCGGGAAGTACTCACGCAAGGAAACGGGAATGCGTGGCTCCTGCTCCATAGGTTCCCTAGCATATGTTGTTTTATTATGCTTTATGTTTCTTTTAGGCTTCGCATTGTTGCGGCCGTGGTGATTTCTTCTTTGTTCCACATTTGGCTGTATGACTCGTGGTCTTGGTTTCCTTGTCTTTTTGTAGGCTACCAATATCCATCCTTCTTCATTATCAGCATGTGCATCTTGGTCACTTCCCTCTAGTGATGGTTGTGTAGGAGGTGCCGTGCAGCTTGAGCATTCACGGGAATGGTCAGGTGTCGCTTGGAGAAGCACAGGATTAAACGATCCAAACGCAATTGTAGTGGTATGCGTTGCGGCCGTGTCCTCAAGGTCGAGCTCGATTTGCCCTTGTTGTGCTAGCTTCATGATGAGTTCTTTAAGGACGAAGCACTTGCCAACAGGATGGCTCACAATACGATGGTACTTGCAGTACCTAGGATCGTTTGTGCGATTCATTTCTTCAGGACGCTTGCATTCGGGTAGCTCAATCACCTTTTTTTCCAGCAAGTCATCTAACATGGCAGCCATGTCAGAGTCAGGAAAAGGGTACGTTTTCTGTTCCAACTCTCTCAAGGTGCTCTTGTATCTGTCTTGGGTGCGAGAAGGCTCACTTGTCTTTATCTCCTTCGCTTTCTTCTTGGAGGAGATCTTGATGGGCGCTGAGGAGGTCTTGATGGGCGCTGATGAGGTCTTGATGGGGGTAGTGTTGACGGTGAAAGCTTCCTTAGCGGGCTTCTTCCCGGTCTTGTCTACATTTGGGGCGAATACTTTATCCTTATTGAAGTTAGTAATCGGCTCCTTTTTCCCGTGATTAGCGATACTCAGCTCCATGTTGTGGGAACGAGTTGCTAGCTCTTCGAATGTTCTTAGTTTTATGCCTTGGAGGATGTAATGTAACCCCCAGTGCATGCCTTGAACACACATCTCAATGGCAGAGGTTTCAGAAAGCCGATCTTTGCAATCCAGACTTAAGGAGCGCCATCTATTTATGTAGTCGACGACAGGTTCATCTCTCCACTGTTTCGTACTGGTCAGCTCTAGCATGCTTACAGTACGACGAGTGATGTAGAAACGGTTGAGGAATTCCCTTTCTAGCTGGTCCCAACTGTTGATAGACTCAGGTTCGAGGTCAGTGTACCAGTCAAAAACATTACTTTTCAGCGAACGCACGAACTGTTTGACGAGGTAGTCTCTCTCTGTCCCAGCATTGTTGCAAGTTTCAATGAAATGGGCGACATGTTGCTTCGGGTTGCCTTTTCCATCGAACTGCATGAATTTTGGGGGCTGATAACCCCTTGGCATCTTCAAAGCATCAATCTTCTTGGAGTAAGGCTTTGAGTACAGTACGGAGTCATGCGAGCTTCCTTCGTACTGTGTCTTGATAGTGCTTGCGATCATCTCCTGTAGCTGCTGGATAGAGAGAGATCCCATGAATGCCGTTGCTTGGTCTAGCTTCGGCTTCTCTTCAACTTTCTCCGCTGGTGGCTCCTCTTCTTCGTCGACTTCTTTCTTTAATAGGCCAACGTTTGGGTCGACCTTCACGTCGGGCAGCGCATCTAGTTGGTTGACAAGTGCGGCAATCTGCAAGTCCTTCTCTTCCACAGTCTGTGTGAGCTTTGCGATTGCTTCATTCATCTGAGCTAGCTGCTCCTCGATTGAAGTTGCTCCAGTGGTCATGACTTGCATGGTTGTACTGCCACTCGAATCAGCGTTGGAGAGTAGGGACTCTGAGTATTTCCTCGAGCTTTCCCCCCTTGATGCCCTTAGCGAGGCTAGGGTGATCACAGGCTCGTACCTCAGGTGCTCTTGTTCCTTTGACAGAGTTAATGCAGGGGTGGAAGCTGCGGCAAAAAGATCTCTTGCCTTACTTCGGGTTATGATGCCCGAAATATCACCACTTGCGGCGATGATGTTCTTGTTTTTTGCTTTGATTGCAGGAACAGCTTGATCCTTTCTTGATGCCATTTGCGTTTTTCGATGATTTGAGGATAAAGATGAGAGGTAGAGAGTATCCCACCGGGCGTGCCAAGTTTGTAAACACGAAAAATTCCTGAAACAAGAAACAAGAATACGTGTACAAAATAATATTTTTTGTGTTCAATGATTTTGGGGTTACGATCTCTCTCAAATTTGGTCCTCTGATTCTATCTTCGTAGGGTGTAGGTTTGTGGATGAGTTGTTGATCCAAAGGGCCGTCGGGGCTTGATCTAAGGATGAACAGTTGATGAACGGATCTTCAAGGGGCGTTGGGCTTGATCTTGAAGAATGGGTGTATGGGTTTGTTGAGGTTGTTGATCCAAAGGGTCGTTGGGGCTTGATCTTAGGATGAACGGTTGATGAACGGATCTTCAAGGGGCGTTGGGCTTGATCTTGAAGAATGGGTGTATGGGTTTGTTGAGGTTGTTGATCCAAAGGGCCGTTGGGGCTTGATCTTAGGATGAACAGTTGATGAATGATGAACATTTTCTTCAAGGGGCCGTCGGGGCTTGATCTTGAGTCGGTGGAAGTTCTTCAAGGGTCGTTGGGGCTTGACCTTGAAGGAGGATTTGACGAAGAACGAAGAGTGTTTTCTTGATCCTTCGGGATTTGCTTGAGAGCTTTAGAGTTTCAAGGCTTCAAGGTTTTGGTGTGATGTAAATTCCCTCTTTTCTTTCTTCCCCAAAATGAATGTCTTGGCTTCCTATTTATAGAATTCCAAAAATTGATTTTTGGATTTAAATAATCAGATGAAATAAATCATTTATGCCAGGTATTGACACGTGTCCTATTTGATGACTTTTCCAATTTATTTCGATTTTTCGTTGAGTCACACGCTACATGTAAAATTTATGTGACACGTGAGTGTTGAAATTTTAATTATTGGTCAACATTCATTTCACCGAAATTTTGATGTCTACAATAATTATTTTGCAACTAAATCAGTATGCTGAGACATGCAATGCAAGGATGCATACCAAGTTTACCACTAAAATGTATGCCTTGAAGATTATAAAACCAATAAAAAAATGAACAGCCAGCAGATAACTGATGTTTAAAATAAGATGACATTTCCCAAAGTTTTAAATTCCAGTGAAATTATAATATGTTACACCCTGCAATAGATCTTCTTTAGCATTAAAATCCTTGACATACAAAGTGCACTTACTCCAGTAAAGATCGTTATGCCATCTTCTGCTTTAGATCCATTAATTGGATATGCTTCTCGCCACGTCTGCCAAATACCCCTCACGCTAAATTTTGGCATAAACTCAACCTTCAACAGCACAAACAGATATTACAACCAGAACTGTCATGAATAGCTCAGCAAGACATGTGCACAAAAACATGCACGCTCCACAGAAGACAATGGCAAAAGCCTACAGTTCACAAAGCAACCAAAGAAAACAAAAAAGACTACCGTGGAACCTGCGTAGAGAGGGGCAAGTACAGCATTGAAAAGCCCATGAACATGTATTTTGTAGGTTAAGGATCCATTAAAGCATGTTTCAGACCACTTGTCCAAGCCACATACCAATTAGATGCACAACTAAAATTTCGAATCGAATTTCTAACAGAAATAGAAGACACTGAAGACATCAGCTAAAAGTAAGCTGAGACTGCATTTGAAAACTTTACAATTTTGCAAGCGAATACATAAAAATTGAAGGATATGATGTAGAGGTAGACAATTCAAAAATTGATCAGCAGATGTATACCCCCAAGCTTCTGCCAAGGTTTGGACCTGAAATTGAGTTATCAAGGAAAAATTTAGAACCATAAGTAACACCAATCGATGTCCTACACCTAACCAGACAACCATTCTATTGGTGAAACGAAATATAGCTAAATCTTTGCTTGCAAGGATAGATAAAGTGCATACTTGTACATTGATGCTTTTGTGTGTGTGAACAACTCCTTTCGGCTTTCCCGTTGTGCCACTAGTGTATATAACTAATGCAGGATCCTCACCTGCACAACAAAAAATGACAGCATCCCAATACAGAAGATAAATTTACGTATTCTTAAAGACAAAAGATCTCTCTTACTTGATTGTTTTATATTCCGGTGAAAAATTGCATCTGCATCTATTCCTCCTACTTGTAAACTACCAGCTCCACTTTCTGGTGAAGAACTACTGGGAACTGGTGGAATAAGAGAAGTTTGGGCAGCACATTTAGCAGCAACATTTTCCATCAGTTGCACATGCTCTTCAGTACTCAATATCATTGAGACGTCCTGTAAATGTAGATAATGATTAAAGGCCGATAGATTTATGCCAATAATAAAAGACAAAAAGACAGGATGAAGATAAGGTATGGCGGCATGGATTAAGACTAGTTAATGTATATATAGGCCTTCTCTATTTCCAACTTAGGACGTGTTTTTTCAGAGATTATACCAAGTTAATCTATACAGCAAGCTTTCTGAATCTACACTTTAATGAAAATTTAGAAACAAAACATAGTAGAAACCTATGAAAGCACTAGTATGGTATTGGGCTGACATAATTCTGTTTGAATATGAACAACAACATTATTGCTCATGATCCATGTCCACTTCAACAGGTTTAAATCGAAGATTTCTAATTTAGAGATTACGAAAAATATGTTACTTCAACAGGTCACCTGGTACTTACCTGAGCGTCCACAGCGTCAAATCACATTTATGCATACTATATTAATTCAATGATCTACTTGTAAATCAATATGCATGGCATTTCTAAACATAATTTCATTTAAATCGATTTTCTGGGAAAAATCTCAAGTATATAGGTATATACGGAAAACCAAAAGCCCACTCACTGGTATGTGGAAGGGTCGTAGCCTCCAAGCCTCGATTGACTGCGCTCGTCCTAAGGATAGGTCTCACCTATATGCGAAACAACTATATAAACGTTATTTTAAAGCACATAAAAGAAACTAGCTAATAACTTCTCATACAATGCTCAAATGGGGTGTTTGAATATACCACCATGATCTACACAACATCAAGAACATCCCCATATTTTTAGAAAAATTTTCCGATCACCCACACACTGGCCAAGGCGCGGCCACGTGCCTAGCACGCCTAACGAAAAAGTTAACGCTGTAAGGAATATTCCGTTAAAACTAACCTGACGCCGTTAGATGTCGTTAGGAATATTCTGTCAAAGTTTTTTCTTCTCCGGTGAACCACCGCCCGCCGTCGCCGGAAACTGGAAAAATATTCAAAGCTTCATTTCTCACTCGATTTTCAACCAAAATTCATGAAATTTTCACCAAAATGAAGCTTAGGATGAGAAGAACACATTCTTACCAATTTCAAGCCCTAAAATCTCCGGAATCTCGTCGGAGAACCCTCGATAATCCGGCCACCTCGCCAACTCGACTTCCCGATGTCCAAAACACCTCGTTTTTCTTCTCCGAACTTTGTGAGAGTGTTCTAAAGCTTCTTATAAGCTTAGAATCTTCCAAAAATTTCACATTTACGTGTGCATGAACAGTACCTCAAGTCGGAGGTTATGGTTCTCGGGTTTTCCAACGGCTTTACGTCCTAAAAATGGTATAGATGAGCTCATATGGTTACAAGGAATACGAATATGACATCAAAAACCTCGATCCGTGAATGAAATGTTTAGTTTGAGAGTTGTTTGTACAGTTGTACAGAAATGGAAGAAAATCCGAGAGGGGAAGGAGAGAGAGGTTACACGGGAGTGTGGTATGGGTGTGTGTGTGGTCCATATGGTAGCCAACCAAAACAAAAGAAAATAAAATAAACCTAAGTTCTAATTGGGTCCAAACCATTAGGACTTAACATATTTGGTCCACATCCAAAACAAATCACCCACAACATCAACTAACGTCCAAGGGAAAAATAGTCATTTCACATTGTCGATAAAAATAATTCGGGACGGGCTGTCACAATTACCACAAATTTAATAATCAATTTATTTATAATTTCAGTTTATGAACAAGTTTCGTAAATGCATTAAACATTATTAGAAGGGATTCCTTTTAGGAAAAATTACACATAAAGTATACTTTAAGTACTTAATTGTATATTGAGACGAGACTTTTTAAACATTTCAATGAGAGGCAAAAGTTAAAACATGTGAAAAATGACATCATTGTCTTTTTTTCCTCTGGAGTGCAAATTATAAAATTACCCTTTATAATGGAAAAGTTTCTTCGACACTTCTATCTCTTCAACTATTTCTCATTTCTCTCTCTTTCTCTATTCAAGAAATATTGGTTCAATTTAATTATTCGTTGAGCTAATTTCTATTTGAACTAATCTAACATTCGATTAGATTTGAAAAAAAAAAATCAATTTAATCGGAAATTTCATATCTAATTATGTGGTCCAACATTTATCCAGCTTTTTTTCAAAAATGTTTGGATTTATAAGTTTTAGGATTCGAATAAGACAATTGCATTTGCAACAAGGTTTATTATTATAATTGCCATTATTGCCAATCTTTTTCAGTTTGGACTTCCAACAAGGTTTATTAGTTAATTCATATCCTGATCACTATATAATGATTCAGTGGGGCACTATTTGAATGAAGGGTAGATGCACCAAACTAGTAAATGGTTTCTTAATGAATGAATGACTTGTAGATCTGCGACCTCTATGCAGCGTACCATTCCATTTTCATTCCCAGTTGGACAATTAAAGTTTCCATGTAGTTTTAACTATTTTTTAGACGGGTAAAATTCCCTTCTTTCTCCCTTTTCAAGTTCAACGTGCCTTGAAATTGGATCAAAGCTTTTTGTTGCTGCTTTATATTATATGATATTCAAATAAAAAAAACAATTCATCGAAGATAACCTTCTTTTTCACAAATCAACAAGAAACCTCTCAGATCTGGTTCAATTTTGTTCCAATTTCTTTTATTTTTTTCATTGATTCGATGTTTGGGTCGTGTTACAGGCACAAATTCCTAAATTTTTTACTTTACTTTCTTCCTCACTTTTTCAGCAGCCACATAGAGCACAAACAAAAAACTGGAAAGGAAAAGCAAAAGGCACATATAGATGAGCAATGAAGAAGCCCTTGAAGGAGTCCTAGTGAAAGAGGCAAACACTGAACTGAAGCATGGCAAACTTCTTGGCTGAGTCCTTAACCTTAAAGTAGCAGACGTTGACACGGTTGAACTGATTCTACAAAAATGGTAGAAGACGGGTTAAACTGATTCTGAAAAAAATGGTCAAAGACTAATTGAACTGATTCTGCAAAAATGGTCGAAGACGGGTTGAAATGGTCGAAGACGGGTTGAACTGATTCTGCAAAAATGGTTGGGGACGGGTTGAACTAATTCTGCAAAAATGGTCGAAGACGTGTTGAACTGATTCTGTAAGAATGGTCGATGACGGATTGAAATGATTCTGCAAAAATGGTTGGGGACGAGTTGAACTAATTCTGCAAAAATGGTCGAAGACGGGTTGAACTGATTCTGTAAGAATGGTCGATGACAGATGAAATTGATTCCGCAAAAATAGTTGAAGATTGTTTGAATTGATTCTGCAAAAATCAGTATTCTAAAAATCGGCCTAGGTGGTTGCCTAGGCGCTGGACGTCAATGGATGGCCACAATTAACTCCTACTCGACTACAAAATCGAAAATAACATTAGGCGACGCCCTAGATAGGATTAGGTAGGACTAGGTGGAGACATACAAGTTTGGGCGGAGTTGGGTGAAAACAAATCGGGCATATAAGAAGACGCCAGAATCTTCAAATTTTGTTATTGCAGAGTCGGTCTCCATGAAGAAAAAGATAACTCTGTTCTCCAAACCTGACTTTAATTACACGATTTCGGAATTAGATCCCCTCATTGGGGATCCTGGGGATCAATGAATACCAATTGTTCATCAAAGATCGTGCAGCCACAATTTTTTCCTTTTTTACATTTTTCACATAAAACGATGCTGCTTTACTTTTGAAAATATAAAAAGCATGTAATTGTGACCGCACAATCTTTGATGAACAGTTGGTATTCATTAAAGATTGTGTGGCCATAATTTTTTCATTTTTTACATTTTTCACGCAAAATGATGAAGCTTTACTTTTGAAAATATAAAAAGCATGTAATTGTGATTACACGATCTTTGATGAACAGTTGGTATTCATTGATCCCTCGAATCCCCAGTGAGGAGATCTGGAGAGGATCTAATTCCCACGATTTCAATTAAGATGGTCCCACCATTTTTTCTCTATAGCAGCAACCTGCACGTCTTCTTTGAAATGGTCCCCACCATTTTTTTTACTACTTTTTATTACTTCATTTACTTTCTCAACTTTTTCTTCCATGGAAATCCAATGCATTCATGGGTGCTTTGCTATTGTTGAATTGAATTTCCAGATTCTGTCAAAATTCATGCCATTGAATTTTTTTTTTTTTTTTGAAGAAGAAGAAGAAGATTAGGCAAAATAGAAGACGCACACCTAGTGACACTTCCAAGTTCCATGTATGATGTTGGTATCCCTATATTTGATTTCTTATATGTTTCTACAGTTTGTTATAATCCTTCAGAAAGATGTGTACTTATGATTGAAGGGTTTTTTACCTTTAACACAATTGTAGTATTGATCCATGATATGTGGAATCTGATTTATGACATTTGTATTTTAATTAATTGTTGTTTCTTTTATGGCATGCAACAACTTCATGAATAACAAAAGTCAAATTGCGAATGAGAGTAAGAAGGGAAATTCCAATATCTCAGAGATTGTTGAGGTAAGAATCTCAATATTTTGTTTGTCATCAACTATATAAATTATTTTTTTTTATTTCTTTGGTTTTTTATGGAAGTTATGTTTAATGATGATTTATGTAGACGATCAGTTTCTTCATTGCTTCAAAATATATGTTTTGAAATTTTATCACGAAATTTATTTGTTCTTGAAATTTCAAGTGTATGTGATTGTGTTGTAACTGATTAACTCACTGTTTGTTTGATCTAATTCTCATCCTATTTTACTATTTGTTTGTTTTGGTATTATTAAATGCTGGCATATGAGTAGCACACCTAATCAAGAAATTTTTATTTAATTACATTCTCATTTGTTAAGATGCCTTCTATTCATTCTTTTTCTTCAGTTTGAAAGTATTATTAAATGCTGGCATATGAGTAGTAAACCTCTCAAGCCTTATAGAGATGAATTATCAAAGTTTCTTGAATATACAATTGAAAGTAGAGATATATAGACAAAAGTGTATAGTATTTATGATGTACATCTTACATCTTTTTCTATGATGCCTACAACTATCAAGTATATCTAGAATTAATAGTTTCAAACAAAGTGTTCGTGTCTGGCATGAAGACTAAAGTGACAAACTTAAAGAAAACTTTATTGTAATTTCTTAGTGAAGACCGTAGCTTAATACTAATTGCCAACCTGTTTGCAATAATAATTGGATAGTTTAATTTCTCTTATTTCAATTTTAGTCGTTCTCCAGAGTAAGTGTGCACACTATTTTTCTAGCTATAAATTTGTATATGTTTCGCTATGTACTTTTTTTACATGAAAAAACCTTTTTTGAAATGCAATATGAATTACATGGTATGTGGACAAAATTCTATGAAGATATAAACGACTTTTGGCTTACGAGACTGCATAAGGATTGCTTGGCTAAGGAACTTGAAGATTCAAGACTTTTTAGTTTTCTGTCCCGTTTTGTTGGTGTTTGAAATGATTTGTTTTAATGCATTTTTCTTCTAAATTCCTAACAATTGGTAATCTAATTGTATCATTTCTTTTTGTTAATTCAAGGTTTTAGAATAATTGAGCTGGTCATCTCTAATGTTTTTATTTCATTGTCATTACCAATTAAAATATTATGTACAAATGTTTAAACTTGCAATACAATATCTATGATAATGTGATTTGAAAACAAGCATTGGCGTTGTGGCGTTATTGAACTGACAAAGCAGTTTGCAGGTGGAATGAGAAAGTGTAACATATATCAAGAAAAAAAAATAGTAGATATACTATGAAGCCACAAACCTTTCAACTCATTTTAGCAATTTTTTCTATGATAAACGGCAAGGAAAAATGATATATATGAAAATCTTGGTTCCTTGCTGTATTTCTTTCTTTATTAATTATTAACCTCTTCAAAGGTGTTATCGTGCATGTAAAGAGTCTTTCTTTTCTTACACATTTTACACGCGATTTAATTATGTTTTATTTCCTTTTATTTGCAATGTATGTTGTATTTTATTTTAAGGGAAGAGGAAAAAATATATATAATTGATGACAAACAAATTAAAGAGATTCTTACCTTTAAACAATATTTGAGATGTGAGAGTTTCCCTTATTACGTTCATTCGCAAGCCATCAATACTACAATTGTATTAAAGGTGAAATGCCTTTCAATCATAAAGTGCATATCTTTGTGAAGAATTATAACAAATTGTAAAAACATATAAGAAATTAAATATAGGATTACCAACATCTTACATGGAACCTGGAGGTGTGAATGCATGGACGGAGCTGGCTTAGGCCTAGCAGGGGGCGGATACCCCCCACTCAATTATTTTTTGTTGAAAAAATATACTCTTTTTGACACACCCCGACCGAAATCAGGGCGTGCTGGCCGTCACCTGGCCTGGACCACTTCCCGAGCCTCGACTCCATCGTAGCACAATATTGTCCGCTTTGGGCCCTCATCACACCCTCACGGTTTTGTTTCTGGGAACTCACACGAGAACTTCTTGATGGGTCACCCATCCTGGGAGTGCTCTCGTGCGCTACTCGCTTAACTTCGGAGTTCCCATGGAACCCGAAGCTAGTGAGCTCCAAAAATGCCTCGTGCTAGGTAGGGATGAGAATATACATATAAGGATCATTCCCCTGGGCGATGTGGGATCTTACAATCGACCCCCCTTAGGGGCTCGACGTCCTCGTCGGCACACCACGACTAGGGTTAGGTTCTGATACCAAATTGTCACATCCCGGCCCGGGGCGGATCACTTCCCTGGCCCGACTCCACCGTAGCACGATATTGTCCGCTTTGGGCCCCAACCACGCCCTCACGGTTTTGTTTTTGGGAACTCACACGAAAACTTCCCGATGGACAAAACCGTAAGGGTGTGGTTGGGGCCCAAAGCAGACAATATCGTGCTACGGTGGAGTCGGGCCCGGGAAGTGAACCGCCCTGGGCCGGGATGTGACAATTTGGTATCAAAGCCTAACCTTGGCCGTGGTGTGCCGACGAGGATGTCGGGCCCTTAAAAGGGGTGGATTGTAAGATCCCATATCGCGCAGGGGAGTGATCCTTATATATATATTGGGAAGTTCTCGTGTGAGTTCCCATAAACAAAACCGTGAGGGCGTGGTTGGGGCCTAAAGCGGACAATATCGTGCTACGGTGGAGTCGGGCCCGGGAAGTGATCCGCCCCGGGCCGAGATGTGACAATTTGGTATCAGAGCCTAACCCTGCCCGTGGTGTGCCGACGAAGACGTCGGGCCCCTAAAGGGGGTAGATTATAAGATCCCACATCGTCCAGGGGAGTGATCCTTATATGTATATTCTCATCCCTGCCTAGCATGAGGCCTTTTGGGAGCTCATTGGCTTCAGGTTTCATGGGAACTCCGAAGTTAAGCGAGAAGGGGGCTAGAGCAATCCCATGATGGGTGACCCACTGGGAAGTTGCTTTTGAGTTCCCAAAAACAAAACCGTGAAGGAATGGTAAGCCCAAAGCGGATAATATCGTGCTACGATGGTGGAGCGGGCCTGGAAAGTGATCCGCTCTAGGCGGGGATGTGACACTTTTTGTTGCTTGTGATATTAGTATTAACTTTTTTTTATGCATTATTGCCATCGTTGAAAAAGCATATTCAGCCATAAATTTTTTGAAGATCAATTGGGAAATTGGATGAAAGATCAATGGGTGAATGATAACATGATTATTTTTTATAGAGAGAGATTTGATGGTATTAGTAATGAAGTTGTCATGCAAAGTTTCAAAACATGAAACGCGTCTAGAGATATTGTAATAAGTTGTATAAAAAAAAAAAACTTATGAATTGATATATAAGTGTTTTGTTGAGTACATTCTTGAATTTTTTTAATTTGTGACTTTGTTATTTAAGGATGCCCCTATCCATGCAGATCTCTAACTTCGTCCTTGTGTGAATGGGTGAACTTCTTTTCTGCCTAATCTTCTTCAAAAAAATAATAAAAAATAAAAAAAATTTAATGGCATGAATTTTGATAGAATCTGGAAATTCAATCAAGAATGGCAAAGCACCCATGAATGCTTGGCATTGGATTTCCATGGAAAAAAAAAGTTGAGAAAGTAAAAGAAATAATTTAAATTGAAACGATAAGAAGAATTTACAAACTGAATTTAAAGAAAAGAAGTGAATAAAACAAAAAACCTTTTGATCCATTAGAGACTTCATGCTTTCGGCAGCAATCATGGAGAAACAATTTTGAAGTGTGATCCATAACCACGGAGAACGATGAAAGCACTTGTAATTATATAAAAAAAAAAGATTTATAATTGAAAACTCAAAAAATAAAATATAGCCTAAAAAGTAAATTTAAAGACCTGCATCGCAACATTTCTGCATTTGAATGAAAAATTAACTTCATACTCAAATCAAACTCCAAGAAAAGAGAAGAAAAAAATGTAAAAAACTTGATACCGAAAGACTGAGCTAATCTAGATTTTGCACGATAGAGAAAAATATAAACCCAACCGTAATTGCTCATAGCAGTTTAAAAAATAACACCCACGTTTATCCTCTCCTCTTTTGAACGGTTTTACCATTTGGTTTGGATTATCTCTTTATTTTTTATTTTTTATTTTTTATATATTTTATATTTGTTTTGGTTGTGAAGAAGACAAAAGGGTATTTTAGGGTTTTCAAAATGTTTCATCATTTTGGCCTTCTCTCCTTTTATATATATATATATATGTATATGTATATGTATATGTATATGTATATAGATAGATATAAATATAATAAATTTACTTAAATCTGCCTAATCCACCTAGATCCCCACCTAGCCACCTAGGCGCGAGGCCCCATCCTACCGCCCGACTAGCGCCTAGCGTATTTTAGAACCTTGGCAAAAATGGTTAAGGACGGATTGAACTGATTCTACAAAAATGGTCGAAGACTGGTTAAACCGATTATGAAAAAAAGGTCGATGACAGGTTGAACTGATTCTAATAATAAAAGATACAAACTAATTTTATATATAGTTTCAAAACTAATTATGTAGAAATAGTCGATGATGGGTTGAGCTTGTGGCATATATTAATTTTGTTGGAGTTGTGAGAGTTGGGTTATATTAACAGCCCTAAAGCCTTAGGGGTATGATTGGTATTTTAAAACATTGTTTTCATTTTTTTGGGGTAGGCTGGGCTTCAATTATATTTATGTTTTTGTCTCCTCGTGACATGTTTAAAAACTAGTGGAGTTTTTTGTAATATAGTGAAATTTTTTGTCTCTAAATATAAAGCTCCATTTCTTTGAAGTATAAAGTTATAGAATAAGGATCCTCCTTGTGAGGATTCAAATGATTCTTTAATCGTATCTGTTCATTATAAATCGTGCGGTCAGTTTTCATCAGATACTATTTGTGTTCAATTTTAAATAAAACTTTTAAAATGATTTCTGACCGCATCATGTACAATAAATGGACACGATTAAAAGATTCTCGAGATTCTGACAAAGAGGATCTAGAGATGACCCTCATTCAAAGTTAAAAAGATGTGGGCTTTTGCACTCTTTTATTTCTATGCACATTCATATTCATTTTTTTTATCTTTATATTGAACAAAATTAAAGAAATCAAGAGGCGTGAACATATAATCCATACACTTATTTTTATTTCTCAATACATTTTCAAATTTCATCTATCTAATCAAATGAATTAAAAAAATCAATAAACAAAATTATTAAGGTTGTGGGATAAGTCAAATCCCAATATTAAAAATTTTTTTTCCTTCAAAAGGAATTCTTTTTACTTTTAGTTTAATGAAAAAACGGCTTGTACCTTGTCAAACTCAGAGTACTTCGAATTTCTAGTTTTTACGAGCAATCAGAATTCGGATTAACTCTCTCTATCTCCCTGTCTCTCTCTCACTTCACCGGTTCGGAAACTAGACGCAAATCACAGAGAAGCTTCTTCCTTCAGCTCAACGAAGCATCCGCCATGATTTGATCCCCAAAGCCGCCGGCATTAATCTGACCCCCACAACCAGGTTCATTTCTCTTCCGCTCCTCTCCGATTCCACCCGTTTCGAATCGGATCCTGATCATTCTTTATATTTTGTTTCAATTCCGATCGGTTTTTGTTTGTTTGGTTTTTCGAAATTGAATCTGAATCTGATTTGTTCGTTTTTGTTTACAGAATGGCGTGGTTCAGTGGGAAAGTGTCTTTGGGGAACTTTCCCGATCTCGCCGGGGCCGTGAATAAGCTCCAGGAGAGCGTTAAGAACATCGAGAAGAATTTCGATAGCGCCCTCGGGTTCGAAGACAGAGAGAAAGCCGAATCCGGCAATGAAGGTACTTCTCAATCTCACACATTGTTCATATTTGTCTCACTTTATCTATTTTTCTGTATCTTGTTACATGAGTATTATGATATTGCTTATCGGGTTGAAAAATGAGCTACATTCTATGCTTCACTGAGTAAAATGGTGTCATGGTTCGTGTTAAGCAACTTAAAACTGCTTTGCTCAATCAAACCAAAAGGAAAGAATGCCGTCTTTAGGGCTTATATGGATTGCATTTTCGGTTAATGGTAAATTGTGATTTCTCCCAGTGCGTTTCTAGGAGATGGGTTTTGTTTTTGGTTGGAAGTCGTGTACACTATAAGCGGCTAAAAGAGATTTTAAATACTTGAAAATTATTCGGTAGCTATTTATGTTCTCTGAGTCTCTATTTTGGACGGAAATTGAAACGTGATATCCTCTCTATATGTATGACATATTCAGGATTATGGCCTTCATCTACTGAAAGGATTATGTCTTTTATGGGGCAACAAGATGAGGAAAGTAATGTTGAATCATCAGAGAAAGCCGGGTCTTCTGAGTTTCCACCTAAGGTTGACAAATCACCTGGGGAAACTGAATCTCTACAGCTAACATCTACGGTTGAGGAGAAAGAAGGGGCCAAAGCTGAAACTTTGCAACAATCTACAACTGAACAGACGGCTGCTAAAGAGGAAAATGAAGTTGTCAAGGAAGAAAAAGATGATAACCCTGTTACGGTTGTGGGGGAAACAAAGACTGTGATAGCAGAGTCTGAAAAATCTGAATCTGAGTCTTCTTCAGTGGCAGTTGAACAACCTGAATCCACTGTTAAGAATTCTGGCCCATCAGATTCTGTTGATTCTCAAGAACACAACACGATTTCTATGGTGGGACCCTCAGAAAGTTCAGAATCATCGCAGGAAAAGTCAGGATCTGTTGATGCGGATCAAGTTGAGGAAACTAGTACTGCTCTGCTGGGTGAGGCACATGGTGTAGTCGATGTGCATGAGAAGTTGGATGAACATAGACCACAAGTAGAGAAGGATGGACATATGACGCAGGTTGAAGAGAATGTTGATATGATTTCTCCAGTCGAAGCTGAGTCATCGACTGATAGTCAGCCTAGAGGTTTGGATGAGCCCTCCTTCTCAACGGAGGAGATTCACAGTGTTGGTAGATCTTCTACTAATCAACTACCCGATGTGCATCCTTCTGATGATGCTTTGGATACAGTTTCTGAATTGGTTTTGAAAGAGCAAAATGCTGTTGTTGAGGAACCTGAAGTTGATCAACGAGCTGATGATAATGAAGCTGACGTTAAAGAGCAGCATTTGAGCTCGGGAGAAAATGCATCTGGCTCTTCAGATGCTTTGATTGAATTGGAGAAGGTAAAGATGGAGATGAAAATGATGGAAGCTGCATTGCAAGGAGCTGCAAGACAAGCTCAGGTACACAATGAAATGAATACGTAGCATCTTATTTGAGAGCTTTTAATCCTTTAACCATTTGTTTATTGTTACTGTCAGTTTAGTGGATAGACACTTCAGACACCGCTGCTGAACTTCTTGACTAAATCTATTTTAATATATTAGTGGTGTCTAGTGTCTATATATATATATATAGGGTGGTGCTATCCACACACCCCTTTTTTCCATCCACACACCCCCTGTTTAGTTCTTTCCTTTGATCCTCTTCATTTCATTCGATCTAGTGACACACGCTTTTGACGCACATTTTGGCACACATTTTTGTGGGGCCCACTCCGTAATGTGTCCACTCCATAATGTATTTCAATGATCCGAATCGTCTATCTTTTAGGTCTTCCCTCAAAGATCACGTCTGCCAAAAATTACCCAAATCTGAAACCATATGACCGTTGGATTAAATTTAGCGTTTGTTTGTAGAACCGTATTCGGCCATTTTCTTCATTACAATTGAATGTGTAACTGTTTTGGATTTGTCTAATTTTTTGCAAGGATGATCTATGATGATGTACTAAAATATAGACATTTCATGTCGTTGAAATACATTACAAAGTGGGCCCTACAAAATGGGTGTTAAAAACCTATGTCCCGGGATCCTAATCCTATATATATATGTGTGTGTGTGTGTGTGTGTTTATGAAAGTTGGATAGTTAACCTGAAAACCTCGCATTTTCAGGTTACGTGTCTGTGTTGATTTAGGAAAAAGAAACATTATCCATTTGTGTATATGGGAACTAGATAAGGTACCTAAAAATACAAAAACAATAATAAAATTTCTTATGCTGTCTATCCATTGTGGTTCTCTTGGTGCATTTATGTTTCATTGTTCATGTTCATTTCATTATTTGTCTTCTGTTCTGACATCTAATATATTTGATTGCTTTTCCAGGCAAAAGCTGATGAGATTGCAAAGTTTATGAACGAAAATGAGCAATTAAAAGCAGTGATTGAGGATTTGAAAGTATGTGTATTTGTACATTTTTCATTCTTTGTTATTTTGGGTACATTTGATAATGACTTGTTCATGTATATTTTTACTTTGATTTGTTCACACTTGGTGTATGATGCACTTGTATTCGCTACCATCTTCCATATATAGCCTTCTCTTCACATTTGTTTGTCCGCAAATAAGGCCAATTTGGGAAATTCTCAGACACAGGCAGTTTTCCCATTGCTTGTCACTGAAGCATTTATTGAAAAAATATGGGCGAAATTATATCAGCCACATTATGCTAATTCTTCGTATCATTACTTATGTTGATTTATTATTTTAAAATTTAAATGCATTATTCTATCATTTGTGATTTATTTATTTTTATGTAAATGAAACTTGAATGCGTATATTTTATTTTGATTATTCATTTTGTGTAGTGGGAATCATTCATGATGCTTTATCATTTTCAGTGTAATTTATCATGTTATGGAATTATAAGTTACCAGTTTGCACATACAATCTGATGGTTGTCCTTATTTATACATTTGATGTTTAGACAAACTTCTAGTCTTTCTTGAAACCAACCATGGCTGACTGGTTCACCTTGTCATTATCAATTTATTATTTTTCCCCCTTGAATTGCTTTATTACCCTTGCAGTTTTGCATTGTAATAAAGTACGTTTATTATAGGTTTTCACATTTTAACTGGTGAAAGTAATTGGACAGAGAAAATCCAGTGATGCAGAAGTTGAGTCTCTGCGAGAGGAATATCATCAAAGGGTTGCAACACTTGAAAGGAAGGTAGTTCTTCCAAAAAATTCTTGTTTAAAGTTGTGCTGGGATTGATCTAACTGTTAACTGTGCGCACTATGTTTTTGATCATATGCTAACTTGGATTTTTTATTGTTTGTTTAAATCCTTACTGCTATTGTATTGAATTGATATTTTATATTCCTTTGTATGATTTCAGGTTTATGCTCTTACTAAGGAAAGGGACACACTTAGGCGGGAGCAGAATAAGAAAAGTGACGCAGCTGCTCTTCTGAAGGAAAAAGATGAAATAATTAATCAAGTTATGGCTGAAGGTAAAAATATTATTTTCCCTCCATATTTGGTTCAGTTTACTACATATTCTATATATTTCTTGACAAAAATGTATTGGATTTTTTTTTTAATATATATGAAGCTAGTCTGCTTATGTTTAGGTATAAATGTTTTCTTGCTAGTTCCCAGATTTGTCAATGACTTATAGCAGTTCTATTAAGTTTTCTTGTACAAGATGGAAATTTATGGAAGGAGTCTTTGTCAAAGAAAAAATTTATTGTTAAGTATTCTGGGAAACTGATAATAATCCGGTTCGGATACTTGGTCAAAGTGATTTGGTTAAGGTTGCTGCATTGGTCATTATGTGCATTTTGAGTTGTTCCAATGATCTACAGTTGCTTTCATGATATTTCTTGAGTAAGATTGGTAAAGTACAGCTTTCAATAATTTTTTTCTTTCTTAGTTAGATATTGCTTCATGGATGACTTGATCCATGTCAATGGAGCAAACAAACTACAAAGTTGTAAGGATGAGAAGGGCTACTTGGCTTTAGTGTAGGGTAGGAATCATAATACAGCAGTTTACAGTTGCTTTCATGACATTGGCTCAAGTAAGTTTGGTTATCATTTTTCTTAGCTAAATATGGCTCCATTCTGTGTCGATGGAGCAAGCAAATAACAAAGTTGTGAAGGATGAGAGGGGCTACTTCGCTTTAGGGTAGGGAGGAAATGATTGCATAAAATGTAGATAGAGAGCAAATGACAAATCGGACAAAAAGTAGGCTTGGGATGGATTGTGAAAATCATTGCATCTTCATTGATTTGAAAGACAAAAATGAATTTGGCCCTTAAGCATTAAGAATTTTTAGTGAGCTGGCTTTTTCTGGAGTCTTTAAGAACATCTCTCTCTCTCTGTGACATTATGTGTAATTCATTGATATTGTGTGTTATCTGCTAAACCAGAGGACTTCTGACTAGATTTCATATTTCAATCATTATGAAAATTCCTTCATATATTCAATTTTTGTACCAGGCGAAGAGCTTTCAAAAAAGCAGGCTGCTCAAGAGGCTCAGATTAGGAAATTAAGGGCTCAGGTATGCCAGCAGGTCTACTTATTGTCTGATTTTTCATTCTTTAATCCTTCACTGCTAGCTATTCTTATCTTTTTCTACTGAATACTAGATCAGAGAGTTGGAAGAAGAGAAGAAAGGGTTGAATACTAAACTTCAGGTAATTCAAGTTAGAATCTTTAAAATTGTGGTTCTCTGATTTAATTTTTCAAAGTAAACTCTTTCAGTCATCATAGAATTTGAAATGACATTGATGTTATGACACTTAAATTGGTCAGCCCTCGTTTTTCTTTCAAAGCTGCAAGGTTGAAACAATCAACTATTTAACCAAAGGAACATTATTTTTCTCACTCTTATGTTTATATGGTAATATACATATGGATAATTAGTTTGCATCTAGTGAATGGTCTTCGTTCTTTGGTGCAAAAATGGCTGTCATTAGTACTATGTATGTGGTTCTTCCTTCAGGTAGAAGAGAATAAAGTAGAGAGCATTAAGAAGGACAAGACAGCAACAGAAAAGTTGCTGCAGGAAAGCATTGAAAAGCACCAAACAGAACTCGCATTACAGAAAGAGTATTATACTAATGCTTTGGCTGCTGCCAAGGAGGCAGAAGCTATGGCCGAGGCACGTGCCAACGATGAAGCCAGATCTGAACTAGAGAAGCGTCTAAAAGAGGGTGAGGAACGTGAGGCTTTGCTAGTTCAGGCACTTGAAGAGCTGCGGCAGACTCTAACTAGAAAGGAACAGCAGGTTTTTTACTTGTCTATTGTCATTGGTTGTTTAAGCTGACCTGCCAAAAGTTGTGGCCTAAGTTACCTGTTCATTGAATTTCAGGCAGTATTTAGAGAAGACATGCTTCGCCGGGACATTGAGGATCTTCAGAAACGTTATCAAGTCCGTAAAGCTTCCTTTGATTGTCGTTCACTTTTCTTCTTATATATTTTTTTGGCTCCAAGTTTTGCAAATATATTGCAATTTATTTGATTTATGTTGTTTTTTTCTAGGCAAGTGAGCGCCGATGTGAGGAGTTGATTACCCAAGTACCAGAATCTACTAGGCCTCTTCTTAGGCAGATTGAAGCTATGCAGGTGAATGCAGAGTTGAATGCTTTTTTAGGGCATACTTTGAGAATTTTAATGCACCTTGGATGCGGGTCTTTAATTTGCTTAGAGTCAGGCTCTTGGAGTTTGATTACAGTCTTGACTCTTTGTTGTTTCCTTGGTAACAGGAAACAACTTCAAGAAGAGCAGAAGCTTGGGCAGCTGTTGAGAGGTCTCTTAACTCTCGACTCCAGGTTTGTGGAATGTCTTGGCAAGTTATGATTTAGAATTTGAAATATGTATAGGGTCATTTATCTTTAATGCTTCTACAGGAAGCAGAGGCCAAAGCTGCAGCTGCTGAGGAAAGAGAGCGATCTGTTAATGAGCGCTTGTCTCAAACCTTATCTAGAATTAATGTTCTTGAGGCTCAGGTTGGATTTCTATGGGCTGTATCAGTGGGAATTATCAAATTTTTGTCATTATTTCATTAACTTATACCGGATATATATCTCAGATTTCATGTCTTAGAGCTGAGCAATCCCAGTTAAGTAAGTCTGTTGAAAAGGAGAGACAAAGAGCCGCTGAAAATAGGCAGGAGTACCTTGCAGCAAAGGAGGAAGCTGACACTCAAGAAGGCCGTGCAAGCCAGCTTGAAGAAGAAATTAGGGAACTCAGGCGAAAACATAAGCAAGATTTACAAGATGCATTGATGCACAGGGAACTGCTACAGCAGGTGATGCTTCTTGGTTCATTGATAAATATATTGTATTTCAATTCTATGAAAGTGGCCTCTCTCCTCATATTTATTTGTCTGATTGTTAAGTGAAATTGCTCCATTTAATATTTGTAATAGCAAGAGTTGATTTGATGTATCTAAATTCTGAAGTGACTTTGGCAAAAAAAAAAAAAAAAAAAAATCGGAAGTGACGAGCAAGGAAACTGAAAAGAAATTGTTGAACCATATGTGCTTAAATTGTTTAGAGAACTCCCATTGTTTCGGTTCGATTTATTCCTCTCCTCAGTCGCAATCTTTTAATCTTGGCAGTAAGAAACAGAATCCATTAAAACAAATAGGCAGTAAGACACAGGAACTTCTCCTGATAGTGTTAGAAATAGTTTATTATTATTAGTATTTTATTTCGGTTACAAATTATGATTAGTATTTCATATTTGATGCAACAAAAAAGTTATTCATACCAAAAACAATGTGTAAAAGGCAGAAGCAGTTGATCTGAAACTAATCTGAGCATACAAAATTGAGTTCCTTGTTCAGTATATAACATTGGTGATCATTAGCTTTCCTGACTTAGGCTTTTGATTTTGACAGGAGGTAGAAAAGGAGAAAGCTGCTAGGTTAGAGTTGGAAAAGACAGCTCATGTCCGTTCTGCTACTGTATCTGATCAGACTACTATAACAAGGCACAATTCAGCTGTAGAGAATGGTTTGATGCTTTGGCTTATGTAAATTATTAATTATGTTACATCAGTTGTCTGTCGGCTATGCTATAATTTTGTTTACTTTTAACAGGAAGCTTGAGCCGAAAACTCTCAAGTGCTAGCAGCCTGGGGAGCATGGAGGAAAGCTATTTTCTTCAAGCATCTTTAGACTCATCCGATGGTTTCTCTGAGAGGAGAAATGCTGGAGAGGCAACCATGAGTCCGTACTATATGAAGAGCATGACACCTAGTGCTTTTGAAGCTTCTCTTCGTCAGAAGGAGGGTGAACTAGCATCTTACATGTCTCGTTTGGTGCGTATTAATTTCAAGCTCCTCATATACAATAATGTCACTGAGATCTACATCGCATGTTATAGTATTGTTTGCTTTGATAATTAATATTCTGAATTAATATTCCAGATTAATTTAGGCGTTACACCTTGAAAAAAACAAAACACTAAAAGAACTAGCATGGAACCAGCATGGACTCTTAAGTCCCCTAGAAAATGCTTGTTACTGTGTTTTGTCTAATACGTTTTTCATCAATTTTACTTCAGGCATCCATGGAATCTATTCGTGATTCTCTTGCTGAGGAGTTAGTCAAAATGACAGAACAGGTGAGTTTGAATCTGAATTAATTATTGTGTGGAGGTATCTTGCTTATAACTGAGCTAGAGATTGATCATGTTGCTGCAGTGTGAAAAGTTAAGGGCAGAGGCTGTCATGTTGCCTGGTATGCGAGCAGAGCTAGATGCACTAAGGAGACGGCACTCTGCTGCACTGGAGCTAATGGGCGAACGCGATGAGGAGGTACATTTAAGTTTCAATTTTTTACCTATAAATTGTCTAAATGATTCATGTGTATGACATGTAATGCTCCTTTAGAGATCTTGAAAAAGTCGTTTAAAACTTAAAGTGTAGCTACTGTGTGCATCGATGGGTTAATAAGTTTTCTTCAGGTGTCAAGTTTATCAAATATAGCAGCAGTTAAATTCACAGCTAATAACATTAATTCAATTGACATTAACATAATAGGAATATTATGTTTATTAAGGAGGATTCCCCAAATACCTAAAAGAGGCACAGAGATCGACCGCTTATTACTATATACAATTTTATTTACTTGTTTTGGCAAACAAATGCGATGGTAGATTAGATAAAGCCTCCATCTATCCAATCTAAACTAATTTTTTTCCTTCTCCAAGTTATACAGCACGAGTCTTGACTCAATTAAGTTTGTCTAAGGAGGCTACCTTCACTTCTCTGTTTAATAAAATGTTAAAAGAGAAAAACAGAAGCAGCACTAGCTGGAATAGATTAAAAGTGCATAGAAAAAAACTGATTTAGAATTAAATTTTAGCACTCTCTCAGACTCACACTCCGTCTCCTAATTTCCATCCGATTTATAAACTTTGAAAACGAGAGAGAGAGAGAGAGAGAGAGAGAGAGAGAGAGACCGTCTTAGTATAGCACATATGACTAGTTGCACCGATGGGAAGATTCCGTCTCCCTTTCCTTAATTGTCATTTTCCAATTATTCTGTTTATCTACTTTTAATTTGGGAAGCATGAAAATTGATATTCTACGGCTAGTCCTGATTTTAAAGTGGCTGTGTGTGCCTAGCTGGAGGAACTTCGTGCGGATATTGTGGACTTGAAGGAGATGTACAGAGAGCAAGTAAACTTGCTTGTCAACAAGGTAATATTGTGCTGATTGAAGTCCGATTTTTCTCCCCCTAAAAACTCATGATGTTTGTTTTCTAATGTTATACAATTATACATGCCCACGTATATCTACAGATCCAGATAATGAGCTCATCCGTTGGAGCCTAAAAGGTACGTTATAGCGCTCGTCTACTAATTCATGATCTTCATGGTCATATATAATGTATACTGGGTGAATGGGAATTGTTTGTTCAAAGATGTACTCTCGGGTTCCGGGTGTCCTAAAACTTTGTTTTGGCCAAAGAGTTCGGTAGCAACTACCGAAAGCGTAATACGCGCCCGCGCTTGTTAAACATGTATGTAATTTGGGGGAATTGCTGTATAGCATGAATCCTGGTGTCAGATTTTGCCAGGTTATAAGGTCTCAAGTTTTGTGTTACTATATTTACCCACAAATAATATGAATTCAGATTTATTTTTCCCCACTTTGCCCTACGGGTGTTTATTCCCACCCAGCATTCATGCTTTTCCTCCCCAACCAAAAGTTTGAGCTCCCATGTCCTTTTGAATTTGGGCCCTTTGAAAAATTGTGACTTCTCAAGTTTGGGCCACTATGCGGGCATGTAAAATCTCTCACCACAATAAGTTTTAATATTGTTTGATAATTATTTTGTTTTTAGTTTTTCAATTTTCTGAAAATTGAAAATTTGTTTTGTAATAACTTTCGGTTTTCAGTTTAAAAAATATTGAAAACTGAAAGCTAAATTTAGAAAACTCAAAAAGTGGTTTTGGAGTTTTTTTTTTATTTTTTGAAAATTGAAAACTCAAATTAACTACGAAACAAGTTTCTAGTTTTCAACTTAACAACAGAGTGAAAAAGTGAAAACGAAATAGTTATCAAATGATCTCTTTAATTTTATAATAAGCCAATTTGCTTCTATTGTCAATTTTGGAAAAAAAATGAAAGGGCTGTTTGGTATTTTTTTGGATCAAATTTTTTATTTTTAAAGGTGATAAATATAGCTGAATTACTTAGTTTCCGTGAACATTTCGCAATCTTGATCAAACACATAATCATAATAATAATAATTCCCATATAGTTATTTCAATGATGGCACCAAGGTTTTCTAACTACGTCAATCGACATCTCGACAGAGATGTGGTACCGAATGAAAAAGCAAAAACCCCAAGGAAAATGTCTTGTCTTCTTTTCTTTACAAAGTCTTTTAATTTTTCAATTGTTTTCGTTTGTTTTAATCGATTTGACGGTCAAAAATAAAAAATAAATATGTGAGGTGTAAAAAAAAAAGTGTGAAAATTAACTCTTAAGCATAAAATGAAAACTAATTTTGGTTTTTGCTAGTCTTGAACATGCTGTTAAAAAATGTTAGTTGCGATTAAGTTGTTTCAAAAAAACATTTTCATCAAATAATATTTGAGTACAACAAATAAGGTTCAAACTCACGTCATAGTGCATGAGCAACACTGCTTTCTACCATCATAGTAGAGGGCCACTTGCCCGTTGTATGGTTTGATATGCTTTCATGGAAATAAGATTTTGAGTAACTAAAACATTATCGAATGATATGACAATTTAATCTCTAAACAATGTTACTTTTATGGACAATTAGCTGGAATAATCAAATTTTGACATTCGATTGCATAAATGGTTAGTTTTTAGCATGTTGTGATTATATCATCGTTTTACAATTGTTATGTCATCGATATATGATCAATATGTCGTCATTACAAATAATTAATTATTTGTAAAACTAAATGTCAACAACTAATCACTCCAGCTAATTATTTAACGATCAAAATTGATAATCTAGTAAAACATTGGATGACTTGATTATTTAATCTCTTTATATTTCTTTTCTTAATATTGAAAGATGTCTGAGGACACTTTCCAGTGGAATGACATAAATGTTTCAAATATATTTCTCTTTTTTTTTTTCTTTTTTTTTTTTTTATGAAATATAATTAGATAAAAGATAATGCTAAAGAGATTAAATTTTTAAAACAAATTTAGTAAACCAAATGATGTGATTAGTGATGAATGGATTATCACTCTAGTGTTTATTAACGTGCTTATTTCTTATTAGTGACAAATCATTTGATTTGTGAATTTTAATTTAAGAATTTGGTCTCCCTAACATTGTCCTTAGGTAAATGGAGAATCAGTACTTTAGTTGTTGGTTGTGTGTGAAGTGTCGCCATGCTATTGGTGGAACTAGATTTGGTTGTGACCTACAAAGGGTGCATTTTGGCTCACCACCATAAACTATGTTATGTTCACCGTACACCTTATTATCTGACCTGTGCCATTTCACTTAACCATAATTAGTTTTTTATTTTTTCAAAATTTGAAACACAAACATTTAATATTAAAGTTAACTAGAGTTAGTTAAAAAGATAGGTGTATAGTGAGCATACATCATAATTATGATGATGAGCAAAAATGTTCTTGACCTGCAAAACACAAGATCCACCGCCGCTCAACACGATAATATTTTTGCTCACCAGCCTCAAGTGATGGTAATGTTTACTTTAACGAAAAATCATATTTTTACACTAAAAAATCAATCCTGTTACTATTTACTTTACCCTTTATTTTGTCTTTATCGTTAAAACTCAAAGTTTTCAAATCATTTTCATTAGTTTCCTAATTTAAAATTTATTAAATTAATGAAAAAGCACTTGACACGCACACCCGCAAGCGTACGTTAGCACGGACCCCGTGTCCCCTCCCTTTTTTTTTTTTTCCTCTCCCTCCCTCCGGATACACGGGACGGTTTCGAAATGCTCGCTTAGATTTCCGTCGCAGAGCTGACACTGACGCATAAACAGTCCCTCTGCTTGTCCTTTCACCTCCCCCACATCCGGCGCAGTTTCACCTCCTCCTCCTCTGTCTTCTTCAATCTCTCTCTCCTCTCGCTGTCAGATCGTTTTCCACCTCCGCATTTTACACAGGTACTCAATTTCTCTCTCTCTCTCTCTCTCTCTCTCTCTCTCTCTCTCTTATGTAAATGCATGTGTATACATACGTATATGTGTTTGTATATGTATATGTGCATTTTGTAGCTCACGGTCGGATTCACGAGAATCCTGGAAAATTCTGTCTGCAATATGTAGCTGAAACTTCTCTCTGTCTCGACTTTTTCTTTGTTATTTATTTATTTAAAAAATGGTGAGTTTTCTGCTTTCCGTTGCTGGCCTTCAAAACGCGGCCGTTTTTTGAGTTTGAAGCTCATTTTCTTTGGCTGTAGCAGAGGATCTCTCTGCATTTGATCCTGATTTCTAACATTTCCGCCGAATTTTTGAATATTTTATGTGCCTGCATGAATGTTGTTTGTATGATGAATCGATGGTGCAAATTTGACATTCAGTCCGTGATCTACCCGGATCGGATATAACAACATTCTATCACTCAAGTTTGTAATTTGTACTGTGATTTGTGTGTTAATCTGGCAATGCAGCTCTTGGTTTTCCAGATTGGTTAGCAATATATGATATAATAAATGATGAATTGGTTAGAAATTTGATTGGTCAGTGTTGTCTGGTGTTTGCAGCCGGCGGCACAATTTTCTGTGTCAAATTTTGGACAAGGTTTCTATAATTTTGCTATGCGGGGTCGTCATCTCGATGCCTACTCGGCATACAAGCGTGTGGCGTCCAAGGACCCTATCAATGCTTATGATAGAGAAGAAAGTGCAGGTACTCAAGGATTGCTCTGTCACCAGTTTTGTTTTCTGTTTTTTTCTACCTCCGGGGTGCTACATTGCTTTAGCTTTTACACGGTTTGTACATTATTATTTAGACGTTCCATTCAAGTGGGATTTTCAATAAATTTAGAATGTAGTCTTAAATAATTTGGTACTGTAAGTACTTGCGCTTGTGGCTGATTCCTTGTGTGGGTTTTAGTAGGTTTAGTGAATGGAAAAGGTATTGGAAACCCTTCATGGAAGCGCTCCTTGCCGCATATGCTTGTTGCAGCTCTTTCTTCGTTCCTATATGGCTACCATCTTGGGTGATATCCCTACTCCTGAAAACTCAGAATTCTTTTTATGCCTTTCTGATTTATGTTTCTTTAACTTCAATAGTATACTCTTTGTTGGTTTTGCTACTGCAGAGTGGTTAACGAGACACTAGATAGCATTTCTTTGGACCTTGGCTTCAGTGGGAATCCTTTGGCGAAGGGTAAAAAGTGGTATTGGATTTCAGATCTTTCCTCAGCTAAATGCATTTCATAATTTTACCTGTTGTTGTTTCTATTTCAATGAAGGTCTAGTAGTGAGTACCTGTTTAGGTGGTGCTTTTGTTGGATCTATATTTAGTGGTTGGATTCTAGATGGAGTTGGGCATCGAAGAGCATTCCAAATGTGTGCATTGCCGATGATAATCGGTGCATCAATGAGGTAACATTGTTATCACAATATCAATCATGCGTAACCCCTTTTTTAAAATTAAGTGTGCCCAACTGGGTAATGTGAAAACTTAATTGGATGATTCACACTGAAATTGTGTGAAGAGAAAATAGAACATAGACGAATTAAAGAATCAAGTGTTATATAACCAATTTGGATTTGTGCCAGATAGGTTCACTAGTGGGTAGGGAGAGTACTTATGATCACCAGAATGAAATCATTAGGGTTTATGACCACCCCAAAACCCCATAGCCCAAACAAAGTACTGAGTATGGCACCATGAATTACTAATGACCCCATTTTCATGATCCGACATTGTCATGCTTTTCCCTGTTATTCCTTGCAGTCAAAGGTTTCCAGATCAACAAAATGATAACTTTCTTGCTTCAACTGTTCTTATGTTCACATTTTACATGATCCAAACTAGCATGTTTTTCCTTCTTATACCTCTCACTCAAAGTTTTCCTGATAAAAAAAGTATCCCCTTACAAAAATAAGAAATTTGTTTTACTTTTTTACACCCGATACAATTAGAGAAAAGATCGATATCACAAACTCCTCATATAGCAATCCATATTAGTCATTTTAAATAATTTTGTATGTGAATTTGCAGTGCAACAACCAAAAGTCTATGGGGCATGCTTCTAGGGAGGATATTTGTTGGTACTGGGATGGGAATTGGCCCACCTGTTGCTGCTATCTATGTGTCAGAGGTATAATGAATTATATTTGTTGTTTTCTCTGCAACTGTTAATTGACATTGCTTAGTTTGCATCTAATCTTATTAAGTATTTAAGTATGCTCTGTTCACATAAGCAGATTTCACCAGCTTTTGTACGGGGTACTTTTGGGAGCTTCACACAAATTTCTACATGTCTTGGACTTATGGGGTCTCTCTTTATTGGACTCCCAGCCAAGGATATAATGGGTTGGTAAGATAATCTTATGGGGTTATGGAGATCCTGAAAACTTTTTCTCAAATTTTTATCCATTTTTTCTTATGTTAGCATCTTATTGTATTTCCCAACAGTTATCTAAAGAATACTGTTTTCCATCAACACCATTGATGCATAGGTGGCGGGTTTGTTTTTGGGTATCTACTGTTCCTGCTGCAGTGTTAGCTGTTTGCATGGAGTTCTGTGCAGAGAGTCCTCAGTGGCTTTTCAAGGTTATATGCTCTCATTTCTTAATCCCCAACCTTTGAAACATTTGGTCAAGTTTGTATCTCATGTTTGGACTCAATATAAATTGTCCTATATGAGGTCTTGATTGCTGAATTGGTTGAGCTCTATGCAGGTTTAGGGAAATTCGGTTCTTGTTATTTTCTGATATCTAAGAAGTTAACATATTATTACGTGCATATAGTACTATATATATATATATATATAGATTTTGCACTGCAGTGATCTGGATTAATAATTGTGCTTCATGATCCAGTTCTGGATCAAAGGGGGATTTGAAATTTGTTTTTTACTTTTCTTCTTTTGTCTTTCTTTCTTTTTCTCTGTTGTTGCAAGTACAGAAAAGGTTCATTTTCTCTTTGTATTGGAAGTGTTTGATGTTAGTGCTCCAAATTATTTCTTGGTGCAGCAGGCCTCTGTATCTTTGTTTTTTAGCTGTTTTTTTCCCTCCCAATTATACATGCCTTTTGGGTGATATTATCCAAAGGATTTAAGAGCTTTCATCATTTACTTACCTTACAATATTTGGTATGAGATAGATATGAGTGTACTTCATTTCTTTTTGACCCATTGAAGGCTTCTTATATATATATTGATGCTAAAAGTTGTTTTTGGATTGGTTCAGAGAGGACGTGGTACTGAAGCCGAAGCTGAATTTGAGAAACTTTTAGGAGCAGCACATGTTAAATTTGCAATGGCAGAATTGTCAAAGTCGGACAGAGGGGATGAACTAGAGACAGTAAAGTTCTCTGAGCTACTGTCTGGCCGACATTTCAAAAGTATATATTCAACTCATTAGTATGTGAGTTGTTCAGAAGTGACATACGTGCTTCCTTCTGCATGATTACCTTATTGCTTCCATATTTTGCAGTGGTTTTCATTGGGTCTACCATTTTTGCTTTACAACAGCTGACAGGCATAAATGCTGTGTTCTATTTCTCTTCAACTGTTTTTAAAAGCTTTGGGGTGCCTTCAGCTCTGGCTAACGTATGTGTTGGAATCGCAAATCTATCGGGTATGATTGGGTTTACTCTCAAGCATCTTATTTGTCCATAATTGAGATTTGCGTATATGTTTCCTTATGTATTCATCATACTGTTCTTATCTTTTGGTCAATTTCTTATACTGTTCTAGGGTCAATTCTTGCAATGATATTGATGGATAAGCTTGGAAGAAAGGTGCTTCTTCTTGGAAGTTTTTCTGGCATGGTAGGCTCCTAAAAATACTCCGAATATTTGATGCAAACTTTTGAGCTAAAATATATGTCTGTTTTGTGGAATCTGTGGTACCAATGTTGCATGTTCTCCTACTGAGGTTCTCTCCTTGATTTCATCAAGTAGACTAAATATGATATGTTTTCTAACCCTTTGTGCATTTCTTGGTTTAGGCAGTGGCAATGGGTCTTCAAGTAACTGGAGCAAGTTCTTATACATCAGGGTCTGGAGCATTGAGTCTATCTGTTGGCGGCATGCTGCTGTGAGTAGTCAGTGATCCTTAATCTTGTTTGTAGAGTAGAGGAAAAGCTATGTTATAATAAGTATGGAATTTAAAATGGGTCTTTCACTGGGATGATCAAAATGGTATAAGTGAATTCATTTTAGTAAGCCATTCTGGTTTTCTTCTTTTTCTATTCAAACTTAATTCCTGCCTAACAATATTATAAAAAAATTGGCACAATTGAGTGAATATAACATATTGTAATGTTATGCGCCATTTCTCCATAGATTTTTTATTTTAATGCATTATGCATGCATATCTAATTATCTATACTTCCACATACCACATTTACATGACTTTGAGATTATAAAGCAAATCTGCACAGAAGCTTTTGGGTATGATTGTTATGATATTCTAGATTATGTAATGGTTTTTGCAGGTTTGTGTTCATGTTTGCTACTGGTGCTGGTCCAGTGCCTGGTCTCCTCCTATCAGAAATTCTTCCTGGCCGTATTAGGGCAAAAGCAATGGCAGTTTGCATGGCCGTGCATTGGGTAATTGTCATCTATTGTTCTTCCAGATATGGTTCATTTGCACCTTTTATTTTCATGATTGTGGAGCTGACAGATAACTTGTCCTACACACATACCAAACATATTTTTATGAACGTGATATCCGACAAAACTTTTCTACTTGATGATCACTTTTAATCTACGAAAGCAATAATCTGGTGTTAATACTTTGTCATGGCTGCAGGGCCAGTCAGTCTAAAACAGCCCACGATCTTTGTGTATACAGCTCATCCACAGTGCATTGAATTTGACGATCAAATGAATTTTTTTTTTCCCTTAATGATAAAGTGTAGGGTGCTTTTTCATCTACAATGACAATAGAATTCATGCATAATATTCCTTCTCAAGTTCTCATCTTTAATTAATTAACTTGAACAGGTATTGAACAGGGGTGAAGGTCTTGGTATCCTAGCCTAATTTTTGGATTTACATAAGGACAGGTTTAGCTTTAGAAAATGCGAATTAAGGGGATTCTACTGAAATCTGACAGTTTATTGAATAAGATCAATTATTTTTTCTTTGGAAGTTCAGTCCAGCACAATAACTATCATGGCTGGGCCACTGCATGGGTGATAAAGTAGTACGCTAATAGTCTAATATAATTATGGTTTGCTGCAATTATATTGGTTGATTCGGATATTATCCATTGTTCATAATTAATTTAATATCCTTTTCTGCATGGTTACTGTTGTTCTTGTAAGAATCCATTCTTGAGAGTTGCATGTCGAGGTCTCAATGAAATTGCTTCTTGTGTTTGCACAAATTTCTAATTTTTAATGCCATCTCGCACTAATGAACTTTGGTGCCTTCAACAGGTGATAAATTTCTTTGTTGGCCTGTTGTTTTTACCGTTGCTGGAGCAAATCGGGCCACAAATTCTGTATACAATCTTTGCTACATTTTGTCTACTGGCCGTCCTTTTTGTGAAGAGAAACGTAATAGAAACAAAAGGAAAGTCCCTCCAAGAAATTGAAATTGCACTTGTTCCACCACAATGAAGGTATCTATTTTGTTATTTTATGAGGCAGTCTTTATTTTTATGACATCAACCCGTTACATATCTTGGTTTTAGTTTACCTCACAATAGGTAGTCGCAATTTGATAGTTGG
Organism: Pyrus communis; assembly: GCF_041283825.1. NCBI lineage: Eukaryota > Viridiplantae > Streptophyta > Magnoliopsida > Rosales > Rosaceae > Pyrus > Pyrus communis. The sequence goes on from NC_142581.1 coordinate 20,024,960, forward strand.
TATTCCCTCATGTTACCTGAATTATAATTATATAATTGTTTTCTCAGTATCATGCACTATTACTTTTTAGCAGTTATCATGTAAGGATTACATTTTGAGGATTTCTTGGATCTAAAGGGACGTAGTTACTGGTTGCTTCTTTGGCAGAGCTATGAGACGGAGTTCGGTTTTTTGTCTGCTCATTGAGCTTCCATTTCCCCTGAGTTGAGGGCTAATTTTTTCAGTAACCTTATCTAATATCTTTTTATTTGATTATCTAGGGAACACTAATTAGAGATCATTTATGTTACACAAAGCTGAAGTCCCTTTTTACTAATGAAGGAACTCATGACTCACTTTTGCCCCTAGTGTATTGCCATGCTCAGTTGAGTGTCCAGTTACCGTTTTTCCTTAACATCCTCGGTTACCTGAATAATTTTTTAGACTATCAGAAAACATGACATTCTAGAAAAGAAAGTGTCTGGGTTACAGCTCCGAGAGGGTACAGTGAAGGGGATACTTTAGTTTATGTCTCTTCGAATTTTGTCTCGTCAGTCTCCTTTGCAATTTTAACTTTCAGAGTAGGTGTCTTGAATCTCCAATTAGTCCCCATTATTTTGCCAACTAGATGATTGGTCACAAAAAGTTTGTCAAGTTCTACTAAATGTCTAGGTTGCCAATATCTGCTGTCAAATTATTGGAGTTGGTTTCACGACCTTGAAGTTGATTCTCTACTTGAAGCTCTGCTACCTCCAAATGATCTCTGTACTTTAGGTTTAGCTGAAATTTCTTTAGTTAAACTCACTAAATTACAGACGAAAAGAAAACTTGCCGGATGGTGGAAACAGAGTTTATTTATTGATTGGTGTGTGTTTATATTCTTCAGAATTCATGTATTGTGTTGATTTGCAGGGAGATAGTGAACAATAAGCTAGTCTGGATACGTCTGCCTGAATTCCCTTTGGAAGATCGTCGCGTTGTAACCTGTAGCTGGGGAGTTTGGGTACTAATTTTCAGGTGCTCACCCTGCACCCTGGAAGGCCTTAAATTACGAGAGCTGTTTTCTTCCTTGAATATTTGTGAGCCTACTGAAACTTACCGTGCAATGTAATACATGAAGGACCCGACTTCCACAATAATTGATAATACAACTGTTCCATCAAAATTATGGCTTGATTCTTGGAAATAGTTGACCTGATTTCCGGAGGGTACTAATCTGGTTCTGATTTGAATTTGTCTATCAACGAGAGTCGAATTTAAGACCTACTTAAGAGTGATAATTAACCGTATACACGTTCTAGGAACATAATCGTAAGACGCTTTTTTATAGTATTTAAGGCTTTAAATCACAAATGATCTTTTGATTCTATCTTAAGATTATGTGTTCTGATGGATATAACGGATGTTTCTTTTGGTTAAATGTTTACGTGCACTTTCTTTGGTTTGAGATCTTCAACAGTTTGGTGCATTTTTTTGGAAAGGGATCCGGATCCCTTCCACCAAGTCCATCAAGGTCACAAATCTGAGTTTTTAAAATTTGATCTAATTGTTACAAATAGGGGCTCATTTTAAAAGTTATAATAACTTTAGCCGTTGAATCAAATTTCAAAAATTCGAATTTGTGGCCTTGGTGGATCCCTTCAGGTTTTTTTCCTTTTTTCCGAGTTGCTTTGGCATGAAACCGGCTTTATATATATATGTATGTATGTATGTATGTATGTATGTATGTATGTATGTATGTATGTATGTATTTTTTTTTTTTTTTTAATTTCTTTTTACTATTATAAGGGGGAGAGTTTGAAGCTATTACAATAATTTAGGAAATGAGAGTTTTGAACACGGAATACATGGATAAAAATCCAACACCCTAATACTACTTACTAGGATATTGAACTACATGCTGAAACTAATTAAACCCTATATCTAGAAGGCTGGATCCTGTTCTACGAGACATGAAATAGCTGGTTGATGAGCCTAATATTTAGCGAAATGAGATTATGCTTGAGAAAATTTGTGTTAGGTCAACCAATAAGAAATGTCACACGTTAGTTACTTGCTAGGTACACTTAAATAGACAAATATATCAACAACTATGTAATCAAAATATTAATAATGTCAAATAATATAATATGAACCGACATATCGACAGCTATGTTTCATACAACATAACGTAAATTTTCTTTATAAATAATTGATTATTAGAGCAAGCATATTAACGTTCATCAGCTTACGTTTTATTTATCTGAAAAAAGAAGAAGAGAGGAATAGAATAGGCATCCCCTTAGATGTCGTCTATGCATCCTTTACCATCTCCCCATATTTTATATATCGTTATATGTGCCCCCTCCCTATTTTGAGAGAGAGAGAGAGAGAGAGAGAGCAGATGGATCATCATATCCCCTATATTGAACACTAAATCCTATCTATTGATCGAAAGATTTTCGTCAAATACCTTTTTTTAGGAATTCCTCATATCCAAGGTAAGCAAGAGCACCTCTTCTCAAAATCTCAAAAGGAAATGGGTTGAGTCGAAATCCCATTCTAAGATTCTTGTGGTTCCGAAGGATATAGCTACAGGAGAATTAGAAACGTAGAGTTTTCTGACATTTTTCACGCGACTCTTTGATCTTAAAAATGCTGATTTTAAAAATAAGTGATTGCCCTTCTTCGACCCTTACTGCCCAACTCGAACCTTCCTTTCATATGTGATCCAATTGCGCACCCACTGTTCCCAAGCAACATGCATAAGTGGGTGACATGGTTGCTTTTCCCCGTACAACATGCATTGAGTGTTTAAGGACCCTTAAAGTGGAATTCTCCATGAATTTTTTGTCATTTTATAGTTTAATGTTAATTTTGTGCCAATATTATAAGTATTGTGCTAAAAACATGAGGTGATAAAGAATCAATGAAGATTCTAACTTTTAAAATAGTCTCATTAGTATTTATCAGGTAACCAACCCTACTCATATCTTATTTACGACATCATTACTACACATCAAATATTTGAGGTCCCGCAACTATGTAATAAGTGTATTAATTTTGTCAATAATATGAAATAAATGTCCATAGTTGATGGCGTTGATATGCTTATCATGTAATAAGATTATAAGAGTATTAATTTTGTCAAATAAAAAACGTCAACATCTTATATTGATTTTTGTTTTTTTTATAGAAACAATAAGACATCAAGCAAAGTGTGAGAGAATGGAAGGGAAGTGGATGAGAGTAGGAGATGAGAGAATCTTACTCCAATTCTCATGACACTCCTCCGATGGAACTCAGGACTGCAGACTTGATCGGAGCACATAGTACAAAAAGCCTCAGCCCTTTCAATAAGGTTTATGTTATCCACACGCTCATTTTTTTACTTCTCACATACACACCTCTTAATTTTTGACATTTGGATTGAATGAATAAAAAAATCAACGGTGAAAATTTAAAAAGGTATGTGAAATGCAAAAATAAGTGTATAAATAACATTATCCTTTAATAAAAGTGGAGCGCTAAAATTTTTCAAACGACGACAGCATACATTTGATACGACTGTCGTTTTACATTCAAATCAAAGCAAACTCAAAGCACGACAGAATTTTTGGGAGCGTATCATCTCAGTTTCAGCTCAGGTACGCCGTACGCGCCGGTTCTCTATTCTTCATTTCTTATCACCTGTTTGTTTGCCAAGAAAATGCCGAGAGAAAACTACGTAACAATTTCACTTGTCTTTCATAACTCAGTCAATTCTCAAAAGTTATAAACAACATATAGCGGTTTTGATCGATTGTTGGATATGTTGTTTTTGAAAAAATAAAATGCACGGCAACTGTTTGATGAAATGTCTCAGTGAAAGCACAACTGTTTGAACTTTGTTTAATTGCTTATTTAATTTTATTTATTTATTTATTTATTTTGGGCTGATCGTTGGTAGATTTGAGATCTTGAGGCCCGATACAGAACAATGGGTAGCGAAGAGGACCCGGTGAAGAAGTCTCAGGTGGTGGATGCCCGGGCTCGGAACATTAGTCATAATGTTCGATGCACTGAGTGTGGGAGTCAGTCCATTGAAGATTCACAAGCGGATATTGCCATTTTGCTTAGAAAGGTATTACATTTACCATTATGTTGAATTTGAGATACATTATTGATACAATCCATGAAAAACCTATTGACATCCAATCTATGAAGCAGTAGTGAACCTTAGAGAGAGAGAGAGAGAGAGAGAGAGAGAGAGAGAACAGTAAAGAATCATTACATATTATGATCTGGTTTTAGACCAGATATATGCTATACAACCCTAATTATGATTATTAACAAGCTTGTTGATGCATAAAATCAGTGATACTTTGGAAGTGTCAAGTTTGTGACCTTTGCTCGGTTGCTCCGGTCATCTAGAGAGGATAATATGAAAAGAGATAGAGGTAGGGAAGCAAACACAAGATGTACATGGTTCACTCTAAGTTTGGCTACATCCACGGAGTAGAGGAGTTCTCATTAATAGTGAAGGGTTTACACAAATACATAAGTTCAAGCATAATCATCGTTAGTGGGTTCTAATGACTAGTTTAAGTACAATAATGACATTAGGGATTAATTGTAGGAGAATGGTCTCCTTTTATAGTTGAGGAGAGTCTCCGGCTTTTGTTCGTGGTTGATGTGGGACTCTAGGAGCTTTATTCTGACGTTGACACGTGTCGTGTTGTGATTGGCCTACTGGTTGGAGGGAAACTCTTGTGCTTCGGTAGGGGTGCCTCAGCATGAACCCTTCAGTGGGTCTTTTAAGGTATGAAGTTGACTAGTGCTTGATAGTTTCGGGATTGGTCAAGTATGGTACAAACAAATCTCAACACAACAGATTAATTGAAAACCTAACTAATTACGTTTTGCACTAATTGACTTGCTAAGCTTTCACTTTGGTTTCAATCCGGGTGCTTGACAATCCATGCTAACAATTATTAGGTATATCATTAGTCAATTTGCGTATGGTTCAATTACGCCAAAGTTGAGATACCTATCAAAACTTTTGAGAAACATCATGTTAGTAAGTAGCAAGTAGCAGCTACTAATCACTTAGATGTCCAAGTTAGCCATATAAGAGGTTTTTATTTGTTTCTTATGTACTTATAAGTTATCTGTGAATGATAGTCTTCAACTATTCATGTCTGAAATAATTGCTTCATAGAGAAGATGGAAATATTTGCGATGAGTGAGACTAATTAATGGCCAAAATTAGGCTAGTCTTGTTTAACCCAGATGTACTAAGTGGTGGGATATTTGTAACAACACTACATTTTAGGTGCATGTTTGTCAATTTCATTTGTGAACTTATTTTAGCATATTACTTTCCATCTTGATTGTATGAAAAGGAATTTATTTTTATTTTTTAACTTAATTAACTTTTCGTACTGTAACATAATGATTATTTACAAACTGTCAAATACCGTTTGAACTTTGCTAGTATGGCTTTTCTCTAACCATCTTGATTGCTGTTTGTGAGAAGGAGTTTGGGAAGTCCATAAACTTTTTGTTACATAAATGACCATGCACCTTCTGTGTCATAAAGGTTTACCTAATAACGTTAATGTATATGATATTTGTGTAGTTAATTCGAGATGAAATTCATGCTGGGAAGAGCGATAAAGAGATATATAAGAAGCTCGAAGAGGATTTTGGGGAGACAGTACTTTATGCCCCAAAATTTGATCTGCAGACTGCAGGCTTGTGGTTATCACCGGTAAATTAGAAAACCTTAAACACTTGAACTTTTCTGCTGGAATCTTAAATTTTGATTTATGCTCATTTGATTGTTATTGGGTTTTGGAAACAGCTTGTCGTTGCTGGTGCTGCTGCAGGAATATGGGCATATAACAGGCACAGGCAAAAGACTAATGTCCACATCATGGCCTTGAACGTTGTTAGAGGTGTTCCATTGACCCCGAATGAGAAGCAAACCATGTTAGACCTCCTCACGCCTCCGCCTTCACGAGGAACTCCTTCCTCCTTGTGGAGGAGGTGGAGAGAACAATGATGCATCCTCTTCCACAAGCCTTGGTTTTCCATTTTATACTGGAAACTGTGTGGTAGAAATTAATGAACTATAGCTAAACAGGGATAGGGTCCAAAGATGTAAATCGACTTGTTAAGTAGTTTATTTTCTTTGAGTACGCTCTGTCAATGCAAAATAAATCTGATTTTCATACAGTCGTACATAGCCGGTGATCACGTTGATTGTTTTGTTTACCAGTTGATGTCTTGTTATTTGACTATAATTTAAAATTCTCGTCCATGTTTTGGTTAGAAGTTTTCCTCCGAGGTGCTTGTACTTATTTGTCTAATTCTTTCTTGGCCAAAATATCTAAACGTTTCTTTCAAGTTTCAGCTATCTACTGGTTGCAATGAAGCTCCTCTTAACATTTAGTAGATTTGTGGAAGGGTTCACTTGAGTTCACACAATTAGCTGGTTAACTCAGTCTTCGTGAATACGTATGCAATTACAAAGCCTCGTAGATAAGGGTTTAGTTGCTCTTGTAAGTGACTATTAGCTGTTGATGCATTAGATCCGGTAATGCACCTATGGCTCATTAGTCATGTCACATCCCGCCCTGGGACCCCACCACATCCCGGGCCCGCTCCACCACCGTAGCATGATATTGTCTGCTTTGGGCCTCGACTACGCCCTCACGGTTTTGTTTCTGGGAACTCACACGAGAACTTCCCAGTGGGTCACCCATCATGGGATTGCTTTCGTGCGCTACTTGCTTAACTTCGGAGTTCCAAAGAACTTCGAATCCAGTGAGCTTCCAAAAGGTCTCGTGTTAGGTAGGGATGATAATATACATATAAGGATCACTCCCCTGGGCGGGTGGGATCTTACAATCCACACCCCTTTGGGTTACCCATCATGGGATTGCTTTCGCGCGCTACTTGCTTAACTTCGGAGTTCCGAAGAACTTCGAAGCTAGTGAGCTTCCAAAAGGTCTCGTGTTAGGTAGGGATGATAATATATATATATATATATATATATATATATATATATATAAGGATCACTCCCCTGGGCGATGTGGGATCTTATAATCCACCCCCCTTAGGGGCCCGACATCGTCCTCGGCACACCACAGTCAAGGTTAGGCTCTGATACCAAATTGTCACACCAACAGCCTCTATAAATACAAGTTTATTAACCTACGCGGTAATTTGAAGAGTAAAATTTGCTACTTCACAATTTCGTTCTCCAAACTATAAAATTTAATAATATAATTAGGGACACACATTCAAAAGAAACTAAATAATGATATGGAAACAACTTAAACTTTTGGTTTTGAGTACATGTTTTTGGTCTCTAGTATAAGGAGGTATAATTAGGTCAAAAATCTGTCATGCTAATTCCCCAGTTGCTTCTCTCTGCTGCCAAAATTTTCGTCTTCGGAAAATGCATGCAGCTTTCATATGTTCTGCGTCTCAAAGGCTAGGGTTTTTAAGTGCAGATGTTCTGAAATCCCAAGGGCTTCTTCTGCTCGATATTTTTAACCATGTTTCCTACGCCAATCCCACCTGTTAAGTTGAAAAGAAAGTATTCACTTTGTCAACAGAAATGCATATCTTCACTGGCCGGAATATGACAGGTTCAACTCACTAAGAGAAATAGAGTACGAGGGGATTGTGCATACCTAACGTTACTGAACTCACAAGTATCGTGGAAGCGAGAACGAAGATAATCAAAGATGCTCTTCCTAGTTTCTTGATCACCTTTCCTGCCACATGCTGCCCTACGACTGCGGAAATAGTAGTCACAGCAGCAAAGTAGAGGGCTGCAAGAGAATTACAAAGAAAAAAGCCAACGTTTTATTTGAAAGTATAACCAAATTGTCTTTTAAACAATCACAGAGACTTGTATGGCTAAGAAAGCTACCGTAGGGAACAGGAAAGCGTTTTAGGAGGTAGTACTCTACAACGGACATGGACGAAGAGAATGTCATGGCAAAGGTGGCTGTGGCACTTGATACCTGAGGAGGGATTCCCATCTCCAAAAAAAGGGGACCTAACATGAATGCTCCGCCGAGGCCAAGCAATCCACCAAGGATACCAGCTGCTATACCACCAGCGCAATAAGCAATAAGCTTGTAAACTGGCCACTTTGTGCTTGCTTCTCCCTTCGATGCAATTACTCTGCGCCCTTTGTACAGATTAACTGCCTGATATGAAGTTACTCCAACAGCCACCGGAATCTAATTTATACGACAAGAAAAAATTCCATCAATGGGAGTCTCATTTTGGTCATACATCTGGCTATCTGCAGGCACAAAGAAGTTTTTCTTTTCCTGGTACAAGAAGCATGGAAGATGTACGTACCTGCAAGAGTTCTATCAACCAATATGTTCCAGAACATTTCTTCACGTAAGTCTGCACCGACAAGTAAGATTCACGTTAATCTAATTTCTTAATGCAAAGAAGTGAAGGAGACTCCAAATGGAAAGATTCGGTGTAAGGAAAACCGACTACGTATGACACTAGATATAAACCTTAGCAATCTGCAATGCAAGTATTACAAGCCAGACTGCTACAAGAGCTCCGAGTTCCTTCCAGCGAACATTATCAACAACAGAAACCTGGGAATGTCACAGAAGTTAGTACCTAAAATATTGCAGAGAAAAGTTTAAGTTTCAAAAATTTTACCTTCGTTCTTTTAGTTTCATTCTTTTCTGTTAGAGTTCCATTGGTTGCGCCTCCAGGAATATATTTGTCTTCAACATCTTCACGAGTAACGAGACAATTAGCCTTCCAAGTAATACTAATAAGATAAATATCAGAGCTTAAACAGGCGACAAGAACAAATTGTAGACCAACTCACCATTCGATTGCAAGCCTTCGGAAGCAACACGTTTAATCTAAAAATAATTAAACAAGTTTCAGAGTTAGATGGATCAGTTGTGCAGAATATAAGATGAATTCGGTAGAAATCAAAGTTTAAAGCCTGCCTTTTTAGTTACGGTTTCTGCTTTCCATGCCGTGACACCCTTGAAGAACGACTTAGTTGATACCGCTGCAGATCATGAACACTCAATGAAGCTTGTCCAAGATGTGAATGAAGAAGAATTGTTGAGAAATTGTTACCTAAGAGGACAACAAATAGTAGGATTGTGATCATCCAGTCAGAAAGAACCACATTCAGAGAAACGCCAATGCTGATCCCTAGAACCAACACTGGTTGGAAAAGAAGTGCGAGATCATAGTCGATGATGGGCAACTCAAGTGTAGGATGCCTTCGCCTTAAATTGTACAGGACCGTTGAAGTTGCTGTACCCGTGATCATACCTGACTAACCGCAAAGAAGCGCATTCAGATTTTTCAATGGAAAACATAAAAAGAAAAAGGTAAAATAGCATCGGGAAAGAGATGAATTAAATAAAGCCCCTCTGTGATATATGAAACTATATACTTACATTTGGATATTGCTATTGCTGATTTCTGATCAAAGCCAATGATGAGGGTGAGCATTGGGATGAAAAAGCCACCCCCACCAACACCTCCCACACTCCCAAACGCTGCCCCAACAAATGCAATCATCGTACCAACAGCAATTTTCCAGCTGAATCTGATTTCCTACACGTAAAAACTACAATTCAACTTTGAACTATTTCGACACTCGAAGTACCACTTAAGCTTGAAAAAAATGAGTTTTGCTTATGAGAGAACAAAGGTATATAGTACATTGTTAATTGATTGTGTTGGCTGGGAAGTACAAGTTCAACACACACAAATTCAGAGTTTCATGCCTAATCGATCACCCTTGTGGCGACGTGCATTTTCTCAGAAGCCAAACACTTCATGTATATCACAATCAACTTAGAACAACATGCATTAATTAACTTAGACAACATTAATCCCAATAAATTTTATTCGAAAATTGGACATACCGGCCAAACATGCTTATATCCCAAGTTTGCTACAACCTCTTTCCCAGTATTATTTTCATGCCTTGAAGGTTTTGACTCTACCAGTTCTTCATGCGCGGAAACTGCTGCTGATGACAATGCTAACAAAACCAGCAAACCCAGCAAACCAAACCGAACAGTTCCAATCATACTTGACATCTTCTTATTTTCTTTCAGAACTTGCTCCTCCAATGCAGCAAGCGAAAGCGAAAATTATAGCAGAAGAAGGTATCTGAATGCATGTACTTGTATAGAGATACAATCTTGCTATAGCAGGATCTCCAAAACGGGTAATTTTTTTATTGCCTTTATTTTTTAAAGATTCGGTACTGGACACTGAATGATGATTGATTCTTATAAGATTCACAAGGCACGATCGAGTTGATTATTTTCCAACTTTGAACCTCCCTAATTATTCCTCACCAATGGTCACCCCTATATTTATTGCTTGTTGGAGCAGCGGGCGTGTATTTATTATACAAACAGGGACCTAAAGGTTCACACCGGTATATTTGTTACTGTTTTCTAACCAAAACAAATAAATTCAATTTGGACGGTTCGGATCCCCCTCTCCTGTTCGACAAGGCACGATTTCGAAATTTCACAAATAAGGGAATGTCAACTTGCTATTTATTTGAACTCGAAATAAACTTTCTATTTATTTGAAGGGTTAATCTCAGTTTATTATTTTAAAGGTTTTTTGGTTTTCAACATTCTGTTTTTTTTTTTATCTTAGATTATTATTTAAAATCATAATTTTGAAACAGTCTCATACATCTTTTAATTTTATTGTTAAATTAACCGTTAATTAGTGACATAACATTCAAATAGACAATAACTGAACACGTCATTATGAGCCCATGTGGATATTTAAAAAAAAATAATAATAAATAAATAAAACCTAAATCTTCCACCGCCATTTTCACCCCAAACTGCTGCAAATGCAGAGTCCCTACCCCATGGCCGCCCTTCCATCCTCATTCTCCAACATCTTCGCTTCCAAAAACCTTAGCCTTTTCCTTTTGCCCTGCGCTTGAAGCAATACAGGTACTTTATTGGCTTTATTTGTCTCCACCACTGCAATCGTAGCGGGCATTCCAATCTTACCCTCTTTCTGATTTCCCCTTTTTTTTTCCTCAAAATCCAGATGGGTTTTCGACAGATTCATCAACGGGAATCTGTCTCTCTGGAATGCAATCCTTGTTGTGAATTTTAAGGGTCGGTTAATTCGACGAAGTTCTTCGGAGTTACATAGATTTGAGGCAGTGGAATGTCATGTTGGATAGCGGCGCCATTACGTTTGGTTTGAAACATTGTATCGAGTTGGGTATTTGTGGGTTCTTCGCTTAGAGGAAGAAGAGCAGAGAGTTATGGAGGTTTGGAGAGAGAAGAAGAGGAGAGCGAGAGAGGAAGGAGGAGGAAAAGGAATACTTTCATGGTTTAGGGAGTGTGCGGAAGCCTGAGAAGGTGCTGGGTGATAGTGAGAGGGAGAGAGTGTTGCGGCGGTTATGGGTGGAAGGGTGGCCATGGGGTAGGGGCTCTGCATCTGCAGCAGTTTGGGGTGAAAATGGTGGTGGGAGATTTGGACAAGGATTGTCTTCCCTCTCACTTCCGATCCCATACTTTCTTACGATTAAGTCACGTTAATGTTTTATATTACTATTTATTTTTATTTTATTATCTTTATAAAAAAATAAGATAAAATGTTGACGTGACTTAACTGTGATCACATAAAACAGGAGGGCATGGGAGGGCACCGAAAGTGGGAGGGCATACAATCATTGTTCGAGAGATTTAGAGCCTGTTTTGTGAATTCAACTTTTTAAACTCAAAAATAATTTTCAAGTTTTAGACCTTAAAAACTTGTTTAATAGGACTATTTAAAAAAAACTGAATTCAACGTTAACATAGAAATATAGTCTATTTTCTAAAAACACAAAAAATAAATTTTTAGAGTTTTTAAATTTAAACTCACTTTTTTTTTTCTCTCCCTCCTCTCATCTCACTTCAAATTTATCTTTCTTTTCTCATTTTTCTCACCTTTTTTTTTTAAACATTTTTTGTCTCTCTTTCAATCCGCTCTCTTCATTCTCTTAGTTCTTTCTCTCACTCCTCTTCCTCTATATCTCTTCCGATCCTATTACTTCTTTCTCTTTCCTCTAATCATCTCTTACTTTCGTTCTTCCTCTCTTTACTTTCTATTTTGACCTCCTCTTTTTGGATATCTTTGTCTAATTTAAGTTGTAAGATTTAAAATTTTTAAATTGCATACCAAACAAGTTTTTGAGTCTTAAAGAAAATAGTTTTCAAGAAAAATTCTTACGAGAAATTATAAAAATTTTCAAATAAGATACCAAAAAGGTTTTCTTTTTTTTTTTTTTTTTTGTTTGTTATTTTTTAATTTTTTAATTTTTTAATATTCACGTGGCCCTATAATGAGACGTGGTGTCCATTTATTGTCCACTTAGGAACCACATCACCAGTTAACGGTTGACTTAATAGTAACCTTAACGAATGTATGAGATTGTTCCAAAATTATGACTTTAGTTACCACTCTGCGATGAAAAAAACTTCATATATCAAATGTTGAAAATCAAGAAACTTCAAGGTAGTAAACTGAGATTAAACCCTTATTTGCAAGTACACACCAAACATTATAAAATATATAAAAAAGGAAATACATACCAAACTAGGTTCTTAACCAATGTCGATCGATGACCACATAAATAATAACACAAATAAGTCGGAAGGTTTTACAAATTTACACCATGTAGAATTGAGATTCTGAGAGATTTTAATTCTGTTAATAAATTTAGAAGTATTCAATTAGGATTTTAAAATAGTTTATTAAAATTCTTAAAAATCCGGTATATTCAATTAGGGTTTTAAACAAGTTTATAAAAATTTCAAGTATATCCAATTAGAAATTTATTTTAAAGAATTTTTAAAAGTTGAGGAATTTGAGAAATTTCGTAGTGTATTTTAAGCATTGACAAATCTTACCTCCCCTGAGTTTTCGAGGAAATTGAATCAATATTTTATATGGAATTTTTACAAATCAATTAAACTTTATAAATCAATTAAAATCTTTTAAATCCCAATTAAATACATCTCTATTATTCTCTCCCGTGCTCACCTAAGGTCTTCAAAATAAGGACCTGCGAGGTCCTATTGAATATTTAATATACACAATTAATTTCAAGCAAAATTTAAGGGGGAATTAATAATTATAGAAAAAGAAATAAAACCTTAATGTTATAAATTCATTGCCTAATATATAATAATAACAAACCATGCCTAAAAAATTTTACAGTTATAAATTCATTGCCTAATATATAATAACAACAAAACATGCCTAATATGTAATAATACATGCTTAATTAAGTGAAATTATATTTATAGAAAACTTCATCTAATCCTTGACAAATATGACTTTTAGACTAAAACCATGAGTAAGATCAAAATTGACACACCCTGACCTAAATCAGGGTGTGCTGACCGTCACGTGAGAGTGACGTAACCATGTACACAGTGCGGAAGTAATAATAATAATAAAAATGCCAATAAATAAAAACCAACTACTAGCAGCACTAGCTAAGAAAAGGTGCTAGTGTGAGATTAAGTGTGAAATACACAACCAAAGCATAAGTACCCTAAGTGTAGTATGACTGGACAAGTACTAATTAAACAACATCCAAAGGTGATCCTACATTTGCACAAGTGACGCAACCTCATCCTACACCTCTAAGGTATGATTTAGAGTTTGCTATGCCTAGAGGGGAGAGATGTTATGTTGATGGACGTTAGGACCCTAAACGGGGGGTGGATTGTAACATGTCACATCATCCAGGGGAATGGATCATGTAAGCCTTATATGTAAATTCCCATATTTACCTAGCACGAGGCTTTTTGGGAGCTCACTGGCTTCGGGTTCTATCGGAACTCCGAAGTTAAGCGAGTAGTGCGCGAGAACATTCCCATGATGGGTGACCCACTGGGAAGTTCTCGTGTGAGTTCTCAGAAACAAAACCGTGAGGGCGTGGTCGGGGCTCAAAACGGACAATATAATGTTACGGTGGAGTCGAGCCCAATATGTGGTGGGGGCCTGGGTCGGGATGTGACAAAAATACAATTTTAGTCCCTTGATACATTAATAGCCTCATTTATTAATTGCATTTTGAATTTTGAATTATTTCTCTTTTTCTTCCTAATTTTAATGTATTAATTTGATTTCATTATAATTATAATTTTCATTCCATTTATTGTAATGTATTTTGTTGTAAACATTTAAATAAATTAATTTTTGTTATAAAATATATTTCGATGTACTTTATCCTTTTCATTTAGGTACATTAAATTCATTATCATACATTTCGGTGCATACATTTAGGTACACATATTTTGGTACATACATTTAGATACAAACATTTAGGTACATTAATTCAATATAATACATTTCGATACACACATTTAGGTACATTAATTTAATATAATACATTTCGGTGTATATATTTACATACATTTCGGTCTTAACATTTAAATACATTAGTTCAATATAATACATTTCGGTACTTAGGTACATTAATTGAGTCTTTCAAGTTTGAAGAATGTTAAATAAAATTAATAAATTAAAAAAAATTGGTCAAAAAATAAATTAAAACTTGTATATTAATAAATTTAAATATATTTAATGAGAGACATTAAATAAAATGCACATTAATTATTTGAATTAAGGACACATCAAGGGACTATAATCAATATGTAATCTAACACTAGGTTTATTTTAAATTTCAATCTTCCTGAAGAATTAAAGTAAAAACACCCCTTATATTTGCATATAATTTAGGTAATTATTTTACACACACTGGAGACTTACATGCTCCAAACCATATTGATTTGGAGATAGGTAGTTTGGATGTGGAAAAGTGAGTCAAATATTTCTCTTCGGACCTATTCTCAAAACCATATTGATTTGGAGATAGGTGGTTTGGGTGATGCACTCCACTGGAGACTCACATCCTTTTATGGTTACCCAAGGGAGACCGACATACATAAATCATGGAGACTACTCGAACAACTCAATGAAAATGCAAGCTTGCCATGGTGTTGTATTGGGGATTTCAACAAGACCTTGAAAGCTGACGAGCAAGGAGAGGATTTACGCAGTGAGCGATAGATGCGTGGTTTCCGCAATGCTATCAATGTATGCCAACTTATTGACTTGGGTTATCACGGAAACAAGTTTACATGGGAAACGACGCGTGGAGGGGGTACAAAAGTTCGTCTAGATCGAGCTCTCGCAACTTAGGAGTGGATAAATTTATTTCCCAAAGCCAATGTTACTCACCTTAAGCCAACTTCCTCGGATCACCTACCGATTTTTCTTGATTAGGAGGCAAAAAACACAATGAAGTTTAAAAAGGCTTTTAGGTATGAAGAAGCTTGGACAGAGAAAGAGGGTTGTACAAAGGCGGTAAAGGTGGGGTGGGCTGCGGAAAGCAATGGTTCTCCAATGTACTTAGTCACGGAAAAAATCAAGGCAACTCGAATTCAGTTGCTCAAATGGGCAAGTAAAGAAACGCGGAAAATTCCTGGGGAAATCGCAGCGACTGAAGACAAGTTAAATAGCTTATTTGGTCAACCATTTAATGACACCACCATTGCCCAACGAAAAGAACTACAATTACAACTCCATTCCTTACTAGCTCAAGAAGAGACTTTTTGGAGACAGAGATCCCGAGAAAATTGGTTACGTCTAGGTGACCAAAATACAAAGCATTTCCATCGGAGAATGAGTCGTCGGCAACAAAGCAATGGTTTACATGGGCTATTTGATGAAAACAGAAATTGGCATAATGAGAAACCAGGTATGGAGTGTATTTCACAAAACTCTTTGATTATCAGGGAGCGACAAATGCTATGGAGGTTCTTAATACCGTAACTCTAAGGGTAGGGCCGGAAATAAATGAAGAGCTTTCTTTGCCATTCCTGGATGAGGAAATAAAGCATGCTCTCTTTCAAATGCATCATTCTGGCTCTGGGACTGGATGACATGTCCCCAGGATTTTACCAAAAACACTGGGATGCAGTTGTGCAAGATGTTTGTAATGGCGTAAGGTCTGTACTTTGTTCCGGAATCATACTTCAGAAAATTAACTACACCATGTGACGTTGATCCCCAAGAACAAAGATCCAACCGTAATGACTCATTGCAGGCCGATTAGTTTGTGCAATGTCATTTACAAGATTTGTTCAAGGGTTCTTACCAATAGATTAAAGCATGTGCTACCAAAGATTATCTCACATACGCAAAGTGCTTTTGTTCGGGGACCTTTAATCTCAGACAATAGTATGATTGCATCAGAGATTGCTCACTTAATACGATTGCGTCAGAGATTGCTCACTTAATACATAAAAAGAAAAGTGCATGGAATGGTTGTATGACATTAAACCTGGATATTAATAAAGCATATGACCGTACTGAATGGAGTTTTTTGGAGCAAATGATGAGAAAATTGGGTTTTGTCGAGTCTTGGGTTCATCTGATTATGATGTCTGTTACTACAATCACTTATTCGTTTAAGTTAAATGGTGATTCGGTGGGTTATATTCACCCAAAAAGAGGGATTAGGCAGGGGGATCCTCTTTCCCCCTATTTATTTGTAATTTGTGCAGAGTGGTTGTTCGCGTTGTTCGAAAGCTGGGAGAAAAGAGGAAAAATTAAGAAGATTACCATCTGCAAAGGTGCACTGAGTGTAAACCATCTCTTTTTTGTCGATGATAGTTTTATTTTTGCTCAAAGTTCATTTCAGGAATGTCAAAGGGTGAAGGTGTTAAAAATATATGAACAAGCTTCGGGTCAAGCGATAAATTATGACAAGAGTTGTGTGGCTTTTAGTGAAAATCTCACAACTGTGGATAGGCAACTCCTTTCGACTGTTTGGGTATTGCTCAAGTCGATTACCATGACCGCTATTTGGGTTTACCAGTGTTTGTGGGGAAGGCCAAGAAAGCCACGTTCTTATATGTAAAAGATCGTTTATGGAAAAAATTGAATGGGTGGTGTGGAAATTTGTTGAGTAGTGCGGGTAAGGAGCTGTTGATTAAGACAATGGCTCAAGCAATCCCACTCTACACTATGCAGACCTTTCTTTTGCCTAAAACATTGTGTAATGAGTTGAACCAAATGGTAGTCCAATTTTGGTGGGGACAAAAACAAGGGCAGTGGAAGATACACTAGATTAGTTGGAGAAAATTGTGTAAGCCAAAAAGTGAGGGAGGATTGGGATTCAAAGACTTGTACGTGTTCAATTTGACTTTGCTTGCAAAGCAAGGATGAAGATTAATTCAAAAACCGGATTCTCTCGTGGCTCAGTTATTTAAAGCCAAGTATTATCCAACTCTTGACTTTATGGAGGCTCCTATTAAGAAGAATGCTTCAGTTTACTGGAGGATTATCTCGGAGGCTCGAAGGATTGTAAGAAAGAGGGCGATTTGGCGTGTTGAGGATGGAATGAATATACAAGTATGGGGTGATAGTTGGATTCCGAGAAAAAACTTTTTCAAGGTTACTAGTCCCATTCTTCTGGGGTTAGATACTTCTTTTTCTATGAGACATTTGTTTGATGAAGGAGGTCTTTCATGGAACAAAGAGCTTGTAAATGCGATTTTTTGTGCTGAGCAAGCACAACTAATCCTTAGTATTCCTATAAGCCGTCTTAAACCACCGGATCTTCAAATTTGGCATGTTGAAAAGAATGGTATGTTCTCCACAAAAAGTGCGTATCAGTTAGCACGTACTTGTGGTGAGGAGAACGAACGAGTTTCGAGTGGATCGTCATTGGGAAACGAAGTCCAGGGGGTATGGAAACATTATGGAGGGCGTGTGTGCCTGGAAAAGTAAAAATTTGCGTGTGGAGAAGTTGTTTGAATGAGTTGCCAACAAAAGAAAATCTGCTCAAAAGAAGAGTCATTCAGGAAAACTTTTGTGCATTTTGCAGTGAAGGTGTGGAAATGGTCGAGCACGTCTTGAGAGACTGCTCGAAGTTAGCTAGGATATGGTTCTCCAGCCTGTTGGGTTTCAGAGTTTATGACGCAGGGAATATTGGCTGGGTGGAGTGGATTGCCAATTTAGCAAAGTCTTTGGCAAAAGAAAGTTTCGATCTTGTGCTGCTTTTTATATGGAATATTTGGAAGGACTGTAATGTGCTTATTTGGCAAGGCTCGTCAAGTTCAATTGATATCCATTACATGTCACAAGCGTGGCTGTTAGAATATAAAAAGTGGCATGGAAGACGGATAAAGCATAACCAACAGTTTGGGGCAGTGGAACGATGGAAAAAACCAACAGTACGGTGGTTAAAATGCAACTTTGATGGGTCTTGGAAGGAACAAGAAAAAAAAAAGAAGGGGGGGGGGGTGATTGGGGTGGTGATCAGAGATGAAGCGGGGCATTTTATGGCGGCAATGGCAATGAAATGGGAAGAAGTTGCAGCTCCATTGGTAACAGAACTGGAGGCAGCACGTGCTGCAGTTATGTTGGCTCGAGAGTTGGGCACAAATCAGCTCGAATTAGAGGGAGATGCAGCCCTGGTTATTGATGCGCTCTCTCTTCAAAAGGATGATGATTTGTCTTTGTGGGGAACTATAATTTAGGAGACACGTTATTACCTTCACTTCATTCCACAAGCCATAATCAAGCATACGCGGAGAGGGTCGAACGAGGTTGCTCACATATCGGTGCAGTTGGGATCTACTCTCGTTCAAAGACGAGGTTGGTTCGAGGAACCGTTTGATGTAATTTATGAACTCCTGATAGAGGATACTTAATTTATTTTACTGAAAATATGACTTTAGTCTTTTTTACTCTAGAAAAACCCAGTGACTAGGATCCACATAAGCGATTTCATTAATTACATTCAACTTGACACATTTTACATATTTTGGATGCCGAAAATACCCCTATTGTATGTTTGATTTATAAAAATTAATTACATGCAAATTATATGGGAGAGTTAATGACTTTGAGAAATAAAAAAAATAATAAATCAAAAGACATTAATGTACGAAATTATGGAGATGAAAGCACAAGAGGCGAAATTAATGTGTATCTAGATATAGCCGAATCAATGGTGCATTTAAACTAATTACATATTAATATGGAATATGAGAATGAATGTCTTAAAAGCTATACGATTTTTGAATTGTTTTATGTATTGAATGACTTTATTAATTTAAATGACTATATTAAATCTTGAATATTTATGCATATTTTTCTCAATTTCAATAATAACGAAATTAAAGAATCAGATATTTAAATCTTGAATGTTTATGCATATTTTTCTCATAATATATCATGTTGGAAACTAACATAATAGTTGGAATACATTTTATTTACCGTTTCCAAACTCCATATAAGGAGTGTTTTGACATAAATGTAGGACTTGAATATTTATGCATATTTCTGAATTCATTGTCTATATTTTTAAATTTGCATAAAATTAGGCATTTTATTTCAATTTTTTATCTTCTTACCAAATTTAAAATATGAAAAGGCACTAATTTTGGTTTTTTTTTGCTTTTATTGCATGTGTTTATCTTGGAATTAGTGTCGTTCTAGTTCTATATAAATTCGAAAGTTTATCAGGTTGGTCTCACATTGGGTTTTTTTTTCTATATTTTTATCATTTATACTTGAGTCCAGTGCGGTACGTAAATTGTGCAGTACGTAACATAGAAAATAAAAAAAAAACAAAAAAAAAAGGGCCCGCAGTACTCAATACATAAGGATGAAAATACTGAATCTAATATGGGTGCAGCATAAATTTTTTTTTTTTTTTTTTAATTTTTTTTTTCCGGTGTATATTGAAATTATTTATTTTGCCTACACATTTATTTCTGCCAATCCTTTTCCAATTATATTGCCTTCAAATTGACGCCAAAAAAGGGATATATAGATCAGCAGTTATTTGGATACATTAACCTTTTGACATAAATGTAGGATTGGATCAAGCTTGTAATTTACCTACAAGCATATGAAAAGGCACTAATTTTGTTTTTTTGCTTTTATTGCATGTGTTTGTCCTGAAATTAGTGTAGTTCTAGTTCTATATAAATTCGAAAGTATATCAGGTTGGTCTCACATTGGGTTTTTTTTCTATATTTTTATCATTTATACTTGAGTCCAGTGCGGTACGTAAATTGTGCAGTTCGTAACATAGAAAATAAAATAAAAAACAAAAAAAAAAGGGCCCGCAGTACTCAATACATAAGGATGAAAATACTGAATCTAAGAGCAAGTCCAGCCCAGCACATTTGACTGGCACCCAGTGAAGAAAATAGCCCGGCATGGCATTTTTGAGCTCCAGCCCGCACAATTGACTGGCACCCAGCCCGTGTCAGTCAACAGCCCAGCCCAAAATGGACAGACCCAGGAGCCGGTCAATTGCTTGGCGCGTGCAACACACGCGGGTGCCCAGGCGAGTAGCCGACAGGCTTTGCAGGCGCTGGGGCCCACGTGCAGGTCCACTTGCAGTCATCCGGGTGAGGCCTACGTGGCCTTCCTCAGAGCCGTTTGATTTCCAACGGCTAGTTTTTGTAGGCCGTTGGATTTCCAACGGTAAAAAAAATTTAAATTTAAATTTTAAATTGGACCGTCCGATCACAGATCAACGGTCCACGTTTATTTCACCAAAAATTTAAAAAAAAAAAAAAAAAAAGGCCCAACGGTCAGAAATTTGACCGTTGGCCACGTGGCATCGTGTTGGCTGTTGGATTTGATTATTTTTCAAATCCAACGATCTAGATTAATTACAACATTAAAATTTATTAAAAATTAATTAAAAAATGTCAAAATTTTTTTAAAAAATACAGAAAAATTTTAAAAAATTAATTTTTTTTTTTCTATAAATACCTAACCCTCATCTTCCACCTTACACTACATTTCAATATTTTCTACACTTTCTACATTTGAATATTTTGTACACTTTGAGAGAAAAAAATGACTTCGTGGAAGCTCAGTGAAGATGTTACGTTGTGTGAATGTTGGGTTCGCACTACTCATGACCCGATTACGGGTAATGAGATGGATAAGCGAGAAATGTGGAGTAAAATTACGAAATCGTTCAACAATGTACATGGAAGAGATGTACATGGAAAAGATACCAGATCTAGTCAAGGTCTTCAAGGTCGTTGAAAAAAACTCAACGCATCCTTTACTTGTTGGAAAAACGCCCTCTCTCATGCTTCTGGTAATTTGCGTAGTGGGACAAGTTTAGCGGATGAGGTAACAATATTTTTATTTATTTATATGCATTCCACCCACATCAATATTTTAATTTATTTAATTTCTTATGTAATTTTTATGTAATATGCATTCCACAATACTTATGTAATTTTTATGTAATTTTTATATAATTTTTATGCATTCCACAATTCTTATGTAATTTTTATGTAATTTTTATAGACACTACAAGCACAAGCATTCTACAATGCAAAGAACCATAACAAATCATTCAACAAATGGGAATGTTGGCAAATTGTCAAAGATTGCCCTAAATACCAAATTGTGGCAACCGGTCCAGAAGTTGTCATGCACGGTATGGGTCTACATAGTTCGCCAGAAGCAGACACAGCCGAACAAGAAGCCAACACATTTGAAGACACGGAAGGGATGCCTGAACAAGTGCCAGAGACCCAACCGACTCGTCAGTCCAGGCCTCAAGGTAAAAAGGCATCAAAGAAAAAAGGTAGTTCTTCCAAAAATGACTACACTAAATATATGGAGGAACTTACTCGTCAAGGTGAACTGAACATGGCATGGGAAAAGGCTAGAGATGAGGAAAAAGCTAGAGATATGGCAGCAATTATTGCAGCTACTGAGGCTCGTGATGCGGCGGCTAAGAGACAAAGAGAAATAGTTAATCGAGAGAACGAGATGATTAGAGAAGCACTTCATCAAGAGAATGAGATGCTTAGAGAAGAAAGGATGGCTCAAACAGATCGTGACACTATGAACAAGTCTCTAGTAGGACTGTCTCCGAATTCAAAATATTTTTGGACTTCAGAAAAAAGAGATGTCGTGCGAAGGAGGCGTGCAAGAGATGCCGAAACAAGTCAAGGGGGTTCCAGCTACAGAAATCCTAGCAACCAAGATCCTAGCACCACATATCCTAACTCCACAGACTTTATTTAATTTCTTATGTAATTTCTTATTTATTTTTAGAACTTTATTTAATTTCTTATGTAATTTCTTATTTACTTTTAGAACTTTATTTAATTTCTTATGTAAACTTAAAACACCAAATAAAATTACATAAAACACCATTTAAACTTAAAATTACATAACCTCACCATTTAAAATTAAAACACCAAATAAAATTACATAACCTCACCATTTAAACTTAAAAAAAAAAGCAAACACACTAAATAAGATTACTTAAAAAACAATACACTTTATTCTTCAACCACAAGCCTTATTTTAATTATCTTCGCCTTCGTGCAATCTCCACTGATGGTCAATCAAGTCATTCTGGCGGGCTATGTGCCAGTATGGCTCTTGCAATGAAGTGTATCGTTGAACGATCAATTCATTGTAACGTCTATCCCGTTCCAACGGCTTGTGTTGCACGGGATCTTCGGTCCCGTCATGAGCATAGTAGATTTGTGTTCTTGAGTTGTTCATCGGATCCGGCTCATATTCATCGACGGCATCATAATCATACTCGTCTTCAACAATCATGTTGTGGAGAATAATACACGTCATCATGATGGATCGAAGAGCCTCGACATCAAACATTCTAGCTGCAGCCCTGACAATGGCCCAACGAGCTTGCAAGATACCAAAACAACGCTCGACATCCTTCCTACACCCTTCTTGACACTTTGCGAAGTGTTTCTCTTTTTCACTCTGCGGGTGTGGCACTGTTTTGACAAATGTTGACCACCTTGGGTAAATACCATCTGCAAGGTAGTATGGTCCCTCGTACTTATTACCATTAACCCAATATGTGCATCTCGGCCCATGCCCTTGTAGCAGTTCGTCAAACACTGGAGATTGGGCAAGGACGTTTAGGTCATTCTGAGCTCCTAGAACACCAAAAAAAGCATGCCAAATCCATGTATCA
Organism: Pyrus communis; assembly: GCF_041283825.1. Taxonomy (NCBI): domain Eukaryota; kingdom Viridiplantae; phylum Streptophyta; class Magnoliopsida; order Rosales; family Rosaceae; genus Pyrus; species Pyrus communis. The sequence continues at coordinate 20,047,992 of NC_142581.1, forward strand.
AAAGAAGCCATCGCTTCCAGAATGATGCTTTTGGCTCCTTTTCTGTCACCATAAGCTCCTTGCCATGCACTTGGACAATTTTTCCATGTCTAGTGCATGCAGTCGATGCTTCCAATCATGCCAGGGAAGCCTCGCATCTCACCCTTCCTCAAAAGCCTTCGCATGTCCCTTGTCGTGGGTTGCCGAAGGTACTCATTGGTGTAAAGGGCTTCAATTGCAGAGCAAAACCGCATCAGGGACTCCAGAACTATTGTTTTTCCCATCCTTGCGATCTCATCCACTTGATCTGCAGATGCTCCATATGCAAGCATTCGCAAGGCAGCCGTAATTTTTTGCTCAGGAAGAAGACCTAGAACATGAAAAACATCCTCGTTTTGCACAAAATATGGATCATGGTTGCAAACATCACTCATGATTTTAGCGAACAAACTTCGTTGCATTCTAAAACGACGTCTAAAAACATGATCAGGGTAAACGCTGTTGGGAATAAAATAATCTTCCAAGAGATCTTTACCTCGTCTTTCCCTTCTTCTATCGATGTTTGCCGCATGTCCGGGTTTGGCTATCTGACCCATAGCTTCCATGATACGGCGGGAATGTGAGGCCCTCCGCCTTCTATGGTGATCATCCTCATCCTCCTCCATTGCGAAGGCCTCATCTCCACCTCCACCTTGGTCAAGATTGACCAATTCTTCCTGTTGTGCCAACAACCTTTTCTGATGCTCTTGCAACTGTTTATACGCTCTCCTTGAAGAAGACATTGTAAGAGTTTAGTGTGAGGATGGATGTAGGGATGTAGGGTTTATATGGACAAAAAAAAAGAAGATGAGGTTCTGGACAATGCCACGTGGCACTACGTGATTGGTTGAAAATCTTAGCGGAAATCTATTCAAAAAATAGTACGTTCGGATAATGACACGTGGCGTGACGAGATTGGTTAAAAATCCTATCCGAAATTAAAACTATTTTTTTATTTATTATTTTATAAAAAAATTATTTAATATTTTAAATGGACTGGGTGCCAGCGCATTTTGTAGGGGTGGAGATCGTTTGTGCCAGCGCATTTTTAGACTAGGTGCCAGCACATTTTTTTTGGGGTGGAGATGCTTTGGCCTATTACTGTTCATTGAGTCTATTACTGTTCAATTAAGTGGATAAATGGGTTGGGTGCTGGCGCAAAGTGGATAGGGGTGGAGTTGCTCTAATATGGGTGCAGCATAAATTTTTTTTTTTTTTAATTTTTTTTTTCCGGTGTATATTGAAATTATTTATTTTGCCTACACATTTATTTCTGCCAATCCTTTTCCAATTATATTGCCTTCAAATTGACGCCAAAAAAGGGATATATAGATCAGCAGTTATTTGGATACATTAACCTTTTGACATAAATGTAGGATTGGATCAAGCTTGTAATTTACCTACAAGCATATGAAAAGGCACTAATTTTGGTTTTTTTGCATGTGTTTGTCCTGAAATTAGTGTAGTTCTAGTTCTATATAAATTCGAAAGTATATCAGGTTGGTCTCACATTGGGTTTTTTTCTATATTTTTATCATTTATACTTGAGTCCAGTGCGGTTTTTGAGTGATTGTGTTATCAAAATACGGATCAGGCAGAAAAAAGAAACAAGGTATTTGTATCCTTTGTTTTTATCTATGTTCATTTTGTTTTCTTCATATTGTTTGTTAATTAACCTACCATATATTTCACCAACTAACATATATTTCATTGTTGTTTTACTTTTAGGAGTAAAATGGAGGGTGCCATCATTGCAAGATGTGTTTTCAAAAACACATCAGCAGCAATTCCAATGTGATATCCCGTTCCTAAAATTATTATTTTATTTTATTTTATTCTTGACGTATTTCAAAAATTTGATTAGAACTAATTCTTTATTTCTCCAAATTTGAGAAAAACGAAGTGAGGGTTACTTTAGTCATTTCCAATTTTCTCGACCTTTTTGGTCAACTCTTGAATTGGTTAGGTAGAGTTTGATTCTATGAGCGCGTAGGCGTAAACAGATCTTATTTCCGAGTCCGAACGGAGAAGTTAGAGTCGTTTAAAGTTGGTGGCATTTTGGTAATAGTACCAAAATGCTATAAATGGGAGGGAAACCTCCAGAAAACGGGAGGTTTTTGAAAATGGGAAAAAAAGCTGTTACTAACCCGTTTTAGGGAGATTTTGACCCATAAACCCATCAAACTTGACCCGCTTGTATCTTTTTCATCCGAGCTCCGTTTTGGATGATCTTGGTGTCCATGGAAAGCTCTTGACGAGTCCTACATCTCTGTGATGTTAGATTTTTCCATTTCTTTTCTATCTTTGCAGTTCGAGGTCGCAAAGTCCACGACTTTTCCGGCGGTTTTATCATTTTTCCGGCGATTCCGGCAACGATTTCCTTCGAGTGAGGTATGAAACTTCATCTACTCTTCATAATCTTCAAGTGGGTATGCTTAGTTTGTGCTTTCGTATTCATTTTAGAGTTGGGTGTTTAGAACCTTAGAAATCTGGTTTTCTCCAGTGAAATTGGACGGTTTTCGGTTAGAATTTATCGTCGGCCTAGTTGTGAAAAGTGTTTCCCTTGTTGAGCTCTAGCTACCACGTAAATTTGAGCTCATCTAGTTAATGTTGAAATTCGGGGTTTGTAAACCCTCCATCTTGACTTCCACCGCGTGTGGTGGTGCGTGGGATCGTTCACGAGTGTTGTCTAGGTTCCAAATACCTTCTAGTGACCATGTGAACCTATGTCTAGCTTGGTTTCCAAAGATTCAATTGTTTGGTGTGGTGATCAATTTGGACTGCGACTTGTTTGTGTGATTGACGACAATTCGACCATTGGATCAAAATGAAACTTTAGTATGTTATCCTTGAAGCATAATGTGGACTTTAGGAAGTTATGGATCATAAATTTGATTTGCAGATTGTTGTGGACCCCATCGTTGACCGAAAATTGATTTATGGTCAACATGTCTCGGAATGTTCTAAATAATAAAATTAGTACTATGGGAGACTTAATTGAAGTCTAATGGGCCTACATTGGTTAGAGAGTGACTTGAACGTATGTGATATGGTTATTACCTTTATTTCTTATATTGGTATCATCTGTGAATTTGACTTGGTCTTATAATGTGATTCTATTGAAATGTGATTATATATATATATATATATATATATATATATATATATATATATATATATATTTAGCCATAGACCTATGTTTATCAAACATGATTTGGCTTGTGTACTGATGATGATCATGGTATGTGAATTGACGTGCATATTTGAAAGGTGTTTGATGTACATAGATAGTATGTTATGATGAAATGTGAGTGACTTTAATATATGTGAATATGAAATGGTTTTATAATCATTTTTCCTATAAATTGTTAATTTTCATATTTAGCCAATGATATTGTTATATGAAGTGGGATTTGACGTGCATATTGGAAATATGGATTGTTTTGTTTGATTGGCTTGATTTGATGAAGGTGAGGGCTAGCGGTGGACCGTTAACCCATTGTCATGGGGTTTGTTGCTTTGAAACATGTGTCAGTGCTCGTTTCATTATTTCATTTCTTGTTTTGTTGAGCCTTTATAACTTGAGCAACTTGATTCATGTGTTGTTTCATTGATTGGTGGTTATGCAATTTATTCCGCGATTCCGTTGAGTGATGGTTCGGAATCGTATCCTGGTTTGGATTCCGTTGAGTGATGGTCCGGAATCCTTCCTACTCCACTCTGCGATTCCGTTGAGTGATGGTCAGGAATCGTATCTTGGTTTGGGTTCCGTTGAGTGATGGTCCGAAATCCCTCTTACTCCACGATCCCATTGAGTGATGGTCCGGGATTGTATCCACATTAGTTCATTGAGTTTAATTTGAGATGGTTACAAAGGTGTAGGCTTTGGATGAACAGTGTCGCCCTAATTCTACTTTCATTGTGTGTATGTGAATATGGGTGTGAGATGTTATAGTTGTTTGAAATGAACTTTTAGATGTCTGGGTGACTCCCTCGGAGTTTTCAAAAGTAGGGTATTGATTTCTTATGAAAGATTTACATTCAAGGTTTATAAATTATGATTGATGGCTAGTTTTATTATTGTATCACGTGCTTATTTTATTGTCTCTCACCCGAGCCTCTCAGCTTGTCTGGGTGCCTGATTTGCCAGTGCACCAATTCCATAATATTGGCATTGACTTTACATATGACAGGTCTGGGTAGATTATGAGAAACCGCTTGATATTTTGGTTCCATTGAGTGGTCCGGAACCCGATGTTGTTGGATTCCGTTGAGTGGTCCGGAATCCTTGCTCTTGTTCATTCCATAAGGTGATCTTAGAATCCTAAATTCGAGTAGATGGGAATTACCCCAATAAATATTGTGAAAATAAATTAGAATTAACATGTTATTATTCTTAACCCAAATTGGGAATTATGTAGAGTTCTTTAATTAAATTCGTGAAATGATATGTTATCTCATTGACTGATTAACGTAAGTAAATATTAATATTGTGCTTCATGATTCCTTGATATGTTACAAGCTATGTATTGAGATATAATGTTGGAAGTATAGTGATTGGTATGATGAAGTGAAATGTGATTTGACTTGTGTATTGGAAATGGTTGAGACATGTGATTGAAATGCATATTGAATTGCTTGGGAGATGTGAGGTCTAGTAATGGATCGATAAGCCATTGTGATGTGGATTTGGTGCTCGATATTGTTTCGTTTCGTTGAGTTTTTGGGAATTGAGTAACTTGAATCATGTCTTGTTCCTTCGAGCTGTTGTTATGTTTCTTGGACTTCCGTTCAATTCGGTTGGGTGGTCTGGAACTGAGTTTTGTTTGGATTCCGTTGAGTGATGGTCCGGAATCCCCTTTGGAGCCTTGGTCCGTTGGGTGGTCCAAAATCCCCTTTTTCCAAAGATGTAGTCTTCAACTGAATTGTGTTGCTCTAGCCTTGTGTTTCAACTTGTTGTATGTGTTATTGATGATGTGATGGTTGACATTATTGATTGATGTGATTATGGAATGACGTTGGATATGAGTGTGGTTATCATGAATATTTTAGTTGATTAATATTTCTAGAGAATCATGTGTACTTTGTTAATTCTTAACTATGTTACACACTATGAAATGCGATTTTATGTGGAAAACGTGATGAATTACGTGATGGATGAAGTGGAAAGGTTAATCGTCATGTGGGATTATTATGTTGGATATCATGGTTATTGTTATGATTAGACTTGTGATAAATGTGGCTAGAGAATGGTATTGTGCTTCGTTGGTTCTTTGAAGTGATATATGTTGTGAATTGAGGTATCATGTTGCGACATAATGATTTATATATAGTTGGAGGGGAAATCATGTTTTTCAGATGGGTTTGTTATGTAACCCTGAGTCTAGTATTTTCATGCTTGTCAAGTTCTTTTGATTGATGGAGAAATGTTATACCTTTCGACTTAATCGGACTGTGTTATATGTCAATTATTGTGCATGACGAACTACGAATGGCTTGATCCCTGTTAAGGGTACGTAGGCAGTCTAACGGGGAGGTTAGATGCAGCCATAAAACATACGAAAAATAACTATGCGATTCGATTTTTGGGTTATGCTTACCCATATCCCGAAGGTGGGATATGATAGATACAGATTTTTGGTGACGTCACGTGTCAATTCTGGACGTATGTTGGGATTGGGGCGTGACATCCAATATATGCCGACACCTCTTTCGTGGGATTGTGCTCTGAAGTGTGTTCACGGTTTGATGAGCTCATAGTTGGGGAATTCCAAATGAATTATGTTGTCCCTGACCATCCTCCCTGCTTGTTAAAATCTGATTTAGATGTGCATGTGTTACATTTGTCATGTTATAATAACAAGCAAAATTCAGTGACTATTATTGTTAACGAGTGTCAATCACCATGTGAAGGTAATAGTGGTGTTAATGGGAATGAAGTTTCCTTCAACGTTTGGGATGGTGCTACACCTAGTAACACCAATGATTTCATTGGAAAATATGTTGCACCACTGCCACAAACTTATCTATCTCACCCATGGAAAACCTATATTAATCACGTTGGGCAAGTGACAGCTAAGTGTTCTAAAAAACTGTCTGAAGGTTGTATGTGGCGGGTGCACGCCACTTTGTGTCAGGCCAATGGTTTTTTTTATATTCGTACATTGAACAACACACACACTTGCAGCGGGTTGATTCGTGAACGGAAATGTGGCATGATGTAGTCCAAAGTGGTCTCATCTGTTCTCGTGGAGCAAGCATCTTCCAAGCCAATGTTGAAGCCTACTGAGATCGTAAAGGATTTTAAGAAATATTATGGATTGGATATTTCGTACTATAATGCGTGGTACGGGAAGGAATCAGCCAAAAAAATGATGCATGGTGACGAATCGTTGTCATACAATCACTTGGCTTGGTACGTCAGAGCAATTGAAAGTTCAAATCTTGGCTCACATTGTGTGTTGGAGTGCAAATCGGAATCTTCCCGATTTAAAAGGATATTTGTATCTTTCCATGGTTGCATAGGGGGATTTGCGTTTTGTAGGTAAATTATAATTGTGACAGTATTTTTTTAACATCATTTCTCATTTTACACAAATACTGTCACAATTATAATTTACCTACAAAACGCAAATCCCCTATGCAACCATGGAAAGATACGAATATCCTTTTAAATCGGGAAGATTCCGATTCGCACTCCAACACACAATGTGAGCCAGGATTTGAACTTTCAATTGCTCTGACGTACCAAGCCAAGTGATTGTATGACAACGATTCGTCACCATGCATCATTTTTTTGGTTGATTCCTTCCCGTACCACGCATTATAGTACGAAATATCCAATCCATAATATTTCTTAAAATCCTTTACGATCTCAGTAGGCTTCAACATTGGCTTGGAAGATGCTTGCTCCACGAGAACAGATGAGACCACTTTGGACGACATCATGCCACCTTTCCATTCACGAATCAACCCCCTGCAAGTGTGTGTGTTGTTCAATGTACGAATATAAAAAAAAACCATTGGCGTGACACAAAGTGGCGTGCACCCGCCACATACAACCTTCAAACAGTTTTTTAGAACACTCAGCTGTCACTCTCTCCTTTTCATTTTTTAAAAAAGCTATCCTAAACCCTTTCTCGATGGAATACTTACGAAGTTTGTCTCTAAACTCAGAGACCCCCCCCCCCCCCCAATAAACCTTTGCCCAACGTGATTAATATAGGTTTTCCATGGGTGAGATAGATAAGTTTGTGGCAGTGGTGCAACATATTTTCCAATGAAATCATTGGTGTTACTAGGTGTAGCACCATCCCAAACGTTGAAGGAAACTCCATTCCCATTAACACCACTATTACCTTCACATGGTGATTGACACTCGTTAACAATAATAGTCACTGGATTTTGCTTGTTATTATAACATGACAAATGTAACACACGCACATCTAAATCAGATTTTAACAAGCAGGGAGGATGGTCATGGACAACATAATTCATTTGGAATTCCCCAACTATGAGCTCATCAAACCATGAACACACTTCAGAGTACAATCCCACGAAAGAGGTGTCGGCATATATTGGAATTGCCGCTGATGTGTTTTTGAAAACACATCTTGCAATGATGGCACCCTCCATTTTACTCCTAAAAGTAAAACAACAATGAAATATATGTCAGTTGGTGAAATATATGGTAGGTTAATTAACAAACAATATGAAGAAAACAAAATGAACATAGATAAAAACAAAGGATACAAATACCTTGTTTCTTTTTTCTGCCTGATCCGTATTTTGATAACACAATCACTCAAAAACCGCACTGGACTCAAGTATAAATGATAAAAATATAGAAAAAAAACCCAATGTGAGACCAACCTGATATACTTTCGAATTTATATAGAACTAGAACTACACTAATTTCAGTACAAACACATGCAATAAAAGCAAAAAAACCAAAATTAGTGCCTTTTCATATGCTTGTAGGTAAATTACAAGCTTGATCCAATCCTACATTTATGTCAAAAGGTTAATGTATCCAAATAACTGCTGATCTATATATCCCTTTTTTGGCGTCAATTTGAAGGCAATATAATTGGAAAAGGATTGGCAGAAATAAATGTGTAGGCAAAATAAATAATTTCAATATACACCGGAAAAAAAAAATTAAAAAAAAAAATAAATTTATGCTGCACCCATATTAGATTCAGTATTTTCATCCTTATGTATTGAGTACTACGGGCCCTTTTTTTTTTGTTTTTTATTTTATTTTCTATGTTACGAACTGCACAATTTACGTACCGCACTGGACTCAAGTATAAATGATAAAAATATAGAAAAAACCCAATGTGAGACCAACCTGATAAACTTTCGAATTTATATAGAACTAGAACTACACTAATTTCAGGATAAACACATGCAATAAAAGCAAAAAAACAAAAATTAGTGCCTTTTCATATTTTAAATTTGGTAAGAAGATAAAAAATTGAAATAAAATGCCTAATTTTATGCAAATTTAAAAATATAGACAATGAATTCAGAAATATGCATAAATATTCAAGTCCTACATTTATGTCAAAACACTCCTTATATGGAGTTTGGAAACGGTAAATAAAATGTATTCCAACTATTATGTTAGTTTCCAACATGATATATTATGAGAAAAATATGCATAAACATTCAAGATTTAAATATCTGATTCTTTAATTTCGTTATTATTGAAATTGAGAAAAAATATGCATAAATATTCAAGATTTAATATAGTCATTTAAATTAATAAAGTCATTCAATACATAAAACAATTCAAAAATCGTATAGCTTTTAAGACATTCATTCTCATATTCCATATTAATATGTAATTAGTGTAAATGCACCATTGATTCGGCTATATCTAGATACACATTAATTTCGCGTCTTGTGCTTTCATCTCCATAATTTCGTACATTAATGTCTTTTGATTTATTATTATTTTAATTTCTCAAAGTCATTAACTCTCCCATATAATTTGCATGTAATTAATTTTTATAAATCAAACATACAATAGGGGTATTTTCGGCATCCAAAATATGTAAAATGTTTCAAGTTGAATATAATTAATGAAATCACTTATGTGATCCTAGTCACTGAGTTTTTTTAGAGTAAAAAAGTCACGTTGGGTTTTTTATGTGTAAAGTTAAATTCTAGGGATTAAAGTCATATTTTCAGTAAATTTTCACTCCCACATAGAGTTCACCTACTATTTGAACTTTAAAATATTAGAATGGTTAAAAAAAAAAAGCAAAACAATTTACCCAATCCAATAATAATTAACCTGTTATTTATTTGTACATATATAATAAAATATGCTCAATATATGTGATGATACATACAAAACAAATTACATACCTAATAAAAGAATGTTATTAATTTACCTATTATTTTTACATATATCTTATAATAATAAAATATGCTCAATATGTGTAATAATACATGGAAAATAAATTACCTACAAAATAAAGAAATGTTACTAGATTCAAAATTACCTACAAAATATATGTTATTTTCTTATCATAAATTTGCATGTAGGTAAATTTTGAACGTATTTGTAGTACTATATATGTGCAAATATATATATAGTTCTCTATATTTTGGCAAAAGCCGGTTGAGAAAGGTCAAGTGTGGATTGGCCTCCTGGACAATGATCCACGATCTTCACTCTAACTGTCGAGTTGGCGCATGGATGTGGAACTGGGTTTCGAGGTCCAGTGCATTTAACATGGTAAAACTTTCCACATGGGACGAAGAAGATAGAATTTTAGGGTTTGTATTTTGGATGGTGTAAATATTGAAAAAGATAAGGGATATTTTTGTTTTAAAATGTTATAATTTTGTATTCCACGGATGTGGAACGAGTCGCTCCAGGGGGAGGCGGAACCAAAATTCGTCCCGCCGGACAGTGCGTTCCAATCGTTTTAGACGCACCAAACATGGAATGAAACGTCTCTTCTCACTCCATTCCATCCCGTCCCATGTACCAAACGGTACCTATGACATCGCCTGCAGTAGCAAATCCAAATGCCTTATGGTGTATTCCCGTAGCATGCCGAGGCTGTAATAACGAAAAGGATCTCCACCTTTGATCGGTTTTTCTTTAAAACGTCAAAATTTTGTTGGTTACAACTAAATACAATTTATGAAAAGGACATTAATAATATTTAGTTATAAACAACAAAATTAGTGGAAAAGAGGAGCAATAGTATTCAATTTGAGTTATATCATAATTTATATACAATATTTTCTTCATCTCCAGAACTTCGGTTTTTTTTTTTTTTTTTTTTTTTTTTTTTTTTTTTTTTGGGAGTACATTAATATTTTTACATTAAGAGGAGGGAGAGTTCGGCTAAGGCACACAATGAGCAGCCTAATTTGGTATCGAATTCAACATCCACGAGATTCGAATTTAAGATCTCTCACTTCCAAATAAAGAAGAATACCACCAGATTGTAGTACTGATTGACCAATTTTCAGAAACTCAATATAGTGCTTTAACGAAAAAAGAAAGGCAAAAGAGGAAAGCAAACTTACGAATATAGCTTGTGTAGTAAGTAGCAATTCCTGGTGTGGCTATTGAAGCCCAGACAAGGGTTGCATAATGCATAGCACAATTAGAATGTTCTTTGCCATTTTCAAAAGAGTTCAGGCTTATAGTATGTTGGTATGGTCACGTCCCTTTATATAGCAGACTGAAAATTAATACAGTACATGAATGATAGGCATTTCTTCAATAAGACAATGTATTTACCAGAATTTTTATTGTAGGATTATATGTACCGCAACTTTTGGAAGGACACAATTTTAAGTTAATTCAAAATTAGTGTTGTTAAGTACTGGGTTTTTGTTTGGCTTCCTTTGTCAAAATTTGTAAATATTGCCACACATGCTCATAATTTAGAGTTAGGGTACAATGCTGATATGGAATTACTACTGGGATTGAACTTGTCAAAGCACTATCTTCACTACAAAAGGTTTGAATCATACATTTGCATATGCATGTCAAGCTTTTTTTTTTTTTTTTTTTTTTTTTTTCAGATTCATTTTGTTTAGTGTAGTTGTTTAATTAGAAATTCCTTTTGTTGTCCAACTATTTAGGCATACAAATTAAGACAGCCCACATGGGCCAACTGACACATTTTTCCGTGTGTGGATCTCTTACCCTCGATCTGGAAAGGTCTCTTTGGCTTGTAACACGTGTCTCCTTATTCCCCTTGTCTGAAACATCCATCTCTTCCATTAAAAGGGTTTTCAAGGTTTCATTTGTGCTGGGCTTGGTTATTCACATTTCAAGAGAAAGAGTGCATTTAACCTAGAGCTACCTCTTAAGCTTCCAAACCGAAACCCTAGCCACAAAACCATCTCATGCACAAACACCCAATCATTGAATATTAGGGTTGCATTGTTTTTATGGTTTTACATTAAGTTGTTGGTCTATACTTTAAGTTTCATATGCTTCATAGACTAAGCTTTTGGATTCAAGTTAGATTCTTCCTTCAACAGTTTAAGTGGAGAATCTGATTGGTCATTTGAATCCAGATTTCATAAACATATCATAATATCAATCATTGATTGTGTTGATCTCGGTGCCACAAGGTAAAGAGCTCATGAGGAGTTGTCACTTCGTGAAGACCGAAGGAGTTCATCTCGTTTAAGATAAGGTTATACAAAGGTAAAGTTGCTCCATAGATAGGGATCTAGTAATTGAGCTTGTGTGGTCATTGTATGAACTTTGTTTACACTAGTGGATTGGACTCAGTGGAGAGTCCTCGGTTTTTTAACCTAGAGGTGGGTTTTTCTGGCAAAAAATTTCATTGTGTTCAATACTTTACAAAACATCCTTTATGACCAATTAACCATTGTTAGAGGTAAATATTTTAGGGTTTGCTAGTATTGACACTTTGTTAACCAAGCAAACATAACTCAAAAATTAAGGCTAAAATGTAACTGACGATTACACTGCCTTGTTTTAGCTTTGTAAGTTTGCTTGGTTTATACTTGTGAGCACCTAACAATCTGTACTCAGTTGACTAGCACGTTTAACTAGTCAGTATAGTTGGTTTCAAAGTTTTTATTGTAGGGTAATCCACTTGGTACCAATTTCAAGTGTTATTATATATTGGAAAGACACAATTTTAAGTTAATTCAAAGGGTTTGCTACCGTGACCGTCCCCCATCCGATGAAATACTAGAATGGACTGTCGAAGACCTCCTTATTGATTCTGGTTAGAATATGGGTTTGTTTAAGATAGGGGTGGGTTCAAAAAACTGAAAACCGAAAACCAACCAGACTGAGGCCGAAAAAAACCGAACCGAAAAAAAACCAAACTGAAACTGTCAAACCGAACTGAATCGAATTTGGTTGGTTTGGTTTCGATTTCTGAGGTTCAAAACTGAACCGAACCAAACCAAACCGAAGTTAATTATTTTATTAAATAATAATCCTATTCTAAAACGGCATCCTTTTACCCGAAGAGTAACCCTGCCCTTAGTACCCTACGCAGAGTCTCTCCCATTTTCCCAGTTCACGCAGCCTCTGAGCCTCATCTCTCTCTCGGTCTTCAATCACTCTCAAAGTCTCTGTCTCTTACTCTCTCAAACTCTATGTCTCTCTGTCGCAAAAGGTTAGTCCCACACTCTCACTTCTCTGTGTTTAATTTTTGTTCTATTATCTGTTTAAATTGGTTCTGATTGGGTTATGATGTATCTGTGTGCAATGTACATTTTTTTGGGCAAATTGGTTCTAATTGGGTTATGCTGCACCTGTTTTTGGCTTTTGCACCTCTCACTTCTCAGGCGATTGCAGCTTACAAAAGTTGAACAGTAAGTTCGAAATTCTTCTCATCATTTCTGGGTACAAATGCTCCATCTTTCTGCTTTTCTTTTTCTTAGGAATGTTTTATGTTTTTCTTACTGATTTTTTTTTATTTTTTTATTTTTTCCTAAAATGGGAATGGTTGTAGGAGTTATGGAAGATAGAGGGATTAAACCATTGTTGTATTTCCGTGATTTGGTGGAAGATAGAATCAGACCCAGAACCAAACCGATCCGACCCAGTTCAAAACCCACTTGGATTCTCCAAACCCAGTTAATATTTTTCCTAATCTGACTTAGAATTCAACTGGGGTTCCTATAAAATTTGGGTAATTTTAGTTGGGTTCCTATACACTTGTTTGTGTGCTTGGGAAAATGAATCTCAAATTCTCGGCCATGTCAAGATGTAAACTTGCTTGTGCAAAGGCTTTATTGATGTTATGCCTACCTCTCCCCCTGTGCGTTTTGATGGGATTTTCTGTTCTGAGAATTACTTTAATTGATTTGAATTACAGATAGTTGTTGTTCCTCTTGATTAATTTCTCCTTTTTGTTGGGGGGGGGGGGGGGGGGGTGGGGGTGGTGGGGTGATGTTTAAGGCCATGTAGGAATTTCATTTTTTACTGCAGATGCACAACTTTAGTTGTGCACATGTTTCCTTGTTTGTGTAGTGAAACATGCGTTTTCTGTCACTTTTGATTGACTTTCTCTTCTGTTGTTTGAATTAAGGAATGGGTGAAAAGAAGAAGGCTACCTTGTTCATCTGACTAATCTCAATAGCTGGGATTGGATTTTTCTATGTCAAGAAGAAGCTGAGTAGGGTGCAAGAGAAGCTTGAGTTTCAGAAATTTGACCCTCGGGTAAATCGTCATGGTAAAAAAAAGGTGCTATGTTGCCCCCTAGGCCGCTCAAGCGTTAGCAAGCAAAATGGCTGCAAGCTTTGTTTTCTTAGGAGCTTTTTGCTATTGAAGGAAAAAAAAAAAAAAAAACCGAACCAAAATTTCAATTCGGTTTCGGTTTTGGCAAAAAGCCAAACCAGTTCGAACCGAAGAGCCCTAGTTTAAGACTTCCTATTGATTTTGCTTGAAATATCTCGTTTACCATTTCTTTCTTCTGCTAATAGAGCTAGTGAGCCCTCTAATAAGGTGCACTCTGATGTATGGTGGCCTAGTCAACATGTTGCCATTTATGCTTATCGTTATTATGTAGTTTTCATTGATGACTTCACAAGATATACATAGATTTATCCCCTTGTTAATAAATTTGATATACATGCTATATATTTTGTTAAGTTTCATGCTTATAGTACTACCTTCTTTGCCAAGCCTAGCTGCCAAAAGCATACAACATTATAAATCATGTCGATACACTTCGCAACAGAATAGGATGGCTAAAAGGAAATATCGCCATCTTATAGAAACTATAATTGCTTGTTGTCTACAGCTTCTTACCACTCAAATTTTGGTTGATTTTTTATGAGGGCATCTTTCTATTTGAACATGTTAAGGCACAAGATAGGCATCCAGTCACAGGTTTCATTTGAATATTTCTATGTGACTCCTCTTACTATGTTTAGAGTTTCTTGTATTTCGCCAAGATTTGAGGCACAAGCAACCAATCAACCATATACCTCTACTTAAGCAAATTATAGTGCTTTTGGCAGTGATTCGTTTCCTATTGCAGCAAGTGCAATAACTACGGGAGTGGATGCAAGTCACAATGAGATTTAGCTAGAGACTCACCCATTTAACAGCTGCCTGCATTCTAGAATCCCAATCTAGTTGCAGCAGCTCCTATTAATACAACCTCATGGTGACAAGATCCAAGGCTGTTTCTTTTTTTTCTTTTTTTTTTGGGTGAACCTCGGCAGTACGAGGAAAAATTATTGATATGAAAAAAGAGAAGTTACCCCTAGTCAGAGGGAGATATAAACCTTACCCCTCGTAAAGTAAGAAACAAAATACAAGAAAAGAAGGGGGACATATACCGTATCCTTTTTGTAAAAGAAAATACAAGAAAAAGAGGGTGAGACATAAACCGTACCCCTCTTGAAAAAAAAAAATACAAGAAAAAGAGGGGGAGGGGGGAACATAGAATCAAACCCCTCTAAATAAAACCTAAAAGGTAAGAGCCATACAAGACAAGCTGCAAAACAAAAAGGAAACTCCAAAAGATTAGGTAAAAAAGAAAATCACACATCAAGAAGGGGAAATAAACATGTAGGTTGGCATGCCCAATAAATCTGAATGCTGAAAAGGAATAATCTCTATAAGAGAAGTGGCATGCCAAGCAAGTGAAGATAAGGAAAGCCTTAGCTAATTTGTTAGCAACTACATTCACTTCTCAAAATGTATGAGATCAACGGAATACCATGTATTGCAACCGGGAAATAAAGTTTTTTCCAATGAGTATGGAGCAACCAAAGAGGACAAAAAGAACCATAAACAAAGCAAGTTAACAAGCTAGATGAGTCACGTTCAAGCCATAAATTTTGTCAACCCTAGGCATGGGCAAACTCCAAAGTAAGGATGATAGCATGAAGCTTCGCATAGAAAGAAGTATGATATCCCAAGCTCAAGGAGAGATCACCACGAAAATAACTCGTAGAATCTCGAAAAACCCTACCACAAGTTGTAGGACCCCGTTTACCCAGCAAGGTTATCTATATTCACTCTGACCCAAGGAAATGGAGAGGATGCCAAAAAATAGGAACTATAGGACTAGCTTTACAGGACTTATCCGATATTCCAAGAAAGACTAAAAGTTTCTTATCCAAAATACCACGCTTATGACCAAGAGTGAAAACTCCAACCTGCCTAATCTAGGCTAAAGTAGAATGACAAAGGTGTGGAAAGGGATGAAGCTTACTTTCAAACTTCACTTTATTATGCATCTTCCAAATAGCTATTAATACGAATAACCCTGATGCTAGACAGATATTGTAAAGTGTTGGAGAAAACTGTTTTGACACAAAGTGAGTAGAATAGTGCCAAATTGAGTAGAAAGCCAAAACCAATCATGTTGTGTAAATTCACAACTACAAACAAATGCTCAATATATTCAGAATTACTATAACATAGTTGGCATATTGGAATCGAGGAATGCATCGTCGTTGAAGTTGATTCTCTGTTGGGAGCTTATTGAAAAGAATCCTCCAAACTTAATAGAGCAGCGAGGTGGAATGAAAGGACGCCAAATAATATAAGCCCAACTCTTAATAGGAAACCGATGACAAATAATTTCATAACCATTAGAAAATATAAAAAGATCCAAATGGAGATGTTTCCCAAATGAACACATCCTTGTCCTCATCAATTGGAAAAAGGCATCTCTAAGACCTCTTTAGCCATCTTATGACTCGTACCTTGAATAGATCTCCTTGGAAAGAGTCGCCTTTTCTTCCTCGGCGAATAGTGCTAATATATCTATCACAACTTGACCTTTGATCGCTTTTGGCTTTACACACATAATATCGAATTCAGAAAGTTGGAGTAATCAACAAGCTAAATGACCAGAAAATGTAGGTCTAGTGAGTAAGTACCTTAAAAGTTGGATTTCACTATGAGGTGCAACTTGTGAGTAAGAAGGTAGTGGTGCAATCATTGTGATGCATAGACAAAGGCAAGGCAGAGGCTCTCCGTTTTACGATAACGGGTTTTCGATCCTTTTAGTTGTTTGCTAACATAGTAGATTGGTGTTTCTTCTCCATCGGGTTTGTTTTAGGGAAGCAAAGCCCCTACTCCGGTGTTTGTCATGGCTAAGTAGAGCTTGAGCATGATTCTTGGGTTTGGTGCCTTCATAGTAGAAAGGTTGGTGATCAACTACTGCAATCATTGTAGGCCTCAAAACACTCTTTGCTCCATACGAACTTCTTCCTCTTTCCTATGTAGTGGAGCAAATGCTCCTGTTATTGCTGCCAATCTCGGAATGAGGAAACTTCTTCTCCTTCCTCAAATCTTATTAAGAAATATTCTTATATGTACTCTTTTGAGACGTCATTATGATGTTTTAGACTAATAATGTAATATATGATATTTTATTATTGCACCGAGGTACAATGGTAACATTATGAAAATAGTAAGTCCTTCCTCAAGCGTTAGGGTTGGACTTTGTAATTATTAGCTTTATCTAAACTACATTTTTATAGAATTCTGTTTGTCAACCAAAACTCTAAAAGTACTATTCTAACCCTCTTATCAAAACTAAACAAAAAAAAAACATCGGCAATTTGGTAATTACATGCCACAAAAATTTTATTGTTTTTTACACAAATCTCACAGCCTAATAAACATAATACACACTAAAAATTGAGAAGTTTTTTTTAACCCCACGTCTCCCACTTCAAAAAAAAAAAAAAAAAACCCCCTTCTTCCAAGTTCCACGCCCAATTTTATTTCCTTTTTTTTTTTATTGATTTATTTAAAAAATATTATATAAATTTTTTTAACAAATAATGGACAAATTTAATTACACACGTGTATCGGATGGGTGCACGACTGGTTAAAGGATAAAAACAAAACAAAACAAAAATCTTTAACATTTTAGGAGAGTGGGAAGCAAAAGTGGGTGTAAGGCCCATGGGTCATATGGAGACCCAAAAGATTGGACTAAAGCCCAAAGCATTCGTTCTCAACGGTACCACACTACCATCTTCCCCTGTTCTACCAACGGATATGTAAGAAAAAACCCTAATCTATCGCCCGAATGTATCAACAGTTTCAAAAACTTTCCATCACCGAAGGCTTAGATCGGTTGATATTAGTTGAGATTAGTTGGAGTTCGAAGTTTTGCCTTTTCATTTCCTGCATTTTCTCACTAACCAAACAGATCCACTTCACAATGTTGTCTGTTTTCCGACATGATGTGTAAAATCTAGCTTCTCACGCAAAGAGGTAGGCATTTTCTTGAACTCCTTTGTTCGATTCGTCAAAGGATAAATGCTATTTTTTTAATGATTATTATCTTAATTTTTGTAAACAGTGTCTCCTGCTAGGTAACTGTTCTTCCAAGAGGATTTGGTTAGAAAGACCCAATTGAAAGTCCTTTCTTTTATGGTGGAAGGAAATCGGCAACAATGTCGAATTCGAGGTCAACAACCGAAGGTAAGGCTTTTCGTATATGTAGTAACACGTATTTTTGGGACAAATGAAGCATCAAAGCGTTAGATGCATCTGTTAGTTGGAGGTTGTGCAAACTTCATATGAAACATTTAACTGTGTTCGAAAGAGCTCGTAAGTTACCATTTAGGCTTTCCATAGACTGTTTACGTAGAAGATTGGAAGTGAAATGATAAAATTAGGCCATATCTTTACATGTTTTGTTTATAATTTTGGGTTATTTCTCAAAACATTGTTGTCTACGAATGTATAGTTTATATTGGCTACTAGCTACCATTTTAAAACAACCAACAAGGGGTAACATGGGATAGTTTGTTAGTATTTATCTTCCCTAGTAAACAAACTCCACTCTATGCTGCAGAGAAAATCTAATGGTATGGTAAAGGAGATCTTAAAGTGTCATGTATACGTTCTCAAGAAGCAAATCACCCTGTTCTGTTGTAAGTGCGATGTCAGTGTCCTGCGGCTGTTGAAATAATGCATTTCTTTCTAAATAAGTAAGGTATATCTTTTGAATTTGAAGAACTTAACTTCCACGCAATCGTGTGTTAAGCTTTATTCTTCCGCAAGTAGGATGGCAGTGTCAAAACTACATACTCTATTGGTTAATATATTTACATTTCTTCTTTCTACTCTCCCCTTTTATAGACGCAGGCAGAATAATTTTGGCAATTTTAAACCTCTGTGTATTGATCTTTTTGCTGCTCTTGTTCAAGTGGCGATCCTGATAAAAGCTGCGTTCCGAAATATCAGAGATTGGCTCCGAAGCTTTTCTGGAATTGGTATTAAGTGTTAGGGAATACTGGTAGATAGAACTATGAGGGTTACAAAACCTGTTTACCCACCAGACTGCATGTTTCATGCCATACCACTGGTAGATAGAGCTGTAAGGCTTATGAAAAAAAACATGGTTTTCGTGTGGCAGTACCAGTTAGTGCATAGAGTGGGCATTCAAGTGGAATCTGCTTCTATATGTTGGTCCAATTGTAAATGGTGGGCCAGCACATCATCAATTACCTAAGGTTATGTTTGGGTGTGGGACTTCCAAATCTCAAGGGGTTTAGGCCAAGTGACGAATGTTTGGGTGAGGGACTTCTAAATTCCAAGGGATTTAGGCAAAGTGATGAAGAAATGGATCACAAAAAGTTAGATAACAGGCCACATGAGAATTGCAAAAGCATGGGAGAGGGATTTGCAACTGACTAGTTGGAATTTAGAATGGATTTGCAATTCTCACGTGGCCTGTTATCTAACTTTTTGTGATCTATTTCTTCATCACTTGGCCTAAATCCCTTGGAATTTAGAAGTCCGTCACTCAAACTCTAAAACATTAGATAGGAGGATTATAAATGCAATACATGATTGTCACAAAGGTATGCAAGCGGGATTTGTAAATGACTCGTTCCAAGTGGTCATATGCAAATTCCTCCCAAATGCCTTTGTAGTGTTCATGCGGTGCATTTTTAACCCCTCCTATCTAACATTTTGTGATCCATTCCGTGCTAACTTGGCCTCAATCCTTTGGGAAGTGCAATTCTCTCATCCAAACATGGCCTAGAAGTGATACTCGAGTTAAAGGTCCTTTCTTATTTAGATAGATGGTTTGCCATGCTGATTTGAGATACTATTGGACATTATAGGAGTTGGTTGGTTAGAGGCCTTTATCTTTTTTTAGTGGATAGCTTGTGACCATGCTTGTATCTATAATTATATCATATGAGTAAAACCTTTTTTTTTCTCACCTCAAAAGAATAGAGATAAACCATGTTTCATGGTTCATGGGGTTTTTTAAGTGAGTTCTGTTTTGATTTTGAAACATTACAACTTACAAGTGCTAAGATTTTTCTTATACAATTTGATTCTAGGTAATCTTTCCTATTGTATGACGACTTTCATTATCAATCGTATCTTCCTTGGCCAAGGATTTAGAGTTTTCCTTGAATAAATTTGCAATGGGTCTATGTTTGCATTATTCTTTGAGTTTAGTTTTCTTGAAGAACAATGTATTGAATAAAATCATTGGTGATCATCCAATTTTGGAAAATGTGCATCCCGAGTTTAATTGATGATTATAAATGTATATGGCTCCATTAACTTTATGTCGGAGCTTGTGAAAAATTGGCATTAGTTGGATCAGCATTTGAGTTAGTTGTAGACTGGTAGTTGATTTCATCCCCTTGTTTTGACTGATATGAAGCATCAAATTGTTAGGGAAAAAGGCCATTTAAAAAAAAAAAACAATATCCAACCATTCGACAATGATGATGACATTCATTTCAGATCAAATTCTTTGCATCTACTAATGGAGTTGTCTGGATAGTGTGAGGGTTTTGCATAACATTTAGCCTGCTTGAAATGATTAATCTGACTATATTAGATTATGTGGAGTTTAGGAAGACCTAGCATGACTGATCTATCTATTTGTTGGTATTCAGCTAACGTATTTTAGTTCGTTGAAAAGTTAAAAACTAATCTAGAATTAGTTGGCCCATATTTTAGACATTACCTTGACGAAATAGATAAGGGTTTGCTGAAAGAAAGGCATACTTTGGGATTTGATTGAATGCTAATACTTTAGAATGGTTGGTTGATGGAGGCTTAGCGTAAAATTCGAAACTGTAGTTTTAAATGGAGAAAAATGATAAAAATTCAAAATTGTTGTTTAAAGTTTCAATTTGATATGATTTGTAAGTTTAGTGATAATGATTTTACATTGCAGGGAGTGACAAGGATATGCAATTTAGTGTAGCTTTTATAGTTTCTGCCAATCGTTTTTGCTCACCTAACCTCCTGTTATGCATGCATGAGTCTAAATTTATTTAGTAGTTCAATTACTAATAAGGGACAAATCATGGTGGTGAATCTATTTTTTCATTTGAATTGCCTCAATGATATATACTCGTGCGTTCATTAATGAGTTGCATAACATTGTTCAGACTGCATATTTCACAAAAATATCCATTGCATTTATTTCATTTCTGTATAATCTATTCATTTTTCTTGGCACTATTTGCTGGTAGCTTTTCACCTGACTTCCATGACCACCATTCCATCTACTCTTCAATAGCTAACTGCCTCTCAAGGTTGGATAGGAAGTCTGCTTTATGTGCAGGATCTTATGAGCTTCATGTCAAGGCTAGAAATTGAATGGTGTGGTATCCTTATTTGACTGCCGCGTCCCAAGGTGGGCAGTCTATTTTTACGTTTCATGGGGCCCGAGTCTGCCGCCATGTGGATTACGTGTCGTCTTTGTTTGCTTGGTGATTGGGAATTTATAACTAAATATCATTAGGAGTTGTGATTGGCAATCCAAAATGGTCATCCTGCACTCCTCGGAATGCAGTTTCTTACCTTATGTTGCTACAAGAGAGGAGTGCAGGATGAATCTTTGGAGTGCAGGTTGAATCTTTGGAGTGCTAATTAATAACATCTCCCGCATTTTATTACTCGTAGATGTTCATTGATGTCCTGAGCAGGTTCTTTCTGATGAACGAAAAACTTGACAGCCTAAGGATTGTTCGATTAGACCATAGAATTCCATGTGATAGTGAGAGGTAGGTATTCAGCTGTATCTATTTGATTTTTACTAGAATGTATGTACATTTCCTGCGATGGCTTATATCGGGATTAAACCAAGTTGTGATTGTTTAATGAAATTGAACCCCGATGTTGAATATGCTTTCAAGTGTGACTACATGGAATGGCTGCTTGGCAGCATGTCTTCCTATCTTTCATATATTTATCTATGTGCAGACTGATTGAATGATAAAACTAGTGTATTTTGCATTCATGAATTTCCATAAAGTGAATCAGATAACGATGTTTACGCACGACACGAAAGAGAATATTTAATAGATATTGTAATTCGGTATGAATGAGATGTTTGTACAAGAAACAAGTACCCAAAGTTGAAGGAAACAGTGATTTGGAAGAGGTAAGACTCAAAACTTGATACAGGACATTCAAATATTTCTGTTCATTTGCATATCTTCCCAGGTTGTTAACTTCCCTCTTAGCAAGTTTAATATTCCCAACTTTGAAATCTTTTTCTTTAATTCTTCTTTCTTTTGAGTCCTTTTGTAGATTACATCATTTCAGGTTTTCCCACCTCAAATTTACCCAGCCCTTCAAAACTTTGCCTTTTCTTTCTTTCTTTCTTTCCAAATTGGAATATTTTCAATTAATGTTGTCACTCCAAAACTTGTTCCACAAGAAAGCTGAAACTACTTGAAAACAAAGGTGGAAATAAAGCAAACCAAAGCAAAGATGCCCCTTTCTTGTGGGTTTTTCTGGTTTCTCTTTTTATTTGCTTTCCTTAATGGATGTCAAAAAGGACAGAGAGAAAGCAGAGAGTGATGGAGAGAGGAGAGAGAGAGATCCCAAAAGGGGATTTAAATCTTTAGGATCATTACATCCTATCCATTTATCGTACATTGTGCGATTAAAAATCATTTTAAATTTTTTTATTTAAAACTAGCATAAATAGTACCTTACAAAAATTGATCGCACAATGTACGATGAACAAATAGAATGTGAAGATCCGAGGATCCGGAACATCCTCCAAAAGGGACAAGGATCCTCTCCGGATCCTCTCTGTGGGGATCTGGGAATCAATCAATCGTGTCTATACATTGTGCGGCTAATTTTCATTTGGTATTATTTATATTCAATTTTAAATTAAAAATTTTAAATAATTTCTAACCGTACAATATACGATGAACAAATATGATTGATTGATCATCCGAATCTCCATAAAGAGGATCCGGAGAGGATCTTATTTATCCAAAAGGAACCTCAGGACAATAAATTTGAATATTTTAATTGGTTTTTTTTTTTATAAGAATTATGTGATTGTTACAAACTATCTACCGTTCCAAACTACCAGATGTTGGAGGAGGAAGCACAAAGGAGGACATGATGAAACAACATTATAATTTGATGATTTGAATTGCAGATGAAATTAATCATAACCCGTATGCCACCAAAACTATAATTAAGGATGGTGATGGCTCATGATGATGCTGGTCACTTTATTTTATTTTTATTTATAAATAAAAATAAAATTGCATGGCGTTTATTTATTTATTTTTTTAATTTTTTAATTTTATTTTATTTGAACAAGTGAAATTATCTACACTAAAGGGATGGAGGAGTAGGTTAAGTCTCACAATGGACGAGCTATAATAATGTGGTTTAAATTTATTTTTCATGAAAATCGAACCTAAGACGTTTTACTTACAAATGAAGAAGAATATCACTGACCGTGATACTAAATGGCATGGAGTTTTGAATCTTATGTACAACCAAAGGTCAAAGGTATAGGTGTGTTGATGGAAGATTTGATGGGAAAGTAACAAAAAATTACAAGCTCACATTGTGAATTAGATCAATGTTGTTGGATCGATGTTGTGCCGTCTGACAGCTAGAAGGACCAGGGTTTCCGGAAAAAAGGTAAGGAATCAATGGACCACTAGACCAGCTACTTCAATCTGCATGTCACCTAATATTTTTAAAATGGCTCATGGGGTTTTAATTTTCACATATTATATTATTGAGTTTTCGAGATCAATTAGGTATTTGTATATGTTTGACTGTATAGTCATTCAACAAATTAATAACGTGATAAACATGTGTAATTTATTTATAAATTGATTTGGAAACCACACTTGCATCGCATAGACTTGAACTAGTGATTATGGAGTTTCGGCTTCTCCTTGATCAATATTGCGTATTCCAATATGACAAACAATCATACTGTTTGGCGGGAATATAGTAAGTAAGGTTTCTGCATTGCCTAGAAACGGGTTTTACATCAATATGATAAAGGATAATACGCTCAAATAGAGAGAAACGTACATTTCAAACCTCAGGATGCAATGTGACAAAATTGAAACTTCATGAACCATTTAGAAAATCACCTCAAACGTGGAGAAAGGTAAAATGTAGTTAACTCAATCATAAACTCAAAATACTACTCGTAAATTGATGCATAAACAAAATAATACTTTACCTTTAAAATTGTAGGTGCGGCTTAATTAACCACTCATTCTTCAAGAGGAGCTTATATGCAACTAGAGTGCAAATGTAGTAGTAATCTAAACCTTTTACATGTTGTCATGTATTTTAGTTTGTTCAGTTAATTTCGCGTGATTAGTTTGGAATACTTCCATTTTAACGTGCCATTCTTTCCAAACGAAAAAATTTCTTTGTAACCCTAATCCTTTACTAACAGTACGATCCAATATTAAACTAGAGGGTGTAGGTCCCCAAGGTCCATGCTACGTTCTTGCTTAGTAATTTGGGTTTTCCCTTAACTTCACTTTCCTTTCCTTTTGTCCTCCTTCAAAAGTTGTAGGGATAGAAGGAGGAGAAACCTCTTTTTTTTTCCTTTGTTTATTTCAATTAAAAAAAAAAAAAACTAAAAGCAATTATCACTTTCAAATAAACCCTTCTTCTATTTTCATATTAATATCAATAATTATTAGGTGTCCTATTAGAAAAGAAAGAGAAAATTATAGCAAATGTCCCTCAATTTTAACTCAATTGGAGTAATAGTTTCACAACTAAAAATCCGTAACCATTGATTCCTTAACTCATCAAAACGTGCAGTTATGATTCTTTTCGTCAACTTCGTTAGAACCTATGTCAAAATGAGTCATGTTGGAAGGACCATTGCTACAATTGAGTTTTCTTATTTATTTTTTATTTTTTATTTTTTTGAGGGAATGCTACAAGAGTTAAAGTTGATGGACCATTGCTCTAGTTAAGTTAAAGTTGAGAGACCATTTCTCTAATTGAGTTAAAGTTGATGGATCATTGCTACAATTTTTCTTATTTGGTTTTCCATATTTGCTCATTCATTTAGCCTTGGGTGCGTGGCATGTGACTCATTTTAACGCAAGTTCTAACGGAGTTGACGAAAATGATCATAACTGACGTTTTGATGAATTAAGGGACCAGTAATCACAAATGTTTAATTAGGAACTATTACTCCAATTGAGTTAAATGACCATTGCTACAATTTTCTCGAAAAGAAAATGATAATTGAGGTGCAAATGTTTATTAGAAAAATTAGTTTTAAGGAC
Source organism: Pyrus communis (assembly GCF_041283825.1). Taxonomy (NCBI): domain Eukaryota; kingdom Viridiplantae; phylum Streptophyta; class Magnoliopsida; order Rosales; family Rosaceae; genus Pyrus; species Pyrus communis. The sequence goes on from NC_142581.1 coordinate 20,073,048, forward strand.
AAAGAATTGCGTGCCTCAGCATGTGAGGCTCTTGTCTATTTCCTATCAAGTCCACAACATAGTAAGAGGATTAGGTATTTGACCCAGAGAAAGAAAATGTATGGACAAATGTCCATGCACTGCAGATGCATATGAAGATGCAGATGCAGATGCAGCCGAGCTTAGTTTGAGTGTGTTTTTTGGTAAATTATTAATAAATAATTCGAAAAGCTTGGAGCCAAATTCATTAATTGCATTCACTCTTTTCAACCTTTTAAATGACAAAAGGACACAAACAAAGAAAAATACTAATAAATCCACAAAAGAAGTCACTCACACTCACACCAGGTACTTCCATCAGCATGTGCTGGTTGTTCGTGACCTATGACTGTATGTTTTGACCTTCCTTTCCTCCTTCCCGTTAAACTATTTGTTAGCTCCCTCCTCCCCAGCTTCCTCTTGTCTTCTTACTATATGGCTTGGCTAACCCTAAGCCAAAGCTCATTAGTCTTAGCTCTCATCTAACTAACTGATCAATCACATAGTTTGAGAGTCTCACAACATAATATATAAAGTAAAAAGCATCTATATAGTGATATTCTATATATTAATAATTTATATCTAGTTAAAGAATAAATCGTAATAGCTTCAATTGGACCTGACAATTTATCACTCCTTGAGTTTAATGCGTGACTCAATTATCCCATTTATTTTGATATCATCACTAATACCAACAACACCATCAAAACTACCAATACCCACAATCACCACCTTATTAGTGGGATATCAAAATAAACGGGCTAAATAGGTCATTAATTAAACTCGTTGTGTAATCATTTGTCATGTCTAACTTCTACATTGTAATAAAACTAGTTTGGTCCAACAATGTCGTGTTTGTCTATCGAAAAATTCTTAATGTAGTTTAAAAGATACAATAGTCGGTTGAAAGAAAATTACACATTGAAAGTTTCGCAAATCCGAAATAGGAAAAAGGTTTCATATGTACATCATACATTGCATAAGTAGAAATGTGAGAATGCCATGTCGGATTAGGAAAAGATCGTTGAGATGTATATTAACATCGTCCTAAAGTTGTGTTAAAGGTTTATTAATTAGCACAACTATCTAATTTATTAATTTCCATCAAATACGAATTTAACTAATTAATTATAAGGTAGAGAAGAAAGAGGGTTGTCATTAGTATATATATGGTATTAAGAAAGGAATAGTCGTGCTGGTTGATGTTAATTGAATTGAATCCAAAACAACTTGCTGAGTAGTGAAGATTATGACCATTAGGTGCTAGTTACCGTAATAAATAAGACGATCATCTTTATAATATTTGAGAATCTTGTAGGACAACCATTCGAGTTGAACCTTACAAAATAAAGACCCCACAAGGAAAGGTAAAATACCCTCTTTGAAATAAATAATAAGATCCCACAACGACATGTGATCTCATTCTTTCAAGTTAAACCTTTTAAAAGCATGGTTCCAGATGTGAGTTAGGTTAGTTGCCTAAAGGTAATGTGTCAATTCTTTACATGATTGCGTCCAAATTTGACTCATTCTTCTGGTTTTAAGTAATTTAGAGTATCGCCTTGTAAAGTTTAAAGCTTCTCAAATTTTTATTATAACAAACTCTTTGGAATCTATAAAGTTTTATAGAAGATTGAATTGCACTTTTTCTTATTTTAGTAGATAAAAATTGAATCTGCATTCTATTGTCAATCTCGTTCTACTGCATTGTTCTTGAGCTAAGCTTTTAAAAACCTAATGTTTTCAAAGTTTTAACATGGAATTCTGATGCTAAATGACATATGGGTTTAATTATTAAGGGAAAGAGAGATTTAACATTTTGACACTTAAAATGAGAGAATCTTGTGTAGGACGAATGGGCACATAAGCAACAAGTAAACAGGAACCCTCAGATTGTACTTAGGAAAATTCTGAATAATTTCATTATTAATCAATTCAAGGTGTGCGTGTGTACATATACATATATATATATATATATATATATATATATATGAATTACAAGAGTTATTTTTACAAGTATTTCACGGATGCAGAACAAGGGAACTATTTACAACTTAATCAATATATACAACTGGAAACACTTCCTCTTTAGTTAGAGTAAAGATGTCACGTATGCCCAACATGTCGAACAAATTGAGACATAGCCTTAGTAAGCACATTAGCAAGTTGATCTTCAGTTCCTACAAATGGCAAGGAAATGATTCCAACATAAATAAATTTCCTTGATGATGCGTCGACCAATCTCAACATATTTAGTACAATCATGTTGCTGCACTAGATTATGGAAAATATATATCGCTAACATATTATCAAAATATAAATTCAAAGCTTCCTTAGGTCTAACCCAAGGTCTCCTAAATAATTTCTTCAACCACAACAACTCACAAACACAATGTGACATACCATAAAACTCAACTTTTGTAATTGACCTTGGTACCACTTTTAGTTTCTTTACTTTTACCTATAAAAAGTAAAGTATCCAAATGTAAAGCAGCGGTCAGTGATGTTAAGGGGAGCCGTCGAGGTGGATCTGAACAGTTGGGTACGAAAACAAGCAAAACCCTAATTCAAGAAATTAGGGAACTGCAACACAAACCTTTTTTGAACAACTAGGGCACGACACACAGGGAAAACTGGGCACGAGGTTAGGGCACACAAATTAATACCAAGAGCGAATTGCTTTGATGCCAAGTTAAATTATGTTTAGGAAAAATATGAATAATTTTATTATTCTCCAATTAGAGATATATAGATATATAGATATATAAATATAGGAATTACATGAGTTATTTTACAAGTATTTCACTGATGTGGGACAAAGAAACTATTTAGAACTTAACTAATATATACATCTCGCAGCATCATATTTGTGTGAATGTGGTGGGATCATCTTACTAGTGAGACAGACGGACACTAAAATTTCTCCTAAAAAAAGAAGAAATGAGAGTAACAAACTCCACATAGCATCTATCACTTCCATACTTCCTTTTTGGGTATTATTATGCTTAAAATGACAAAAATGAGTAGTTATTCAAAGAAAAATATTTGAGCAAAGAGACCTAAAAAGAGGAGAAATATGAATCCCAAAACCACAATCATTCAACATATCTACATTACTTCTTTTATCAATATTGTTTAGAGCTAGTGGGATCCAATCTAAAACCCCTTCATGATTTATTCCTAATTGCTTTGTTGTGCCATCAAAGAGGAAGGGTGGAGATTGTTGTCATTTTTGCGTCATGGAGGGAAAATATAAACACATCTATCTATATACATTACATACATGTATAAACCCTAATCCTAAGTAACAAATTAATTTAATTAGTGGTGTATGAGCCAGCCACCAAAGCCTAGCCAATAAGCTGGCTAGCCATTAGCCTGTAAAATTTGGAATAAGGAGGAAAACAGAAAATACCGTTGAGGCGTTAGATATATATTCAACTGCTTCCTTGTCAAGTTAGTTGAGGTCAATTCTCTCACATTCCATTTACAGAAGAATATCTAACAGTCAACCCCTACCAGCCCCCAAGCCCAGCCCCCCCCCCCCCCCCCTCTCTCTCTCTCTCTCTCTCTCTCTCTCTCTCTCTCATCAAATCGAACCCTTCATTCCAACAGCAAAAAAATAGAAAAGAGCAACTCTTTCAGTTCATTTTGTTTTATATCCTTAATCAACTACATCCGCCCACCTCTCTCTCTCTCTCTCTCTCTCTCTCTCTCTCTCTCTCTTTGTGCAGAGCTAGCTAGGTAGAGCGACCATTGCCATCCCATAAAACAAGCCTATTGGCCACTCTCTCCTTAATAATACCAAGAACATGCACTAAGCTTGCCATGGGCGTCGACATGTCTAACAATCCACCAACTTCTCGAACCAAGGACTTCTTTGCTTCCCCGGCCCTCTCCCTCTCCCTCGTATGTACTTCTTCACCAACCCTCATCCATTTCATTTCAACTAGTTAACCTTTTTAATCTTAGCTTTATCACTAGTAAAGATAAATCCTCTTTTGGGTTGTGCTTAATAATGTTTTTTGTATTTGGGTTTTGAAGGCTGGGATTTTTCGTGATGCTGGGGCGGCGGCAAGCAGGGAGGTGGAGGAAGGAGATGAGGGCAGCGGTGGAGGCGCAAGTGCAGCTGTAGGCAGTGTCCGCCGGAGAGAAGACACGACGGAGATTAGCAGCGAGAACTCGGGCCCTGGGAGGTCGAGATCGGAAGATGAATTTGACGGAGAAGGAGAGCATGACGAAGATGATGTTGATGGAGACAACAAGAACAAGAAGAAGAAGAGGAAAAAGTACCATAGGCACACCACCGAGCAAATCCGAGAAATGGAAGCGTAAGTACACATTCCCTCTCTTTATATTTTTTTTCCCCTAGTACAAGCGAAATTTAAGACGGTTTAATGTGTTATGACTAGGAACAGATATGGCCTAGTCACATCTTCATTGGAACACTTGAAACAATGAGTTATTCTTGCAAAAATAAAATAATTTTCGCACATCTCTTCTGTTCTTTTACACATTTCTGTTCGTTAATTCGTTCACTTCCGTGACAAAAAAATGCCGATTTTCTTGTGTAAAATACCATGTTTTAATGGAAGTTGGATTATCAGTTCAAAAAAAAAAAAAAGAAAAAAAAAAGGAAGTTGGATTAGTTAGGATTTTGGAATTTGAACAAAGCACATGCTTTTGTAATTGGTCGGTTTAATCTCTTTTAACTTGCATGCAGCTTTTTTGAAAACAAGATTACTTTACCATGTACGATGTAAAGGTTCAAAGAGAGTTGGTAACATAAATTTGCTCATCACAAAAGAAAACATACAAACATTGAAAAGTGTTTTGGCTCTTTGTTTTACATACAATTTAAAAATACTGATTAGTTTCCTAATTGCAGTGATTTAATTTTAAAAATACTGATCTAAATTTTAATGTTTTAACCAGATTGTGTTAATCAATTGAGAATGTTACTAATCTGCAGGTTGTTCAAAGAATCACCACATCCTGATGAGAAGCAGAGGCAGCAACTGAGCAAGCAATTAGGCCTTGCTCCAAGGCAGGTCAAGTTCTGGTTTCAGAATCGTCGAACCCAAATCAAGGTACTCGATTTAATTAATCTTCTGATAATTGTGATCGCTTTCACACCAGCTGTGGGATTATTGGTAACGAAAAACTTGGATACTTATTGGTCTATTTTACACAGGCTATACAAGAACGCCACGAAAACTCTCTGTTGAAAGGTGAAATGGAGAAACTCCGCGATGAAAATAAGGCAATGAGAGAGCAGATAAACAAAGCATGCTGCCCCAACTGTGGCACTGCAACCACTAGCCGGGATGCCACCCTCACCACCGAGGAGCAACAACTACGAATCGAAAATGCCAGACTCAAATCCGAGGTCAGAAGTTAGAACTATTTCTTCAACAACATGAAGCCCAAAGAAAATGATCGATCAAATATTATTTGTCACATACTTTGGACTAATGAACTATGTTTCAATATACGTCTGTAGGTCGAAAAACTCAGAGCAGCTCTTGTAAAATACCCTCCCGGGACATCCTCTCCTTCCTGCTCCGCTGGTCACGACCAGGAGAATAGAAGCTCTTTGGACTTCTACACTGGAATCTTCGGTCTTGAGGAGTCGAGGATTATGGAGATAGTGAATCAAGCAATGGAGGAGCTTAAGAAGATGGCTACAGCAGGCGAACCACTTTGGGTTCGGAGTGTGGAGACTGGCCGTGAAATACTTAATTACGATGAGTACATCAAAGAGTTCAACATTGAAGTTCCTGGGAATGGGCGGCCAAAGAGATCCATCGAGGCCTCCAGAGAGACTGGGTTGGTGTTTGTTGACCTTCCGCGACTAGTTCAAAGTTTCATGGATGTGGTACGCACTAGCCCTTTCAAGAAGCTGCAATATACAAGTCTTATTGCTTTTTTCTTGCAAGAATTGTAAGCTAACCGCCTCTGGTATTATGTTGTATGCAGAATCAATGGAAGGAAATGTTTCCATGCATGATCTCAAAGGCGGCAACTGTTGATGTTATTAACAATGGTGAAGGAGACAACAGAAATGGTGCAGTACAATTGGTAAGCTGCAAAATTTCCTTTTCAACGTGAATACGCAGATCAACCTGTCTGCAGCATGGATCAGAATATTCTGCAGATGTTTGATTTCATATAAGAAAACTCAAAGTTGAGTTTGGTTGCAGATGTTTGCAGAGCTGCAAATGCTTACACCCTTGGTTCCCACTAGAGAAGTGTACTTCGTTCGATGTTGCAAGCAATTGAGTCCTGAACAATGGGCTATAGTTGATGTTTCGATTGACAAAGTCGAAGATAACATAGATGCATCCTTGGTGAAATGCAGGAAGCGTCCCTCTGGATGCATCATCGAGGACAAAACAAATGGCCACTGCAAGGTACGCAAATGTGTTTCCAAATTTAATTGCATACTTAATTATAATCTTATGGATAGAACACAACATCACATCCCTCTCGTTTAATGAGATTTCAAACACCTAGACACCCCCGAGTGCGAAAATTTGGATATCAGAATTTTACATGAGCAGTGAGTACCGATATGAGTATTGCTTTTGACAATTGACTTTGGCCAGGGAATGGAAAACAACACGAAAATGAAAACTGAAACACAGAGGTGAAAATGATAGAATCATGCATAGATTTGTGACGGTGCAAGCCAGGTTAAATGATCTAATAATGGCCTGCAGGTGATCTGGGTGGAGCACCTAGAATGCCAGAGGAGCACAATTCAGACCATGTACCGCACCATTGTCAACAGCGGTCTAGCATTTGGAGCAAGACATTGGGTAGCAACGCTGCAACTGCAATGCGAACGGCTTGTTTTCTTCATGGCAACCAATGTTCCCATGAAGGATTCAACTGGTATGTCCAAGTTAAACAGACTTAAAAATGCATCTAGTTACAATGGCTAAATGAGGGTAATAGTCGGAATTAAATGCTTGGAATTGATTACTGAAAATTAGGTGTGGCCACCCTTGCTGGGAGAAAAAGCATTCTAAAATTGGCACAAAGAATGACAGCCAGCTTTTGTCGTGCAATCGGAGCATCAAGCTACCATACCTGGACCAAGATCTCAAGCAAAACAGGGGACGACATAAGGATTGCCTCCAGAAAGAACTTGAACGACCCAGGAGAGCCTCTCGGTGTGATTTTGTGCGCTGTTTCTTCAGTATGGCTGCCCGTCTCTCCTTATCTGCTCTTCGATTTCTTAAGAGACGAGACTCGAAGGAATGAGGTTAGTAAATGTGAAACAACTCTACTAATCTGTAATTAATCATCTTAATAGCCCGTCATAAACGTTAACTAAATTTTCTTGTTCCCTAATTGCTAGTGGGATATAATGTTAAATGGAGGACCCGCTCAAACAATTGCAAACCTATCCAAAGGACAAGATCGTGGCAATGCTGTTACAATCCAAGTGGGTTCTCTTTCTTGATACACAAGTTAACGACCCTCGTATTGTTAACCCGAAATCTTTATAATCTCTGCTAACATATATTTGGCATTCCAATCTTTCAGAGCATGAAATCAAAAGAAAACAGCATGTGGATACTGCAAGATACCTGCATAAACTCTTACGAGTCAATGGTGGTCTACGCTCCAGTGGATATCACCGGAATGCAGTCGGTGATGACCGGATGCGACGCGAACAACATCGCCATATTGCCTTCAGGGTTCTCGATTCTTCCTGATGGGCTGGAGTCGAGACCGATGGTCCTCACATCCAGCCAAGAAGACAGGAGCAGTGAAGGAGGAACTCTGCTGACAGCAGCATTTCAAGTCTTGACAAATTCCTCCCCCACAGCCAAGCTAACAATGGAGTCTGTGGAGTCTGTCAACACTCTAATATCATGCACTTTGAGAAATATTAAAACAAGCTTGCAGTGTGAGGATGGCTGATCAGAGTAAATTAATTAGGTTTAGCCATAGTTAAGTTAAAAAATTAGGGTTTTAATATATTTTTATTTCTTTTTTTTTTTTTTTTTAATTACCAGTGGTTTTAGAAGATGAGTCATTTGTGACTTTGTTTATTCGTTTTGGTTGGAATGGAGGACTTGGGACTGAAGGCAAAGTCTCTAAACAATTATATTGGCAAGATTTGATTTATAATCTTTATAATTTTACAAGTTTCCTTGTAAATAACAATTTATCAATGCCAAAATTTGGTTAATTTAATTTCTATTTGCGTTCTTGAAACGGCTCAGTTTCTTATTATTTAAGCGATATTCTACTCTAGCCTAAGCTACAGAGAGGCAGATTCAAACTTGAATACAAATGGGAATGGGGCATTGCCATGGACAACTTGGATACGCTCGAATCTGCAAAGTGAAACAAAACTGATCATCTAAATTTAACTAGAAGGCCTTTTCACCTCAAGAGAAACAGACACTGCCGGCCACAGAATGATTACCGACAAACCGGCCACCTACAACATGCTGTCCCGGAAGATGTAGCAGTCCTCAGAAAGATGAGAGACTGGAGACACTTTTCTTACTGCTATGAATTTAGCACAATATTTTTTTTTCCACATATTGACTTGCAGCAATATACATTCAAGAACTGCAATTTTGATAAATTCCAAATAGTGGTGACGGGAAGAGTAATTACTCAAAACTCAAATGTAGCAGAAGCAGAACAACTCCAGGCAAAAGCACTTGCTCACATGAGCATTCTAACTTTACAACTTTCCCCAAAAGCATACATCACTAAAAATCCATCTTGTTAAACACAAGAGTTCTAAACCTACAAAAGTACCAATTTTTCCCATTAATCAGCAAGCACGCAATATTCTTTCATATTTTCCAGCGAATTGTAAACCCAGAAATCGTCACATTTTGTCATTCTTTTATTTACATTCATCCCATTTGTTACTCGACTCCACCTCTAGTATCTATTAATCCAAATGCATTAAGAAGCACTCGTCGAATCATCGACAAAATATGGAAATTCAAACAAAATCCACACAATGCGGTCATCAAAATGCCCATAACCACAATCCCCAACACCAATATTTGAAAATTCAATGAAATTAAGTGATAAGGCACATCATCAAAAACCCATTGAGATTGAGGTTACATTAATTTCAGCCAAAGAAAGCTCAAGATTTCATTAATTTTCACCCAATAACTCTAAATTCAAAACATTCTCATTAAAACAGCCCAACTCACAAATGCACAATCAAAACAACAGCATAGACTAAACCTGCAGAGACTCCAAGGGAATCCCGAGCTCATTCGGCGCGTCGCCTTCACCGGACTTGCTCTTCGATTTCTTGGTAGGAACCGGCACAGCAAGAAAAGTCTTGGTCTTGCTAATGGGTCTGCATTTTTCAAGCTGGACAATGTCCCCAACCTGGAACTGGTTATCTGGGTCGTGGGCCTGGTACTTCTTCTGCTTCCTGACCCGCCTCTTGTACTTGGGGTGCGGGGCGAGGCGGGTGACTTCGACGGCGACGGTCTTGTCGCTGGTGGCGCAGACGACGCGGCCTTGGAGGTACTTCAGGGCTCTGATGGGCGGGAGGAAAGTGAGGCGTTGTGGGGTGGGGAAGGCGAGGGAGGAAGTGGGTTTGGAGAGGGGGGAGAAGGAGGTGGAGGAGCCATGGAGGAAAGGAGTGGAGAGCTTGGGAGAGGGGTGGAGGAGTGAAGCCGTGAGTGACATTTTTGCTTTGGTTTGACGTTTGAGTTTGCAGTTTTGGGTATAAAGGGTATGGGGGATAAGGGATATGGGATGAGGTCTGTCTACTCTATCCTTTGGGTTGGGATTTTTGGAGTTTCGGCTCTCTCTATGTTGAAATTTTTCTTTGGAAAAAAACTAAAATGGTGTTTGGACACATAATTTACCATATGACATCAATTGCATATATATGTATATATTTAATAAATGATATTATTCACACTAAAGGGTACGGAGTTGGACTAAGTTTTACAATGGGCTAGCAATAATATAGTTCAAATTTGTCTTTGGCGAAAATCGAACTTAAAACCTCTCACTTACAAGTGAAGAGGAATATCATTGGACTATAGTGCTAATGGCTCGTTTACTAATCCGCAATCAAAATGAGGGGAATTGAATTGAGGAAGAATTAGATTGGGGAGGAATCAAAATCAGATTCCTATGAAAGGTGTTTACCAAATTGTTAGGAAACAGAATAGGAATGATGTTGGTTTCATACAAGTTTTTTGCCAATTCACTTTTGAATCGGAATCAAAACCATTTGATTACTAAACTTGACACACCCCAACCGGAATCGAGGCATGCTGGCCATCACATGCAGGTGACGTAGCCATGAGCGTAGTGCGGAAGTGACAACGATATGAAAATGTGAGTACTTAAAAACCAAAACTAACTAATTTACACTAAGATAACCATAAAAAGGATGCAGAGATGTTTAAAGTAGTAATACAAGTACTCAGAGCGTAGGTAACCTAAATGCAGTCCAACCGGCTAAATATTAATTATACAAGACAAGAGAGAAATTCCTACATTAGTTGAAGTTTGTCAGAACTGCCGTAGAGTCCTCGTAAGCCACTAACACGAACGTCTAACTAGAACCTGGAGGGGCGCAAAACAAAAAACGTGAGTGGGCAAAAACAAAGCTTTTTAAAACTATTTCTCTTTCCAAAAATAATAACCCCTCACTGTAAAACCTGTGTAATTTCCTAGAAAATAATAATACATGTATATAAAAATCATGCTTGAGCGCAATGAAAACCAAAATATATACCATGCCAAGTATCTTAGTAACAAATATGTAAGTCAAGTGATGTGAATCAATATAAAATGATATGCCAGCCGGAGTCACCTAACATGACCTGTATGACTGAACCTATAGCTTATAAAGCAATTCTTGCACACGAGTCAAAACCACCTATTGTGGTTTGTACGATAGGGTTGGGTGTAAATAAGTACACTCAAGTGCTACGATCACGTAAAGGTTGTACGAATAATCGCGGGTCACCTACGAGTCGGAACCACCTAATGTGGTCTGTACGACAGGGCTGTGCACCAAACTTGGATCCAAGGTGAGCGTGTGGTGCATGAGATAAACATCACGTGAAGGACTGTGCCCTGGCCATGAGTGGGAGCACTAACATCGAGGTGCAGGATAATGAGCTCTAAATGCATCTACGCATAATCATAAACAATGCAACCACTATCATCACATAGTACTCACCTGAAACTTAGCTAGCCTCCGCAACATCATACAATGTTATGCATACACATGCTAATGCATATAATAAAATAGAGCACAATCATGACATGGCATTTAGAAGAATACGCTCATTTGAAACAGTTTCTAGGAAAATGTAAAGCACATATACGTATATATAGAAAACCAAAAGCCCACTCATTGGTATGTAGCAGGGTCGTAGCCTCCAAGCATCGCCTGGTTACACTCATCTTCCGGAAACGTCTCACCTATATGTGAAACAACTAATTCAATGTTAATTTTAAGCACATAACCAAACCGTGTAATAACTTCTCATACGTTGCTCAATTTGGGTGTTTGAATATACCATCGTGACTTACTCAACACCAGGAACATCCTTATATTTTTAGAAAAAATTTCTAATGTCCTACGTGCCGGCCAAAGCACGGCCACATGTGCCGACCATTAGCAGGCACGTGCTTGGCACGCTAACAGAATCCCTAACAGCGTTAGGGAATATTCCATTAAACATTAGAATATTCCGTTTAAAAACTAACAGAGTTACCTGACGTCGTCAGTATCGTCAAGGTTGACGGAATATTCCTTGCATTCTCTAAATGTTTGTTTTTTGCAATTTTTGGCGTATGCGGTCTCAAAGTATATACAAACATGTTTAACGGTTAGATCATTGAAACTAGTTTCTTGGAATGCGTATCCCATCAAAATAATAGATTCACTAATTCATATATTTTTTCATATATTGAGTGCACCAATCGAACAAAAAAAAAATTTTGTTCACCCAAAATTGCACATATTCTTGGTCCAATAATATAATTTCTTCCAAAATCAACCAACTACCCATTTGTGAGAACTCATCCCTAATTTTAAGTTTTATAAATTTTAAAGTAGTGATTTTACGAAAATGCCCTTAGAGGTGAAGATGCTTGACTTTCGTTGACCGTTCAAAGTCACAATTAATGTCTTTGAATAGATATCGAAGCTGCGAAAGCATAGGTGAAGGTCATTTGCGAGTCTGAGTTTTAACGCTATAGTTACGAACATTTGAAGTCGTTTTACTAAGCTATGAATTTTAGATTGATTAAAACTCCCACCATGTGGGAATTGTAACCAATCAAGGTTGAGGACCGGCCCAATCATATTATTTTTTTAGGACCAATCAGAGATTTTGGGGGGAGGGGGAAGGAGGGACCAATCAGGAAGGGTGAGAAAGAACCACCGTTTCCCATTGACCCGTTTATGCTCCGCAACCCAGTTTCGAACTGGTGTGAATTCCGACCAATCTCATCCATTTTTTAGGTGAAACTCAACCATCCATCACCTGCAAACTCTTCTACAACCTTCCATTTACCATCTCCACCCAAATTCAAAGGGTTTTAGGTCCAAAACTATGTAGAACCTCACCTGAGCACCGGAGGTGCTCGACGATGATTCCTTCCAACCGACGAGTTCTACCACCCACAACTACCTTTAATCAACTTCCCTTGGACCTAGGAACAAGACCCAACTAGTGGTAGAGACGTTTGAACACCGAGGAAGGAGAATCGAAGTTCACCCATTCTAGGGTTCCGATGGGTTTGAGTGAAATTTGAGCCTTTCCCGGCCAAATTGGACTTGGTCATAGGTATAAAACTTGCTCACTCTTTGGGATCTTCATTTCTATAAAATTTGAGAATTTGTGGAGATAGTTGAATTTTTAGGCGAATCGGGGTGGCCGACTGCCGTGTGCGGTGGCGCATAAGCCGAGTCACCCCCTGACCTTCCTAATCTAAGTTTGACACACCAATTCCATAGGTGAAGTCCGATTGATGAAATCCCATTGTTTGAACATAGTTTTGATAAAGACCGCTACTTGAACATTATGTGAAATTGACAATCCGACCGTTGAATCGTCACCAAACCTTAATACATTATAGTACGTAATATTTGAGGATAATAGAAACTTACGCATTGGGAATCTAACGTAGGGATCTTCCCGAATTTGATTTGTAAGTTCGTAAAATAAAACATTGACTGCCACTTGAATTTTGCAATTGACGGAGATCTAACCGTTGGATTGTAATGAAACTTTAGTATGATGTTCTAAAAGTATAATGTGGATCTTTAGAAGTTACGGATCGGAAATCCAAGATGTGGATCTTCCATATTGAGTTAAGTAGGGTTGTGGACCCTACCGTTGATATTTGACCGACGATTGATTTTTGGTCAAAATGTCTCAAATCATTCTAGAACGTCCTTGGGGATGTGTTTTATGTAAGTTACTTGTTATATCAATAATTATTTTGAGACGTGACTAAATATTTGTTCTAGGCAACGATCGTTCGTGATGCCTCGATATTCGTGCTAGGGAGTTGTTGTGTTGACCTCAGGTGAGTGGGTCTTTTCATTTTTATAGTATATATATGATTGATAGTTCCACAAATGCTTTTAAATTGATTTATGCATTTTATGCCATGTTAATATATATTTTAAAATACTATGATATGGTTGAGTTTTAGATTGCATCATGGCATATCCATATGCATATTACCTGCATATAATTGTTGTGAATGCTTGGAAGTGCTAAGGTGAACGTGGGACGTGCAGGTAAGTATAGGTGAGTTTATGGTGTTATTTGAAATGATTGAGTTATGGCTTGACTATATTTATGTTTTATGCAACTCCGACACTGTCGTACAAGTTGCGATAGGCAACTCTGACAATGTCGTACATGTTGCAATAATAGGCAACTCCGACACCGTCGTACGGGTTGCAATAGTAGGCAACTCCGACATCGTTGTACAGGTTGCAATAGTAGGCAACTTCGACATTGTTGTACAGGTTGCAATACTAGGCAACTCCGACACCGTCGTACAGGTTGCATTAGACAACTCCGACTCATGTGTTTTCATAGATTGATTTATGAGTCATACATGTTACGTTAGGCAACTCCGACTCGTGTGTTATCATAGATTAATGAGCACCTGATTTCTTTTTTTTTTTTATATTGTTGCCGATATGTAGTGATTTGAAATATTCCTAGATTTACTATTGATTTACATTTGATTTCATACTTATACGTAGTATAATTTCCTGGAAACTATACAAGTATTACAGCGAGGGATTATAACATTTAGAAGGTCTTTATTAAAGCATTATTTTTAGGCCCATTCACTCTTGTTTTTTTTTTTTTATCCCTCCAGGTTCTAGTAGCAGAGTTTTCGTATGGACGAGGATTCGTGGCAAATCTTGGTATTGGAGATTACCTTTGATGGTATGATTTTCAATCCACTCTACTGTACTTTACTTATGCTCTGACGTCACGTGTGAAATGGGTTCATTTCCGCTCACAGCGCACTCTTGTATTTAGGCACTTTTAGGTTTAAATTTATTCAAATTTTCCACATCACTACACTTTATGGCTTCGCCACCTTCTAGGTGGCAGCCAACACAGCTCAATTCGAAGTCCTAGTTGACATTCTGGGTCGGGGTGTGTCAGTTTGGTATCAGAGCCAATCCCTAGCCGGAAGTGTGCTGAGGAGGACGTCGAGCCCCTAAAAGGGGTGGATTGTAACATCCCACATCACCCGAGGGAGTGGATCATGTAAGCCTTATATGTATATTCCCATCTCTACCTAGCACGAGGCCTTTTGGGAGCTCATTGGCTTCAGGTTCCGTAGGAACTCCGAAGTTAAGCGAGTTCACACGAGAGAAATCCTAGGATGAGTGACCCACTGGGAAGTTCTCATGTGAGTTCCTAAAAACAAAATCGTGAGGGCATGGTCGAGACCTAAAGTGGACAATATCATGCTAGGATGGAGTCGAGCCCGGGATGTGGTGGGGGCCCGGGTCGGGATGTGACACCATTGGCCAAGAGACCTTTCTCAATTTAATTTCTCTCATTTTGCTTATTAGTTTATAAATTAGTAAATGAGCAATTCTTACATCTCATTGGTTTGAGATTGCTTTATAGTACCTAGGAGTCCAATTCCTCCAAAGTCAGGAATTCAATTCCTATCTTTTGAGTGGACCCCACCCATTTTGATTCCTCCAAATTTTAGTAAACACAAGAATAATCCGTAATCATAATCACACTCCGACTTTTGTTTCCGATTACGGACACGTAAACACGCCTTAAATGGCATCATGTTCATATTTTGGATAAACAAATTATTGATCAACGAAGAGTTCGTATTTAATTGAGATTTTAAATTTTTTTAATGGAGTTATAAATTATGAAGTTTGATGGAATTTTAATGCAAATTTCATAGATTTTATGTGAACTTTGAGTGGATTCTCTTAACATCTCATGAAAAAAAAATTAGAATTGTTAAAATCATGATTGAATACTCCTAAAACTTTTATAGACTCATTCGTAAGTATGGATCAATCAATATATATATTGGGATAACACTTGATTTTACATGTTATTTACATTGGCTTTCTAGTCACTGGACTTTAGGGTGCTTTTGATTGAACTCATTAGCTAGGATTGGCTTAAATCGGACTAATGTCCTACGTTTGGTGCATCTAGGATTATAATAAATGGGATCAACCTAGACTCGCTCAGACAATAGACCTCCTTAACTAGCCTTAGATAGTCCCCTGTTGAAGTAGAGGATTAGCTTGGACTACTGAATAATCTCTTTTCCCCATTTCTCTCTCTCTCTTCTCACTTCTCCCTTAGTCATGGAAATTTACCCCTCTCTCTGAAACTTTGATTGCACCTCCTTCGTCCCACTATTCTTCACAGATGATATGAACCTCTGTAAATTGAAACAGCCCAGAACGACCTCAACCTACAAAGGTTTTTAATTCAAAATTACCGATTCAGCTTGAACACACTTTGAAATTAATTGTTGGAGGCCTTGATTTTGGTCAAGTACGACGCGGATTTGCGGTCGAGCATCTTCTCCATCTCATTTTTTAAGTTGCAAACAAGATTGGAATTTGGATTTGGGTTTCAGATTGGATTCAACAACCCCCAAGCTTGGAAAGAAGCACTAGCAATTAGTTGGGTCTTTTTAGGGTTTTTTTTTTGTAATAATCAAAATTTTCTCTTTGTTATTGGAAATTTAGATCTTTGTTTTTTGGGTTTTGATTGGGGGTTAGCTTTGATATTGAAAATTCAATAATTCTTCAAGTTGCAGAGGAGCATGGGCAATTTGTGAGGAAGAAGAAGCAGAGGGCTATGCCCTTTTATTTTTCCATATATTCATTTTAATATTTTAATAGAAAATAAATTGAAATATAATAATAATAATTTATTGTTAGTTTAGGCCCCTTCGTTTCTTGTCTAACACTACTCCAAACGCTTCACTAAATTAGTCTAGCTTAGTCTAGTCTAAGCCAGTCCAATCTAGTATTTAAAGCTAGTCCAATCTGAGATAATCTGGTGCAACAAACGCACCCTAGATTCCTTATTATGGTAACTGAAATTATGTTGTGAATTCACTTTCCGGTATTAATCTTCAATTATACATCTCTTTTTTTTTTAACTCTTTAACCCAAGCTACCAATTGCATATTAATATTGACTTCACATGGTAATCTTGTGAATTGATATTAGCATTCCAAAAAATCATTATAATACTTCTCTCTCCCTTATGGCTTTTATGGGTGGCAATAACATTAACACCTTCCTCATATTAACTGGATAATAATTACAAATTCTAGTAAAATTCTAAGTTAGGTTTGATGACCATCTAGTTTTTAATTTTAATTTTTGTGTTAGAAATAAGGGAGAAACACGTGAGAAAGGAGTTACACAGAAGAGTAAAGGAACAATATTAGGATAAATGTAGAAGAAATGTATAAGAAAAGGCCCACAAAATGAAAAGTAAAACTAGATATCAGTGACTAAATGATGGCATGAGACTTTAGTAATCAAGGGACATTTTATAGTAAGGATGTCCTTCTTTGAAACAAAAAGGAAAGAAAAACATAACTTTTAGTGTCAAAATAGTTTAGTTTTTAGGTTTCAATATTGAACCATTTTTATGAAACAAAAAGGACAGGAAGACATGCCACCAATTGGCTAAACAAGTAATTGTCAAGCCCTTGACTCATACATATTTTCGTTTTAAACTTTTTTATTTTTATTTTTATTTTTTGTCAAACAATATTACTTCCATTAAAAATTAGTATAAGGCCAAAGAAAACTAAAAATATCTGCTTAACAACATTAGTAAAAATAAATGGCCCAAATAAAAGGAAAGTTGCAACCTAAGATATAACGAGAGGCTGACATAAACTTAGGCCCAAAGGCAGCAAAAAACAGACAACAAAAAAACTAATCTCAAACAGTATAAACCAAACCGACATCATCGTCACATTCTCAGAAGACGCCAGCCTCCAAACTGAAAAAGTAGACATCATATCCAAATCTCCTTCATGACCCCCTGCAAATATATACAAACAAGAGGCTGACATAAACTTAGGCCCAAAGGCAGCAAAAAACAGACAACAAAAAAACTAATCTCAAACAGTATAAACCAAACCGACATCATCGTCACATTCTCAGAAGACGCCAGCCTCCAAACTGAAAAAGTAGACATCATATCCAAATCTCCTTCATGACCCCCTGCAAATATATACAAACAAAGTAGCTTATGGATAGAAAGTGAGGCTAAGGGAGTATATCAAATACCCATATTGTGGCCGAGCCTGCATAACATTTGGCCTCAATGAGGATCAGACTCAGTTAGGGGAGGGAAGCAGATCTGATATCTAATCTCGGACTAAAGTCCACATATCTAAGCATATGATGGGGGTGGGGACGGAATATCACGGCTAAGGAGGAAGGGGAAGGAAAAGTAAATAATAGAAAGCACTAAATGCAGGCGAAAACGCTGGATAAGGGGCATGAAGCCCAAGTATAAGATATACTCAGGGATAATTGAGACCAAACTCAGAGAAAACTAAGATAAAACTCAGAGAAGAACCAAAATAAAAGAAGAAGCACTACTACAAAAAGGCCTTATAGTGTCAGTGGGTAATGTCGGTTTAATATAATATAGTGGCGGACAAGACATTTGCGACACCTATTGAACATGATGTCGGATTTACTGTCACTTGTAAGCGTCATAAATTGTCTATGTCACTTTTAACTGACATAAACATTTAATGTCACTTATAACCGACATACATTTTAATAATTTTTAAATAATGGTATCACTTAAAAAAAAATAGTGTCACTTTTAAGTGACATAAAGTATTAGTGTCGCTTCTAGCTGACACTAATTATTTTTTTTTAAATATTTTAAAGCCTGCGTTGGTTCTGAGTGACACAGATTTTAGTTTTTTAGAGTAATGTTATTCATACCATGTTTTTGTACTACATTTTCATACCAACCACATCATTTGAATTAATCAGATTTTTTAATTTAATTCATTATTTAATAAACTAATAATTAAGAAAAACTAGTTAATTAAATGGTGATTGTGGTATACGAGGGATATTTCTCTTTCCTTTCCTTGGGTTTTGCAATTTTTTCAAATGATGTGACTGTCCACATCAGATGCCATCTAAGATGGTATAGAAATGTAGTATAAAAATATGGTATGAATAGTATTACTTTTTTTTTTAATATTTTGAAACTCGGTGTCGGTTGTAAGCAACAGATTGATGGTACTCTCCCCTGTGCTTTCTTCTTCCTCTCTTGCATCTTTCTTAAGGATGAGTTTATGATGTGGCACGCAACTAGGCCTGGCAAACGGGTCGTGTCTGTCGTTTTCGTGTAACACCCGTTAAGAAAAAAATATTTTTTTTTCTTAAATTTGCACATACCATACATTGCCACATAAATATTACTTCAAAACATTAAAATAAATTTGTCGTTTAAGTACTACATCTACAATAAAAAATAAGAGCCGAATAAACACACATCCATACACTACTAGTCTATTACAAAATGTTAAATGTGCAAGGATATGCAAAATGAAAAAGTTTTTGTTTTCAAGGTTGTGAAGCATTTCTCAAAAGTTTAAACCTTGCCAATGGAACTTAAAACTTGCATGTTATTCATTTTACAAAATCCTCAATTTTAATCGATCATCATTACATAAGATTTTGTGATATCCACTTCTATAAATATTTTAAATTAACGATCAAATTAGTTCATTGTATTCATATAGGATCAAAGAGTGTAGCTGTAAAATATCATCAAAATCGGAGTTAAAATAACCGTTAAATCGTGATTTTTCTATTATAATAGTCGAAAAGTTTTGTCTCGTTACTTGATCTCTGAATGTTTGTTTTTTGCGATTTTTGGCGCATGCAATCTCGAAGTATATACAAACATTTTTGACGGTTGGATTGTTGAAACTAGTTTAGTAGAATGTGTATCACATCAAAACAATAGATTCACTAACACCTAAGAGTTTATTCGTACTTTCATTAAGTATAACATAAGATTTGTGGTATCCACTAGTGTAAATATTTTAAATTGAAGATCAAGTTCATTCATTATATTCATATAAGGTCTAGGAGTGTAGCTGTAAAAAATCATCAAAATCGGAGATAAAATCACCGTTAAATCATGATTTTTTGTTGATAACCGTAAAACAGTTTTGTCCAATTACTTGATCTCTAAATGTTTGTTTTTTGCAATTTTTGGCGTATGCGATCTTGAAGCATATATAAACAAGTTTGATAGTTGGATTGTTGAAATTAGTTTCGTAGAATGTGTATCCCATCAAAACAATAGATTCACTAACACTTAAGAGTTTATTTATATTTTCATTAACTATAACATAAGATTTTGTGGAATCTACTAGTGTAAATATTTTAAATTGAAGATTGAATTCATTCATTGTATTCATATAGGGTTAAGGAGTATAGCTGTTAAAAAATTATCAAAATCATAGTTAAAATAACCGTTAAATCGTGATTTTTCGTTTATAACCGTAAAAAAGTTTTGTCCCGTTACTTGACCTCTGAATGTTTGTTTTTTGCGATTTTTGGTCTATGCGGTCTCCAAGCATATACAAACAAGTTTGACGGTTGGATTATTGAAATTAGTTTCGTAGGATGCGTATTCCATCAAAACGATAGATTCACTAACACTTAGAGTTTATTTATAATTTCATTAAGTATAACATAAGATTTTGTGGTATCCACTAGTGTAAATATTTTAAATTGAAGATCGAATTCATTAATTGTATTCATATAGGGTTAAGGAGTGTAACTATAAAAAATCATCAAAATCGAAGTTAAAATAACCGTTAAATCGTGATTTTTCGTTTATAATCGTCGAATCATTTTGTCCTGTTAATCGATCTATGAATGTTTGTTTTCCAAGTTTTGGCGTTTGCGATCTCGATGCATATACAAACAAGTTTAATGGTTGGATCATTGAAATTAGTTTCGTAGGCTGCGTATCCCATCAAAACGATAGATTCACTAACACTTAGAGTTTATTTATACTTTCATTAAGTATAACATAAGATTTTGTGGTATCTACTAGTGTAAATATTTTAAATTAAAGATCGAATTCATTCATTATATTCATATAGGATCAAGGAGTGTAGCTATAAAAAATAATCAAAATCGAAGTTAAAGTATATTAATTATTTTATGTATTTTAAGTATTAATTAGACTATGTTTCAATTATAATGTGATGATATTATATAATAAAATTATATTTCTATTTTTTATTACGTATTTTATTTATTAAAATCTTAAAATGTTATATGAGATAACAAAAAAAAAAAAAAAAAAGAGGTGGTTATTTTTTTTCTTTGGGTTAAACATTTTTTTTTTAAACTAGTATGTTGTCGCTTTTAGCCGACGACATTGGTCGGATAATTTGAAATATTAGGCGGGAAATTTCCCGCTTGTTCTGCATGAGGAAATGGATGGAGAGACTTAGTGTTGGTTTTAACCGATGCTATCATTTTTTTCATTTGACGCGAGTTTCATTAAACCGACGCTATGTGAATTTCAAAAGTGTGTCAAAAGTTGGTGTCGGGTTTAGCCGACGCTATCATCTTTTAATTCGACGCGAGTTTCATTAACCTGACGCTACGTGAATTTCAAAAAGTGTGTCAGAAGTTGGTGTTGGTTTTAACTGACGCTATCATCTTTTAATTCAATGCGAGTTTCATTAAACCAACGCTACGTGAATTTCAAAAAGTGTGTCAAAAGTTGATGTTGGTTAAGACCGACACCAACATTATTTCAAACCGACGCTGTGATTTCCAATAAAGAGTGTCAGAAAGTTCACTAGTTCATTTCAAGAGGCTTCACCTCAAGCCCAGAGGCTAACCTCCTAATTTATCTCTCCCTTCTTCCAAGCACACCCTAAAACCGCAGCTCATCTCTCCACATTTTCTCAAACCCTAACCTCCGTTTCTGCAAACCAAACCTTAATCTTCCATCATCAACCCATAAGACCTCACAACCATGGATTTATTGCATCACCAGAAGGGCAGCAGCATCGATCTTGGTGTTGACGCACTCAGAGGTAAACTTCTCACCCTCCCTTGCCGATTCATGCACTCAGGTTCATCGATTGAAATATACCATACAAGAAAAAAAAAATATTCAACCCCTCATGCTTGTGTTGTTTCTTTTGCAAGGACCTGAGATCTGTATAAAAAAATAAGAATACAAATAAAAACACAATGCAACCACTGGTATAGCCCCAAATCGCATCTTAAGGAAAAACCACCACAGAGTTGTCTCCATTCTAGATCTGTCATTTAAAGGTATAATCTCCACTGAGCTCCTCTTTTATGTTCTTGTTCAGTAAGATCAACAATTCGAAAATCCATATAAAAATTCATGCATGTTCATTTTGGATTTGAAGAGTAAGGACACTGGAAAGCATGGAGCTACAGAATCTGTGGTCTTCGACAAAGGCAAGCATGGGAAAGCATCATGGCAGCTGCTAGTATTAAATGCAAGCATGGAGCTCTGATTAGTATTATATGTAATTGTTAGTTTTTTTTATCTTCATCTTGCAACCGGTTCTCTAATAGCTCCTATATATGTGTTATTTGTATATTATGTGGAATGTTAGATGTAAAATATTTGTATATTTTGGCATTATTTTTATTATTAATTATTTTTATTAATGTTTGTTTTGGCCTATACTTGAAATTTATTATTTTGGTTATATAATGGGTTTTTTTTTTTTGGGGGGGTGGGGGGGAGAGGAGGTTATATAATGTTTTTTAGTTACAATTAATTGAAAACAAATGCAGAGACATATTTTTACATATTTTTATTATTATTAACAAAGGTGGTGTCGGTTAAGACCGTTACTAGTTTGTATATTTTATTTATTTAATTTTTATTTAACATCGGTTAAGGGATATTTTATTTGTTTAATTTTATCATGATGTCGGTTAAAACCGATAGTGTGACATCCCACATCGTCCAGGGGAGTGATCCTTAAACCTAGCACGAGGCCTTTTGGGAGCTCATTGGCTTCGGGTTCCGTAGGAACTCCGAAGTTAAGCGAGAAGGGGGCTAGAGCAATCCCATGATGGGTGACCCGCTGGGAAGTTGCTCGTGAGTTCCCAAAAACAAAACCGTGAGGGAATGGTAAGCCCAAAGCAGACAATATCGTGCTACGGTAGTGGAGTCGGGCCCGGGAAGTAGTCCCACCCGGGCGGGGATGTGACAGATAGTAGATTGGATATTTTATAGTTAAATTGCTAGTGCACGTCGCTTTAAACCGAAGTAATGTTGAAGTATACGTCACTTTAATCCAACGTCAACATCAGTGTCGCTTTTAACCAACACTGAGTAGTGGTGGATTAAGAGAACAAACCGACACTGAAGCCTTTTCGTGACGTTGGCATTGGTGCCGCTATTCCAATCCGACATTATATTGTTTTATGTCGGATTTGTGTCAAATTTCCGATAGAAATTGGACTTCTTGTCGGTTTTTGGTTCGCCGGTGATAGCCCATATTGTAATAGTGAAGGAAGAAGACTTGAAAGAGGGAAGAAAGAGAGGGTGGGACATTGTGTAGGGGAAGGGGCAGAGGAGATGAGAGCGGAGGAAATGAGGGAAGGACAATGGAGAAGGGAGGCAGGGAGGAGGAAAAAAGGGAGGCAGTAGTGGAGTTGCTGTTGACCCCGAGCAAGAAAAAGAAGCAACGGCTAAAACTCATGTCTAGGGTTGAGTTTCTGCAGCAACACAGAGAGAATTTAGAGAGTCTTTCAGACTAATTTTAAATTTTATCTAAAACATAATTTTTCGTTTCAGGCAATAATTTGAATTTATAGATAAGATTGTACAAACACCATATGAACGAATAGCTAAAAAATCCCCGATATGATATATATATAATATTTTAAAGTAAACATACGATTTGATCATCATTATACTGATTAAAGAAAGTCATAGATCATAACTAATAAAATATGGAGTAGAGTTGTGAATACGATCCAACAAGGATAGGCTTATCCAGCTTCCACTCCAGGTGGCAGCCTTTAAGTGAAGTTCATATCCTCTAAACAAAACTCATCTCGCCACGTGTCAAGCTAAGATCCATGCAAAAGATCAAAAACCCAATCACGCTGAGTTCCCCACGCCCCTTAATGCAACCGAGAAACAGAAGAGAAAAAGAAAGGTAAGTCCAGATACTGAAAGAGTAGCAGTAGACCAGTATTATTGTAAGGCCATGGCATCTCTGGCAACCCTAGCAGCCGTTCAACCGGTCACCATTAACGGCCTCGGCGGAAGCTCCCTCACCGGAACAAAGCTCGTTGTGAAGCCCACTCGCCAGAGCATCAGAACAAAAAACATCAGGTACTGCAACATAAATATTTAAAAATAGCAAATGCTTGTTGTTTCTTGTTCTTTATGCATTGTGATGGGTGCGTTGAGTAATATTACTGGTGTGGTCTGCGGTGGTTTAGGAGTGGTGCTGTGGTGGCCAAGTACGGAGACAAGAGCGTCTACTTTGACCTTGAGGATCTGGGCAACACCACCGGGAAGTGGGACTTGTACGGTTCAGATGCCCCCTCACCTTACAACCCTCTTCAGGTTCTGAGACTAAATTAGAATTTCTTTCATGTGTTTATCAATTAAAAAAAATGCGACTAAATTAGAATTTCTTTCATGTGTTTATCAATTAAAAAAAATGCAAAAAAAAAAAAAAACACAAAATGCTTTCATTGAGAGTTGAACTCAAGACCTCCCGCTTACTAAACGGGTGCTCTAACCAACTGAGCTATGAAAGCCTTTGCTGGAAAATCTCAGATATTACATTACTTATCACACTCTAGAAAAATGTTGTTCCAAAAGTTCCCTCCATAGTTAATAAATTAATCATTAATTAATATCTAGTTTGCTCATCTGATTTAATCTTGCTAACGATGGCTTTGGAATAATAATCTCACATTAGCTTTTCAGGGAGAAATTTGTATCGATGTTTCTTGAACTTAAGATCTTTTTTTCGTTTATAATCAGTTATGGAACCACCTTCTAATATTTAGAACGTGCCAGTTTGCCTTCACCGTCAAATTTTCACATTTAATGTTCATTTACTCTACTTGAACAGATAAAAATAACCCTCAATTTAACAAATGTGATGATAGCGGACAAATTGACACTTTTTAAACGATTAGGTGTTTGATACCGAATTAAAAATTCAAGAGCCAAGTCTTGACATTCAGTTCATGAGGCATTGCTAAAAAATTTCCTACATTCTATACTGATTAAGGGAAATTTGACTTCTTGAACCTTATCCAAGCATTGTTTGAGTTAATTAAGTTGTTGAATCTGAGTGCAGAGCAAGTTCTTTGAGACATTTGCCGCTCCATTCACCAAGAGAGGCTTACTCCTCAAGTTCTTGATATTGGGAGGAGCTTCCACCATTGCCTACCTTAGTGCCACTGCCTCCGACGACCTTCTGCCAATCAAGAAGGGCCCACAACTTCCACCCAAGTTGGGCCCACGTGGCAAGATCTAAATTTTATTTGGGATTTAATCCTCATTTTCTCAAGCTTTTCATCATGTGTGTGTAATTGTTTCTCTATTTTGTACTTGTAAAGCACGTGTAATGCAGAATTAAAACCCCTAAGTTTGGCAATACGTCAAAGGTATTTTTTCTGGTGCAATTTGGGAACTGCCATTCGTGTTTTACTATATTGCTGTTCGTCTGTAAGATTTCAACTTAGAACCTCTTTCGACAAAGTGGATACGGATGGACGTTTGTCCTCGTGCTTTTGGTAAAGTTTGAAATCTACATATCATGACGAAAATCGGTGAAAAAATATTGCAGACAGTTTGAAGAATCTGGAGTACAAATAGGGGAGGAACAAAATTAAGATACGTCTAAGAGAAGTCATCAAAATTATATTTTTTCAGTCGGTCTACAAACCCTCATTTGTTTTCCTCCTCCTTCTTCCCTATGTACACGAAAGGAAGGAATAGAATGAACATCACACAACTCCAAGGATGCCAATGAGTGCTGTGAAATTTACATTTGAAGTCTTAGGCTTTCTTGCTCCTTTACATTTCTGGATCCGTCTCGTTTAGTTCCTCATTTTTTCGCTCCTTCTTCTCCGATTTTCCTCTGTTGACACTGTTAGTGGCGTGCCGTTGGACTTCTCAATCCACCTAAGTTCTCTAGATAGGAAATCTTCTTGTTGGTCACTATGTTTGCAATCTTCTGCATATGTGGATGCTTAACCTCACAATTGTCCTCATCCGCAGCATCCGGGTCCTTTTTTGGCTCGGTCTCAGATTGATCTGCGCCCCAACCCATGAAATCCGACAGTGTCATTGAACAGGGTGTCTCCCCACCGGCATTTTCTTCTTTAGAAGACCTATCCGGAGAAGTTGCAATTGTAGTGTCTTCTAAATAGGGCCGTTTACAGGCTACATGTGATGGATTCTGAGTAGCAAAATCAGCATAAAGCACATCTTCGATCCGCGACAAAACTGTGAAGGCCAAGCTTTCTAGTATTCTTGAATAGCTTTCCAGAATAGCCTGTCCAACATCCTGTAAAACCAAAGAACAAGCATATGCATAAGTTCATAAACACGATCAAATACTTTATAAGTGATTTTCTTTTTTTCTGCAGTATTTTTTGTGTGAAAATGTGCACTAGTACTCAAAATCTAGGGATAAATTATGTTCTTACCGCATTGTATTCGATTTTACTAACGTCGAGTGACGATTGAGGGATTCCAGGGAACCTCTGCTTGAGGAGGAGTAAGATTGTCTCTGCTCTCTCTTCAAAAAGTTCTCTTTTCTCCAAGCTTACTGCAGAGCCCCAACCCGATTTCCCATCTTTTTGGTTCATCTTTCGCTTCCATATCACCATGGAGGCCTCCATTTTGTTCTTGAGGTCTAGAATTTTGTGCTCTGATGATAAGTCCATGCTGCAAAGAAATTGGTCAGGATCAAAGAATTCAACTGTAATGCTTCGGTAGATTGTGTCACCAAGACTTGCCCTCCCATTCTGCAAAAATCGACAAACCAAACCCAATATCAGAACGCGGTTATAGAACTCATCAAGCCTCATGTAATGTAAGGCTTTCTTTACCTTGGGGAGGGATTCAATGTAGTTTTCGGGGATCTCCATTTCTGTTAAAACTTGAGCATTGATGGCCATAGCTGCTTTAAGCACTTGGTTGACGCAATCCTTTTGATATTGTATGAACTTTCGTGCCGCGTCTGATAAACCATTTGGTGGAACTTTAGGAGTAGGTAGCCACCATTTGTCATCTTTTCTCTTTGCAGATCCTTTCTCTTTCTCATCAGCATCTTTGGATACATAATAGAACTCTTGCTTTTCTTGGAAGTTATCTAGACAATCCTGCATAATCCGTTAGAAGTTTTGTTACAGAAAAATAATCCATTAATCCGAGTTTTCTTAAAAAAAAATGTTAACAAGACTTACGATAAGCATTGCATCGAGCTTACGCAAGGCAGGGATGTTCATGTGAAGATCTGTTCGTTGCTGAGTCACCATTATCTGTTAGATCAAAACACACAAGTTCTTAACAGAATGTGAAATGCGAGTGCAAACGCGTATGTGACAAGGAACAAAAGAGGAGATTGTACCTCCATGTTAGTTCCATCCTTGCCCTTCTGTTGCGAAGCAACAAATTCAACTATGTAATCACTGACACACAAGAACCAATCTATTTCTTTTCTCCACCTCTTTTTCCTCTCGGTGGACATGGGTTCTAGGCGAGTTTGTTCCCCAAAAACAGAAGCTGCATTGCGTTCGGAAAGGAATGGTGAGTGATGCAATCCAAAAATTAATAAAAAAAAAAAAAAAAATGCTAGCCTTTGCACTAATACAAACCATATTGATTGTATACATACCGGCAAGATTTGTAATAGCATTCGACAATGCCAACGCTGACGAAACACCCTTACCTCCACCGGACATATCTTCACCCAGAAGCAATTTCGCGAACCTCTCCTTCATCTGTTCCATATCTGAATCAAACCCAACAAGCGATAAATAATTCATAACTCAAAAAAAAAAAAAAAAAATGTATACGTTACAAATCGTCACCTGTTTGCTGTTGCTTTTCCCTCGCTTCTCTAGCAGCAGCTTCGTCTTTGCTCAACTGCGATTTAGAGCCTTGAGCTCCATTACTACTTCTCGATGAAGCCTTCTTATCATCGTCCTGAAACTCTAACACGGTAGCACTCTCGATGCTCAAGCTCTTTGTATGCCTTCCGGCATTTTCATGCATTCCTTTGAAATGATACAATCTAGACTTGTAATCCTCTTCTTCTTCTTCGAGCGCCCGAACCATTCTCAGCTTTTTGAGGAAGACTTTTATAGAATGAACAACGGAGAACAAGGCATGACTGCTGTTCAACCTATTGGGAGAAGGGAGAGGAGGGCGAGAGGGATCTATTTTGTCGGTTACGCGATTTCTTGCTGGAGAGGGAAGAGAGCTTCCAAATCCAAATGACTTAAGAAACAAGACTTGTTCTTGTTGTTTTTTTGTTGCTGTTCTTGTTGTTTCTTCTTCTTCTTCCTTTTTCTGAGGAAATGGTTAGTTTTGACAAAAATGTGGAGGGGAATGATTGGGAAGATTTGATGGGTTAGTTAATTTTGTTTTCTTTTTTTGATAGTTTTCGGTTGGGTTGGAGGAACGTGGGGTGCATGTTTTGAGAAATTAGCACGCAAACACAAATGTTTTTTGATAATTTTTTTTCCTTGTGGTTTTTGTTTTGTTAAAGTTGTTGTTTTGGGGAGGTTTTGGTTTTCGGCTTTTTTGAGGAATGAATGAACTGGATGGTTGAGGTTTTGATGGTGGAGGTCACAGAGCAGCTAAAATCCCGGTAAAGACAGAGGTGCTTTTCTAATTTACCACCTCTCTCCGGATGAGATTGGACCTTAAGAATAATATTGGATTGGTAGAAACTTGTAACTCATGCATAAGGATATGTTAAATAACCCGGTCTATCATGTTCATCTCACATTTTGACACAATAAACAACGAATTGGACTTAAGTCTATTGTAATTGATCACAATCTATCCCAACCAACGCACCAAAACAGGCAGCAGCTCCAGCTCCTCCCTAGAACATTCCATTTCATTATATGTAAATGTGAGAGAGTGTGTGTGTAGTTCCAACAACTTCTCTACTCCAACAACTTCAGAACTTCATTATCAATTTTTATGCCAATCACGACGGTTGTCTAACAGTATTTCTCTCTACTTTATAACTTACAAAAAGCATTATTTGTATGTGAATCGTGATTATTATTTGACGGTGTTGTTTGCTCACGATGCAACACACTCAGACCTTCGAGCATTACAATAGAAGTGGATTGCAAATTTTGATTCCCATCTAAATTGATCAACAATTTCCTAATTTTTCATAGCGAGTCCAAAAATATCGAACAAAATTCATATAAAAATAAAAAGGAATGATGTAATTTGATTTTCGTTGAAACAGTGGAAAAATTCCAATTCCGAACTTCTCCTTCCGCGCGCACCTGTGTATTTGTGCATGCATGTTGATTTTCCTTGAAATTATTTAACACGGACACCAAAAATAAACAGTGGTGTGCAGAAATTACTTCGGATTCATAACAAGTCTTGAGCCACTTGATCATGCTTAACATACCATTCAATACTTAATCAAACTTAATATCCAATTACCTACACAAAAACCTGTAATTATCTCAATGGAGCACAAATAATAAAATGGAAAGTCAAGAACAACATAGAAGCACAAATAATAATCCAACATAGAAGGGAAACAGTCATTTACATGGAAAGAGGCATATTAAACACCAAAAGCACCTTTCAACAACATACAGTAATACAGATAAAGGGTCTCAAACCCATACTCACCACTAGCAATTTGCTTAGTTCAACTGACAGCTCCAGATTCTGATCCCAGCGAAAGAAAGCTAGCAATTACGTGAACACCATAACCCTAGTAGTCGAATGGCCATCCTGAATACTCCATCTCGTTATTATGTTCCCGCATAGTTGATGGGCTACTTTCAGTTGTTGGGTTATGACTAGTGCTTGAGCTAGAGCTGGAACTAGATGAGCGAAACGGCCACAGAGATGAGAAACGGTTTCGCCTCCCTTGGTTTTCTCTAGCACTCTCCCTTGCACTGGTATTACTACCAAAACTACTGCTTCTACTTCGACTATTTGAGCTACGACTGCTTCCCGCTCCTTGCGGACCTTGTGGAGGCAGTTCTTGGCGGCAAACAGGGCACGAATTGTGTTGGACTAGCCATGGTACGATACAATCAGTGTGGTACAGATGGTCACAAGGCATTTGCTTTGCTTCAGATCCCAGCTCAAATTTGTCCTTGCAAACAGGACAGTGCGCATCAGAACGGAGATGCCTATTTGTGATCTTAACAGTAGGCATTGCATCAATTGAACCTCTGGAGGCTGGGGCAGGGCCTCGCCGGTCATTAGCTGAAAGCTGCTCAAATAGTTCTTCTAAGCCAGGACCTACAAAATAATCCCCAACATTACCCCGTGTCACACCAATTCCAGGCGACCCATTGAAAAGAGCTTCAAAAGCACCGTTTCCAGACAGTCGAAAAGGAATTTGGCCACCAAAAATCAATAGAGGAGCAAACGCCGGGTTACGCTCTGGAACTAAATCTGGTCTTCCCCTAATGCTATCATTAGGCCTTCTGTCTGTCAATTGGTGCAATGCTGAGAAAGCTTCCATGATCCCAAACCTCCTGTCAGGATCATCATCATTGTCCAGCCCAAAGAAATCCATTGGGCTGATATGAACCATATCATCAAGTTCTTGAACAAATCCTCCATCGCAGCCTGGGCAAACTGCATCTCGCCCTCTCAGCTGAACTGGCTGCCTGCAATTGTAACACCAGTGGGTGTTTCGGCCACTTGACATCCTCTCCTCTTCCAAAAACTTATGAGTACATACAACAAGTCTCGCCCCCGAATGCCTCAATATTTAATCATCATCTGAGCACAGTGACACACGGAGATGACAAATTAAGGTCAAGCCACCTATTTCAAATTCAAAATCATTAAGATACAGTCTGGACACAAACAAGTTTGAATTTGACAGTTCGCATAAAGGAATTGAAACTGCTATCCATACTACATACACAGGAATAAAAAAATAAAAATCAGATTGCAAAGATATTTATTAGAATCTTTATGTAAAGTGCTTTCGTAAATCCAATGTATTTCTGAAACCAATAAATAAAATCCAATTTATTTCCTAAACAATTACAATTACCCAATTCAGATACTCCAAAATCCCAATTCGATTCGAATTGCATCCATCTATTTCAGGTTGATCATTGGTTGAGTAATTCAATGATTAAAATACCAAAAAGATAAACAAATTAATAACCAAGATCAGAAATAATCAGGTCAACAAATAGTCTCACTCAGATAATAATCCTTTTGTAAAACAAAATAAATATATTTGGATAATCGATTTTTTCAAATCAATTTATTCCCTAAATGCTCCAATCACCCAATTCAAATACTCCAAAAACGAATTCGAGTCGAATCCAATCCATCCATTTCAGGATGATCATTGGTTGAATCTAAACAATCAGTAATTCCATATTAAAAATACCAAAATAGTTAACAAAATTATATCCAAGATCAGGCCTTAATCAGCTAAAAAATCAATAATTTAAAATTAAAAAAATATATAACTAGCCTCATTTGCAGCAGGAAATTCAGCACTTGAACAACAAAAACAACACTGCGACTTCAGATTCATAAAAATCAACAAATATATATATGTGTATAATTATATAGTGTAAAGGCAAACCCTAACCTTAAGAAGGCGAAGATATACCGAAATTTCTGAGATTGTATCCACATCGATGGTGAGACAAAATAAATGAGTGTGAGAGACCCCGCTTCGTTATCTCTCTCCCTCTGTCGTTGTCTAGTATCTTCCTTTAGATAGGCCTTTTGTTATTTTGATCCTACGGCTGGAAATGAGCGCCTGTATTCACTCAACTTTATTAGAGCTTTTTGTCCTTTTCTCACCTTATGTCAAATTACTCTGACAAAACTGACAAAGCCATATGTTGAGATATCCATTTCATCGTAACTTGGTATTACGGTCTAGTGATTTTTTTTTTTTACTTATAATGAAAGGTCTTAGGATGGATTATCGCCAAGGTGAATTTGAACCACAATATTGTTAAACCATTGTGAGACTAAACTCATTTTCTCTCTTAGGCTAGATAATATCGATTGTTAAAAACAAATAAATAACCAATGGTTGAGGAAGCTTTTACTTTTAAAGACGAAGAAATTTGATAGAGATAT
This sequence comes from Pyrus communis, assembly GCF_041283825.1. NCBI lineage: Eukaryota > Viridiplantae > Streptophyta > Magnoliopsida > Rosales > Rosaceae > Pyrus > Pyrus communis. Next base: position 20,105,000 of record NC_142581.1, read on the forward strand.
AGTGTCAAATTGGAAGGGGGAATAGGTTTAAAGCAGTTTATATTACGAAATGTTATACTAAATTATGATAACAAAGAATAAAATTTCCAAATGTGAAACGTAGATAAAGACGATTTGGTTCGATTATGCGACTTTTAATATAACTATATGAATCGAAGTAGTTGTAACTTGTTTCTAGTTGGTCTAAATTTACACTTCAAGTTGAAAACTTGAACCAATTGCTTGCATATATTTACAAGAAAAAAAACACTACTCAAATAGTGCTTGGTTTAGCTGGATTGAATGGTTGAGCTCATTTTACCCGCAGGCATATATTTTGCAGGATGATTTTGATAATCCTTTCAACTCTCAAATGAATCTTAATTTTAAGCGTATTCTAAACTAAGTACGAGAATCGGAAGCATTATATACTCCTCACATGAAGTACAAATTGTTGAATAGAGTTGCCTTTGTATAACACGTCTCATATAGGGGTGTGTTGTGAGATAACTTTTTCTTTTAAAAAATATTACTATTATTAAAGAAAATGGGAGAATTCGAAATTATTATATAATTTAAGAGAGAGAAGAGTTTCAAACTCGAAACACATGAATAAAAACCCAACATCCAATTTGCTAGAATATCAGACCATATGGTTTGTGAGATAACTCTCCTACTAAATAATCTCTCTTAAAATTAGTTGAAATAGTGAATTCCACGGCTTGGATCAATAGCACTATGTGCATACAATTGCATTTAGCTACAAAGAAATATTCTGAAAACTTTATGCTAGATGGAGGAAAGTAAAAATCTCAAAAAATGGTGGGTGCGATAAATGTAATTTAAATTTTATTATGTTGCACTTTGTAATTTGACTTTTATCATGTCTCATTTTGCAATTTACCTCCATCCAACCAAACATCATCATCTTACTTGTCCTCCTGTTGACCACCAGAGAGTCAGAGATGCGCCACCCACCGGCCACTGCCATTCAGACTAGTCACTCTATAACCACCACCAGTTCACCAAATCCCAACCTCTCCAAACGTTTTGATATCTGGGGTACCCACAAAACCTACAACCAATCAAACCCCATTTCTCCAAATCCATCAATGGAGTCCATTGGCCCGCTGATGCCAGCCCCAATATCCCCGTACTTAGAGCAAGAACTCGAGAGGCGCTTCAACCTCCTCAAGCTCTGGACCGCCCCTGAAAAATCAGAGTTCCTGAAAGACGTTTCCAGCGCCATCCGAGCCGTCATCGGCAATGCAGGGGAACGGAGACGACACAGGGCTCGTCGAGTCGCTGCTGAAGCTGGAGATCGTCGCCAGCTTCAGCGTCGAAATCGTTAAGGTCGATTTAAAGATGTGCAAGGAAAAGGGTATTCGAGGCACCAACACGCCTGACGTTTTGACCGGCGACGTGGCGAACCTTGCGATGTGTGAGCCTGATCGGTGTGTGAGGAGTGGGGGTGGAAGAATAGCTGGTTTGGTATTGCTGTGTTTTGAAAAAAACATTGCTTCTGTTGTATTGTATTGTCAGAATAATTAGTTATAAAATAAAGCAGTAGAGTGTTTGGTAAATTTGTTTTTATAAAAGTGTTTTTGGAAAAAAAATAGTATTATATTATTTGATAAATTTTTATGTAAAACAATTGTGACTGTGTGAAATGACAAAAAAATGGTATAATACTAGATGTGTCATTAATTTAATTTTCTTAACAAATAAAGGTGAATTATGTTGTTAAATCGATGGTGTGTGCAGTAGAATAAAAGAAACAAGACACAAAATTTACGAGGTTCCTCTACAGTCAGTGTGATTGGAGTACGTCATGGGAGCAACAGTGGTGCTTCCATTATAATTTAAAATAATAAGAGTACAAAATAACTCTCTCTATTATCCCCTCTCCTCTTCTTCTCTTTTCTCTTCCCTCTTCTTCTCTTTTCTCACTTCCTCTTCTATAAGCCTTGTGGCTTCTATCTCCTTATTCGTTTTATAAGCAAAGAGAACACTATTCATTTTACAAATTTTCCACAAATGAATAGTGAAAATATTGTGCATAAATAGTAACAAACTATTTATGTGGGCCATTCACATATTATTCACAATACTCCCCTTTAAATGGCCACAAGTCTTCGATTGACTCGTTAAAATCTTGATCTGTTGTGGATGCTCCCCCTAATGAGTATCTCCCCCTGATTTCAAATCATTTAGGTTGATCGTTGATTATTCTGCTTCAGTCTCTTAGCAAGAACAGTTGCCAAAAGAGGTGCTTTACTTGTTAACTTTCTACAGGCTTGCCCTTGAACTGGGCTGGAAGGTCTTCTGATTTCCTCCAAAGGTTTGAATTTACTCCTTTTATCTAGAGTTGAATTTCATTCAAGGGTGGTGGACACTTGATCTTGAATCGGACTTGTGATTTCTTCAAGGGTCGTCTAGGCTTGATCTTGAATGAAAATGGACCATGAAGAGCTTCATGTGACAAGTGATCTTAGGCTTTGTCGGGGATGAATTGACACGTGTTTTGTTATGCTTGTCTCCACATGTTTCAATGTATCATTTTTACTTGCCTTATCTGTTCCCCTTGTATAAGTGGTATTTTCCCTATGCAGGTTTGGCATATTCTCTTGTAGTATTTGTCCTCTGATGCAGGAGTGGAATGCAAACCTTGCATTTGAATGGTCCTTCACTTCTTGGTGACTCATCCATGCATGGCAGCTTCAGTGTAAAAAGTCAACAATGGGCCAATTATTCTGCGGTGTTGATGACTTGAGACCCATCTCCATCAACAGTTGAAGATGAGTACTCGAGAGAAATTCTATGTAAGCAATCAAGAAAGGTTCTAGGCAGTCAGTTCCTTACCGAAAGTTTGAGTGGAGGTTTCGATATATTGCTTTCTTTTATCCTTGTCATACAGGTAAGAACAAGGACAAAAGAAAGGATAGGGAGATTGCATGATATGAGATACTCTTGCCCTCATCCCTGATGATATGAGATAATCTTGCTCTGGTGTGACTGGTTTTGAAGAGGTATTTACGGAGAGGAAGAAAACTGGGTCTTTCAAGATGCTTTGTTGAAGATGCATTCTCGAAGATGAGGAAAAGTTAGGTATTCTTGCAAGTCTGTCTTGTTATGGAGAACGAAGGTCGACATATATAGAGATTTTTCAATAGCAAGTAGTGGTGCTGTGCCTTTACTGTTGTCAGCAACTGTGGTGTAATTAGAACAGTAAGATTTACGCGTTTTCAACTTTATCAGAGATCTTTGACAAAGTTGCATGCGATATCCAAAAAAGCTAAGATTGCGTTTGAAAAATGCCAACGAACTTTATTCAGGAAAATCTGGCTTTTGAAATTCGGAGAGCGGTGCCTCTTCGATCTCTGAACAAGTGGCTCTGTTGCCTCTTTTTTATAGAGACATCAATTGTGTTCAAGAGTATGCTCCAAAAGTTGCTGCCTGTAGAAATTTTCCCTTTCTTGCACTTCTGAGATATTATTTGACCTCCTTTTTCCTTCATCATTTCTGAAAATGGCTTGCCTATCTAACATTTGCTTATATTTGAGTCTTAGGAGTGATACAGATGAGCAACGTCAAGATAATATATGGCGCCTGTCCTTCTTATCTTCTAATGGTCCTCTTACGGTTGGGGACTTTGTGATGAAGAATAACATTACCGCTACAGTAGTAGCTAGGAATCTTCTCACTCCAAAGGATAACAGAATCATTTCAAAACGGTCTGATAAGTCAGCCATTCAAGACTTCTTGGCTCTCAATGTTCAATGTGCGGGCTCTGTATCCAATATGGGCCAACGCCTAATTGCTCGAACTCACCAAGTTGAATCATTGATGGCTGAGGTGGCTGTAGACATCGAAATTTCAGTAAAATAAATGTTAACCAATGTATTAAAATTACAACATTTATTTACTTCACCAACCTCACACACTTACTTCACCCACAACATCCACTTACTTCATCTACAACCTTCACTTACTTCACCAACCTCACACACTTACTTCACCTACAACCTCCAACCTCCACCCACTTCACCTACAACTTCCATCCTCCACCCACTTCACCTACAACCTACACTCACTTCACCAAAAAAATGAATGGTGGTGATTCATTCTCAAAACCCATAAATAGGCTTCTCTATCAAGAGGAATATCATCAAGGAATTCACAAATACATTTCTCTACTCCTAAATTGGAAGAGAATTCCCCAAATCCTTGAAGCTTTGAAACTCCAAAGCTCTCAAGCATCCAAATTCCCAAGAATTCCGAAGGATCAAGAAAGCACTCTTCGTTCTTCGTCAAATCCTCCTTCAAGATCAAGCCCCAACGGCCCTTGAAGAACTCCCACCAACTCAAGATCAAGCCCCGACGGCCCCTTGAAAAAGTGTTCATCATTCATCATCCGTTCATCCTAAGATCAAGCCCCAACGGCCCTTTGGATCAACAACCTCAACAAACTCATACACCCATTCTTCAAGATCAAGCCCAACGCCCCTTGAAGATCCGTTCAACAACTGTTCATCCAAGATTAAGCCCCGACGGCCCTTGGATCAACAAACAAATCCACATATCTATTCTTCAAGATCAAGCCCAAAAAAGCCCTTGAAGAAAACCAACTGTTCATTCAAGATCAAGCCTCGACGGCCCTTGAAGAAAACCAACCGTTCTTCAACATCAAGCCCAAAAGCCCTTGAAGATTCGCTCATCCATCAACATTCAAGATCAAGCCCCGAATTCCCTTGAAGAAACTTACAACTGTTCATCCAGGATCAAGCCTCGACGGCCCTTGGATCAACAAATCTACATCTTACGGAGATAGAATCAGATGACCAAATTTAAGAGAGATCGTAACCCCAAAAATCATTAAACACAAAAATATTATTTTGTACACATATTCTTGTTCCTCGTCGTCAGGAATTTTTCCGTGTTCACAGTGGCAAGCCTTAAACAAGAGATCAGAGGGCTCAGGCACGAGCATAGAATGTTACATGTGCTTGCAAATAATTACTCGACAAACATGAAAAGAAAGCTCGACCAGTTACAGGAATCCGAAAGTCAGATTCAAAGTGATCACCAAAGGTTCGTTGCTAGATTTCGAAGGCAACTGATGCCTTCCTTTTCTGGTGTTTTGCCAAGTACTGGGGTGCCACATGATCAATCTCTAGTGCCTCCCCTGATGTGATAAATAATAGCACTCAAATTAAACCCTCTCTTTGACAATTGTAGTATAGATATAAGTAGGGATCGTTTTAGGCTGGGTATTAGGAGAGATTGCTAATCTAATGAGAACTGACTCAAAGATACAAAAATATACTTAAAAACACTTAACCAAACTCAAAGACTCTTAACTAAACTTATATGACTCAAAACAAACTCAAAAATTCAAAACAACACAAAACAATCAAAAAGACTCAAACTAGACTCTAGGACTTAATTTGGACGAAAATAGAATTGGTTTTGACTCAAAATACTCAAAAACACACAATAGGACAGATTTGACTCAACAAAATAAAGCGGATTGGGTTTTTGACGAATTTAAGATAAAAACAAGTAATTAAAAGACTTAAATAAGATTTGGATGAATTTGGGAAAAACTATGGATGATTAGCTAGCTAGAAGATTCTTTTCCACACATGATACATTCAAATACAAATTGATTTCTAGTTGCTTTTTCGATAAACCACGAACCTCAACACCCCAGATTAACCGTGACATCACTAATTAACCCTCAGATTTTCCTTTAGTTATTGGATTGGATGACATCATTCGACAACCCAAAGCATTCTTCAAAAGTTCCCTAAATGACATCATATTAGAGATACAATCAAAGATCATTATGTTCTATGAAAATCATAAGTATTGACAAAGCACTTGTAACTATGACATCATGATACTCATGCTAGGAATTTACTTAACATGATTGTGAAAACAACCTTCACTATTTGTGAAAATAAGTTTGTAACGATTATGTGAAACTCCCTTATATTTTAGCACCAAATTCAAGCATGCAAATTAAGTAGACCTCCCTAATCAACATACATGAATAAGTTATCCATCAAACGGTTAAGTAAATTGCATTCACAATTTATGAAATCACATGATGTTCCCGACCGTGGCCAAGGCACAGTCCTTCACATGATGTTCACCTTCTGCACCGCACGCTCACCTTGGATCTAAGTTTGGTGCATAGCCTTGTCGTACATACCACATTAGGTGGTTCCGACTCATATGTGACTTGCGATACTTCGTGGCCTTCACGTGATCGTAGCACTTAAGCGCACTTATTTACACCCAGCCTTATCGCACAGACCACAGTAGGTGGTTCCGACTCGTGTGCAGGAATTGGTTAATGAGCTATCGGTTCAACCGTACAGGTCACGTTACGTGACTCTGGCTGGCATATCATTTTACATTGGTTTATTTCACCTGGCTTACTTATTTCATTGCTGAGATACTTGACATGGCATATACTTGGTTTTCACTACTCTTGAGCATGATTTCTATATACATATGTATTACTATTTTCTGGGAAATTATACGGGTTTTACGACAAAAGGTTATAACATTTTCAAAAGGTTTTTATTAAAAATTTTATTTTCAGGCCAACTCACCCTTGTTTTTGCGCCCCTCCAAGTTTTAGCTGCTGAAAGTTCGTATCGACGAGGATTCTTGGCAAATCTCAGTATAGGTGACTACCTCTGAGGGTATGATCCTTACCCATACTACTGTACTTTACTTATGCTCTGACTTCGCGTGTGAAATGGGTTCATCCCCGCACACAGCGCACTCTTGTCTTTAGGTACTTTTAGGTTTAAATTTATTCACATTTTCCATATCACTATACTTTATGGTTTCATCACCTTCCAGGTGTCAGCCACACAACTCGATTCGAAGTCCTAATGGACATTCCTAGTTGGGGTGTGTTAAACTAAATCGTCTTGGGGATGGAAAGGAATCTTGTTGGGGCAGCAAGTTTTGAACCAAGGGCTTCATTGGCGGGTGGGTGATGGTGAATCAATTCGGCTGGCGAGTGATCCGTGGATTTTGAAGCCTCATTCCTTTAAACCAATGATGTGGTAGGGGCCCCCTAATGTGAAGGTGTGTGACTTAATTTCTCCAGATAGGCAAAGGTGGAAAATGGGGATGGTTGGGGCATTGGTGGAATGGGATGACATGGAATTGATTTTGACTATTTCGATTAGTAGGCGGGGTTGTAGGGTTAAACAAATTTGGCATTATACGAAGAATGGGATGAAGGTGTGTGACTTAATTTTTCCAGATAGGCAGGGGTGGAAAATGGGGGTGGTTGGGGCGTTGGTGGAATGGGATGACATGGAATTGATTCAAACTATTCCGATTAGTAGGCAGGGTTGTAGGTATAAACGAATCTGGCATTATACGAAGAATGAGATGTATTTGATGCATTCGGGACATTATGTGGCAATGGAGATGATGAAAAATGGTGAATTTGGGCGTAAAGGAGGGGCGGGAATGCCGAGTTCAGCTGGAAGATTGGGGTTGGTTCCAAATAAAATCCGGTTCTTTATTCGGAAGGCATTTGCTATGAGACATTATCTGGAGCGGAGACGAATTTGGGTGGTGAACAAGTGTGAACTTTATGGGGCACTAGATGAGACTAAGGCCTACCTATTATGTGGGTGTGAGTTTAGTCGTGCTTTCTGGTTTGGGACGTCAGTGCCATAGGGTAGTGGATTTTCTAGAGGGTTGGCAGAGATTAGTGGAGCGACTAGGGAAGGATGAGGATGATGATTCTTTATTGTAGTGAGTTTGGTGGATTTGGAAGTTTAGGAATGAAGCTGTATTTAATGGGACCTGAATTCTACCACATATTGCAGTGGAGTTGTGGAGGAAGCAAGTGGAAGAGTTTAGGGAGGTTGTAGTGGTGGTAAGGGAGAAAACAACGAGGTAGAGAGTTAGGGGTGGGTGGTCATGGTGAGGAGAGGAGTGGGTGGGTGGGCCGGGGGGGAGGGCGAGGGGCTTCATTAGGCAAAACCTCCATTTGGCATATTGAAATTGAATTGTGATGCTGCTTGGTGGAAAGATTCAAAGGTGGGTGGGGTGGGATGGGTGTTACGTAACTTTGCGGGGATTTCGAAGCTTGTGGGAGGGGTGGGGGGATGGAGGTTTGCAGCTGCAATCATGGCGGAGGCGGAGTCAATTAGGTAGGGAATGAAGGAGTTCCTAGGTAGTGCGGTGATGGACCCCGAAGTTCAATTAGTGGTGGAATCAGACTCAAAAAGATTGATTCAAATGCTCAACAAAGAGGTCACGGTTGATGTCATTCTTGATGTCTATCTCCAAGATATTTGGAGGACGGCGAGCTTGTTCCAATTCGTGAGGTTCTGCTTTACCCTTCGGCAATGCAATCATACATCTCACTTAGTGGTGGCGCATGTCGTTAAGCATGGTGGGAGATTTGGCTGGGATGAGTTAGGTCCAGAATTTCTTTTTAATATTTTAGCGTAAGATGCAGATGTAACCATTCATATTTAATTCAATAAAGTTTCTACCTTTCGACAAAAAAAATAAATAAAGGGTGCATGAATAATGACATGAAGACACACCACACTACTAGATGGTAGAATCCTAAATACCAAAAATGTTTTTAAACAATATTTTGAAATCATTCATTAGTAAAAAAAAAAAAATACAAGTCTAAAAAAACCATTTATAGTGCACGCAATTCTTCACAAGCAATTTTAGATGCAATATTAAATCTAGCTTTTCATACTAATATGCGATTTTAGGTTAAAATTCAAGGAACTATTTATTAAATTGAGAATTTTTCAATGCATTTGAAATAAGTTTACTTTAACAAGTGGATGCCAGTTTGATTTCTCACCCCAGTTCACCAACCAAACAGAAGATATTCATAAAGATAACTATTAATTTCCTCTTATGTCATAGCTATGTTTTTAGTTGGGCTTAAGTTGTACATACTATTTTAGTTTAAGGATTCAGTTGAGTTGATGAGTCTATGCATGACACATTAAGCAAGTAAAAAGTGCATGAAGACACACCACACTATTAAATGTTAGAATTCAAAAATGCTTTTGAAAGAATATTTTGAAATCAATCATTACTAAAATAAAAATAAAAATACAAGTTAATCATAGAAAAACATTTATAGTGCACGCAACTGTTGACATGCAATTTTAGATGCAATTAATTCTTGTTTTTCATGTTGATATGCAATTTTAGGTTCAAATTGAATAACATACTCATTAAATTGAGAATTTTGAAATGCAATTGAAATAAGTTGATTTAACGAGTAGAAGCCAGCTTGATTTCTCACCCCAGTTCATCAATCATAAAAAAAATATTAATAAGGATAACTGTTAATTTTCTCATATGTCATAGTTATCATTTTAGTTGGGTTTAAATTGTACATATTTTTCTAGTTCATGTACTAAGTTGAGTTTATGTGTCTCTATGTAGAAATGACGACACATCAAGCAAGTAAAAGGTGCATGAGTAATGACATGAAGGCACACCACACTACTAAATGGTAGAATCTTAAATACCAAAAATGCTTTTGAAACAATATTTTGAAATTAATCATTATTAAAAAATAAAAATACAATTAAATCTTGCTTTTTCATGTCGATACGCAATTTTAGGTTTAAATTCAAGAACTTACCGATTAAATTGAGAATTTTGAAATGCAATAGAAATAAGTTGACTTTAACGAGTGGAATCCAATTTGTTTTCTCACCCCAATTCACCAATCAAACAAGAAATATTTATGAGATTGACCGTTAATTTCCTCATATATCATAGCTATCTTTTTAGTTAGGCTTAAGTTGTAAATAATTTTCTAATTTAAGAATTGAGTTGAGTTGATGGATTGATTTCAAAATATATTTTCAAAAGTATTTTTTGAATTTACGATTTATGTCATTTTGTAGTGTAATGTGTCGTTATGCCATTATTCATGCAATCTATACTTCATGTGTCATCATTTATACATAGAGACCCATCAACTCACTCAATTTTTAAATAGAAAAGTATTTACAACTTAAGCCTAACTAAAAATATAACTATGACATATGAGGAAATTAACAGTCATCCTTATAAATATTTTTTGTTTGGCTAGTGAATTAGGGTGTGAAACCAAGCTGACTTCAATTTGTTAAAGTCAACTTTTTTTTCAATTGCATTTCCAAATTTTCAATTTAATGAGTAAGTTCTTAAATTTAAACTGAAAATTCATATGAACATAAAAAGCAAAATTTAACGTAGTGCACGCAACTGTTGAGATGCAATTTTAGCTACAATTAAATCTTGCTTTTCATGTTGATATGTAATTTTAGATTCAAATTCAATAATCTAGTCATCAAATTGGAAACGAAATTGAAAGAAGCTGACTTTAAGGAGTTGAAGCCAACTTAATTTCTCATCCAGTTCACCAACCAAACAGAAAATAATTATAAGCATAGTTGTTAATTTCTTCATACGTCATAACTATCTTTTTAGTTGGGCTTAAATTGTACATACATTTCTAGTGTAAGGATTGAGTTGAGTTCATGGGTCTTTGTATAGAAATAACTACACACTATAATTGTAGAGAGTAATGCTACAGATAACACATTTTAAAACCAAATTTATAAATCAATTGATGAGTTACCTATAAAAAAACAAGTACGGTAATCGACACTTAGTTAATAATTCAATCATCTACAACCACAACATTTGGTATTTACGATTCAATCATTGGGTAATGCTAAAATCGAAAGGGGTGGTATTTAGTTTAATCAACACTTAGCTTCTCCACACGGTGTCTTCGCAAATGTAAGATTGGGATAAACTAATGCCACAAAATTGACCTTCAAAATCTGAGTTTCTTGGGAGGTTGTGGACTACCACCTTGTCAACTCTAGTCCAAACCGAGTTTCAATCCACCTAAAATCGAGCACTCACACCCTTCACCATTTCCCTCTCGTTGCCTCTTGTTCCCCGTGAGTACAACCCTCAGCTCTCAACACTTCCTCTCTCTGATAGAAAAACATTCAATGAACAAAAAAATGTATGAATTACACCAGGTCGTAAAGACCAAGTTCTACGCGTGAGCTCGTCAGCTCACAACCATTAGATAACCGTCCACACGCAAGCTGCAAACCTTAGAAACGCCTAAATGTATCAACCTACATCTCTATGTAACATAATACACATATATGTGTTTTGGCGCTTATACTTTTTCTCCTTTTCGATTATCTGCTTGTCTTGTCTTTTATTTACATCTACGACTTTCTTTTTCTTTTGAGAAAAAAAGATATTTTAACCTAATCTTAAGCCAACTTGGCTACACCTAGAGTTTATTTTAAACAGTGTCATTTTAAGTTTGAGAGTTTGAAATGTATTGGATTTAGGATTTAGTATTTAGAGTGCATGTTGAAGTTGAACAAGTAACTAAATGAAAGCTCAGAGTGATATAATTTGAACAAAAGTACATAAAATACAGTAGAGAAAATTATATATATGTATATATATTTTTTTTTAATACAAACGATATTATAATTTTAAATTGTATTGTTAAAGAGAGGAGCAATAATGTCAAGGCAGAATATATTAGGAGGAAGAGGAATCTAATTTTAAATGCATAATTTAATAAATTATGCTAATTCCAAATTACTAAAAACAAAACAACATACTTTAAGTTTCTTTTAATTTTGAGTTCTAGCACCGTCCGTTTGGTCACAAACTGATATCATCGGATGGATTAGTAATAATGTAGTTCAAATTATTTTTTAAAGAGAATCGAATTTAAACCTTTTCACTTATAAGTACAAAAAAAATATTATTAAATCATAAAACTAAGTAACATTTTCTTTTATTTTTTATCCCTATTTGCCGTTTTGTCATTTAAGTAACCAACCGTCGTGGTTTCGCCTGACCTTCATTTCTCTTCCGCTGGTAGTCGTCCCTTGTTCACCACAGAAATAACAAGCCACACATCACTACCAGTTATTCTGTCACCTTCACAAATCCCAAGCTCTCCAATCCCTTCGAGACGACACAAACCCCGGAACCAAACAAACCTAATTTCTCCGAATCCCACGACAATGGAGTCCATCGCCGTCCTCATGCCGATTCCAATGTCCTCCTATTTGGAGCAGGAGCTCGAGAAGCGCTTCAACCTCCTCAAGCTCTGGACCGTCCCCAATAGAACCCAGTTCATCAAGGACCACTCCGCGTCCATCCGTGCCATCGTCGGCAACGCCACCGCCGGAGCCGACGCCGAGCTCATCGCCGCTTTGCCTAAGCTGGAGATTGTTTCCAGTTTCAGCGTTGGGATGGATAAGGTCGATTTGAAGACGTGTAAGGAAAAGGGTATTCGGGTCACCAACACCCCCGACGTTTTGACCGACGACGTGGCGGACCTTGCTATTGGGCTGACGTTGGCGGTGCTGAGACGGCTGTGTGAGAGTGATCGGTATGTGAGGAGTGGGCAGTGGAAGGAGGGCGAGTACAAGTTGACCACCAAGGTTTGGTTTTTTTTGCTTAATTTGCATTGGATATTATTATTTTCACTTACTTGCTATTGGGTTTTGTTTGAATTTCTTATTTATATTGGTATGAATGGATATTGATTATGCTGCTTGTGATTTGAGTGTGAGTTGATGGGTAATTTTTGAAGTGCGTTTATGGTAAAAATTTCTTAAGTGTTGCTGTGTTGTTATTTACCATTCTGGAGGAAAAGAATGAGCAAAATGATACTTATATTGAATGGTTGAATTGGTGATTCATGATAAAGGTTGTTGTTAAAGGCCTGGCTGGATCGATGTTCTTTGTTCAATTTCGTCTACAAGGGCATGGACTAGTTCTTAAGAAATTTTGGAGTCAGTCAAAGTACATTTCTCAATGATAAGTGTCTTCAATCGTGGTTGAGTTCATCGAAAGCAACTCTGTTGCTGTGCTGTATTTATGATAGCATCAATCCAGAAAATCGAAAGGGGGTGAGATGGTAGTCGGTGTTGATTGTTTGTTCCTATTGTTTGATTAAATAGGTTCTTCTGAAAATGCACTGAGGCATCCTTTCTGGTGTTTTTAATTGTCTGTACTGCTCGCAGATGCGCCTGAATTTCGAATTTATCAATACTTTGCCAGAAAATTGGTTTACGAAGAAATAGTGTGTTCATTCTGCATTGTTTGTGTATCTAATAAAAGAGAATGCATAATATTTTCACCGGTTGCAAAATTCTTTAACCAACATAAGATACTTTTCAAGGAGTTTAGGCACCTTACAGTAGCTGCTTATGTGCTATGTATGAAACGAAGATTCACAAGTCAACATGTGTGTTATAGGGCAGTTTGAGTGTAATAATTTTGCGACATGTTCGTGTGATACATTGATATTTTTCGTTTCTTTACCTCCTTTGATTATTTGATATTAGAACTTTTAAAAGTTGATGAAGTTTGTATGAAATGTGAGGTTCCTGAATTCATAGGAGAACCAGCTTTTTTCCTCTTTTTCTTTCCCTGTTTTTCATCCTGAAATAGAGTTAAATGTGTAGTCGTTTACTACAAGCAAGGTAAATGTCTGTCTAAAACCTTTATTTATTGATTTAATTTCATCCATATAGCACCTCTTTTTCTCCTCTTTTGTACTAGTTTCCCTTTCATTTTCAGTTCACTGGGAAAACTGTTGGAATCATTGGTCTCGGAAGAATTGGCAAAGCAGTTGCAAAGAGAGCCGAGGCTTTTAGCTGCCCAATTGCTTACTTTTCCAGGACGGAAAAGCCAGATTTGAAGTTCAAATACTACCCAAGTGTTGTGGAGTTGGCCGCCAACTGTGATGTTCTAGTTGTTGCGTGCCCCTTAACTGAAGAGACCCGCCACATTATCAATCGTCAAGTCATTAATGCTTTGGGGCCAAAGGGTGTTCTCATCAACATTGGGAGAGGCTCTCATGTTGACGAACCTGAGCTGGTATCTGCTCTGGTAGAAGGCCGATTAGGTGGGGCAGGGCTCGACGTTTATGAGAAGGAACCAGAAGTACCTGAAGAGCTGTTTGCGCTCGAGAATGTGGTCCTCTTGCCTCATGTCGGAAGTGGCACAGTAGAAACTCGCAGTGCCATGGCAGACCTTGTGATTGGGAATCTTGAGGCTCACTTCTTGAAGAAACCATTGTTGACACCAGTGGTCTAATAGCTTTTAGCATCTGGACATGACCACCATTGGTTGTATAGCTTGATGATCCACTGCCACAAATGCCTACAATAATTGTTTCTGTCAATCTGAAAAAGGATCGTTGATTCTAGAATTGAGGAAATGAAACTCCTTGTTGAAACAGTTGATTGATGATACTCCTCGTTAATTGTTGAAGTGGAAATCACTACATTTTTATTGGAAATCCTTGGCTTGATTGATGATATTCCTCGTTCATTGTTAAATTCTTCTGTTTTAAGTTTTTAAAGGATCTTATAATTTTACCATAACGATATATTTGTACCCTTTTCGGCCGGTTGTGGGCGAAGGAGGGATTCAAATCCCCGACACCGTGGTTCGTAGCCACATGCTGTAATCCTCTGAGGTACCGGCCCCACCCCGTCTCCATGGATGAGAAATTTTGGTTAAACTATACAAAGGACAATCAAAACTAAACTGGTTTTGACCTCATTACCAATTGAAGTCAAACCTCTGACATCACATTTGTAAGCGGAAGAATACCATTATACTGTAGTTTATGAAATAACAAGAGTTACGTGTCCTTCATTTTATTAGTCTATGTAAGTGGTCAGTAATATTTAGGTACTGAGCGGTGAGTGCTCAAGTATTATCCATAAATAAAGAGTTTTCATCACAACTAGTCCTCGGGTTGCAAAACTCATAACTTTTGGGTCGATCAATGTCATCCTTCATATAATGCTTCAGAAAAAGCTAGAAACCTTAACCAAAGACGATCTATATACCAACTCCTTGGGCCTATCGTTTTCCTCAGTATTCTAGTTATAAATCACTTGGTATTCAGTATCATATCCTATCTCGAACTCGAAACTATACCATTCAGTATATATTTCTATAATTCATCTTTAGCGGTGTTATCCTTGGCCTTCAAATGTTTGTTGATAGTTGTAGCCACGTCCTTCAAGCTCGATTTTGTAGAAAGTTTGATCTGCACAGTGAACAATTTCTTGCGTAAGATGGTTACAGAGCACAGATGAATCATAACAGAAGAAGATTTGTTGTAATGACTAATTACCGGATTGCCTTTATCGTTGGCTGTGTACAGCAGAAGTGTTGGATAGTCGCTTACCTGCAGTAACAAGTAACCAAACAAATAAATAAATGAATAACAAACAATAATAACTGAGATAGCATCTCATCAACTGAAATTTTCATGGGCAGAGACGGTTTTCATTGATAATGTTTCTGGGTTGTTAAATTGGTTGCGATTCACACCCTCTTCTTTCATTTATGATGTATCGGGCCATTTTCAGAGGATCGCATCAAGGATTGAAGTGTATGATTCGTCAAGCTATTTGGAACAAAAAAGACAACCAGCGGATCTTCAAAATGTTCCTGCAGAGCTTAACGTAAATGCTCTAGCTTATCCTATGTCCAAGGTCATGGATTACATGAAAGCTAGGTTTTCATCCCAACATCATGAAACAAAATTATGATGCCGAAAATAACACTCACTTGCAGTTTTGGATGTTCATTTGCAGATGCATCTATTCTTGCGAAGAGTAGATTATCCACACTTTTAAAGTGCTTAGCCAACTTCTCTACATGCTTGGCAGTGGTCTCACAGGTGATGCACCATGGTGTGTATACCTGTTCCATAGCAAGGACGATATTTTTATACGCATAATCAAAATAATCACTCCATATAAAAATTCTAAAACCACGACAACTTGCTATACAACTAGAAACTTAAATAGTAGTTGTACCTTGAATATCGAACGCAACACAACAACTTATAGGCCAGTTTTAGTACCAATAATGTAATTATTTTATATATTTACATGTAGATACGTCATTTCTTCTTCATTTATTGATTTCATATGTTTTGGAATATTGATGAACTGAATAAACGACTTTTAACTTAAATTTTCAGTACGTTTTTTCATGCAGTTGCTATTACTATTGATTTACTAGTGTGATTTTCATATGAAGTGCAATGTGGGTTCGCAATTGAGGTTTCTAGATTCTTGACTAGTTCAATATTTAGTTTGTGTTACCTTTTCTAGATTCTTTAATTTTGAATGTTCCATTCTTTTGTTTGAGTTGTTGAAAAACAGAAGTGAAAAATTACATCAAAGAGTGTTATGGATTCAGTTGGAACTAAATGTGCTAATTTGTGGTTAACAGACTATCACCCTTTTGTTAGTTTGTTCTTTCTTGTTAGTTAGTTCATTTTGTGTGCATGTCTATATAAATCGACATCCTATTCCTGCATAAGATAGGCTTCAACCTCAAAGTTGGTTTGTAAATTTTATTTTGAGAGAGAGAGAGAGAGAGAGAGAGAGAACCTTAGACGAAGAGAGGTGATGGAGTGTTCCGAGTTTTTAATTGCTTGTTTAATATTTACGTCACAGATTGTTGTGAATGCCGCTGACTTGGAGAAATTGCATCACAATGCATCAAATCCAAACCCAGAAGAATTGGCAGTCAAGAGGGTTGACTTCCCTACTGATTTTGTGTTTGGGGTCTCTACTGCTGCTGCTCAAATAGAAGGATCAGCGAAAAATTCTGGGAAAGGACTAAGTGTTTGGGACAACTTTATTGTGAAATTCCCAGAGAGAATTTCTGACCACTCAAACATGTTCACTGCCATCGACTCGTATAATCGATACAAGGAAGATGTGAAGCTTATAAACAACCTTGGTGTCGATTCTTACAGATTTTCCATCCCCTGGACGAGGATTCTCCCTAATGGAACATTGAATGGTGGAATAAACCAAGAAGCTATTGACCATTACAACAACCTAATTGATGAGCTAATCAAGAACGGCATCAAACCCTATGTGACCATTTTACATTTTGACTCGCCCCAAACCTTGCAAGACAAGTATGGCGGCCCTTTGAACCGTTCCTTTGTGAACGATTTTAAGGATTATAGCGAAATATGTTTCAAAACATTTGGAGATAGGGTCAAAAACTGGATTACAATCAACGAGCCATTTATCATTGCCAAGATAGGGTATGAACTTGGATTTGCTGCACCAGGCAGATGTTCTTTGCGTACAAAATTCGTATGTACATCTGGTAATTCGTCTACTGAGCCTTACATTGTGAGCCACAACCTTCTCCTTGCCCATGCTACTGTTGTTAAGCTATACAAAGAGAAGTTCCAAGCAAACCAAGGAGGACAAATTGGAATCAGTCTTGTAGGACAATATGTTGAGCCCTATTCAGATTCGGAAGAAGACAGAGCTGCAGCGAAGAGAGTTCTGGACTTCAATCTGGGATGGTACGTGGAGCCATTAGTCTATGGAGATTATCCAAAGAGTATGCGAGATTTGGTCAGGGACAGACTACCTAGTTTTACCAAGGAAGAGAAGAATTTGATCAAGGGGTCCTTTGACTTTATTGGCATCAATTATTACACCTCAATATATGCTAAAAACTCCCCACCAAGTCCACAGAAACCAATCTGCTATTCTACTGATTCTTTAGCTGAATTACCCAAAAAAAATAAACATGGAGAGCCTATTGGTCCTAAGGCTGAAGGAAGTAGTTTCATTTCCATTTATCCAAAAGGTCTGCAGAAACTGATGGACTTCATGAAGGAAAACTATCAAAGTCCTAAAATCTACATTACTGAAAATGGAATCGACGAGGCAAAGGACGATAGTCGCAGACTTGATAAGGCACTCAAGGATCCACATAGAGTTAAAAATACTCTTCGGCATTTGTACTGGCTCAACAAGGCAATCAAGAATGGTGCAAATGTGAAAGGATATTTCTATTGGGCGCTGTTTGATGACTTTGAATGGGTTGATGGCTATACCACAAGATTTGGGCTTTATTACATTGATTACAAAGACAATCTCAAGCGCATTCCCAAGGATTCTGCTAAGTGGCTCCCTAAATTCCTCAAGGGTGAAGTTTAAAAATACAAGGCTCAAGCTAAGGCATAAGCTGTACTTGGTATATCAACCCCAAGTTCTTGACGGCAGGTTTTCTACAAACGTGACATATAAAAGAAAGAGTAGTATGCACTTATATATGTAAATATTTATATACAATGTACTATTTTGAGGGGTAGAGGAAGACCTAGGAAGACTTGGACTACTTGGATCTAATAGAAGACACGGCACAAACCCGAGCGCAATGGCATTCTAGGATTCATATAGCCGACCCCACTTATTGGGATAAGGTTTTCTTGTTGTTGTTGATGTACTATTTTGAAAGGCCTTGGTTTTTGGAGCATATCTTAGAACTCTTAGTACCTACTTCTTGACTTTTACAGCTCTTTGAGTAGTAGTTTCTTATCAGTTTTTGTGTGCGATATATATATATATATATATAATATATTATGAACAATGTACATACTCATATAGAAGGCATATAAAAGAATACAAGCATGATACAGCTCATTCACTTTTTTGTTCTGTTGATAAGCAAGACAACAGAAACTTTATTTTGTTTTCAAACTTCAGGAACTTCAACTTGGATGTGATCATGTGAGCAGAATTAAAATAGATGTAGGAGAGAAAGACACACATACCTCTAGTACCACATTCTTGTGACTATTTAAAACCAAGTCATCAAATGTCTTTCCTACAATGCTCTGGACGGTTACATTCTTCTGCAATTTTAACGTGAGCTGATTTAGAACTACATTTAATGTGATAGAACTATAACATTACAGGAAGTGCTTTCATATTTACTACTTCAAAGCTATGTTGAAATTAGCACACCGCAGTACAGTTTTGGTTGTTCACCAGCTAACAAAAAAATTTGGCTTAAGGATTTTGTAACACGGGGAATCAAAACAAGCAACTATTATCTTAAGTTATAGAAGAAAAAAACTAAGATATGATTCCAAGATTAATTGATCCAAAAATCTTTTAAGGGGAAAATGACTCACGTTATCAGGTATTGGTTGTGATTTGAAGTGCGGAGATACAGTACCATGTAATAGGCCTGAGCAGAACTCCTACAAAATCCAATTCAGAAATTTTAGTAGTCTAGGTAGATATTCTTGATGAGGAAATTTCAAAACATGAGAAATTATTACTTCAAGATTGCTTGGTGTTGGATTTGATTCTAATAGATATTTAGAGTTCCCTCTAATATCAAAAGCAGTGACCTGTGCAGAACACAGATAAAACCTGATTAGTTATAGCCTTAGCAAAAGATTCCTTGATAGAAAGAATTCACAGTCAATGTGTAGTTCACGAGTGGGAAACTGACCACAGCACTGTTTGATTCTTCAAGCCCATATACCGTTAAGTAAGGCTTAGCAAGATTTTCATCTGTAATGTCTATATATATGAACAGTATCTGGATCAAGAGAATGAAAAAGGGAAAACATTAGTAGATTTAACCAATTCACCCAATAGCTTCGACATATAGTCCATTTGAGTACCTTTGACTTGAACTGTCTAGCAACATCTTGAAGGGGCTCAAGAAGTTTCTTGAAGTCATCTGCGTCTGCAAAAACATGAACCTGCGCAAGAATAAAAGCGAGTCATTAAATGGCAGAACTTATTATCATGCCAATTCCAATTCTTTATATATGACTCAAGCTTAAGAAATTCTTAAGGGGTAATGTAATTCCGGAAATATTATCTGATATCTGAGTTGCATTAAACGGCAGCGGAATCAGAAACCTGAAGTTGAATAGGACTGGAGTACACTTTTGCAGAATTTGCTTCAGTAAGTCTGTTAACTAATGGAAACTTGTTATAGTCCAGAAACTGCAGTATTTCATCCACTCTAAAGGTCCCTTCTGCAAACCCAAACATTTATGAATAACTACGTTAGTAATTCTTACTGAGTGGAAATTTTTTTGTGGAATGTAACCAATGACAATCACAGTCAAATATGCAAGTTGGCACTCAAACATAAGTCTCCTTATTGGTTTGCAGATCTAAACTTTGATTTAACTGAGAGAGATCAATGAAATTTATACACTCGCTAAGTTGCACAAGCAAGCAAGAAAACAACAAATTTCATCACCTTCAGTAAAAAAATTAAGCAACTCACCATATGCAGTGTATCTTTCTGGCTCACTTTTCACAATTCCAAGGAAAACATTAGTTGGTTTTACATTTGGAAAGAGAACATCAGCAACCTCGATGTTGCTTACTTCTACGAACTGGATGGCACTGTCAGCTGCCGCTGCTTTTACAAATTCTTTGTGCTCGGGCCCCTGAATGGTTTTATAACAAACAGAATAAGCCCAAAAAACCCATAATGTACAAACAAATATATAATCAAAGCACTGTCTAATTCTAACTCCAGGTTTTCAGTATTTCCCAGGTCTAGCATTTTAAGAAAAATTTGAAAACAACAAATACGCACGTACCTCAAAATTTTCAAACAGGCCAAGAACAAATATGTCGGACTTCTTGAGAAATTCTGCTGCCTCTGTCACCGAGCTTATCCGAATAACAGGTTCACCGGTTTTCTTCCTCGCCCATATCACTATTTCTTCCCTGAATCAAAATTTGCCCCCATAAACACATTAATGGAAATGCACAACTCAAAATTTCCCCCAGAATCACTGGTATTACACCTTCTATAAAATTTTAATTAAATTAAGTGGAATAACACAACTTGATTATACTAATTATGGCAATGAAAAAAGACGGAACAATAACAAGCATATAAGCATACAGATAACATAAATGACAAAACACAATCTGAATTATAACTTATAAGTAACTGGCCAAATATATGATTCACTTAGCTAATCCAAATGAAATTAACATAAAATATTCCCAATTAAACAGGTTGACAAAGTTTAAGAGCCACTCACGCAGAAAATCCACCAGTGTAGGCTTGGGAGGTGCCATTGACAAACAGAAGCAGAGTAGGGAACCCTTTGATCTCGAGAGACGACGCGGTTTTCGCGTGCCGCTCGGCATCAAGCTTGGCCATCAAAAGGGGGCTCCCCAATTCCTTCAGCGCAGTGGCAGCCTCAGCAAACTGAGGCATCAGCTCGGCACTCCTGGCACACCAGGGAGCGTACCCGAGAACCAGAACATAGTCATTGTTTTCAATCACCCTCTTTGTATTGTCATGATTAAGCTCCAGAACAATCCTCTGTGCTTTGGATAAAAGCTCGGCCTCCGAAGACCTTGTGGCGGGCCCCCCGTCTTGGTCTTCTTCTTGTTCTACTTGTTCATCCAATGCCAGGAGCTCTTCCAGTTCGCCGTCTTCGGTTTCGTCGGCGGCGGGGTTTTGGGGTTCGGAGGATTTGATGGGGGTTGGGAAATGGAGTAGGAGGAGGAGGGTGAGGGTGAAGAGGATGAATCTGGAGGTGGGTTTTGGTCTGGACATGGTTTTGGAGGATTTTGCAGAGGGAAGTGGTTTCTCGTGGATCTTTAGTGAGTGAGATCTATGGAGTGAAAAGACAGGGTCTTCCGTGAGAACTGAGTGAGAT
Organism: Pyrus communis; assembly: GCF_041283825.1. Lineage (NCBI taxonomy): Eukaryota > Viridiplantae > Streptophyta > Magnoliopsida > Rosales > Rosaceae > Pyrus > Pyrus communis. The sequence continues at coordinate 20,126,574 of NC_142581.1, forward strand.
CTACAGAGGACTGAATGAAGGGAGTGAGAGAATTTCGGCTTGATTGATACTATTTGCCTTTCACTGCCTTGATTGGCGGCAATAACTCATAAAAATGATAGAAACGTGGGCATTTTATTACCGAGTAATAGTTGAACTTTATGTGAACTATGGAGTTATGTAACGTCTCATGTCTAAAATTGTTATTTATTAATGTTGTTCTTCCTTTTTAGAATCATGTATGAATATGATCATTGTTTGTTGCGCTCGTGCATACATTGAATTATAGCAATCCATCCTTCCGGAGGTTATGAAGACTCACAGTGGCATTTCAGTCTCCCTAGCCATCACTGTGCGATTCACTAGCGTCAGAAATCTGATCCAGAACGTGCCGCTTGAAATATGGAGTTGTATAACGTTTTATGTTTGGAATTTTAGTCACTTTGCATTTTTAGGTTCATCCATGAATATATTCATTGTCGTGGTAACCACTAAGAACCAAGAGGTATAAAATTGAAATTAGTTGTGTGAGTAAGGGGTGGAAAAAAATTCCCAAAAATCCTAAAAACGAAACGAAAAAATCTCAATCCCAAACCAAAAATGTCCCAAACCAAAATTCCCAAAATTTTCAGGATGCTATCCTGAACCGATCTTGAAATTTCGGTACGAGATTCAGGATTGTCTCCTCAATATTTCGGAAATCACATACCGAACCAAAAATATATATTATTAATTTATTATTATTATTATTATATATATATATATATATAGGAAAAAGAACCCCTCTCTCTCCCTCTCGCGATTCTCTCTATCAAACACTCAAAGTTTGAGAGTCTTCTTCATCCAGTGCATTGTGCACCGATCCTTCCCCAAATAAGGTAAATTTTGGAATTAATTTAGGGTTCAAATTCTAGATTAGGGTTTGTGAAATTTATGTTTTGGATTGGATGTTCATGATTCCAGCCCTATTTAATTTCTATATTTATGTTTACGGGTTTATAAATTTTTTGTTTTTTTCGTTTTAGGAGTTTGGCTATGATTTGTGTCTTTTAAAATTTTCAATTGGTGACTATACTTTCTGGTTGTTCTGGAATTTTCTGATGTTAAACTGAAGTAAATGCAGAGATGTGAATAATTTTCTTGCCCGTAGGTTCCTGCTAGGTATATATGTTGTGCAGACAAACCTGCATTTGGTAATGCGCTGCTCCTCTCAAATGTGTTGTGTTTCTCCATTTTTGTTTACTTCCATTCCACGAAGAAGTCACAATTAACTTGTATATTATCAGTATGATTTTAAAGTTTGTGTTGTCCTCTCGTTAGGAGCACCGTGGTTGAAGTATGTGCTTTAATTTACACAGATTTGTAGGTTACTCTTCTTTGTCAAAACTCAGAAACTTCATCACACAATGGAATGCAGCAGCAACAATAGGAATTATAAAGGTGTAGATTTTAAGTCCTGTTTTCTCCATAATTTTTTGCTTCTTTATATATACTTTTCAACTTTCTAATTTGTCTGTAATACTTTAATACTTTATACATACCAATCAACAACAATAAGCATGGTAAAAGAGCAACCACAACCATCAACAAGATCAAGGGGCCGAAGGGACCAACAATCTTCATGAACTTTAAGCTTTTCTTTTTACTTTTGGTTTGTAACTTAATTTATTTTGAAATTTTGGCTTTTATAACTAATTTTTTTGCTTTTGGGTTTTGTTGCTTAATTTATTTTTGTTGCATGCATGTGGAATGTTGAATTTAAATAGTTTGATAGTAGAATATATTTGAAGAACAATTCATAATTTCATATTTCAATTAGGGCTATAAATCTATGATTGCACATATTGGTATGTATGAAGTAAAAGGCTCAAAATAGATTGCATTGGTGGCTCAAAATAGATTGCACAAACGCATATATGACATATTTGTTTGTATGACATATTGATATTTATGAAATTGGGCTGAAAATTTCAATCTAAAAAGCTAAATTTTAGCCCAAAGGCCTAGTATGTTAAGTTTCAGCCCAATAGCCCAAAATCAAAATTTAATCCCGATTTATCCCAAAATACCGAAAGTATTTTGTGATTCCCGAAATTTTGGTTTGGGATTGGTCTTCAAATTCACGTTCTGAAAAATTTTGGTTTGAAATTCGAAATACTAATTTTAATTTGGTATCGCTTAGTGAACCAACCCTAAGTCTGACCATGTCATAGTCGGTTTGGAACCGTTGAGGTTCATTGCCAAAATATGAATGGTAGAGCGGACCATATTGGTTGTGGTTAGGGTACATGTACTTATGCCTAACGCGTCTGGAGATAATGATTTAGTATTAATAAAATACAAATTAAGATATCATTTAGTATTACTTTTGATTTATAAGTGAGAGATATTATATTTGATTCTCGACCAATTCAAACCAAATTATTATGTTTAGTCTAAAGTAGATAATATCGTTGTATTCATGTATTCAATAAAAATACAGCGTAAGATAAACTTAAATGTATAATACAATACTACATGTAAGATTGACTCTTACATTGATGTGAGAAATAGAGATGTGAGGACTGATGATTTTTCTTTAATTTGTTATAATTAAGTTTAACATATCACGATTGTTTAAATGAGAGAGAGGGTTTTGCAATTTTATTAAATGGTTCGTAAGGGTTTGAAATCAGGTTTAAGGTCTTTTGGGGTGGGGATTGGATTTAGAGTTTGGAGTTTGGAGTTTGGTTTCCTAGTTTGTTTGTAGGAATTTGGTTTTATAGGTCTACTTCATGCTTTTGTCTTAATTTAAACTACATATTAATAAAATTTTCTTTGTCAACTAAAAGAATGTGAAAAGACATATTTGTTTTTTATCATAACAAAAAAGTTGAGGACAGTAACTTAATTTTACAAAATAAAATTTTGTTGCTTTTTGTTTAAACATCACCTACATGTGATTTTATCATCTCTAATTTAAAAAAATATAAAAAATAAACCTCTCTTTCTCGCTCTCCACTCCCATGTTTTCTCTCATTCTCTTCCTCTGTCCTTCAATTTTAAAAGCAAAAAAAAAAAAAAAAATTTCACACAGTTTGTGTGTGGCATATACTAGTATGTTTTAGTAAAATCTTTTAAGGGTTATTCTTTTGGCTCTTTGTTTCGCTTTCTCGTATTTGTCTAAGTTTTTTTAATTGTTATTTTATGTTTAGTTATTTCGCTTGTTAATTTATTTTCTTTTTCTTTTTTTGTTATGGTTTTAATATATGGCTGAGTTTTGGAGGTACTTTCAATGATGTCGTTTCTTGGCGTTACACTTGCGTGGGTGATGAAGGTGGTTCAGGCTACTGCAGTAGTTGGTATTTGTTGAATTTCGGTTTTCTTTGGGAAGATTTTTTACTGAGGTTACATCATTAGCGTTTTCTTCCAGCTTATTTTGTTTATGGAAGTTTTTGTAAGCTATTCTGTTTTGCACGTTGTGATGTTTAATCAGGCAATATGTCTTTTAAAACGCAACTGTAGTTTTCGATATTTACACTTGAGTTTTAGGTAGTTTTTCCTATCCTTTTGCTTTTATCTAATATTTAATAAAACATCTTTTCCAATAAAAAAATATAAATAAATTAAAAATCTTAAAGGATCAAAATTCTTATTAGTATTAAGGGGTTAAATGCACCGATGAAAGATTATTACATCTTTTATATAGAATATAAACAATTGACAGTGATTTTTGTTTTTTGGTTAAATCAGATGGAAAATCTCATATATCAACCAAGCATACAAAGAAGAAAATTGATTGCTCTAAACTCTATGGAAACAAGCGCTGCAAAGAGGAGGAGGCTTCCAGTTGCAGTCTGATCAAAAGGGAGGATTTCCAGCAGGAAGCGAAGGCTTGCAAAGCAAGAAAAGAAACGCACTGATGACTAGCGAAGTAGTATCGACTGAATCACTAGTCTTCCGGATGATATATTGTACTACATATTCTCCTTTTTACTGATCGGATCCATTGCTCAAACGAGTGTTTTATCTCGAAGATTGAGTTGTAAATGGGATTCCTTTCCTATCCTCGATTTCTTTCACGTAAGTCGTTCATCAAAACGCCGAAAAGTAGAAATTTTAAGCGGAGTTCTGAATCGCCGCCGTGAAAACTCTAATGTAACGGTATTTAGGTTTAAAGGCTATTTGAGTTCTTCATGTTTGCATGATTGTATTGATCAGGTGATGAAGCGCAATAGGGTTGAAGAACTTGCACTTCATGTCTCGTTGCGTGATGATTTTGTTCTGCCTAGCTGTTTGTTTAATTGTGATTCGTTGAGGAGTCTCGCTTAGGCCTTGCAAATACATTCCAACTACAACTCACGACGGTTTAAGCTTTCACCTTTTTCCTTTGGTCTCCCCTCACTTCTCACATTGTCTCTGATTTGGCTACATTTCTTGCCTGTGAAGAATAAGATTAGTGCAATTAATTTGATTTGCGGATCATTGCATGTTCAAACCCTTTGCAATAAGCTTTGGCTGTCTCCCGATTTCATCATCCATTTGTTTTGATGGCAGTCTACCGTACTCGTTTATGGAACTTGAGATCTTGCAAATTCATATCGGCTGTTTGAATAAACCTGTTCTCCCAGGTATAGCATGCCAATTCAAGAGCGCTCCTATAATCCTTACTTTTAGTATTTACGTAGCTAGCAGCACCCTCGGAGGAAGAGAAGGTACATGGCACAACATTCTGTTGAACAATGTTGGTTGCACTGAAGAGCAATACTGGGAAAGTCAAGTGCAGAATTTGAGCGACTTCCTATGTCACTTAAAGGTGAACATTCATTATTTGATTTGATTATGTTTGCAAGGTTTTTGCTTAAACATGGAAGAGGCTTGCGAGAAACGATTCTTTGCTTCGGTGAGCACAATGTCGACAATAATTGGGAGGATAATGTCTGTTTACTAGAGGGATTCTCCCGGTCATCTACTGATGTCGAAATCTCAGTTGCTTCATCTCATACTAGGATTAAGCGTGTAGAGATAGTACAAGGATCTACAATTAAAAAAATCAGTATGTAGTCCCCTAGTAACTTGTTCGCTTTGTGGTACAACAAAAGGCCAGCGGGTCTATGATATCCGCATAGAAAAGGATAGCAGATAGCTTTGAAACTCCCAAATGGTATAAACTCGTAACATTGTGCTGCACGTCAAAAACTCCCTCGTCTTTATAAACATACATACGATATGCATCACATAATTTCAAACCAAGCTATTTACATTTATGATCATAACTAAATCAGTGACTTGAATTTAACAAAAACAAAATAAAAAACGAATTACAGGAATTCTTAAAGTAAAAGATTTACTAAGGCCAAAAATAAACTCGGTATTTTAATTTCTTGAGAAAGGATTTCATATGCAGAATGAACAACTCAACTCGGATTGCAGTCCCTGGCCAAAAAGTACACTCAAATTGCAGTAAATTCTGCACTGGATTTTCACAAGCATTCACAGAAGGATATCATCAGTCATAAGTGCATGAGCTCTTTTTGAACTTGATGGGTTTGGTGACAGTGGGATCCAAAATCAAATGGCATGAGATTTGCTTTCGATGCTTTATTTTCACTAGCTTCCCTACAACATACGCTCGAGACCAGATTTCAAAGCTTAAGGTCAATGGAATCGGAACCAATGCACCAGTTTTTGTGTACATCAAACTTGATCCAGCTCCATATAAAGGGACCTTAGTACCATGCAAGTTCACTGATATCGTTCGGAGGCTCTTTCTAGGCTGATAATATTTCTTCAACTGCAAAGACAAAGTTCAGAAAATTTAACACTTATCAAGCGATTCCAAACAGTATCCTACATACGTATTATGTTGCCAGACTACGAATCAAGACCAAACTTTCCTAGTTTGGTAATGTAATATCCTAGTCCAGTTAGGATTTTGGTTCCTGTGTTTTGACCTGAAATTAATTTCGGTCCCCTGGAAGTTGCCAATGGCACTTGAATTGTAAACGGAAAAAAACTTGGACAGAGCTATGAAAGATTAAAACTCGAGGCACCAAAGCGTGAGAACAAAGAAACCAAAATAGTAAATTTACCCTTATCCTACATACTATTAAAAAATTTGCTTAGAGATAAATATGGTAGTCATGGTAGAGAATCCAACCTGACCAATTGCTACCGCAATCTCCGAATAAAGGAGACCGATAGGTGAGGAGGTAACATGAATGCCAAAGATTGAAGCAGAGTTGCGCACACTCAATCTTAATGAGCCATTCACTGTCACCATCTTTGATGGAACTCCACTGAAGTCCGAACCCTCACCAATGTAGAAGTTACTGATTTCCAAGCTCTGCAAGAATCGTAAGTGCTCCGTTAGACCGAAACAATTTCATCCTATTAGCAACTGCATAATTCCCATTTTCCCACTACATTCCTTGAATTGAAGAACCCCCACACCCCTTTCAGTATTTCCAAATTAAATCATCACACTAAGAAGTAAGAAAAAATTCAGCATCAAATTTTTAGCTTACCTTAACTACTACTTCTGCTTTGTAAGGCCTGCTTGCGCCCCATATGATCAAGCAGAAGACAGTGAACAACAACACAAAGCTAAGTAGAGCAATCAAGACCTGCACTCGCCGCGAAAGCGACTTATCGTTGAAATCATCATAAGCCCCGTCCTCCATAATCACCTTGCACTCCGGCCACCCCTTGTCATTCCTCTGCTTACTACCGCCTTTCCTACCTGAAGAGGACCTGAAAATCCCCGAGAATTTGCTCGAGGAGGAGTTCCTCGAGTGGCGGCCGAAGGAGGGGTGTGAGGGTGACTCCATGGGGCTGTTGTTGTAGATTGGAGTGGCGTGCATTGACAAGGACTTGTCCCCATCGTGCGAGTCCCTTGAAGGGCTCTGCACATAGTACACAGGTGCCTTTGGGGACCTTGACGGTGATGATCCAGCTGAGCTTGTGATATCAGACTCTGATTTTGTTGAATGCATCATTGCCTAATCAGTAATAACAACGCAGGATTTGAATTACGAACTTACAAGTCAAAGCGTTCTGCCAAGAACTTCCTCCACAAATTTGGAAATCACCCAAGTGAAACCCACACAATTTGAGTGGAAATTTACCAAAGATTGAAACTTCTAGCAAATTCTTGGGTACCCAGAAAAAAGGTTTTGATAGATATGAACTGGTTTCTATGCTAGAGTGAGGAACTGAACAAATTGACCACTAGAATTCAGTTCTAGAGAGAGAAAAGAGTAAAAGAATGAAAAATCCTTTCAGAAAATTTCACCAGAAAACTAGTTAAACAGATGAGATGCTGATAAAATTTCAAAAGCTGCCACAAAGCAGTGTGTTTCTCTGTGTGTATGTAAGGAATGCAGAGAGAGTAAGTGAAGCTTTTGTTAAGGACCAACGAGAAGCAGTGCCCCCACTTGATTTGCAGAGCCAATGATTTTGTACCACACCTTGTTCTTTTGCCAAAACTAGTTGTAAATTGACCAAAAAAAGTGTCGGCAATACACATACTATTATTATTGCTCTATATTATTTACATATAATTGTGTAATTATTTGATCTTAATTGTAAATATTATAATATTATATGTTGGCATGCGACAACGATACTCCTCAACCTAACAACATTATTCGTTTGATGGGTTTTTTGTATTTTACAAACTACCTAATTTTGATTTGGAGGCTAGTGTTCGTGTTTATTTATTTTTATTCATTTTTTCAGTGTGGGAGAATTGGGTTAAGATTCTATTAATCTAAGTTTTGTAATCCCTGTGAACTTTGTATTTCTTGAGCCCCAAGTCAAAGAGTTGTATATACATGCACCTTGTGATAACAATAGTACTACACAATTTACATAATTCTACGTGATATCAACGAGTTAAGGTTTTTTGTTTTCATGGTCATGAAACCCTAGCCTGCTTCTTCCCAAACTTTCTTGTCGATCTCCCTCTCTCTTCTATCATGGCCACCGCTCTTGTTGCTACCTTTTCAACAGTTGGTGCTTCTATCTCTAGCCTTAACGTCACTTGCTTTCTGAAGTAGACCAATTCCAATTATATCATATGGCTCAGTCAAATGAAGCTCTTACTTCTTGGGCACAATCTTTTTCGCTATGTTGATGGTTTTGCTAAGGCCAATATCGATACCATCCCTACGATTGCTGACAAACTTGAGAAGCCTAATCCGGAGTTTGCTACCTGGTTTCAAGCCGATCAACTAGTTGTGAGTTACCTTGCCTCCACTCTCTTGAAGCTATTTTGTCTCTTATCGTCGGCAAATCATCTTCCAAGGCTCTATGGGACTGCCTTTATGAACACTTTTCTCAAGCTTCTCTTGCCAATGCCACCAATCTCTGCTTTCAGTTGCTTGCTCTCACCAAAGGGACTCATCCCATCTCTGATTATCTTTAACATGCTAAGTCAATTATTGATTCTCGTGCTATTATTAACCAACTTGTCTCTAATTTTGATTTAGTTACATCTATGCTCAAAGGTCTTGGGAGTGAATATTTTATGTTTGTGATAGTTGTTCTTAAGTTTCCTCTTATTTTGGAGTTACTGGATCTTCGCTCATGGTTCCTCTCCTTTAAAGCTTAAAATCAACCTAACACAGTGCCTATGCCCTTCTTGCCGCGACCGCACATGCTCCTGCCAAGCTTAGAGCCAGTTGCAGTTCTAGTTACAGATAAAATCTTGCCACAATAGGAGCAGTAACTTTAGTCTGTTGCTTACCAAGCCCATTATCCAGATCACCCCGCATGCCTCGACACAAGATTCTAAAAAACGCTAGGCACTAGTCGGGTGGCGGGCAAGGCCTAGCACCTAGGCAGATTAGACGGATTTAAGAAAAAAATATTATATATTATATAAATAAGTGTCTATTTACAGTTAAAAGGCGCTTCCTACTCCTTCAACTAACATGAGTGCTCTATTCTCCTTGAATATATCTTTCATCATATTTTGAGTCTTCCTTGCTCTTCCAATGCTAGAACTAAATAGGCTATGCTTGGTGAGATCTCAGCTATCGGGCAAATAATATCTCCAACTATTATTTTTTTTCATTAGCAACCAGGTCAAGGGTTCAGTTGCAATAAACTATGGCACCTAAAAATGTTACCTCATTAGGGGTCAAAACTACCTCAATGAAATTCCACTAAGTGAGAGCATCGACATGTGATTAAAGTTCCTCCCCAGCTATGCAGCACGAACCTGTATTTGACCAGGAGGTAGAATTAGGGTTGTTATTCAATGGTGCAACTTGCATTTTTGACATAAGTAAAGGAACTGTCTCTACCAGTTCTCGTACGTATTTGTCTACCTTGGTGGTACCGGGGGGGGGGGGGGGGTCCGAACCATAAGCTTTAAAGGGAAGAAGGATGGGGTTAATAAATGTTCCAGCTAGGAATCTCTGTGGTGAAGATGTTTTCAAACTAGTGGCCTAATATAAGTTTATTATTTTAATTAAGTTTATCATTCAACATACAACATATATATTTATAAAATATAAGAAAATTTCCTTTAGTATCTTAGTGATTTTATGGTGTAAGATAAAAAAATTGAGTGATTACTTACAAAATATTTTTTATGAATTTATATAATATTTTTTGAAAGTAATAGTGTTAAAAATTTAGAATTTTTGGATGAGTGGTGATGGAGATATATGAAAAGTCACCTAGACTTATGGAGGCACCACATCTCCCAATACGTAGTACCACTTCCTAATTTTTTATTTTTTATTTTTTATCAAAAGTACCACTTCCTAATTCAGAAGCCTTTATTAAGATGATAGGTGGCGGAACCTCATTGGATACCTTTACTAATTAAGAAGAGAAAAAGTTTCTTTGTCACGTGGAATGGGAGAGAGAAAATTGAAAGGGATTTTCTTCGGATCCCTTCCACCTAATTCTCTTCATCAAACAATCCGGACCCTTAAAATTTGATCTAACGGCTAAAGTTATCATAACTTTTAAAGTGGGCCTATGCTTTTGGCAGTCAAGGGCCCGGATTGTTTGATGAGGAGGATTAGGTGGAAGGGATCCGGAGAGGATCCCTTTTCTAGAGAAAATGAGCTTTTTGCATCATCTTCTTCGTTGAAGCTCCTCCTTATGCACATTCAAACAAAATAAAAATTCATAATTTTAACCTCATGCCTTCGACTTTCAATCACGCCCAGGCTGCCTAAGCTTCTGAGCACCCGCCTAGACCCCTTAGGTGGCCGCTTAGACCGATAGGCGCCCCCTAATTTCTTTATGTGCCTTCCGACTTAAGCTTAATCTCGGCGGTTGACCATCGTGTAGCACCTAAGCCGATTTTTAGAACACTGCATGGACAACAACACAACAAGCTCAACCAAGGCTGTGGAGGCTTCAACTCTCGCAATCATGGTGGATGGGGATGTGGAGCTAGTCGTGGTAGTGGTTTCGGAGGTAGTGGCGGCCTGGCAGAACAACAATTGGGTTCAAACTCTAATCAAGGTATACTCGGTGCTCCTTCTTATTTTTGGTGTACTTATTGTAATACTTCTGGCCATGATGTTTCTGTTTGTCCTCTTCGTTCCGCCACTCTTTTTATGAGCTATCATGTTATGCCCTATCCACCTAATGCTGTTTATGATCCTAATTGGTACCTTGATATTGGAGTCATTCATTATACAACTAATAATGGTGATGCTCTTCAAGACCATGCCTCTGTAACGGTAAATAATCTATTCTCCTTGGTCATGGCGATGCACTTTTCATAGTTTATCTTGGTAGTATGTGTGGAACAAAAAATAATCAAGAGGCGACACATGAATTTTTGGGTAAAGAAGGACAAAATTACCCTCGAGGCACACCGGAACTCTTATGCGTGAGCAGTCAACAATCATCCCTCAATCAAGTCAAAAGTGCCCAAATAGGTATTTATTTACAACCTATTTCATCCATCCTCATCATATCTTCTCTACAAGGTAACCCCTAAATCTCTCATCTTTTATTATAATAATTAGCTAATTAATTAAATAATTATTCCATTAATTAGCTAATTAACCACAAATCAAGGACCTAACCCACAAAACCATCCAAGTGGCCAGTCTATCTCCTCCCAAGGTGGTGGCCACATCCATATATAAGCCCTCTCATTCTCTCCAAAACTCAATTCTAATTCTCTTGCTAAACTCTCTAAATTCTCTCAACACTTTTCCCTCAAAATTCTAACTTTGGCATCAGAGGTTCTTCAGCCAAAGCCCCCCCTCCATTCATCATGGGCACCAGGAGGCTCTTGGCCTTAACCTATGGTGTTATTTGTTTTGTAGGTGCAATTTTGTCCAAGAGCAAGGAGGAAAAAATTTGCATCCACAATATGTCTCTCCTATTAGGTTCTCATAAGTTTCATTTGAATAATGTCCTTCATGTTTCTCATCTTAAGAAAAAACTCTTGTTTGCTTCTCAATTTACAAAAGATAATTTCGTTGTTGTTACTATTCATCCCTATGGCCATGTTATTTCTAACTTTTATTATGGTTCTCCATTGTTTCAGGGCCAATGTAAGGGTTAGCTTTATTCTGTGTCTCTGTCTTGTTAATCTACTCTTCTTGCCGCCCACTCCACCCTATGGCACTCTCGTCTAGGTCATTCATCCACTGAAGTTTTGTCTAAGTTATCTCTAGGGTCATTATCTAAATTAAATAAGGCGTTTTCTAACACATGTGCACTTTCTAAGTCGTAGAAACTATCGTTTAATTTTAAAATAGTTATTGGCCCATTTTCATTTAGTTAATGCATAATGACATATGAATGTCTAAAATAATTTTGTTTATGACTGTAAATATTATGTTCTTTTTACTTATGATGTTAGTCCATACTTTTACTCAATTTTGTCACACCAATAGTATTATTCTCCATGTCTCATGTCCTCACACTCTTCAACAAAAATGATTGGCGGAACGTAAACATCGCCATATCTCCACTGACAATAGGGTTCTTATCACAACAGCTAATGCCTCGTTTTCTCTCTGGGTTAAGGCCATACTAATGGCCTTTTTTTATTTATTAATCTTCTCCCATCCTATGTCCTAGGTTGGTCTAGTCCATATTTTTGTCTCTTTGATCGTCATCCTGATTTGTCCTCCCTCCGTATGTTTGGTTGTGCATGCTACCCTTACCTAGGTCCCTTTACTTAGAACAAATTAGGATCTCATTCCAAGGAATGTATTTTTGTAAGGTATAGCTTAAAATACAAAGGTTACAGGTGACTTAACTTGAAGACCAACTGAGTTTATATTTGCCTACACGTGAAATTTGATGAGGACATTGTGGATGCAAATTTCTTCCTCCTTGTTCTTGGACAAAATTGCACCTACAAAACAAATAATACCTTAGGTCAAAGCCAAGAGCCTCGCGTGCCCACGATTAATGGGGGGCGAGAGGGGGCTTTGGTTGAAGAACCTCTGATGCCAAAGTTAGAATTTTGAGGGAAAAATGTTTGGAGAATTTTGAGTGTTTAGCAAGAGTGAAGACCTAGGTTTTTAGATGGGAGAGAAGGTGACCGGCCTCTTGTGTGTTTTTTATGTGTAATTGGTAGTTTAATTAACCATTAATAGATTAATTAGGTAATAAATCCATTAATTAGCTAATTAACATAATTTAAAAGGAATGTTTTGGGGTTACCCTTGAGGGTACTTTTGTCCTTTTCACCCAAAAATCCATGTGTCGCCTCATGATTATTTTTGGCTCCACAAATGCCCCACATCTGTTAGGCTGCTCGTAGAAAAGGGTAACGGGTGTAGAGATTTTCTTGCTTTTGGAAACTTTGGATTGTTTCCTATTTTGATGTTAATTCCCTCTTTAATTGGAAATTAAATCCTTCTAGGCAAGGGAAATAAATTTCTCTCAAAGCCTATTTAAATCCACCTTAAGTGGGCTGTTAAATCAATTTTGCAGAGTGATTTATTCTACCTTACAAGAAAGAGAGCTTAGAGGATATTTGTTCCCCCTCTTCTAGCAATCTTCTACATTTTGCCCGTGCAAAGGATTGTCTTTCGTTGCTTTCTTCGTCTTCTCCGTGCCACACCGAGGTAAGAAAATTTTAATTTTCCTTGTCTTCTTCTTGGATAGTGTTGTCACGGGGTAACCGTCGGGGTAGTGCGGCATGTCGGCTGGTAAGGGTCAGGAGTCAACTCAGCATGGGCAGATGAGGTGTTGTGGCAGGGACCACTGTTTGGGCTGCTCAGCTTGGCTAAAGCCAAGGGCAGCTTACGCGGCTGGGTCTGCGGATTGAGGCGCTGAGACACAGTGTTAGGCGAGCCGCATTGTAACATCCCACATAGACCAACAAAAAGGGTGGGCATGTATATATAAGGCACATCACCCCCTATCCGTTGGTTAATGTAAGATGTTACAATCCACCCCCCTTAGGGGCCCAAAACAGACAATATCATGCTACAGTGGAGTCGGTCTGGGATGTGACACGCATGGCTCATGTCCTTTGGGCTCTTGGACCTGTCGAGGGCCAGGCCGGCGATTAAGAGAGATGAGGAGGTCACGGGCCTCATGGGCTGCTGGAATGCTGGGTATATAGGTATTCTACTTGCTAGTCTGAGAGAAAAAATGAGGGAAAAGCCAGTACAGGTTGAGCTTCCCTACTGAGTACCATGAATGGCGTTGTCTGCTTAGCCTTCTTAGTTGGGAGAAAGGTGGGCTGCTCCCAATAGAGATGGTAAAGAAGATCAGCGGATGTATTGGCTCGTCTGATCGCTGTTGTAGAGCTTACTATGAATGAAGGTGGAAAGAATAGATCTACCCCGCCTGCTCAAGAGATGCTGGTTGAGAAAAAACTGAAAACTTCCTCTGCTACTTGTGAGGGTCTGCCTGCTGCATAGAGGCTTGTGATTGACATGACTTCTTCTAATGGGAAGAAAAATAAGGCTGCTAGATATAGCCTAAGGTACCTGCCATGTTGAGAATGGCTAGTACAACTGTTGGTAAGATTGTTCATCATAGAGGTCCTCTCATGCCCCCAATACCGAAGTCTGTACAAAATGTTTGTTAAGAGGTAAGTCTGGTTCACATTTGGAGAGGCTTGCTATTATGAAAAGAGATAAGATGGACTATACTGCTAAAGTGGCGCCAAGGCCTACTTCCCCTGCTGCTGAGACTAATTCGCCTGCTGGAAAGGAGGAGACTTCTTGCGTGGACAGCGGTGAGAAATCCACTATGCCTGATTCTGAGGAAGCTATTGAGATTTGTGCGCTTTTGAAACCAGATCTGTTTAAAGACATAGGCTATTGTGCCAAGTTTGTCGATGGCGTTAAAGGGGTTGTTTGCCCAAGTTCCTTTGCGAAGCATACGACCGAGTATAGGAAGATTGCCATACTTGCCATGATGCAGAAGACGACTATTATGGCAACCGAGTCTATACTCCTTCACCAAAATGATACCAAGGCTGCTAAAGAGGTGGCAAGGGTTGTGGCAGCTGAAGCTTATTCTTCAATTTGAGACCGCTCGCCAAGAGATCGTTGACTTGATGACTAGGCTTGACGCGATCCAAGTTAAGTATGAAAGTGCAGAGAAGGAGATCAGATGTCACATACCTCAAATTCAAGATCTTAAGCATGCCGTTTCTTAGCTTCGTTTCGCTACTTGCGCAAAGGATGAAGAGTTGATTGCTGCTTATAATCAAGTGATCCACTTTAAGAGAATTGTCAATAGGCTTGAATCTCAAGTGTTGGAACTTCAAGGTGTACTGAAGATCAACGAAAGTCTGAAGAAAGAAGTGGATGAGCTGCAGCGCATCCATATTAGTCTGCTCGAGAAGAATGAGCAGCTGAAAGGTGAAAATGATGTGCTCGAGGTTTTGAGACCTTTTCTATTTCTCCGAAAGACATGCTTGCTTTTACTTTTGAGGCTTCCATTGGTGAAGTAGTTGGAAAAGTTGGTGCCCAGGTTGGGGCAGCCGGAGGTGAAGTGCTGGATGATACCGCTACTAAGAGCATCGTGCCTGCTGAAGGTGTGGCGACTGAGTAGTCGTGGGATATCCAAGCTGCTGAAGTGTAGTCTTTTAGGTAGCCTTTAGGATTGTCTTTTTTTTTCCTTGTAGCTCTTGTTTTACTTAAACTCTTTCGGCCTTTACTAATTATTTATAAACATACTTCATTCGTCTTTCTTTATCTACACTTCTTTTATTCATGCCTTAACCTTTAGACTTTATAGACCAGTGGTAGGCGTGCTACTTTTTTATAAGCAGACAGGCTCACGTAGCCTATGCAGCCGTAGGTGTTGGTGTAGAACTTTACAAAGTTGTTAGCCATGGGGTTGGCAATCAGATGCCTTATTTACAGAAGCAGACAAGTCTGCGTAACCACTAGGCTGTTAACCTTGGCTTTCTCCAATTTCGTAGGTTGCATAGCAAGTATCACAACATTTTAAGACTTGGTGTAGGTTGTTCCGCGCTTGGCAGAGGTGAAGCTTATTGACTACGTAGCATGTCGACAATGGATAAAGTTTCATATATGCACAATAGCTTGTTTAACCTTTCACAAGAATGTGTAGTTGTATAAATTTATTGCGGCTTTAGTGCTTGAAGGGCAAGTCGTAGGTAGTCTTCCAAAAACCATAGGCTACCTTAGTGCACTCGGTAATAGCTTTAGGGTTCCATGGTAGCCGTCTGTAAGACGTACTGCGTAATGTGTCCCCTCCGTCTATGGAGCCCAGTTCCCTACGGATTAGGCCAAGAGACCCAAAATCCTTCAGCTAGCTAAACCTTGAAAAAGGCCATTGTGGCTACTTCTAGGAATCCTGACGCAAGCCATCATGTACCTAGTTATACCAGGGCAGCCCGGCTCATCCATGTCTAGATATTCGGATTGTAAGTTTATCCTCTCGCCTTGGAGAACAGACCCATTTGGGTGTTGGGGCATTGGTTTACCTTATCGCACTAGAGAGCAATTAGTTTATCCTCTCGCACTGGAGAGCAGACCCATGTGGGTATCGGGAAATTGGTTTACCCTTTCACATTGGAGAGCATGGTTGGTCCCTCGGGGGGTGCAATTCCTACGATGAGTACCTAAGAAGGGTGCAATCTTCTTCTAAAGTGCATGAATGATCAATTGTCATAAGCATGCAGCCGAGCCAAGTTGCAAATTACTTTTGAATTCCTTATTGAAAAATGAGTGAAACAAATGAGAACTTAGCTGTAAGGTAGGAACTGCATAACAACTAATAAGTCATCGGCTTATGAAGTGGTACCCGTCGAGTTGCTTGAGTCTTCGGGCTTAAATGTAATGAGAGGTCACATATAATACTTCTTTAGATTGTAAGCGTTCCATTGTTTTTCGATCTCTTTGTCGTTCATGGTGGCAGAGGTGTAGCTACTCTTGTTGCCTACTTTGTTGATCTTGTACGAACCTTCCCAGATGGGATCCATCTTTTTGGAGTCTTCTTTGTAGGCAATGATGAAGGCTTTTTAGGACTAGATCTCCAGGGCTGGAAATGGCAGATCTTAACCCTTTTGTTGTGGCTGGAGAGGAGCTGCTGCTGGTAGGTTGTGATGTGGGTGATGGTATGCTCGCGTTTCTCCTCTGCCAGATCTAAGCTTGTGGCCATCTCTTTACTATTTTGCTCAATGTTTGGCAGTAGAGTGGTGATACTTGAGTTGATGACATTAGGATGAATAATTGCTTCTGAGCCAAATGCTAAAGAGAAAGGAATATCATCAGTTGCTCATCTTTTGGTGGTGCGATATGCCCATAGACATCCAGGGAGTTTGTCTGGCCATTTTCCTTTCTTGTCGGTGAGGGATTTCTTAAGGCAGTCAAGGATCATCTTGTTAGATGCTTTGAAGCCTTGAGTGATCGACTGCTTAGGCATTGAACTGTCTGGGGTGACAAGGACCACAGATACTTCCTAACCTTTATAGTTGGATGCGCTGTCGACATGTAAATGCCAGAAGTCTCCATCGGGTGGAGCAAACGTGGCTAAAGCATGCTCGGCTTCCTCTAGGACATCGTTGTGCCGCTCTAGAGTTGAATTATAGAGCAAGGGTCGACTGGGGCTATGTGACGTAGCAGGAAGTGGTGTTCAACTGTTGGTACATGTTGCTTCTATGTAAAATCTTTTGGGGTGATAAGGATAAAACTTGCTTCCAAGTGTGTCCTTCTAGTGTTCGTCTGCCCTTGGCGCGCCTTTTGGGCCAAGTTGTTGCGTTCATCAAAAAACTTTTCATCTGCCAGTGTTTATGCCTTTATCATCGCGTGTCTGGATTGGGTGGAATAGTGTGTCATGAAGATGACTGCGTGTGTCTTAAGGTAAAACTTGAGCTTCCAGGTTGTAACATCTATTGTTAAAGTTAGCTTTTGAATTTCTGGTAGCATCGATAAGAGCTTTTGAACTGTGGAATACAAGTAGTCGGGCCTCCAACTCTTTTCGTATGATGGTAGAGCTTATTGCTACTTCAGATACCATCAAACATGTGAATAAGTCATCCGCTGCTTCAGGTTTGGGTAGTAGGGAGGTGATGTCGGGTACTTCTTCAAGTCTTTGAATGTGCATCGGCGAGCCTCGTCCCAAAGTCCATGTTTCTTTACTAGAGCGAAAAAGACTACTAGAGTTAGATCTTCTTTCATGATCAATTTTTTTAATAGCAGGTGGTCTGCTGGAAGTCTTTTTTGGAATGCTGCTCTACCTATCGAGTCATTGCATCCGACTATCCTTGTCTTCTCTGTTTTGAACCTCTTCATATAGTCGTAAAACAACTCTTTTAGGTTCTTCTTGACGTTGAACAAATGGTCGGACTTTTTCTTGATCGAGCAATAAGACGAATATTCTTTGGTGAAAACCAAAGAAAGTTCGTCGAAACTCCAGATGGATTATGGCAGCAGGGTGTAAAACCAATCTTGCACCTCGCCTTGTAGAGTGATGGCTAATATCTTGCACATAAGATCGTCGTTCTTTCGATACAGGATCATTACGTTTCGTTAGTGCTTTAAGTGTCTTTCAAGGTCTTCATCCCTTTTGAAAGATGTGAAATATGGCATGCTGAACTCGCGTGGAAGCTTTACCTGCTTGATCTCGTTCGTGAAGGGTGACCTGCTTATGTTTATCATGTTCCATCGTAGTGTATCGTCGGTGACCTCGTTGTGTTGGAAATTGCGAAATCGCTTGGTCAAGAATCTCTCTACTTCTTCTTGAATTTTTCTTTGATGGGGTAGCGGAGTTCTCGGCTACCCCCAATTGTGACTTACTGGTCTAGGTTGTTCTTCTATGTGTTTGGCTCATCTATGTCGCGGATGCGGTGCATTCATAGCAGGTGAGCGAGTTCTTCGTAGGCAACGGTTGAACTTGAGCCAGATTGAGTGGCCGCTTCTCTCTGTCCGTCGTACTGCCTATTCCGATGTGAGGTGGATGATGCTCCTTGCGCGAATGAACACTTCGCCTGGAAGATTGTTCATGTTAACTATCGGAGTGTGACCCCAACTGTGAATGTATGTTCATTCGTGGGCCTAGTCTAGTGCGCATGGTCATCTGCACGCTAAGACAAGAGTCTATGTTATCTCGAGGGCCCAATCAAGACTGTACACTGCCTAAAGACTCGGTTCGTGCTGGTTGAGTGGTTACTTTCCAGAACGCTGCTGAAGAGGTTCTTTGTCTGCCCTTGTCCTACTTTGGGACACCTCGTCTGAGGCACGTTACATCTCGGTGCGCTGCAAGAGTTGGTTCACCAAAGTCGTCTGCTATGCGAGAATGCTCATCAACTCTATGACTTGTTAAGACAAGTGTTGTTCTCCATTTGGGTTGGAATAGGTTGAAAGGAATGCGTCTCCTTGAGCAGTGGAAATGTGGTAGACTCCGAGCGCTAGATTTAAGTTGGGAAATGTCAAATCTACAGAAAATGTGGTGAAAATGCTCCTGGTTCGATCGTTGGGAAATTTGGAGCCGGGACGGTTAAACTAATCTTGGATCGATTTGGGCTACTTGGAAGGCCATGGGAGCAGACTGGGCTGCGGGAGCAAGTTGGGCCATGGAAGCAAGCTGGGTCAAGGGAGTTGGCTACTCGACGGAAGCAGGCTAGGCCATGGAAGTGGGCTGCTAGGCAGAAGCAGGCTGGGCTTGCGTTGGGCTTGGAGTGACATGGTTTGGGTCGTGGCTTTAGTGTCATAGGCCTTGGATGGCATGGCTTGGGCTTGCTTAGATGGCACGGCTCGAGACGTGGTGGTGACACCATAGACCTCGCCGCGCATGGCCACCATGGTGGTTCCCATGGTGGAAGCTCGTGGTGGTGGTGCCACTCCACTTATTGTCGCATTTAGCCTCATGGATCGCCACGGTCCCATCTCTTGAATATTGGAATTTTCACTTGTTGAATTTTCTAAATTTCTAGCCATTCTACTTCTCTTTTACTTTTTATCAAAGAATTTTTACAAATAAAAAATTCTAATAATAAAAACATACGAAAAATCTATAAATGGACAAGAAAATAGAAAAACCTTGGATGCAAGAGTCTTCTACGAGTGTGAGACTGAACTCTCAATGAAAACACCAATTTGTGGATGCAAATTTCTTCTTCCTTGTTCTTGGACAAAATTGCACCTACAAAACAAATAACACCTTAGGTCAAGGCCAAGAGCCTCATGCACCCACGATGATTTTTGGTGGGGGGATCTTTGGCTGAAGAACCTTTGATGCCAAAGTTAGAATTTTGAGGAAAAGTGTTTGGAGAATTTTGAGTGTTTAGCAAGAGTGAAGACCTAGGTTTTTAGAGAAAATCAGGTAGAATATATAAGGCATGGTCGGCCCCCTTGGGAGAGAAGGTGACCGGCCTCTTGTGTGTTTTTTGTGTGTAATTGGTAGTTTAATTAGCCATTAATAGGTTAATTAGGTAATAAATTCATTAATTAGCTAATTACATAATTTAAAAGGAATGTTTTGGGGGTTACCTTGTGGAGAAGATATGATAAGGGATGGATGAAATAGGTTATAAATAAATACCTATTTGGGCACTTTTGACTTGATTGAGAGATGATTGTCCATTGCTCGCGCGTAGGAATTCCGATGTGCCTCGAGGGTAATTTTGTCATTTTCATCCTAAAATTCACGTGTTGCCTCTTGATTATTTTTGGCTCCACATACACTTTTTCATATGCCATTGCTGCTGCCCCTGCACATGCCTTTCCTAATTGCTGGGTTCCTCCTTTTTTGGAGCCCAAGTCTATTGTGGCTACACCAGCATTGACCCAACCTGTGCCGCTTATTGCTACTCCTGATTTGCTTGCATCTACGCCTCCATCACCACGGCCTGGTTGGTTGCCTTCTCCTTACCCGCTAGCCTCACCACCTGATCTCGTTCCATCACTTATTCACCTGCAACATCCTATGCAAACTTAGTCTCACACCGCAGCACAAATTTTTTACAGATGGTGCTGTGCATTACTCGTTGCCTGCTGTTCTTATGACATCTATCACTGCCCTTGTTGAACCAACATGTTTTACAAAAGCCCATTGTCTTCCTGAATGGTGTGTAACTATTACAAAGGAGTTAAATGCCTTACTGAAGAATGGTATGCGGTCTCTTGTTTCACTTTATCCCTCACAAAATATGGTTGGTCACAAATGCGTTTTCAAAATTAAGCATTATGCCGATGACTCTATTGAATGGTATAAAGCTCGTCTCATTGCTAAGAGCTTTCATCGTCAATATGGTTTTGATTCTCATGAGAGGTTCAGTCCTGTTGCCAGGCCTACCACTATTCGGTTGGTTCTTGGTCTTGCAGTCACTCATGGTCGATCTATTTGACAACTTGATGTAAAAAATGTATCTATGAATGGTTACTTGCAAGATGAAATTTTTATGACACAACCACCAGGCTTTGTTGACCTCAGCGTTTGAATCATATGTGCAAATTACACGAAGCCTTATATGAACTCAAGAAGGCTCCTTATGCTTGGTGTCAACGTTCTAGCATCTTTATTATTCGTCATGGTTTTGTGCAAAGGCAAGTCAACCCTTCTTTCTTCATTTTTTCACTATGTAAATGCACACTTATCTTGTTACTATATGTGGATGATATTGTGTTGATTGTACTGATATTTCTTCTATTCAGCGATTTATGTCTTTTTTGAGACGTGAATTTGAAATTAAGGATTTAAGCCCTCTTTATTACTTCCTAAGCATTGAAGTTCAGCCCATTTCCAATGATCATCATTGCTCTCACACCAAGTATGCTCGTGATTTACTTAAACGCACGAATATGCTTGACTGTAATCCTTGCATTACTCATATTGCTTCACGTATTTAGTTGTCTAATTAGGATGGTACCTTATTTGCGGGTCCTACTAAATTTTGGCATCTCTTAGGATTTTTACAATATCTCATTTAAGACGTTCGGACATTGCGTAGGCTATTGATCATATTGCTTAGCTTATGTCTCGTCCGACTCGTCCGACGAACACACACCTTATTGTTGCCAAACGCATCTTACGATACATCAAAGGCTCCATTGATCATGCTATTGTGTTCCATCGCTCATCTGGCCCACCCTTGCTTCGAGGTTATCTAATGTTGATTGAGTTGGTTGTCCGAATACCCGTCTCGCCACTTCTGGGCACCTTATCTTTCATGGGCCTAATCTTATTTTTTGAAGTTCCCCCAAACAACCTACTGTTCTAGTGCCAAGTCGGAGTACCATGTCCTTACACATGCGTGTGCTGAATCTATTTGGTTGTCTTATGTACTTCGTGAGCTTCGGTTTCCTGCTCCTCCTCCTACTGTTCTCTTTTGTGATAATTTAAGTACAACATATATGGCTGCCAAACCAGTATTTCATGCTTGCACTAGTCACATTTAACTTGACTATCATTTTGCACGTGGTCGATCAAGCTGTGGATCTCCTCACAAAACGACTTTTGAAGACTCGCTTTCGTTTACTTCGGTCCAAACTTGTCTTTCAAAGCTAGACAAGTTTCGAGGAGGAGGGGGGAATGTTAGTGTAGGAGAATTCAGTTAGGATTCTATTGGGTTAGGTTTTATTATCCTTATGAATTTTGTATTTCTTGAGCCCAAGTCAAAGACTTGTATATACCTTGTGATAACAATACTATTACACACTTTACATAATTCTACACATTTCTTCTTTTGTTATTTAACATTTCTTTTTGTTCGTGGAGGTACTTTCTAACATTTCTTTTTGCAGTGCTAGTGCTTTTTATTTCTCCAACAAGATGATCAAAAGGAAGAAAACAGTTCACCTTACATTTAAAGTTAATGTGATTGCGCTTTTTTCTTCTTCAACATAATAATTAAATGGAAGAAACCAATTCACTTGTACAATTAACGTTAATGTGATTGTGCTTTTTTCTTCTTCAACAAGATGATTAAATGGAGGAAAACAATTCACTTGTACGTTTAAAGTTAATGTGGTTGTGCTTTTTTCTTCTCCAACAAGATAATCAAATGGAAGAAAACAATTCATTTATACATTCGACGGTAATGTCACTTCTAAGATAAATGTTTTAGATTACTTGGTACACAAGCTAGTACTTTACATGTCATAATACATTTGAAGGGACACAAAAGAATATATTTTCTCTTCATTTGTATTAAAAACGTGGAGACATGCTTGTATACTGAGTACTTGAAAAGATCTCTCATTTTCTGGTGTACCTAAAATTTACTTACAACAAATTTGTTATGTTCTAACTAAGAGGAAGATGCTCCGAGCTGGAGAGTCACTTGACTGTGACCATAGGCAGGATGAAATTTCTCATAGTTTCTCCGAGCTCAGAAATGATGGATAACTTTATGGACCACGCAAACTAAAAAAGAGGCAAATGACTTTACGGGCCACACAAAGTTAAAAAAAAAAAAAAAAAAAAAAAACAAAAGAGGACGAAAAATAAGAAGAGAAAGAACCACGCACTGACCCAAATAGAAACCCTTTGGCGTCTGATAAAAAAAAAAAGCACTTTGGCACTTGGGTTAAGTGCTACGGGTAGGCCTGGTAAACGAGTCATGTCTGTCGTGTTCGTGTCGTTTTCGTGTAACACCTGTTATCTTAACGGGTCACGTCATGTCACATCCGTTATCTTAACGGGTCCTTAATAGGTCGGGTCACTTTACCCAACGGGTAAAGTGACCTGACCCGTTATACTTTACCCGACCCGTTATAACCCGTTATGAACTGTTAAGAAAAATATATATTTTTTCTTAAATTTGCACATACCACACATTGCCACATAAATATTACTTCAAAACATTAAAACACATTTGTTGTTTAAGTACTATATCTACACTCGAAAATAAGAGCCTAATAAACAAACATCCAAACACTACCAGTCTATTACAAAATATTAAATGTGCAAGGATATGCAAAATGAAAGAGTTTTTGTGGTATTTACTAGTGTAAATATTTTAGATTGAAGATCGAATTCATTCATTGTATTCAAATAGGGTCAAGGAGTGTAGTTGTAAAAAATCATCAAAATCGGAGTTAAAATAACTGTTAAATCGTGATTTTTAGTTGATAACCGTCGAAAAGTTTTGTCCCGTTACTTGATCTTTGAATGTTTGTTTTTTGCGATTTTTGGCGTATACGATCTTGAAGCATATACAAACAAGTTTGAATGTTGGATCGTTGAAATTAGTTTCCTAGAATGTGTATCCCATCAAAACGATAGATTCATTTGTGGTATCCACTAGTGTAAATATTTTAAACTGAAGATCGAATTTATTCATTGTATTCATATAGGGTCAAGGAGTGTAGCTGTAAAAATCATCAAAATCAGAGTTAAAATAACAGTTTAATCGTGATATTTCGTTGATAACCATCGAAAAGTTTTATCCCATTACTTGATCTCTGAATGTTTGTTTTTTTCAATTTTTGGCGTATGCGATCTCGAAGTATATACAAACATTTTTGATGGTTGGATTGTTGAAACTAGTTTCGTAGAGTGCGTATCCCATCAAAACAATAGATTTACTAGCACTTAAGAATTTATTCATACTTTCATTAAGTATAACATAAGATTTTGTGGTATCCACTAGTGTAAATATTTTAAATTGAAGATTGAGTTCATTCATTGTATTCATATAGGGTCAATGAGTGTATCTGTAAAAAATCATCAAAATCAGAGTTAAAATAACCGTTAAATTGTGATTTTTCGTTGCTAACCGTTGAAAAGATTTGTCCTGTTACTTGATCTCTGAATATTTATTTTTTGTGATTTTTAGCATATGCGATCTCGAAGCATATACAAACAAGTTTGACGGTTGGATCGTTGAAATTAGTTTCGTAGAATGTGTATCCCATCAAAACGATAGATTCACTAACACTTAAGAGTTTATTCATACTTTCATTAAGTATAACATAAGATTTTGTGGTATCCACTAGTGTAAATATTTTAAATTGAAGATCGAGTTTATTCATTGCATTCATATAAGGTCAAGGAGTGTAGCTGTAAAAAATCATTAAAATAAGAGTTACAATAACCGTTAAATCGTGATTTTTCGTTGATAACCGTCGAAAAGTTTTGTCCCGTTACTTGATCTCTGAATGTTTTTTTTTTTGTAATTTCTAGCGTATGCGATCTCGAAGTATATACAAACATGTTTGACAATTGAAACTAGTTTCGTAGAATGCGTATCTCATCAAAACAATAGATTCGCTAACACTTAAGAATTTATTCATACTTTCATTAAGTATAACATAAGATTTTGTGGTATCCACTAGTGTAAATATTCTAAATTGAAGATTGACTTCATTCATTGTATTCGTATAGGGTCAAGGAGTGTAAAAAAATCATCACAATCGGAGTTAAAATAACCGTTAAATCGTGATTTTTCATCGATAACCGTCGAAAAGTTTTGTTCCGTTACTTGATGTATGAATGTTTGTTTTTTGCAATTTTTGGCATATGCGATCTCGAAGTATATACAAACATGTTTGATGGTTGGATCGTTGAAACTAGTTTCTTAGAATGTGTATCCCATCAAAACAATAGATTCACTAACACTTAAGAGTTTATTCATAGTTTCATTAAGTATAACATAAGATTTTGTGATATCCACTAGTGTAAATATTTTAAATTAAAGATCGAGTTTATTCATTGCATTCATATTGGGTCAATGAGCGTAGCTGTAAAAAATCATCAAAATCGGAGTTAAAATAACCGTTAAATCATGATTTTTCGTTGATAACCGTAAAAAAATTTTGTCCCATTACTTGATATTTGAATGTTTTTTTTTTGCGATTTTTTGCTGATGCAATCTCAAAGCATATACAAACAAGTTTGACAGTTGGATCGTTGAAATTAGTTTCGTAGAGTTCGTATCCCATCAAGTTCAATGGGGTGTGTGTGTGTGTGTGTGTGTGTATTTATTTATTTATTAAGTAGATTTAAATTTATTTATTTTGTACGTATAATACTTAAGAAATTGAATGGTATGTATATTTAAGCCGATCCAATGGTCACCAATTTTTAATATTTAATTTAATATATATATATATATATATATATATAATTATTATAGTTTTTAGGGGTATAAAATTGTTAAATTAATATATATAATTGTTATAATAGTTTTTTAGGGTTATAAAATTATAAAATTAATATTTTGTTTATCGTGTATCGTGTTACTCACGTGTATACCTGAATCAACCCGTTATCTTAACAGGTGCTTATCGAGTTACCTGATAACGACCCGATTCGTTATCGTGTTGACCCGAACACCTGTTAATTTCATGTCGGTGATAGGAGCATATTTAGGCAACTTAGCTAGCTTATTCTTGTGCATTTGTGCTATTATTTCTTAGTTAATGTCGTATTTCAACTCATTTTCGTGTGTTTGTAGGTCTTAAGGGTTAAAGTACCAAGAAAGTGCATTTTAGTGCATTTTGTAGCAATTTTGGACACTATATGGATAGCTTGCATATGGGCCAACATGGATGGACGAATTTGGAGTTCAAGAGGCTAGAAATATGATGAGAAGAGGAAGGAACTAAGCTCAAGACAAAGTGGATAAGGAAGTAGCTCAAAAGAGGAAACCCTATCCAAAACCTTATCTAAAACCTTATCCAACATTATCCAAAACATTATCCAAACCTTATCTCATCTTATCCTATCCTAACCTTATCATGTCTTAATCCTAATTGCAAGGGGACCTAAGTAGATATTTCTAGAACCTATTTCTAGAAGCATTCTTTTCTAGAAGCCCCAAATCAGCCACAAAGCTCATTCTTTCTAGAAACCCTACAAAGGTGGCGCCTAATCCCTTCTAGAAGGCCTTGCCTTACCTTGCAAGCCATTCCACCCTTTCATCCATGTGTGCCGCACCTTTCTAGGCCCTATCCCTTTTGGATTCTGATTTCTAGGGCCTCATTCCTTATGGATTTAGGTTACACAAATCCTTATATGAAACTAAGTGGGCCAAACCCCCTCCTAGGTGGATTTGATCACTTATTGCCGAACCTTAGGGCCCTAATCCACTAAATCTGTTAAGTGTAACCCTAATCTAAGTAACCCTAGGACTATATAAACATAAAATCAGCCACAAATTGGCATGACCCTTTATGCTATTCAGAAACCTTGTTGCCGCAACACCCTAGCCTCCATTCTCATCCTTCATCCACTCCATACACCACCTGCCGCACCCTACCACCATAATCAGCCATCCTTCATCCCTCTAAACAAGAACACACCATTCAAAACCCCCAAATCCACCACCTACAACTTGTGCCGCAGCAAGGAGGAGGAAGAGAAGCCCTAGCCGTGCATCAAATTCATCCTGGAATTGCTGAAACGTTTAGGTGTAATCTTTCTTATGATTTCAATGTTTAAATTCAATAATCTTTGTTTTGCGAGTATGAGGAACTAATCCCCTTTTTGGCTAGGGGGAATTTCGAAACCATGGCTATATTTGCATTATGATTTGATTACTTCCAGTTGTGATTTCATGAATGGTGAATTCAATTTACTTATCTATTTGAATTAAAACTTGTTTATGTATATGAATTGAGAGTGCACACTTAATTTGCATGCATAAATCTGATGCTAGGGTATAAGGAAACTTCACCTAATCGTTGGGAACTTATAACCATGAGTAGTTAAGATTGTTGATCACAATCATGTTAAGTAAATTCTTGGCATAAGTATCATGCGCTTTCATAGTTACGAATGCCTCGTCAACACTTATGATTTCCATAGAATCTAATGATCTTTGATTGTTTTTCTATTATGCGCTTTCATATAGATAACTTTTGAGGAATAATTTGATTGCAATGCGCTAATTCCATTCAATTTAATGACCTAAGGGAAATCTGAGAGTTAATTTAAGCATACCTAATTAACTTGGGGTGTTGAGGTTCATGATTCATTGAATAAGCAACTGGAGATTGTTTTGTATGCAAGTATGCCATGTGTGGAGAAAAACCTCCTAGCTATCCCACCATCCACTTAATTCCATCAAATTCGTCCAAATCTGCCTAGTTTAAAGTCTTGTTTTGTTTATTTTATTTTCGTCCAAAACCAAACCCCCATTTATTCTAGAGTGCCTAATTAGTTAAAATATGTTTTAGATTGTGTTTTTGAGTGTTTTGGGTCAAGTTAGAACTAATTTTCGTCCAATTTGGTGTTTAGAGTCAAATCTGCCCAGTTTGTGTTTTTTAGGCAGTTTTGAGTGTTTTTAGCTTATTTTGAGTCTTGTGAACTTGTTGTGAGTCTTTTGAGTTGAGTTAAGTGTTTAAAAGCTTTGTTTTATTTATTTGTGTCAGTTTAAAGTGTTTAGCAATCCCTCCTAATCCCCGGTTTAAGAACGATCCCTACTTATTTATATGCTACAATTGTCAAAAGAGGGTTAATTTGTGTGTTAAGTTAATTTTCGCATCAGTCGGGTTATCAGGTCATGTCAAGAATTGCCAGGCCTAGCTACGGTTGAGTGGCAATGAAGAAGTGGAAAGTTAGTAGGTAATTCTCACTGGTTACTAGAAGCAAAGAATATGAAAGGGAGGTGATTTCAAATTTCAAAATAATTTTAAATAGGATTCTTATTAGGAGTATTATAATGATATTCATCTTAATATGTAGTAGATATTGTTGATATAATCTCATTTATTAATAGAAAATAATCTCAACTAGTCTTGACACAAATTAATATATTATTTCTTGTGGGCTTATTTAACTAAGCTATCTAAGGGATTAGAGAGAGAGGGGGCCGGTGGTAATAAGGGGAGAAGAGAGAGATTTAATTGTGAGGTGTGTGTTGTATCACCCCATTATGCATTTATTTATAGTAGTAGGATAGGTAAAAATCTTACCCTTTTAGGATTACAACTCTTAATAGGTAATCAACTTCTAATAGGAATATAAGAGATATTCCTAGATCTACTAGGATTTACACAATCACATTCCAATTCTAAATATGACTGCAACACTCCCCCTTGAGTGTGTAAATACTCAAACAAACCATCGCATCAGATCTTCAGCAGATAAGGTAGAATAATTGATGAAGTCATCAGCACAATGGGTGAATGCAAATCTCAAATTAGGGAAAGTATGCATTGGTAGTAAAACTCACAAAACCTTGATATGGTAAAACCTAAGGCATGGGGAAAACCCCATAGACTAAGGAGAAAAGTGAGAAGTATGCATAATGTCTAAAACAAACGTCAAATAGGACGAAAGTAATGAACTCGACAGAGTATGATCATCCCAGGATGGGTGCCTCATCAAAACCTCGTTAGGTAGCAAAAACCCAGTGGGAAAAATGCTCCTAATCGTAGGAAAAAGAGTACATTAAGATCAAGCGAGTGTGCTTATGGATACTCCCCTTGAGTTAGACATAACTTCCAAATAAGAAAACTAAAAGCAATTCAATTAAGATAATTTACGCATATCGATTCCTTGGACGAGTTTCTGAAAGGTAGACTTGGACAATGACTTGGTGAAGAGATCGGCCAGGTTGTCCTGGGAACGGATTTGCTTGACTTCAATGTTCTGATTCTGTTGTTGCTGGTGAGAGTAAAAAAACTTCAGTGCTATGTGTTTGGTATTGACTCATTTGATGTATCTTTTCTTTAACTGCTCGATACATGTTGCATTGTCTTCAAAGATCGTCGTAAGAAGGTCAACGATGGAAGCAAAACCACAAGTTCTTTGAATATGTTCCATAATTGCTCTCAGCCAAAAGCACTCACGCAATACTTCATGTAGGGTGAGAATCTCAGCATGGTTTTAAGAAGTCACAACTAGCTTTTGCTTGGTAAACCTCTAAGATTAGCAGTGTCTCTAACGGTAAAGGCATAGCTCGTTTAAGAACGTGCCCTATGTGGGTCAGACAGATATTCAACATTTGCGTAACCAACAAGGTGAGGATTAATTCGAGAACCATAGAGGGTGGTAACACTCAAAGATTCATGGGTATAAAACAAGCCCAAATCCGTCGCACCCTTGAGGTAGCGGAAAATGTCTTTAACACCATTCCAGTGACTGGGTGTAGGCGCATTGCTGTATCTAGCTAATAGATTAACAGTGAAGAAGATGTCAGGTCTAGTGCATTGAGCCAAGTACAATAAAGCCCTAATTGCACTTAGGTATGGAACTTTAAGTTACAAAATCTTTTCCTCATCCTTATTTGGAAGGAAAGGATTCTCATTTAGCATCTAGAGTCTGAATGACCATAGGTGTACTCGAAGGCTTCGCTTTATCCTTATTAAAACGTCGTAACACCTTTTGGGTGTAGTTCGATTGATGTACTAGGATTCCAACCGAACAATGCTCAATCTGCAGGCCAAGATAATATCGAGTTTTCCCCACATCATTCATCTCAAATTCCGATTTCAAGTGAGCAACAATTTCCTTAGGCTCTGCAGGTGTTCCAATGAGGTTCATGTCGTCGACATAAACTGCAACGACTACAAATCCACAATGTGACTTCTTTATGAACACGCATTATCATAATTCGTTGTTCATATAACCTTGACTTGTCAAATATTCACTCAGACCGTTATACCACATCCGCCCAGATTGTTTCAATTCGTAGAGTGACCTCCTTAACCTAATTGAGATAGTGTTCTGTGGTCTAGAACTATTTGAACCAGTCAATGAAAGTCATTCTGGAGCTTTCATGTATATTTTTGTATCTAGATCCTTATAGAGATACGCGATTACCACGTCCATAAGCTGCATATTCATTTTGGAAACTACCAAACTGATTAGGTAACGAAACGTTATAACGTCCATTATGGGGGAATACGTCTCCTCGTAATTAATCCTAGGGTGCTGAGAGAAGCCTTACGCTATGAGGCGTTCTTTGTATCGCACTATTTCATTCTTCTCATTATGCTTTATCACAAAAGCCCACTTGTAGCCAACAGGCTTTATGTGTGGTGGTGTAGGAACAATAGGTCCAAACACTTTACGTCTCATAAACGAATCGAGTTCGACTTGGATTGCTTGTTTCCAGTTTGACCAATATGTTCTACGTTGTCATTCATCAACGGAATGCGGTTCAATGTCATCATTAAGCATGATGTCAATATCTATTATGTACGCAAATGCATCATTGACGATCATCTTATTCCAATTCCAAACATCATCCAATACTGCGTTGTGAACTGAAATCTCACGATTCTCGGGAGGTCGGTTTGTCTGGTCTAAAACATCATCGTAATCTAGAATAACCTCATACGTTGGAACGGATGAGTGAGCGATGTTCGGATTCAAACTAAAGTCACTAGTTGGTGTCGATTTCCTTTTCTGGGGTTGTAAATCCTTTAAACCAAGGGGTTTGCCACGCTTCAGGGTCAGAGCAGATGATTGGCTAGCCGTTAATGTACCGGGCCATGTGGAAGGTGCGGCCTCCCCACCTTCGGGGATGGTCAGGCCTTCCCAGGTGGGATTGTGACGTATGCGGGGTTGATGCATCAACTAACACCATAAAATATCTAAATGGTCTGCAGGTTGGTTGGATATGTCCACAAATATCCCCTTGAATCCTCTGAAGAAACTTAGGGGGGTTGTGAATAATCTTTGTAATTGAGGGTTAATACGCTTCTGGCCATATTAGTGATACAACTTCTCGTGAATACGCTTCTGGCCATATTAGTGATACAAAGAAATTCATAACCATTAAGTCACTGGTTTCAACATGATATTGATTATCTCGAATATCTCTAAAACTCAGCAACGTTCTTCCGGAACGTGGAGAATAAAGTGCTTCTTTAATGATTAAGACTATACTATTGGACGCATGATACAAGCCTTTTCGTATCCTTCAATCAGGTTAGATGGGCCTCAAGGAGTTGTCAGAGGTGCTTTTTTTGGGTATAAAGTTAGTAAAATAGTGTCGCTCACGCAAGATGGTGTGCGTGGTAGCATTATCAGCCAGACAACTAACTTCCCCACTAAACATACCTAGAAATAAATTGATTGAATTGGTCACATGCATAAATATAATTCCATTCATTCAATTAAGCAATTCGAGAAATAATATCCATCAAATAACAATCCATAATTCAAAACAAACCAAAACCAAACAAATTATTCCAAAGACTTAAATTGTTCAAAATTAAACCATAAACCAAGAAAAATAGGGGAGAGGGGCTAGCCACTTCTAGTGGGTTCGACCATTAGGGGTTAAAAACCCTAAAAACATGTCTAATTTATTTGTCCATTGGTTCTGACGCCTCCTGAAAATCCGATTTCTCCATGGATGTAGTAGCATCTTCCGAATGATCCACATATGCAAAGTTAGACTCATGATTGGAATGATACTTGGCAATAGCCTCGGGGTTAGCTCGGCATACGCATGACCAATGATCATTTGATCCACAGTGGTAGCACATGTCCATTTCAATGGAAACTGGTTGAGCGGTAGCTTTTCCTTTGTTCTTGAAGTTCGAGGCCTTAGAGGCAAAGGGTAGACGCTGCTGGGTCACATTTTCTCATTTGGGTAGGCCTTGATTTTGTGGACCGTGGGCCCGTGGTGGGGCTTGCCGCCCATTGCCATGATCACAACGATTCTTTCGTTGTTTGTGGCTGCTAGAATTGGTTAGTTCCACTTTATAAAACTTCAGCAGTCATTGGATTCTACAAACTTTAGAGTTGTATTCATTCACTGACTTAAAGTCTTGGAAACGAAGATGCTGCCAGTCGTGTCTTGCTTCAAGCAAGGATATGTCTTTCCAGTAATCGAAACGGTTGGGTAGAGCAAAGAAAGAGGGTGCGTGGGTCCTCCTTAGCGAGGTACTCGGTCTGCAGAGCATCATGGATGTGTCTTTGAATGAAGATCATTGCAGTAGCTTTTTGAGCTTTGTTGACAATTTTGTCGTCGGTAGGTGTCTCAATGGTGGCTCTAATAACCTTTCCAGTAAGATAGAGCTTCACGTCTTGAACCCACTTCAGGTAGTTTCTTTCAAATACTTCCAAAGTGATGAAATCAAGCTGACATGTCCCTAAAATGGAGGGTACAACAAAAACGTGATTAGTCATATGGTGATCCATAGACGTATATCGTAGAACATTCAGGTTCTATAGACATGTATTAGTTTAATTTATGCATGAAAACTACAGGTTTCATATGGTAAGTTTTGAATGTAAACTTTAGGTTTCAAATGCACTAAATATGAAACTACAACTTCAATTTAGTTTTATGAACGATTAATTCATAAAGGAGAGGTTCCTACAAGAAGCACAGAATGCAATATGCTGATTTAAGTGTAATGGATTTAAGTTTCTTCGGGAACTCAAATGTGAGAGCTTCGTTACTATGAAAGTATGTCAACGGTTCAAAGTATAAAAATCAATTATTGAATCATTAATGTCCAAAAAGTGATCTTCAGGTCAATAATTTTGAATTCATTATCAGATTAATGGACTGCATGTCACTTTTAATTAATTCAATAGACCGGGACCAAATAGGGTCGATCATGGAAGCAAAATAATGCCGAAAATTAGCATTGGGTCGAAAAAGCATAGCCCAAAACGGGTTTGGGCTAGGGTCTGAGAGTAGGGCAAAGCCCTAGGGGTAAATGGGCTTAGGTTTGGCTGTAAAAGCAATGCATATGTGGCTACAGGCCACGGGCTGAGATAGGTGAGCCTAGCAACAGCAGCTGCTGGCTTTCAGGCCGAATAGGGGCCACATGCCAAGCCTAGTGGAACGTTGGCTTTGGGTTGGCGTGGGAGGCCCAGCTGAGGTTGGGTTCGGAACAAGGCAAGTGAAGCCCAACAACAAAGGTTGCAGGCGAGTGGGCCAGGGCTTTATGGCACAACCCAGAGGACTAAGGACTCGCGGGACATCGGGCAAAAAAGCTGCAGGCTTTTGGTTGGGCTAAAGGACTTTAGGCCCATTAGTTTAATCAGGCCAAATGCCTTGGGATGTTTAGGTCAGTGTAGCAAGCCAAAAAGTTGCTGTTGTGTGGTCCATACAACTGGGCTTCAGGCTAGTGATGGTCTAATGGTACCACGGTGAGGGTGCAGCTGTGGTGCCACACAGTGCCCAACAAAAAAAATTTCCTTTTTTTTTTTTTCCCAACAGAATTAGGGTTAAAAAAAAAAAAAACTAGAATTGCTTTTATTTATATGCTTTGACTCACAATTCCACATAGTAATTTAATTGCGTAATGCATGAAACATACATACATATATATATATATATATATATATTGACAATCATATGAAACATATACAATATATATCATAAGGAAAAAATAAACATAGAGGGGTTCATGCATCATAGGGAATGTTTTCATGCTTTGTGGACGTTTCAAATATCTTCCTTTATTTGAAGCGTACCTAATTAGCAGAAAACAAGGAAGAGCCTTTGAATTTTGTGGAAGATAGCCTCCTCCTACGATCCGTTAATTCCTCAGCTTCTGGCAAGAACGTGCTGATAACATGTTGTAGGCCTATTTAACTGAGCTATCTAAGGGATTAGAGAGAGAAGGGGCCGGCGGTAGCAAGAGGGATAAGAGAGAGATTTAATTGTGAGGTGTGTGTTGTATCACCTCATTGTACCTTTATTTATAGTAGTAGGATAGGTAAAAACCTTACCCTTTTAGGATTACAACTCTTAATAGGTAATCAACTCCTAATAGGAATATAAGAGATATTCCTAGGTTTACTATGATTTACACAATCACATTCCTATTGTAAATATGACTGCAACATTATTCATATTGTCGCTCGTGAATCTTCTTGTTTTTATGTATTTGTTTTTTGGCATTCTAAAGAAAGATGGATCAACAAAAAATATTGATATGTTGTCGGTATTTTCAATTTTGCTACAATAATAGTGCTATAGCCTATATTATATTTAGTTTTAGACTTTTATAATGAGGGTTTAGACTAGTTTCTTTGTTATTGCGTGAGAAGGTGAGACTTTTCTTTTGGTTGATAATGCTCGAAAGTTATGTCTAACCATTGTATGTAAACAGAAAACAATGGAACATTTTAAGAAAGAATCTTATTTGATATAGAACAAAAATTAGGTTATTTCAAATGCAATAAAATTAAAACAAAGAAACGGTGAGCAATTAATTAAAGTGATTAAAGAATTGATAATTCACGTGTTAATATGTTATTTTTTGTTGTCATATCCCGAAAGTATATGTTTTTGACTTTTCATGTTCAAATTGACACAACTTTGATATGGTATGTCTATTTTGGGCTCGTAATGTATGGATTCAAAGAGAACGACGAGGTATGTAAGAGCAACGATGTCAGTCAGAAATTGATTGACTGTTTACCATGTTTAATTTGGATTTTAATATTTTAGAATTTTTTAGGCCTAATTAGATTATTAGTCCTCGTGGTGATATGATAATTGGAAGATTGCCCATGTGGTTAAAAAACTAGGTTTAAGCCCCCATGGTGAAGTCTGTTAGGATTTATGCCTAAAATTGAAAATTCCGTCAACTCTCTATTAACTATTAGCACGTGAGCTACACATATTAGGCTAAATGGAACTTTCTATTAATTGTTAGCACGTGGGCTTACATATGAGGCTAACTTTATCTTTTTAGTCTCACATGTGAGCCTCATGGGCTAACAATTAACGGATAGTTAACGAAACTTTCAATTTTGGGCCTAAATCCTAACAGACTTCACCATAGGGGCTTAAATCCTAATTGTTTTTACCACATGGGTTATCTTCCAACTACCCTATCACCACAAGGACTATTAATTCAATTAAGCCTTTTTTTTAATTTGTTGTTTGTCTAATTCTTTCCTATTTGGATTATTAGGGTTCCAATGTTAATTTACATTATAAATAGGTGGATTAAGACCTAAAACCCCCAACATTTTAGTGTCAATCCAAATTGGTCTCAACCTTTCTAAACGTTCCAAACAAGTACCCAACCTATTAAAAATGTTACATCAGTTGAGCCTCAATTAATTTTTCAAACATAGATTATATTCAAAATCCACCAACTGGGTATATCATGGACAATATTAATATTAGTTGCCTTAAAATCTAAATTTCAAACATAAATTATATAATATGGAACCCAATGATCAAACAGGTATTGAGTTGAATTGAATTGAAATGGATCCAAATTGAAATTACATCAGGAAGGCAATCTCTTAAAATAAAATAGGGTTTCAAGGAGTTTGTCTCTGCCCTTGTGATTTCCTTTCAGCAACCTCCATGACCTTCTTCTGGATATTAGCAGCTTGATTTGTAAAGTCGAGTTGGTGGTTTTGTGTTGGGTTTGATGATGATGACATGATGAGCGTGGTGGTAACTGTTAATTGGTGAAGGCTATGCTTCCATGATATTTTATTGATTTTGGAGACAAAGTAAACCTAGTTAATTTCATAGATTTTTAACTGGGGCTTAAAGGATGTGACATTTTCAATAGGTTGGGTACTTATATGAAATGTTTAAAAATGTTGAGACCAATTTGGAATGACACTTAATGGTTGAGGGATTTTAGGTATAGTTCATCTTGGCTTTATGTTTGTAATTTTCAACTATTATTTAATAAGCATGAGTTTTCTCTCTTTCTTTTAGTAAAGAGGAAATCCCCTAACACTTTTTTTTGTTTTTTTTTTAATCTTTTAGACTAAACATTTGTGACTTTTCAAGATTTGATTAAAGTGCTTTCACCAATCGACACCTCAACATTAAATTAAATTACATGTCATTATTGTACTTCTTTAGAATAGAATGTTAATTACTAATTTTTGAATTTATCCCCTTAGTTTTTAATGCGTTTTTTCCCTTAATTAGTGGGATATTAATTATTATTATTTTGTCAAACGATAGCTTTTGTTATATTAAATATTAGATTAGTCACCGACCGGTTTCAAACTCACGCCGTCATGCAAGGGCTTAACTCCTTTCCACAACAATTTTTTTTATTAGTGGGATATTAATTATTAACTCTATTATATCTTTTTCTAATTATATTTTTTCGATCAAATTAATTTTTTTGTTCTACAAACATTAATATTATCTCATTTTCCAAATAATTTGTTTATTGACTTTTTTTTTTTTTTCCAAATGGTTGGTGATCCAACATAAAAAGCCCTGTAATTTTTTTCATATTTTTTTGTCAAACTATTTTCCTTTGTCTTTTTTTTTTTTTTTTTTTTTTTTTTTTTACTTATAGTTTTTGACAAACTATTATTAGGTACAACATATTATGTGTATATTATCAATGGGTACGTTTGAATTTGTTAAAAATATTGATTAGTACGTTTATTGGCACCTATATCAAAACCTCCTGTAAAGTAAATTCTAGGGTTTGCTAAAAGAACATCTATCGATTTTCCTTGTTATATCCCGCAGAGTCGATCATCAAGTAACGGAAAACAAAATATGATAAGCAATTTATGGTGGTCAAGGATCAACCCCATTAGGTGGGCAAATAGATATTCAGCCCATTACTACCGAAGAAGCCCAATAGTGAACTGTAAGGAAATGGTCCAGCAAGCATCGAGTCCAACTATGCAAAAAAGAAAAAAGCAGAAAAAAAGAGCAGAGGAAGCCTTCTCTTATCAGAGCCAGGTTTCGATCCTGGGACCTGTGGGTTATGGGCCCACCACGCTTCCGCTGCGCCACTCTGATCTGTTGGCAACTACTCTACTTTTAAGTTACTTATTCGTATCGAAGGTAAGTGACTGTTTAATTATCAATATAATGTTTCATTTTTAACTTGTTAAAATTCGACATATTCAAAAGGTAGTGCTATTCATGCATCCATTTTTTCTCTCACACCTATCTTAATTTTCAACTATTAAATTGAATGATTGAAGATGATTAATAGACAAAACTTAACAAAAGTGTGTAAGAAGTAAAAAGATGTGTTATTTACACTACCCTATTTAAATCCTACTCGTAATTTTATCATAATCCATATGAAACGCCATAGAGGTACACCTTTTGGGAGCATGCTCCATAAACAAAACAAAAAACAAGATTTTTCTTCGTATCAAATCACCTCAAAATCCACATGACACAAATTTAGCAAATTAACAATTAGGGTTATGGAGTTATATTTGAAACTAAGTTATAGAAAAAAAAAATTTGTTATAAATTAAGTTCAGTAAGGAATAAATAGAATAGAGCTGTTCCTATGAGAATGTTTTTGAAGGTCTTTGTTCTTTAGAGCACTATATATGAGAAATCAGAAAATGTTCGCTATCGAAATGAATACAATCGACCGATTGTGTAGTTATTATTGTCTTGGTTTACACAAATGTTGAATAGTTCAAGAAATCGTGCTCAATGATCATCAGCTAAGTAAATCCGATATTAATTCACTAAATAAAGTTCAAAGTCCAAAAGTTACCTATCCCGATGCGGTGTCTTTCTATAATGTCTCTCTCTCATTTGCATGAGTCACTTTTCATTATTAATATAATCTTATATATAGTCCACTAAATAATAGAGTATCTCATTGAGTTCATAGCAGAATTTTCAACACAATCGTGGTTTATAGAAGCCTTGTAATTTGGAGTGTAACTATTACAAAAGCATGATCATTGTACCCTGGGAGACAAGTGTCGATCAACCTAAACACCGTAGGAGGCGCACACTTATTTTAAAGACAGAATATTGAACATTTGCTCGATGAGTTTAAGGTGTTTCTAACTCAATTCTCATGTGCATTAGTGTTGTTTACCGTTATGAGTATGCATTAAAATTGGTTTTAGTTGCATGAACTTTTTTTCCCTTTTTATTACAAGAGGTATTATCATTTTAGTTTATATCAAACTGAAGAGAGAGTTGGAACCCCATACCCAATAGGTTCAAAAAGTGTTGACCACAAAGCCAATCGTACCAATTCTTCTATTCAAAGGAAATGCTATTGGGACTAAGAAAATTTATTATTTTAGAGAGATTATTATTATATGCAAGTGGCCTTTTACCACAGTAGTAAAAATATGTTGAGCATTTGTAGGACAACATGAGTTCAAATTCCGTCAACAAATCTAACATCTAATCTAATAGAATCTATCATTTGACCAAAAAAAAAAAAACAGGTTATTGTTGGAAAATATTAGTATTTAGGTTTATTTTAGTATTTGGATTTTGCTTGTTAGTTTAGGATTTGGACCTAGCTCATCCGAGTTAGGGTTTCTTAAGTTTAGTTCTCTATAAATATAGTTTGTAATTTAGTTTGAGAAACAAGTTAGTCGCGATGTAGTCTCTTGGAGTTTTTGTAATCGTTTTGGCATTCTTATTTGTTTAATAATATTCTATTTTGTAATCTTATTCGTCGTGCACTCTGATATTCAACTTGGTATCAAAGTAGGTTAGATCCTTCGGGATTTAATCTGTGGTTGATGGGTGCCAATTTGTTTGTATCAATTTTGTTTCCATCATCTTCCTTTGTTTACATTTTTGTTTTAGATTTGTTAGTTGATTTATAGTTTGCAAAAGAGAAAAAAAAAAGTTTGTTTTAGAAAAAGTTCAGTTTGCATCTGATGGCCTTCTGCTCCTTTCCCGCAGTCTGTATTTTTCCTGATCACCCGCACGTGTATAAAAAGCCTAGACCCGAGAACCAATCGGATCGAGTTCGTCTCCACTTGAACTCCTAGTTCCTGCAAAGCAGATTTAATAAACACGTATCTGCAGTTGTCCACTGATTTGAAACCACCACCATCTCACCACATCGTTTCCTGCAATGTGCACCCTTTGCACCCCGCGCGTTTTGCACTAGAGTTCCTGCCCTTGTTGATACGGAATGGAAAAGAGGGACGAAGGAGAAAAGAAGGAAAAGAAAAAAGAAAAAAGGAACCACAGAAAGGAAAAAGAGGAAGAAGAGGAAAAGAAGGAAAAAAAATAATAAAATAAAAAAAAAAGCCCTACACAGGCAAGGAAAAGAAATTTGGTTAGAAGTCTTTAGGGTCTACTTGTTGTTTGAAGTTGCAGGCCCACAATGAGTTTATTGATGTTGTTTGGCTTGTCTGTTGTTGCTCATCGCAACGATTGCTCGAGTGCTCACAATTGGCATTGGGAAAGTTTGTACTAGCATTGGTATTTATCTTGCACTAGCAATGTTGCACTGGCATTGGTATGTAATCTTGCACTGGCACTGGCATTGGAATCTTGTACTAGCACTAGTATTGGCATGGAATCTTGCACTGGCACTGGCATGAAACCTTACACTAGCACTGGCATTGGAAACTTGCACTTGCACTGGTGAAATTTCATATTGGAATTGGCATAAAAAATTAGCATAATGGAGCTTTCATCCGAATCTACTTGTTGGCAAACTCATGTCGTTTACCGCAATAAGTTTGACGAAGGGTGTTGGAAAATATTAGTGTTTAGGTTTATTTTAGTATTTGGGTTTTGCTTGTTAGTTTAGGATTTGGGCCTAGCCCATCCGAGTTAGGGTTTCTTAAGTTTAGTTCTCTATAAATATAGTTTGTAACTTAGTTTGAGAAACACGTTAGTCACGATGTAGCCTCTTGGAGTTTTTGTAGCCGTTTCGGCATTCTCGTTTGTTTAATAATATTCTATTTTTTAATCTCATTTGTCGCACACTCTGATATTCAACTGTTATTATTATATTGAAAGTAAATAATTTATTAATTATGTTTTGTTCGTTTATTATTTTTTAGCAAAGATACATGTATTACTTCAAATTTTGATGATAATTCTAGAAGATCAAGTTATTTTCAAAATTGAATGCCCTAGAAGATGGTGTTTCAAAATGATAGAGTAATGGAATCTCCAACAGATGAAGAGATGGAACGGTGATGAATACGCCTACCAAACATGATAATGATCCAGATAATAGTTGTGCTGTACCAACTATTTTTTCAAAAAGGTCTTTCAAATGTGGTGCATGCATTGCAAAAAATAGACTTTTTAGTCAAAGTATTCCGAAGTATTCTAGTGTGTTGTTTATTTATAGAATGTTATAGAGGCTTGATGAAGTTTAGTTGACTCATCAAGATGACATGTCGTTTTTTGATTGACGAAAGTTTGATTTACATGCAAGTGGCATTTGATCTTGCCCTAGAAAGCTTGACTGGTACCATTGATTTAATAACTTGTAATAGGTGATGAGTCTAACAACAACAGGGGTTAGGTTGCAGATGACCATATCATAAATGATCAAAATGCCCGCAAATTCGAGAGAGGGAAGCTTAGGCCAAGGTCCAGATACTAGGGATGGATTCTGGTGTATAAATGCCACCTAAAACCACCACCATACCCACCCCACTACCTAAAGCCACCATCGTGAGCCAACACCACGCCACCACCTAAAACCACTCCCATACCCCATCATACACCTCCCCACCCACCACCATTGTATCCACCCACACCCACTGTGTCTACACATTACCCCGGAGTTTATTTTCAAAGAACAAGCTTTTTAAATACACATTATAAGGCACAAAACATTAAAAAAAAAAAAAAAAAATTATTTGTGAATACGAAATTGTCCTTACCCTTGGAGGCATGCACAATTCGATTTATGTCCGAGTTTACATAATTTTATGCGCTATTAGGTAAAAAAAATATTGTGAAAAACACACTCCTGTATGACTGACCATGGTCACAACTAGTTATCATACAACCAAAGAAATAAGCTTTGGAAGCAACATTAGGTAACGTTCTATCCTAAACATGAAGGTCGTTAAATTGAAAGCAAGAACTAGTAATAACATCCGTTAGGAAGTTTGCTTCTCTATAAACGTGCGCCCAGGAGACGAAATCAAAGGAGGCAGCTAAGCCTTTGATATCTTCAATGATAAACTTCAAAATCCAAGGAATATTGCAAGACCGTAAGATTGAATCAATCACAAGCTTAGAGTTTCCCTCCACACTAATTTTCTTAAAACCTCTACTTCTTGCCATCCAAAGTACATCCCTTAAAGCAGACATTCAACAACAACTATTGAATTTCCCCCTAAGTATCTAGCACCAGCAATAATTGATGTGATAAAAGATAGCACTCAAATTAAACCTTCTTATTGACAATTGTAGTAAAGATGTAAGTAGGGATTGTTCTAGGCCGGGAATTAGGAGGGATCGCTAATCTACTTAAAATTGATTCAAAAACATAAAACTAGGCTTGAAAACACTTAACTAGACTCAAAGAACTCAAAACAAACTAAAAAGACTCAAAACAACACAAAACAATCAAATAGACTCAAATTAGACACTAGGACTTAATTTGGACGAATTCTAACTTTAACTTGACTCAAAACACTTAAAAACACAAATTGGACAGATTCTAGGTAATTTGACACAACAAAGTAAAACGGATTGGGTTTTTGACGAATTTAAAGTAAAAACAAGTAACTTAAAGACTTAAAACAAAGTTTGGCACGAAATTGGGTGAATGGATGGGTGATAAGCTAGCTAGAGGGTCATTTTCCACACATGACACACTTGGATACAAATTGATTTCCAATTGCTTTTTCAATAAACCATGAACCTCAACACCCCAGATTAACTGTGACATCACTAATTAACCCTCAGATTTTCCTTAAGTCATTGAATTGGATGGACAACGCATCGGCAACCAAATTATTCTTCCCAAGTTCCCTACATGAACTGCACAATAGAGACACAAGCAAAGATCATTAAGCTTCGTGAAAAGCATAAGCATTGACAAAGCATTCGTAACTATGACATCATGATACTCATACCAGGAATTTAACTTAACATGATTGTGACAAGCAACCTTTACTACTTGTGAATATAAGTTTGTAACGATTATGTGAAACTCCCTTATATTCTAGCATCAAATTCATGCATGCAAACTAAGTAGGTCTCCTTAATCAACATACAAGAATAAGTTCTTAATCAAATGGTTAAGTAAATTGCATTCACAATTTATGAAATCACAACTCGAATTAATCAATTCATATCACAAATATAATCATGGTTTCAAAGTCTTCTCTCGCTAAAACAAGTTTAGCCTGTCATGTTCATAGCAAAACAAAGAGAATTTAAATTAAACATTGAAAACAAAAGATAGATTACACCTAAAAACGCTCCAACAATCCAACTTGAATGCAAAAAGGTCCAAGGTTGCCTCTCCTCTCCTTTTTCCTTGCTAGGCTGCAGCACATGGGTGTAAGGGTGTGAAATTGGGTTGTTGTGTGTTATAGTGAAGGATTAATGAATGGTGGCAGGGAAGTATGATGGAGGATAGGGTGCGGAATTGTGTAGGAAGGGTGATGAAGGCTGTGGATGGGAGTGTGTAAGGATGAATGATGGCTGAATTGTGTATATGACTGAATGGATATGTGTATGGGTGCGGCAAAGTGTATATATTCTAGGGCAAGGATCATGACTTTAATTAATTGTTTTAGGAAAGAATTGGACCCCAAATCCACAAGGAAATGGAAAATTAAAGTTAGAATCCCAAGGGAAAAGGGAAGGGATTTGCGGCAAGGAAAATTGGAAAGGGAATGTGTTTCCCTTGCAAGGCAAGGAAAGAAGAAAGGGCAAGGAGGTGCATCATCCCTCTTTGGCTGGGATTAAGGCTTCTAGAACTTATATTTAGGTGTCCTAAATTGATTAGGAACCCCTTTGATAGCTGGAACATAAATAGGAAAAGATTAGGATTGACTAAGTCAAAACAAGGAAGTTTGACTCATGTTTCCTTCTTTGTGGTTGATTCCTTTTCTTCCAAATCTTGAATTAATTTCTTCCTTGTCTTTAGCAGATTCCTAGCCTCATTTGGTCGTCAATTTCGTCCATCCACCTTGCTTCAAGCATTTGTTAACCATTCCAAGCCCAAAACTGCTCCAAAATGCTCCAAATTGCACTTTCTTGCCACATTAACCAATTGGACCTACAAACATACAAAAATATCTTAAAATGCTAAAATAACTAAGAACTAACAACATAAATGTAAGAAAACAAGCTAACTAAGTTGCATAAATATGCTCCTATCAAATTCCCCCACACTTAGGTTTTGCTAGTCCTCGAGCAAAACAAAACAAACAAAACACAATCTAGACCTTTCAACAATTGTCTCAAGGATTTCCAATGAACATGGCATATTAAAGAACACTACTCCCACAGATTTTAGCTCTCTTTACACTTAAGCAAACACTTAACCACAATTACCACTTACTAGCTCACATTTAATCAATTAAAACAACATTTTGAATGTAGTAACATGCCTTAGAGAATTCCCTCAACTCCTCACTAGATGTACTCTTTATTTTCACACAGATTTTCTGACTAGACTCCCTACACTATGTATATGTGAGAAGATTGATGTAAACATGTAGACTAATACTCACATATGTTATGACAAAGAAAGCATTTTCTGGAATTATTAATATGAACATGTATATGATCTCATGAATGAAATGTCACTACTTAGAACGAGAACCAAGGGTTTCATATGCTCATACAAATTTCAAACTCCACATATTGAATACATAACATCAAGATAGAAGTCTAAGGGTTGTAATGGGGCTAAGGTATTGGTTAACAAAGAAAGGTAAGGAAAAACAAAGGTTCTTAAGCAATAGGAAGCGAAGT
Source organism: Pyrus communis (assembly GCF_041283825.1). NCBI lineage: Eukaryota > Viridiplantae > Streptophyta > Magnoliopsida > Rosales > Rosaceae > Pyrus > Pyrus communis. The sequence continues at coordinate 20,170,486 of NC_142581.1, forward strand.
AATGAAATTGACACTTAGAATTCACTTTTGATGTAGAAATAAACTTTTAAACACCAAAGGAAGATTCACACAAAACTTAGGGTCAAATTCAAACTTTTGGACCCTTTCTTCAACAACTAATACTTGTGAGTTCATTCTCACTTATTTCTCAACTCTTTTTCTTTCTTTTCACAACTTTTTCTTCTCTTTTTTTTTTTCTTTTCTTTTGCCGTGCCCTTTTACATTTCCCCACACTTATTTTCTGCAATATGTTGATGAAAAGGAATTCCTTTTAAGTCATGCTTCAATATTCTTTAAGAACAAGGGTATGGATAGTCCTAATCTAGGCTAGATGAGGATAATGTGGTTAACAAAGAAAATAGGCTAAATAAGGCTCAAAAGGGTTAAACCTACAATACATATGCAAAGGGATAAGGCTTTTTGGCTTTGGTTTAACTAAACAACTTCATCTTATTGTATTTTATACAATCAATATCATGCTTTGAATGGAATGGGCAGAGTTATAGTATTTGGAACTATAATGATGAAAACGTATTCTAAGTAGCAACCAAGCAAAGAAACGATAAGATCATGCAACGACTTTAGAAAACAATAATCCACAAATTTATAACTCTCCAAACAAAGTTTAGGCTCAAGTCTCTCAGGGTTGTAGCGTTAGTTTGAGTTCCTTCCTTCAAGCATGCTACAAAAACTAATTTTTTTTCTTTGTGATTACATGTGAATTTGTAAACAACAACTACAACTAAGCATAAACCAAAGAAAAAATCAAACTTCCATCCATGTTTGTAACTTCCTTTAATAGTCATGCATTTACAAACCAAATCCTCATCATTGTGTTGGAAGGTACCCTAAGACATAAACAAACACACAAAAACAACTATAAAACAACTCTTTTTGGGTTTTTCAGAACTGTTTTTCAAATTTTTGTTCAAATTTTCGTATTTTCTGTTTAAGATACATAAAAACACTTCAAAACACACTAAAAACACTTAAAACAGTGAGAAACAACATTAGATGTGATAGGTGATAAAATCTGACGAAGTTTTCATGAAAAACACTTTGTTTACCCCACACTTAAATCAAACATTGTCCTCAATGTTTCAAAGAAAGACTCACACTCAAACAAGCAAACAACACAACAAACAAACACAACTAACATGGCAAAGTAAAAGCAATAAAGAGAAAGGTGTAGGAATGCAAATCTGGTTGTGGATTGTTGGATTGCCTAAGTCTTCTTTGTTTGAATGCATGGGTTGCCTCCCAAGAAGCGCTTACTTTAACGTCTTCCAGCCAGACGATACCGCTTTTTAACCTCTATTGGAGCCCACGGCATGGAGGGGGCCCCTCGACATTCTCATAATATGGCTTCAAATAATGCCCATTCACCTTGAATTCTTGGCCATTCCTTAAGCTTTGAATTTGGACTGCACCATAAGGAAAAACATTAGTAATAACAAAAGGACCAATCCATGTAGAACGTAACTTACCGGGAAACAAACGTAGGCGAGAGTTGAAAAGTAACACTTTCTGCACAATGGAGAATGTCTTGCTACGAATCATCTTGTCATGGAATGCCTTTGTTTTCTCCTTGTAAATTCTAGCATTCTCATAAGCTTCATGCCTAATCTCTTCAAGTTCATTTAATTGAAGCTTCCTATGCATTCCAACCGCATCTATGTCCATGTTGAATGTTTTGACAGCCCAATGTACCTTGTGCTCTAATTCCATGGGAAAATGGCATGGTTTGCCATAGATAAGCCGAAATGGAGACTTGCCAATGGGTGTTTTGTAGGCTGTACGATATGGCCACAGTGCATCCTCCAAACGCAAGCTCCAATCCTTTCTTGTTGGCCCAACGGTCTTCTCTAAAATCTGCTTGATTTCTCTATTTGAAACCTCGACTTGGCCATTTGTTTGAGGGTGATAAGGTGTGGAAACCTTATGTGTGACATTATATTTCTTGAGTAGCGCCTCAATGGTGCGATTACAAAAATAAGACCCTTCATCACTTATGAGCACTCTAGGCATCCCAAATCTTGAGAAGATGTTAGTTTTGATAAAATCTGCAACCACTTTAGAATCATTAGTACATGTGGCTTTTGCTTCCACCCATTTCAAGACATAATCAATTGCAAGCAAAATATAAGTGAAACCAAATGAAGAAGGAAAAAGACCCATGAAATCAATGCCCCAAACATCAAAAATTTCAACATTGAAAATAGGGGTCTGCGACATTTGATCCTTAACACCTATGTTGCCCATTCTTTGACAACGATCACAAGTCATACAAAAAGTTCTAGCATCTTTAAAGATTGTAGGCCAATGAAATCCACATTCTAACACCTTAAGGGCTGTTTGTTGTGTGCCAAAATGTCCCCCACATGCATAAGTGTGACAAAAAGTTAAAATTGAATTAAACTCAGAATCATGCACACACCTACGAAGAATCTGATTAGAGCAATATTTCCACAAATATGGGTCATCCCACACATAAAATCGTGCATCCTTTTTGAGTTTATCACGTTGGTGTTTGTTTAGGGTGCTTGGAACTTGTTTAGACACCAAATAATTTACCAAATCTGCATACCATGGCTCACTTATTTCAATGGACAACAATTGCTAATCTGGGAACGTCTCTTGGATGGGTAAGGACTCCTCATTGTGCACCAAACGACTCAAGTGGTCAGCCACCACGTTTTCACTTCATTTCTTGTCTCTAATTTCAATATTGAACTCTTGGAGGAGTAGCATCCAGCGAATTAGCCTTGGTTCGGCCTCATTTTTGGTGAATAAGTACTTAACGCTGCATGGTCAGAATAAACAACAACTTTAGTGCCAAATAAATAAGAACGAAACTTATGTAAAGCAAACACAACACCAAGAAGTTCTTTTTCAGTGGTAGAGTAGTTCAATTGAGCATCATTCAAGTTCCAGGATGCATAATAGATGACATGTGGCTGCTTGTTCTTCCTTTGGCCTAAAACAGCCCCTATTGCATAATCTGAGGCATCACACATGAGTTCAAAAGGTATGCTCCAATCTGGTGGAACTATGATTGGGGCCGAGGTAAGCATCTCCTTAAGGTGTTTGAAGGCCTTCTCACATGCTTCATTGAACATAAATGACACTTCCTTTTGGAGGAGAGGGTAAAGAGGTTGTGCAATCTTTGAAAAGTCCTTGATGAATCGTCTATAGAATCCTGCATGTCCAAGAAAAGAACGAATCTCTCTCACCAAAGTAGGAGAGGGTAAATAGCGTACAAGATCTATTTTTGATTTATCAACCTCAATTCCTTTTTCAGAGATTATGTGACCCAAAACTATGCCTTGTTTTACCATGAAATGACAATTTTCCCAATTTAAAACAAGGTTAGTTTTAATGCATATTTTCAAGATTAAAGTGAGATTATGTAAACAATCATTAAACAAATCACCAAAAACACTAAAATCATCCATGAATACCTTAATGATATTTTCAACATAATCTGAAAATATTCTCACCATGCATCTTTGAAATGTGGTTGGTGCATTGCACAAACCAAATGGCATTCGACGATAGGCAAAGGTACCAAAAGGACACGTGAATGTGGTATTTTCTTGGTCATCTAGAGCTATAACAATTTGATTATATCCCGAATAACCATCAAGAAAACAATAAAAAGAATGACTGGCTAACCTTTCAAGCATTTGATCAATGAATGGCCAAGAGAAGTGATCTTTCCTTGTAGTGGTGTTGAGCTTCCTATAATCGATACAAATTCTTCAACCTGTTTGGATATGTGTGGGCACAAGCTCATTCTCTACATTCTTCACCACAGTAACTCCGGATTTCTTTGGAACAACTTGGACCGGTGAAACCCAACAACTATCAGGGATTGGATAGATCACTCCACAAATGAAGTAGCTTGATAATCTCATTTTTCACGACTTCCATCATTGGAGGGTTGAGTCGGTGTTGAGCTTCTCGAGATGGTTTAGCCCCCTCCTCCAAGAGTGTTCGATGCATGCAAGTTGTAGGACTTATCCCCTTAATGTCGGCCAAGGTCCATCCAATGGCTGCTTTGTACTCCTTTAGCACCTTCACCAACTTGTCTTCTTCTTGTGTCGAGAATGAGGAAGCCACAATGACGGGCAAAGTTTCTTGTTCTCCCAAGAAAACATACTTCAAGTGGTTTGGTAATGGTTTAAGCTTAAGGGAAGGTGGCTGTATCACTGAAGGAAGCAACTTATTAGTAGAAACGAGAATTGGAATTGGGATTAGAGACTTACCATTTTGTCGTGGCAATGACTCTAGAGCAACCACCATCTCAGATACATCTTCAAAATGGGGCACGACATGGAATTCCTCATTGGTGCCGTGGGTGTGATTTGGTGCTGCTTCTTGGTTTTTGAGTTCCATTCCACTTGTAATTACCTTTTCAAGTGCATCCTCATGTAATTTTTCAAGATGTTCTTGGGCCAATGAATCAATAATATCAATAGAAAAACATGAATGATCACCACTAGGATATCTCATAGTTTTAGAAATGTTAAAATCAATAATCTCACCATCAAATTCCATTGTTAATGTCCCTTTGAACACATCTATCTTGGTGCGGGCTGTTTTCATGAATGGTCTCCCAACTAAGATCGACAAGGGTGTGGAATGGTCCGAATCTTCCATCTTAAGCACATAGAAATCAGCCAGGAAAATCAAATTATTAACTTGCACCAAAACTTCTTCCAAAACTCCTTTTGGATATGCATTAGAACGATCGGCTGATTGAATAATAACATCATCACTTTTTAGCTCTCCTAAGTTCATAGATGCATAAATAGAGTATGGCATGACATTAATGGATACACCTAAGTCTAACATGGCATGTTCAAACTTAGCATTGCCAATAACACAAAGGATTGTGAAACTACCTGGATCTTTGCATTTAGGAGACAATTTCATTTGTAAAACCGTTGAAACATTCTCACTTACCCATACCACTTCTTTATTCGAAATCCTCTTTCTTGTTGTGCAAAGCTCTTTCAAGAACTTGGCATATTTTGGAACTTGTTTGATTGCATCAAGGAGTGGAATATTGACTTGCACCTTCCTAAATGTCTCAAGAATGTCCTTGTCATTCTCTTCTTTCTTTGATTGTATAAATCTGCGAGGGAAAGGTACATTGGGTGGAATAGGGTTAGAAATAAGTGAATTTGGACCTAACTTACCTGTAGTGGACGAATTGGATGCATTGGGGTCTCTAAGTGGCTGCGGCAAGGGTGTCTCTACCCTTGCCATAGCTTGGCCTTATCCCTCTTCCTCAAATTGCAGCTTCTTATCCTCTTTTTAAATTGATTTGGATGGTCTTGGGTTAGTTCCAACTTCTTTGCCACTTCTCAATGTGATGGCTTTGGCAGATTCAAATCCTCCATTCGGGTTGATAATGGTTGAACTAGACAATTTGCCTTGGTCTCTAAACTGTCCCATGAATTCTACCATTTGCCCCATTTGCTTCTTCAATTCATCCACCTCTTTAGCTTGATTTTGTACCCCATGCGTCAAAGAGGTAAGTAATTGAATAACTTTATCATTATCCAAAGATGTACCTGAGCTTTGTTGAACCAGAGGTGGTTGAGGTTGCATTGGTGTGAATGGCTTTTGATATATCCCAGGGGTGTTGGACGAAATCCTCTTTGTTGTTGAGGTTGTTGAGGCTCCCTCCACCTCATGTTTGGGTGATCTCTCCATCCCGGATTGTAAATGTTGGAGTATGGATCATGCCTTGGCTGATTTTGTCCTTGATAGCTCACGGCATTGACACTTTCCCATCCTTCATTCTCAATCAATTGAGGGCATTTTTCAGATTGAAGTCCTTGGATAGAGCATACACCACAGATTGTGTTTTCTTGCATTTTGGGGTTCTCAACAACCTGTGACACAAGAAGAGTGAAATTAGCCAATTGAGATTGAATTTCAGAGATTGCACTTACCTCATTCACATGTTGCTACCGTGGTATCTCTCTCTATCCAACTTCTTCATATTGTTGTGCATTCAAGGCTCGGTTTGCAATCAAAGTCTTGGCATCAATTGGGGTTTTTTCAACCAAAGCTTCTCCCATTGATGCATCTAGCATTTGTCTCTCAATTGGAAAAAGTCCTTCGTAAAAATATTGAATTAGAAGCTCTTCTTTCATTTGATGTTGAGGACATGATGCAACAAGAGTCTTGAAATGCTCATAATATGCTGGAAATGACTCCCCTTGATTTTGTTGAATTCCACTAATCTTTTTCCTCAAGATAATGACTCTTGACATGGGGAAATTTTTTTCTAAGAATGCTCTCTTCATACTTTCCCAAGATGTGACAGTGCCAGGTGCTAATTCACATAACCAATCCTTAGCTTTTTTGCAAAATAGAGAATGGAAAAGCTTTCATCTTCAAAATGTTGGCATCCACGTTGATTGGAGTCATGCTTGAACAAACCACTTCAAATTCCTTCAAATGCTTGTTTGGATCCTCCATGGACAGCCCATGGTACTTAGGAATGTGATGTAACAAGCTATACTTCAATTCGAACTCATCGGTCTTGTCTTGAGCTGCCCTAAGATATTGAATGCATAGAGGTGCGACATTATCCAATCCCGAGGCTGAAAGTTCTTTAAGTGTTCAATTATTCATTGCCATGACTTGTGCTTCTCCTTCTACCTGAGCCGTGGCCTCTTCTTCTTCCTCAAAATCAGATTCTAAGCTAGAACTAGGTGGATTAGGTTCTGGCTCCTTCCTTTTCCTTCTCAAAGTCCGCTCAAAATCGTCGTCTAAGTCCAAGATATTTGCACGAACAGGTTGAGGCGAGTCATAAACTAGTACCTAAAAACAAGAAAAGAAAGCAAGGTCAGCAACTAATACAAAAACACACGAAAAAGAAACAACGGGGGATTAGCAAAGTTGCTAATCCCCGGCAATGGCGCCAAAAATTTGATGTGATAAAAGATAGCACTCAAATTAAACCCTCTTATAGATGTAAGTAGGGATTGTTCAAGGCCGGGGATTAGGAGGGATTGCTAATCTACTTAAAATTGATTCAAAAACATAAAACTAGGCTTGAAAACACTTAACTAGATTCAAAGAACTCAAAACAAACTAAAATGACTCAAACAGCACAAAACAATCAAAGAGACTCAAATTAGACACTAGGACTTAATTTGGACAAATTCTAACTTTAACTTGACTCAAAACACTTAAAAACACAAAGTGGACAGATTCTAGGTAATTTGACACAACAAAGTAAAGGGGATTGGGTTTTTGACGAATTTAAAGTAAAAAAAAGTAACTTAAAGACTTAAACAAAGTTGGGCATGAAATTGGGTGAATGGATGGGTGATAAGCTAGCTAAAGGGTCATTTTCCACACAGGACACACTTGCATACAAATTGATTTCTAGTTGCTTTTTCAATAAACCACGAACCTCAACACCCTAGATTAACCGTGACATCACTAATTAACCCTCTGATTTTCCTTAAGTCATTGAATTGGATGGACAACGCATCGTCAAAGATCATTAAGCTTCGTGAAAATCATAAGCATTGACAAAGCATTCGTAACTATGACATCATGATACTCATGCTAGGAATTTAACTTAACATGATTGTGACAAGCAACCTTTACTACTTGTGAATATAAATTTGTAACGATTATGTGAAACTCCCTTATATTCTAGCATCAAATTCATGCATACAAACTAAGTAGGCCTCCTTGATCAACATACAAGAATAAGTTCTTAATCAAACAGTTAAGTAAATTGCATTCACAATTTATGAAATCATAACTGGAATTAATCAATTCATATCGCAAATATAATCATGGTTTCAAAGTCTCCTCTAGCTAAAACAAGTTTAGCTTGCCATCTTCACAGCAAAACACAGAGAATTTAAATTAAACATTGAAAACAAAATATAGATTACACCTAAAAACGCTCCAACAATCCAACTTGAATGCACAAAGGTCCAAGGTTGCTTCTCCTCTCCTTCTTCCTTGCTAGGCTGTGGCACAAGAGTGTAAAGGTATGAAATTGGGTTGTGGTGTGCTATGGTGAAGGATTGATGAATGGCAGGGAAGTATGATGGAGGATAGGGTGCGGAATTGTGTAGGAAGGGTGATGAAGGCTGTGGATGGGGGTGTGTAAGGATGAATGATGGTTGAATTATGTATATGACTGAATGGATGTGTGTATGGGCGCGGCAAAGTGTATATATTCTAGGGCAAGGATCATGACTTTAATTAATTATTTTAGGAAAGAATTGGACCCCAAATCCACAAGGAAAAGGAGAATTAAAGTCAGAATCCCAAGGGAAAAGGGAAGGGATTTGCGGCAAGGAAAATAGGAAAGGGAATGTGTTTCCCTTGCACGGCAAGGAAGGAAGAAAGGGCAAGGAGGTGCGGCATCCCTCTTTGGCTAGGATTAAGGCTTCTAGAACTTATATTTAGGTGTCCTAAATTGATTAGGAACCCCTTTGATAGCTGGAACATAAGTAGGAAAAGATTAGGATTGACTAAGTCAAAACAAGGAAGTTTGACTCATGTTTCCTTCTTTGTGGTTGATTCCTTTTCTTCCAAGTCTTGAATTAATTTCTTCCTTCTCTTTAGTAGATTCCTAGTCTCCTTTGGTCTTCAATTTTTTCCATCCACCTTGCTCCAAGCATGTGCTAACCATTCCAAGCCCAAAACTGCTCCAAATTGCTCCAAATTGCACTTTCTTGCCACATTAACCAATTGGACCTACAAACACACGAAAATATCTTAAAATGCTAAAATAACTAAGAACTAGCAACATAAATGTAAGAAAACAAGCTAACTAAGTCGCATAAATATGCTTCTATCAATAATTGAGTCTCCATCCTCATACTTGATTATGAAGCCAGCTGCTGCTTTAGAGTTTACCATAGATCCATCAAAGTGTATTTTTTGGAAGCCCCTACATGGGGGATTCCATCTAATATGACGACTCGTCTTACTAGTGATCTTACTCTTACCATTTGCATTTAAGAAGTCTTTACGCACATTCATAGCAAGCATAAGAACTCTGGTGGGAACCGCCTTAACATTTTGAAACACTACTTGATTTCTTTCCTTCCAAAATTTCCAGCAAATAAGGAGGGTAATACTTAATTTTGATAAGTTATCATTATCACTTGAAATCAAGAGAAGACAACCAATTTAATCCTAAAGTAGTAGTCCATACTTGCCTAGCAAAAACACAACTAATAAACAGGTGATCCTACTTTTCTATATCTACATCACACATGGGGCAAACATCACAGATAGAGTTAACATATTTATGCAGTTTATATCTAGTTTGTAACCTATCCAAAATCAAAAGCCAACTAAAAATTCTAATCTCATAAGGAATATTAAACTTCCACATTCTATTTAGCTAACTCTATTTTTATGTTTTTTGTTGTTACATTATTTTGAATTCAAGTTGCAAGTTTGACAGTAAATCGACTTGGCATTCATGCTCCAACAGATAGAATCATTTATATTAAACATTGAGAACATGGTAAGACAAATTTTATTAGCAATATAAATATTGACAAAATTTAGCATAAGAGATTTATGCAAGTAGATATTGAAGTAAAATGACAAACTTTCAAGTTCCAATCTATACTGCTTTATTGATCTTCCTGTATGAGATGGAAAAATGGAAAAGGAAAAATCCAGTTATGGGTCTAGAACGACATGTTGTGATCCTTTCCCACATTCTATCTCATGCTTTTTTCAATAATTTTCCTTGTATTACGTATCCCCTTCCAAACAGTAGGATGGTTTTGAATCACCTTTGCTTCCAAAAAAAAATTCCTGTCTCAAATACTTTTGTTTTGCTATTTGAAACCACCAATTTTGATCTACAGTAAGAACTTTCCATCCAAGTTTTGCAAGACAATGATAACTTTTCCTAATTCTTAGTTCCGCAACACATTGTGGTTGGCATGCCAAAAAAACTTACAAATGAAGCCTGCAGAGAGGCAAGCCAATACTAGCTAAAAAGTAAAGCCGGGCAATGCAAGGGGGCACAATTTGAAAGGACGCTGCTATTGGAAATATTGGCGATATGGATGCTACTTCTCCTACAACAAATCACATAATATAAATATTAGTAAATATTATGTCACATCGAAATAATAAAATAGATAAAACTAATATATTAACAACAAAATACTTATCTTTATAGTTAGAGAACGCTCTTCGTTGATCCTTGATTAGAACAAGATTTTAGGTTGAGGCGTGTAGTCACTATCCTTAAGAGTAGATTTTGTCCCTTCAAGACAATGTCTCGGTGTAGCAAGTTATAACGCCCTACTCTTTAGGATACAACAACCTATGATCCTTGTAAGCGTACACTCACAATACTTGGATCGAGTGAACAACTCGATTCTTTCCTTTGACATATAAGAGGTGGAAATTATAATAGCATTTGATATAATACAAGAGATTAGAAGAGGAGAGGATGATAGGATTGTTTTTAACTAGGTGGGGTTTGTCCGTTGAAGGAAAGAAAAGACTTTAAAACGAGGTCATTTAACAAATAGGCTATACAGGAAGGCCATTTAACAAGGCCTAAAACGTTGGCCATTATAGCCACAAAAATTATAAATTAGTTAATGCTTCAGTTTTTAGTTGTACAAATAAAAAACTGAAATAAAGACTTTTAAACCAATTGAATAATATTAAAGTTACTAACGAAGAGTTGTATTTTGAAATATCTAATTAAATTTTCAACAGCTGCAACCAATGCTAAAGCGTCACCCCTTGCACTACCATTACAAAAGATTAAGGAGGGCAGGGAAACCCATCATTGTTAAGCACATGAACAAGGAAGGTGAGGGCCGATCGACCCAAGTGAAGTCGCACATCTCCCGACTTTGTTGCCACCCTAGATGGTCCGCCGTCATGTTGGCTAATCTTGGGATCCAAAACCAGCGATAGTCTTGAAGGGACTCTCCAAGTTTCTTGCTTTTGATCAAAGCAAGAAAGGCCTCCCAACTTTCATTTGTCAGTCCATCCCTCGGACGAGATAAACTCCAACGAATCGGACTCTATAATCACCGAATTAAAACCCAAAAAGATGCCCATTTCGCATCCCCAGAGAATAGCCAAAGCCTCTGCTACTACCACACTAGAAGCATGGAGGCTATACCTTCGGGGCATAGTTACAAGGCATAGCTTATTATCCTCACCGCACATAAACATTATGTTTTTCTTATCAATAACCTTAATAATGGCATCAGGGCATTTAAAACAAGTCATCATATGATTAGGTGTGCCACAATTGATATATTTGCTGGATCTTAAAAATTTCAAGAAAAATTATTATTTATGCATTTGATAAGATTATTAGACCTATTATAATCCTTAGAGTAAAACTCAAGATTTGGCATCTCAAACCACCCCAACTTGTTCCAACCCTTGGGCTAAAAATGAGTTTTAACCCAAAACTCAATTTTGGGGCCAATTCCAACCAGGATCCCCTACTAGGTTAGTGGGCTAGCCCATAGATTAAAGTGGACACACGCAACTTTTCCCAAGACATGCAAGCTTCACTCGCCCAACGCATTGCATGGCGAGGCGCTGACATGGGTCCCACACATGTGGGCGTGTTGGCCCCTCATATGAGCCCAACAACTCCTTATTTCATCCAATGACTATGGTTAACTAGAGTGAACCAACGGTCCAGATTCAAATTTATTTAATTTATTCATTTATTTATAAATTCATTGAATCCAATGGCTGTGATGTAATATTATTAAATCTAATGGTAGAAAATAGACCTAATGGCTCAAAATTAAATCCAACGACTGAAATAATTATAAAAATTATTTAAATCAAAATTTATACAAAAACTCTATAATACCTATGTATTTGTTCAACATCCACACAAAATTCATTTTTCTCATACAATTCTTCCAATTTTTCTTTCTACCATCTTCCAAAACCATTTCTTCCCATTTCCCAATTTTTCCAGATGGCAAAAGATCATATTAGAAGTCGTAATTGGTTAAATGAGGAAGATGTTACTTTGTGCTTAGTATAGGTTTGTACTAGCGAAGATGATGCCGTTGGCATGAATCAAACTAAAAGAGTTTTTTGGGCTAAAATCGTTGATAAGTTCATTCATACTCCAACACCAATCGAAGGGAAGTTATCAACAAATCGTGCACTTTGTGAAAATGAAGCTTGGAGAGAGCCATGGTTGACATGGCTAGTTAGAGGAGCGCCGTAGAAGTGGTGAGTTTCTCCGTTCATAGTTTATTTTTCATTTACACACTCTTATTTTGTAGCTAATTGTATTTATGTATTCCTTGCCTTGGGTGACAAAGCAATGATGATTTACAAGACGAACTACACCCAAAAACCAAACTTTTAAGTTGCATCATGCTTGAGATGTCCTCAAAGAATGTCTAAGGTGGGGAACCGATGCGAACCAACAATGGGGAAAATTATTTACTAATGAAGCCTCAAACGCAAATGTTAGCAATCAAGGTAACAATTCGGTGACCCCAACTTCTTCTTATACAAGCCCTTAGAAAGAAGATAAGCAAAACGAAGCAAAAGAAAAGAGAAGATGCAAAATCCGATTCGTGTAACAATTTCTTCCGAATTTGAAAAATTAGCTAAACGCCGAGAGACTCGGGAGGAATAGATGGTCTGAATGCACTTGGTCTTTGAGAAGCAATGAGAATTGGAGCAAGGAATGTTCGATTTTGATATAATGAGGGAGGACCTCAACCAATACACTCAAAATAGGATGAAGTTCTTCTGTGATCAAAAGGAAAATATGCGAAAGAATGCAATAAGGAATATCCTTCAAGGTGATATCCATCTCATGCCTATATTCTAAGTCCACCATCTCATGCCTATACCCCAAGTTAAGGTGCAAGTCAAGCAAATGATGATGATGAATATTCTTATGATTACTAATTGTTGTATTAATTTTTGGAATTTCTTATTGGCATTCCAAAAATTTTATTTTGCATTCCAAACTTCCTATAATTAGAAAGAAAACTACAATTGTGAGGAGTGTAGAGTGAGATTTTAGGAGTGCTAATAACAGTTCCTTAATTTTTTTCGTAGTTTATTAATTATCGTTTGTATTAATTTTATTTTGTTTATTAATTATCATGGTGTCGGCTTAGTTATTTTTCAATATTTATCCGAATCTAAATATTTTTAGATTAACATGGTCAAAAAATTAAATTAGGATAGCCTACATAATTTTTTTTTTAAAGTTAGTTTAAAAAGAAAAATAGCCTAAATTTATTTTTTAATAATCTCGGACTAAAAATTTAACCCAAAAAAGTTGGAGCAGAAAAAACTGTTTCCAAGTTAAAACCTAAATTTTATGAACTAAAAATTTTAGGTTTTGACCCAAGAATTGGGGAATGTCTTATTTTATTGCACTAACCCGAGTAAAAAACCAAACACTTTTATTATGTAAGCAAGTCATTCTTTTATGAGAAAATTATATAAATGGTCCCTTAACTTTAAACCAATTTGGACAATGGTCCCTCAACTAAAAATCCATAACCATTGTCCATTATCTCATCAAAACGTGCAGCTATGGTCATTTTTGGCAATTCTATCAGAATTATGTCAAAATGACTCATATTGGAAGGTTCATTGCTACAATTAAGTTAAAGTTGAGAGACCAATGCTCCAATTGAGTTAAAATTGAGGGACTATTTCTCTAATAGGGTTAAAGTTGATGGACTATTTCTCTAATTGGGTTAAAGTTGAGGTACCTTTGCTACAATTTTTTTCATTTGGTTTTCTATAGTTGCTTCTTGATACATGTGACTCATTTTGATGGAAGTTTTAGCAGAAGCAGGAGTTGACGAAAAAGATCATAACTATATGTTTTTTATGAGCTAAGATACAAAGAATTATAAATTCTTAATTGAGTGACCATTAATTTCCTCTTACTTTATCAAACATTATCAAAATTTTACTATATCATATTAAGCACGTGTTCGGGCAAGAATTTCACTGGGAAGGGTCCTTGGCTCGAGCACACAGCTCCCCGAGGAGTTGGCATTTTGGTTGTTTGTCGGCCTCTTGCTTGTCAGGATGTTGCAAGAGGAGGACACAGTTAGTTCTGAACGGTGCCTTTGTGGGGCCTTAGGTGTAGGCCTTGAGGCTAACAATCAAAACTAACTGAGTGCGACGACGTGCCACTGCCGTCTCTGTATGACAGACGTAGAACAAGTGTATTTAAGCTGATTACTTATGCCTTAAGTTATTCTGACTTATTGTTATCAAAGGATTGTCGTGGATGGGTTAAGTCCACATTAAGTTCTTTTCTATGCCTTGAGACCAAGGACTTTTAGTTCGTTATCTTGTATGCTTAAAGGGTGAAGGTCCATATCTGATTAAGTCATCAGTTTAATCTATTTCAATCTTCCTATGATGATAAAACCATTAAATGAACCAGATCTGAGAGTTAATGGAACTTTGGATCATCAAAGGACTAGAAACAACTTGAATATAAATTTGGGAATGCATTATAACACCAGATCTATTAATTGAAAGACAAAACGAAGAGAGTTGGGCAAGATTTCACCTTGTCGAGCAAGGTTAAACGTCTTGCGGTCTTTTCTCTTGGCAGCTATGAAAGGATTGTATGTTAAAGGGGATGACTGGAAAAGAGTTTATACATGGGAGATCGATACTACAACATTTAGGAAAAGGTAGCAGAGCTTTTACATAGACAAAGGATGTCTTTCTAAGGAAATCTAAAGCTAAAAAGGTGCAGAGTTTGGATAAAACACGACTTTCTGGATATTTGCTTGACTGAGAGGCAAGTTGTATGTTTGTTTATTTGATTGGTTGAGTATCCTTGTCTTTGGGCCATCTTCCTCCTTTTATAGACGAATTAGCCCGACTGCCTGTAGCTTTGTTCTTGCCCAAAATCAATTGAAGGGTAGTGACTCATCAATATTTTACTTGTATTGCTACTGAAAAGTATTTTTGGGCTGAGAGTAGGTTGATTTCCATCAGTTGTCACTTCTCTTGTAAACACCTAACCTTTGTATTAATGGGAAAGCGCCAATTGTTCTTGAGTTGGACGGTATGGGCTTGGTGCTGGGCTCTAGGCATAAACTCTTCTTATTGAACTCTTTTGGACTTTCTCTAAGTCCAAAGTTAATTATTAACCCAAAGAACAGGTTTTAAATTCTGGCAACAATAGACAAAGCACCTTGAATACTCAAAAGTTCTTATCCAAAAAAATAGAACACACAAAAGTTACATAACGTGACAAATCATCAATTACTCCCCAAACACACTACGATAAGGGTGGCGATAGCTGTA
Source organism: Pyrus communis (assembly GCF_041283825.1). Classification (NCBI taxonomy): domain Eukaryota; kingdom Viridiplantae; phylum Streptophyta; class Magnoliopsida; order Rosales; family Rosaceae; genus Pyrus; species Pyrus communis. The sequence goes on from NC_142581.1 coordinate 20,185,825, forward strand.
CTCGTCTATAATTAACAGTACAGAAAACGCTGAAAAAAAAGGGTTAAAAAAATTTAAATGTCCAGAAATTGAGGAGAAAAGACTGCTAAAAACAATATTTATTGGAGTACGTGCCTGGTCCGCATCCCATCCAGCAGCAACATCTGTCATTTATCTTCTTCTATTTCTGTTAAGTGATAAGCACACACTTTCTTTATTTAATTCTAGCTTCTAGGAGATAAGCACACACTTTCTTTATTTAATTCTAGCTTCTAGGAGATAAGGACTACCAAATCGTGCGAGTCCCAACTGGGGTTTCTTTCTTTTGTATCACACTCTCAGAAGAAAAGAGAGAGAGAGGATGTTGGAAGGCAGAGCAGTGATAGAGGACACAGATATGCCGGTGAAGATGCAGATGCAAGCCATGGCAGCTGCTTCTGAAGCTCTGGATCTTCACGATGTCGTTGACTGCAGATCTATAGCTGCCCACATCAAAAAGGTACATACTTTCGTTGTTAATTGTCACATATACATAAATTAGTTTTTATATTTTTGTTGGTAATTATTATTTTGTGGGTTTGTATTTGCAAATCGAATGCAGGAGTTTGACATGAGATATGGATGCGGTTGGCAATGTGTGGTGGGATCAAATTTCGGTTGTTTTTTCACTCACTGTAAAGGAACCTTCATCTACTTTACACTTGAGACTCTCAGCTTCTTAATCTTCAAAGGGGACTCTTCTTCCTCCTCCTCCAAAACCTAACGCAGCGTTTGGCAGCAGAGAAAAGAAAGGAAGGACAAATCGCTGTGGAAATATATATTTAGGTAGGGGCCTTTGTGATGAACACCTTTGTATTTTTGTACTGCTTTTTATGCAATCTTATAACTTTTAGCTTTTATTATCGAATCATATATTTGAGGGTAATGTTAGAGAGATTACTTAAAATTTTTAAATCAAATGATGTGATAGATGATTATTAAATTATTATTTAAGTATCAATTAACATATTTATTTTCTATTAGTGACATATCATTTAATTTATAAATTTGATCTCTCTAACATTATATTTGATTTATGATCTGTTTGTCTGGAATTTTGGAAGTGATTCATGCGCTTTACTAGTCTGGACTCGAATCTGACTCTCCCTCCACGTATGGACTGGGCTGAGAAAATAAATAATGCGTAGGGGTCTCACTAATAACACAACGAAAAAATAGAGTTCATATCTTTTGCACCCCAAAATTCCTATGGCTCTTTGCGGCCCATCTCAGAGTTTGAAACCTGTCCAACATTAACTCTATTTTTAAACACTGTTAATTTTCTGAAAAAATTAAAAAATAAGAAAAATTAAAATAAACGTAAACTAGAAGCCCAACCTTTCCTGGCCACAGAACGCGGATTACCGTAGCATCACGCAACAATCCTTCTCTATAGGCCCGACAATTTACGATAACGAATTGGATCGTTATCGGATAATCAGATAAATACTGTTTAAGATAATAGGTTGATTCGGGTATACATGTGGATAATTCGATACATAATAAGAAAAATATTAATTTAATTGTTTTATACCCCTAAAAATACTATAATAATACTATAATATTATATATGTATATTAATTTATATTTAGAAAATTTGAAAAATGAGGTAATATATTTTTATATGGTATAGTACTATTGTTTTATTTCTTTTCATAATTATTTTGGTAAAGTTCTCATAATTTGAATGATTTATAGTGTTTGGTTTTTCTATACTTATTCAATGTGAAAGAGAGTTCGGATGTGGAAAACCTTACTGAAAACATCATCAACAAAACTCTTGAAGGCAATAGATCAAGCCAAAGTTCCAAAACAAATTCCTCATAATGATTGATGAAAATTGAAAGATTTTGTAAAAGAAATAACATGCAAGCTTTGAGTTTCATTGGTAAGGTTTTAACTTCTGAGAAAGGTTTCACAATCTTGAAAAGAAAAACTCCTTCATTTTGCATATCCTTGCACATTTGATATTTTGTAGTAAACTAAGGAATTAGATCCTCTCTGGATCTCCTCACTAGGGATCTTGGGGATCAATTAATACCAACAGTTCATCAAAAATCTTGTGGACACAGTTTTTTCCTTTTTTAATTTTCAACAATAAGGTAGCCTCATTTTGCGTGAAAAATTATAAAAAAGAAAAAATTATGGTCACACGATTTTTTATGAGCAATTGGTACTAATTGATTCCCAGGATTCCCAGTGAGGAGATCCGGAGAGGATCTAATTTGGTAGACTAATAGTGTATTGGTGCTTTTATATTAGGCTCTTATTTTGGAGTATAGAGGTAGTATTTAACGATAAATGTGTTTTTATGTTTTAAAGTAATATATATGTGACAATGTGGTATGTGCAAATTTAAGAAAAAAAAATATATTTTTCTTAACAGGTCTGGTCATTTTACCTATTGGGTAAAGTGGCCTGACTTGTTAATGACTCGTTAAGATAACGGGTGTGACACGACACGATTCATTAAGATAATAGGTGTTACATGAAAACGACACAAAACATGGCAAACACGACCCGTTTGCCAGGCTACCTCTCTGCCTCTTCATTGGGAATCTCACTTTCCTTTTAGATTCCCGATACTAAAAACCCACTTCACAGAGGCCCGCCACATCCGGATCCGGATCCTTAAGCGACAACTGCAACCTTACCATGAGGTTCACGGCTACTAGTTGTCGCTATAAGAAATCGAAGCCTCCACCATTGATGGGGCTTTTCGTAGGAGAAATCTTGTCAGGCTTTTTGCAAAACAATCAAATCAGTACAGGACTACTCAGATGGGCTGGCTTTCACCTAGGTATGTTGTAGGGTGAAGATGGCAGGGAAAGCCTTTGCGCCTTTTGTGTGTGTGTGTTGGGGTTGGTGGGGGGATGGTGTCAGACAGCTTTATCGCCTTGAGGTGCAATCTTGATATCTTGGGCCTATTGAGATAGTTGGTGTCATAAGTATCTAAAGCGGTGAAGTCGAATTTTTTCAAATTTGACATATGTTCTGCAGGAAAAGAGGTGGATTAAAATTTGAAAATTTCAGGTTTAATCAAAATAGATGTAAAAACAGGATTAAAGGTTTGTTTTGCAAGAAAACTCCAGGGTTCTATTGGTTCAATAAGAGCTTAAGGGTGTGAGCTTGGGCCAAAGATGTGAACTCATAGTAAGGCACGAGTTAGTCGATCTAATCTGGTATAAAGCTGACTAACATAGCTTAAAGAATTTAGTTTCACGGTCGAGGTAAGTAAAAAGATCACTGATAAGACCACTATAAATTTATCAAACTACAGAGGAAAATTCGAGTTACAAAGGTTGGTCAACTAGACCATCAATTCGAAATAGGATTTTAAACGAGACCCAATCAAGTTGCTAAAGTTTGGGTACAAACCTAGGGTTCAATCTTACGCCTTCACGAATAGGTCAACTTGTGGAAATGATCGAGAGGTGGCTAGTCAAAGAAGTTTTGATTACCTAAATAGGTAATATGATTAACATAACCTTGAGTTTACTGTCTTAATATAAGGTCTGCTACTAAGCTTCCATGATTTAGTTTCTTCAGCTTAATTAGTCACTGACAATCAATCTACCAGTCACGCCGCTAATTGACACATATCCGATATTTTGATATTGTTTGCTACTCTAAAACTGTAAACTAGTGTCCCAGCAAAAAGGTATCACTCTCAGATACTAGCATGTGTCTGGTATCAGAAATCATACTGCTTAAATACTAGTTAACAACTTCTGGATATCATACAATGTTGCCAATTAATAGCGCCACCATAGGCTCATTACAGGTAAAAGCCTGCTCGGTAAATGGTTTTGAATGATCGGTAAAGGATCGGTCCTGTGAAATGGTTCAAAAATTCTAGGGAAAACACTTTCTACTTCGGAAATTCCTACTGACTGTAGGTATGACAACTCGTACACAGGTGCCTATACTCATCAAATGACGAGTACATCACCAAAAGAAAACTTAGGAATTAGCGTTGGCTGGAACGTCCTAAGGCCAGAGAAAGAATTTTCTAACAATTTACTTTAGGACGAACTTAAACAGAAGTCAATCTTCCTCTTGAAGATCCGGAATAATCACTAGTGCATTTGGTAAGATTAGTGTTATCAGGGACGAAAAATGATTGTCCCAAGATGTTCTTCCATCGAATGCTACCTCTGTAGCACCACATTGTCATTCCATACAATTCTGGAATCTTGACGAAAGTAGACTTCGTAGGAATTCTAATAGGTGGTATTCTAACGGACACTGCCAAGGAACCAAAACTATTTCTAATTTCCAATCTCAAAAGGCTTAATAACGATGGCTAAATAATAGTGATGGAATTGATTTATAGATCCCTGATAATACACCGTTATTGATAAACTAACCCTGTTTTAGGGCCATCAACTAGTCTCAAATCTACATCTTTCTTTGGCAATGAAGTTCTTCGCTTTAAGTCTAAAAGCATTCGTCAAAGTAATCTTCCAAAATGTCGACAAGTTGACAAAGCTACCCAAAACTTAGGAAAAACTAATACATTTTTCGTAGTCGACGAGGTGGCAAGATTCGATAAGTAGGTTCAAGAACCTAGAATGCTTTCATCACGTGTGTGATGGATGCAATACTGCCCAACTTATGCTCTGATACCAAACTGACATACCCCGACCCGGAATGTCCACTAAGACTCCCAATTGAGTTGTGCTGGTCGACACCTAAAAGATGACAATGCCATAAAGTATAGTGGTGCGGAAAATGTGAATAAATTTGAGCCTAAAAGTGCGTAAAGACCAGAGTGCGCTGTGAGTGGGAATGAACCCATTTCACACACGACGTCAGAGCATAAGTAAAGTACAGTAGGGGAGATAATGGTTATACCATAATAGGAAGCCACCTGTACTGGGATGTGCCAAGAATCCTCATCGATACAAACTTTCAGCAGCTAAACCTGGAGGGGCGCAAAACAGAAAAAGTGAGTGGGCAAGAACAAAAGTTTTGAAAACACATTTTGTCTTTCTGAACATATAATATAACCCTTCGCTATAAAACCCGTATAATTTTTCCAGAAAATAATAATACATACGTATATAGAAATCATGCTCAAGAGCAATGAAAACCCAAGTATATGCCATGTCAAGTATCCCCGTAATAATTATGTAAGCCAGGTGAAATAATTCAATGTAAAACAATAAGTCAGTCGAATCACTTGACGTGACCTGTACAGCTGAATCCATAACTCATAAATTTATTCCTGCACACGAGTCGGAACCACCTAATGTGGTATGTACGACAAGCTGGGTGTAAATAAGTACGCTTAAGTGCTACGATTACGTAAAGGTTGTGCGAAGTATTGCAAGTCACCTACGAGTCGGAACCACCTAATGTGGTCTGTACGACAGGCTAGCACCTGACTTGGATCTAAGTTGAGTGTGCGGTGCGCGAGGTGAATGATCATGTGAAGGCTAGGCCCTGACCTTGGGCGGAGTACTAACACTGGGGTGCAGGATAACGAATACCAAATGCATCTAGGCATAACCATATACATCACAACCATTAACATCTTAATGTACTCACCTATAGCTTACCTAGGCTCCGCAGCATCATGCAACATTATGCATAACTACACTAATGCATATACTAAAATATAATGCAAGTATGACATGGCATTTCAATCACATTTCATTTAAAACAATTTATGGGAAAAACATAAAGCATACATACATGTGTATATATATAACCAAAAGCCCACTCACCTGGAGTCCGCGCTACACTCCCTAGCACGAATATCAAGATGTCTCGAATGACAGTCGCCTAGAGCAAATATCAAATCACATCTCAGAATTCATACTGATAGAGCATGTTATTTACATAAAACACATCCACAAGGACGTTCTAGAATGATTTGAGACTCATTGACCAAAAGTCAACTATCAATCAAAGATCGCCGGTAGGGTCCACAACCCTACGTAACTCAATCTGGAAGATCCACATATCAGATTTCCAAATCTGTAAATTCTAAAGATCCACATTATGCTTCTAGAACAACATAGTAAAGTTTCATTACGATCCAACGGCTGGATCTCCGCCAATTGCAAATTCAAGTGGCGGTTAACGTTTTATTTTATAAACTTACAAATCCAATTCGGCAAGATCCTTTTGTCGGATTCCTAATCTGTAAGTTTCTATGGTCCTCAAATATTATGTACTATAATGTATTAAAGTTTAGTAATGATCCAACGGTCGGATCGTCGATTGATATAATGTTCAAGTGGCGGACCTTAACGAAATTTCGCCGGATTCTGCAGATTTTGCAGATTTTATGGGCAATCTTTGGAACTCCATATCTCACTTGTTTGTCAACCAAATTCGACTCATAATATACCAAAACGAAGCTAGAGAAGTGTAGAACAAGATTATACTTGCTTGGAGTCCAAATGGTTGCCAGAGATGGCCAGAAAATGGCCTGAAAGACAGATATCCGTGGGAAAACAGGGAAATTCGCCAGAATTTATGGGTAATCTTTCAACGTCCATAATTTTGTCAATACTAAATGAAATCAAGTGATTCAGAAATAGAAATCACAGTTCTCGACGAGACAAAGAGATTGGTACCTACAAGATGGATATCTCGCCGTGATTTGGCCGAAAAACACCTCGAAAGTGGCAGAGGTCATTGGAAACTGGGCAAACCTTAAATCGTTATAACTTTCTCATTTCTCCACCAAATTACAGCATCCAAACATGAAAATTCATCTGCACAACATGAGGAATCAATTTATACCTGTTTTCAGTTCAAAAGATGGCTGGAAATTGTCTGAATCACGCCTAGAAGTCTCAGCCCAAAACCTTGTTCTTCGAACTCGAGGTTAGGATTCGTTTTCAATGAAACAAAACTCAAAACTGGGTTTATGGTGGTGAAAACATGCAGATAATGGTGATTTTGAGGTTCAACAAGACGAAATTTTTGGGTGATGATGGTGGTTTGTGTCACGGGAGAAAAAGAGAGCCGAGAGAGAGTTAGATAGTTAGAGAGAAGAGCTATGGAAGAAGAAGAAAAAGAAAGAGAGATTGGGTTCCAGAAAAGTGGGGGTGCCCCCACGTGGCACTCATCCAATGGTCAGACAAAAGACCACATGTGTTTCAAATGGCAATTTACCAAAATGCCCTTGACGTTTAAAGGTTTGTAGAATCTTTGTTATAACTCCAAATTACATTCCGCTTGCGCCCATGCATCCGTAGCGACGAGTACTATGAGGATACGCTAACGGAATGAGTCTTATGTCTCTTAACCATGGCCAACGTACGTCAAAATCTTTGCCTCTAAAGGCATTTTTGTAAAAACACCATTTTTAAAATTTATAAAAACGTAAAATCAGGGACGGGTCGTTACAATCTACCCACCTTAAAAAATTTCGTCCTCGAAATTTAAAATCATTTACTAGGCAAAAGTAAGGAAAAGGCAGTTGAAAAATAAATACGTGATGGAGATATCAAGTTAGAGCAACTGCATAAAAGAGAATGCTATTCCGTCGTGATCGGTGTGCAGTGATTCCTCTTTTATGCCTACAAGCTCAAACTTTCTTTCTCCTTCAGTACAATACTTCAATACCAAATCCTTTAGGAAAACATCAAGTCAAAAAAATAGATATGTAAAAACACAACGCCAAATTATGCATGTATAAATAATGACATGAAGTTAAAGTAATTGTACTGATATCAAAAACCGAACATAGAAAAATTTCACCTATACTCAAGTATCGTAACGTTCTCCGAAGATATGTATGTAGTATTCTTTGAATTGAGTCCAACCACAAAATAGGTAAGTATATAATAATATAATAAATAAATAAATAGGTATACTAACATAAGAGGCCTACTTATCCACTTGCTTAATGAATCCAACAAATAAGTTATTAATATTATAGTCTGCAGCCCGCAATACTGACAACTCACCGTAGTCACGATAAGCAAGTAAATAATTCCCAATGATGCAATATTACCATCTTGCCCCTCATTGGGAAATACCCATACATCGCCTGAACCAAGCCTCGATCGTGCCCACACATTACCTTCTCAGACAACATCGTTAATATCATAAAAGTTTCCTCGTCACAAACTCGATCATTCAAATACCTATTGGCAACACTCTTTTGCAAATCACATCCTGGGCATAAAATGTATATACCATATCTCAAACGATGCCATGCTCATAACCAGGAGTGTAACCATAATTACACATAACTCTAACAAGGGTAAATGTCTACCAATCACGTACCGAGTGTAAAATCTTATATGCCGGCCCTAATGGTACCATAGCTAAACCAAAATTGTAACCATAGTTACAAGCAACTAAAATAAAGATAGTGTTATGTTGCAACCAACTAATGGTGGGACGAACAAAATGCAACATGTCCACTAAGGTCTGAGTAACCCGTTTCAGACTGATTCTTAGTCTCAAGGTGGTAATGTAATACCAGACAAAATCTAGTACTCATAATCCTTAGGAAGACTTTCCAAAGCTTGGAAGTAAAACGCGTAACACGGTGAAATATAAATATATCCAGATAATAATCTGGTCTGATTTCTATATTCCTGAACTAGCATTGAAGTCCAGAAGTAGCTCTCTCATAATGCCATCATCCTCCGGAAGCAAACAAAGAAGAACTACGGCTGTACAAAAAGTTTGAATTGTATAGCCTCAAACATCCTTTTTACCATAACCAAAGGCGGGGTATGCCTAGACTGAGAATTCTCTTCAAACACATCAATTGGAGCCTTGATTTTTAATTCCTTTCCTATCTCCACATTTGATCATTTTACGGATGAGGACTTTAAGATCACTTCATGCGGAGAAGTTAACAACATCCCACTATTATCTTAGTTGGCTTCACAAGTGTTTTGTTGTTGAAATCCTTGCGCCCATTTTAAGGAAAGAAATCATCACCAATACCAACTTTAAGCTTTGGGGTTGGGAGAACACTACCTTCCACTTGAGAAAGGCTACCACTGAATTGAAACACCATATAAACGTAGCATTGGTTCAGCATCAAGATTATTGATTTCCACATTCCCTACATGTACAAAATAGCTCAAATAGGGAGCTTATAGTGATGATTCCCCATCTTTGACCGAATATAAGAAGTGATTAAAATCATTTGAAAAATTCTTGATAATCCAGAAATAATGTCAAGTCAATGCTAGTGAACTCCAGCTGCAATGGAATAGGAATGGCTGAAAGTGTTCAAGGGTAACTATATCTTTTGCGGTGATACACAGTAACTAAGTTTGCACAAACGGGATGATGTACAATAGTGTAAGAGTAGACGTCTTCCAGATTCTTCCACTGTCGTAGTCAGAAATCTGATTCTTTTAAGAGGAATATGTACTTGAGAAATCTAAAGTTGATAAAGATTCTGGACACGTTCTCCACAGAGAAATGTTAAACAATTTTTCAAGCAAAGATGATAAATGTTGACTTTAAGTCATGGATAAGATGGCTCATTACAAATTAGGCTCATTATTATTATTTTTTTTACAATTTAATGGAAAATTGACTGATTTTTGTATTTTCCTCCTGTTCATTTTTATTGTTCACAGTATTGGAAAAATTAAGATAGCATTTATTCTTCTTTTTGTAACGTTTATGATGGAACGAGACTTCTACCTTGGATTTAAGGATCTCTCTTTATTTACTATTTACCTAGATTATAGCAGTTGTGTTAAGTCAATAATTTTTACCATAGTCAAGTAATTTGAAATTGATTTTGCAAAAATGATTGATGACGGGTTAAACTGATTTTGCAAAAATGGTTATAGACTGGTTGAACTGATTATGCAAAAATGGTCGAAGACTGATTCTACAAAAATGGTCGAGGACAGATTGAACTAATTATATAAAAATGGTCGAGGACTAATTGAACTGATTCTGTAAAAATGGTCGAAGACGGGTTTAACTGATTCTGCAAAAATGGTCGGGACAGGTTAAACTGATTCTGCAAAAATGGTCGGGACAGGTTAAACTGATTCTACAAAAATGGTCAAAGATGAGTTAAACTGATTTTGCAAAGATACTTGAGGACGAGTTTGGACTGATTCAGCAAAGATGATCGAGGATAGGTTGAACTGATTTTGCAAAGATGGTCGAGGACGGATTGAACAAATTCTGCAAAGATGATCAATGATGGGTTGAACTGATTCTGCAAAAATAGTCGAGGATGAGTTAAACTGATTCTTGTAATAACGGATACAAACTGATTTTACATATAGTTGTGAGGATGTGTTGAGCTTATGGCACAAATTAATTTTATTGGAGTTGTGAGGATTGGGTTCAATTAATAGCTCTAAAGCCTTAGGGGTATGATTGGTATTCCATGTTTTTTGGGTTAGGCTTCAGTTGTATTTATGTTTTGTCTTTTTGTGACATGTTTTAAAATTAGTGGAATTCCTTGAAATATAGTAAAAGTGTTTGTCTCTATATATAAAGTTCTCTTAAAATTTTAGGACAAAAACTTTTTTTTTTTTTTTTTTTTTTTGAACAAACGATATTATCTACACCAAAGGAGAGTGGGTAGGCTAAGCCTCACAATGGGCTGACAATAATGAGGTTCAAATTCGCCTTTGGCGAAAATTGAACCTAAGACCTCTCATTGACAAATGAAAAGGAATACCACTAGACCGTAGTACTAAGTGGTAGGACAAAAACTGTTAGTTTGGCTTAAAATATATATTCACCCTTTTGTTTATGATCATAAATCTTCACCGCCTAACATTCAAAAGGGTTTGTCTTAATATATGGCTTGATCAATAGGCTGATTTGATTTAGTACTACGGTCTAGTGGTATTCCTCTTCGCTTGTAAGTGAGAGGTCTTACAATTGATTCTCACCAAAGGCGAATTTGAACCACATTATCACTAGCACATTGTAAGGCCAAGCCCACCCCCTCCCCTTAGTGTAGATAATATCGTTTGTTAATATATATATATATCTGGCTTGATCAAGGGGTTGTGGGACCATAATTTTTCAGGGCCGAAGTAAGACGGATCGGAATACGAATACCTTTCGATCATGGACTCAACAACTCTAATGACTTTGAGTTGTATAAACAGACCATCGATGCCAACATCATCTTGAGTTCTAGAAAGGCAAGCAAAGTCCACCGACTTCGTTGAGATTGACCATTCTTGTTTCGCAAGATAAGGAAACCTAATCCAATTGGGGATCATATACGTTTCCTATATTCTTGATGATTCCTACAATTTAGGGATTGACGTATGCAGCAAGTAATCACACTCTAAAAGGATGCAATATCTACTTCTAGATATTATCTGGAATTCTCCTGGTTTAATACAGATTCTATATCCTAAAAGGTCTCTCTCAATTAGTATAAATACACTCTTCTAGGGTTCATCTTTGCTAACGCAATTATCAGATACTCTATTCTCTTGCTTACTCAAGTCTCATATTGCTCACTTGAATTTGGTATATGCACTGTGGAGAACACTGCAGGAATGTGTTACAAATTTAATTAGGTTCTGAATTACTTGATTTGCAACCAACGGTTTCTTGCTATCCAATCATTTTAAATTAATTTCAGTTTTGTAGCTGTTGCAATTAATGGCTTTAGTTTTCGTTTGCAATTCAATGCATTTAAATGATATAGCCGTTTATACTTGAAAGCTGGAGTTTACAATGTTTTAGTTTTCATTTGCAATTCAACGCATTTTTTTCACCGCTGAGAGTGATAAGACATAAGTTTCAAATAGTTTCACCGAGGAGGTTTCCCGCTCAGGTTGCTGCAACTATACTTTAAAGAATATGCTGCCGGAAGAGTTGGGATTCATATCCAAATCTTAAACTGATAATTGTCTTGTATATTTTCAGTTTTGTAAAATTGTTATTGTAGATCAGTTTCCTTGTAACTAATTTATTTAAAACTCGTCTATAAATACAATGATAAAAAACTCACTCAGAATTAACTGAGTTAAGCATCGGCAACTCTTTAGCCTTCAAGCTTTTATGCGTGAATGTTTCTCTTTCAGAGAGTTCTCTTTGGCACAAATAGTTTTGCCATTATGAGTTCACGTCTAGCAAAACCACTCGGTTGTGGAATCCTGGAGGTCGTATGCGCATTAACCTTTTGCACTGTCGAACGAACTCTTCTATTACCTTGCTGACTCGTTTGCTGTTACTTTTATTTTGTTTCATTCACAGGAATCATTATTAATTGTAACTTCTTATGATTATCTCGTATATGATTAGAAGTGTGAAGAATTTTGAAGATTAGGATTTATGGGTTGTGCACAGGCTATCAAAACCCAGGTACTCCTTGTACTCAATCTTTTCGACCAAATTTACTTTGCCAGCCCCACCTGTTTAGAAACAAAATTAGCCATGTGATTAACAGAAAATTCATTAAAAAGTGGTTGCCATGTGCACATGGAGAGAGCACATGAAACGGGGGCGTTAAGGTGGCGGTATTCCAAACCTATTGTACGTTATTGCATTTTTGAATTGGGACAATCACTATTCTAGAAATCTTTGTCTAGTGCCTAGGCGGTTGGATATTGTCCCAATTAATCATTAGGCTTTTGAAAATTAAGAAAGGATGCGTAGACTCACCTAGTGTATAACCCACCTAGACACCGCCTTGGTTGTGACTTTTATTTAGATAGAAAATGAATAACTTTCATTTTGCATTTTATTTTTTCAATAAATTTTAATAGACTTGTTGAATACTTGGATTAACACTCATTATATGCTTGTTCCCATGTTATCAATATGTTCTACTACTTTATAATCTATATATGATTCTATTTTGCAATTTATGTATCCTAGCTAATACAATTATGATTTTTTTTTAGTATAAATAGACATTTATTATGTTATATAATAAATTCAAAATTAAAAATTAAAAAAAAAAATTAAAAAAACTGCCTAGATATTGTCTGCCGCCCGATTGGCGCCTAACATTTTTTAGAACCTTGGACACCGTCACCTTGGCATCCTGTTTCATGCAAGTCCTTTCAAAAATATATAAGGGCGCATTAACATACCTAATGTCAATAATGAAGATGATCAGGGATGCTCTTCCTACTTCCTTAATAACGTTCCCTACCACATGTTGCCGGTTGCCCTATGAGCGCAGAAATCGTAGTCACAGCAGCGAAATAGAGAGCTGCAAGTTGAAGAATAGTGATGAAAGAAGCCGATATTTACGATTTAGTTGAACACTTGCAGTCATCAATTTATGAACATAACTGGAATGGCTGAAAAATTTACCGTAGGGAATTGGAAATCGCTTTAGGAGGTAGAATTCTACAACAGACGTGGATGACGAGAATAACAAGATGAAGGTGCTTGTTGCACTTCCTACCTGCATTTACATGAAATAAGGAGGATTTGTAAGGTATCTAATAATTTCCAAGTAAACTTCTGATGAAACAGGATAGTGTAATTTAATTTGCAGTATGATTAGCAAAAACATTTTTCTTTCAAGGTGATTTAATTAAAATAGAAAATAGAAGCTTGCATCATAACAAGTGGTTAATTACTTGGGAAAGGCTCAAATAGCATTTGTTATTGCAGCAGCGTTTTCAAATAGCAATATTACTGTAACAAGTGATCCCATAGGTCACGTTTGGTACGCGGGACGGGACGGAACAGAGTGGGACGAGGCGTTCCGTCCCACGTTTGGTGCGCCTAAAATGAGTGGAACGCGCTGTTCCACGGAACAAGTTTTGGATGATTTTTTGTTCCACACCCCCACCCTGGAACGGGTTGTTCCATGTCTGTGGGACAGAAATTTCCAAAATTTTAAGACAAAAATGCCCCTTGTCTTTTTCAAAATTTACATCAAAAATCATATAACAAACCCTAAAAACTATCCCTCTTCTTCTCAGCCGTCGTGTTCCTCCCTCTGCATCTTCCCTTTCCTCCTCGTCTTCTTCCCTGTAGCCTCTTCACCTCTGCATCTTCCGTGTAGCAGCTCTGCGAACCTTCCTCCTCATCCTCTTCCGTAGCATCTTCAGCTCTGCATCTCCGTTCCAGGTTCGATCTGTTTTCGTGTAGCTCTAGGTCTCTCTTTCTTCGATTGTTCAAATGTTTTTTATTTGTTCTCTGTTTGTGTTTGATATTTTGTATCAACTAGAGTGCAGCAAAATACTAACTGATCTTTCAAAAAAATAAAATAAAAAATAGCGATTTCTCATCTGGGGCCAGCGAATACTAACTGATCTTTCGGGCACTTGGCCACAAGGAACCAGGCCTAGTTTTTTTTGGCGATTTCTCATCTGGGTCTGGTACATTTTTTTCTTTGGTTTCTGTTTCCGCTTTCAATCTGTCTTTCTGGACGGTCAGTTTGGTCAATTTGGTGTTTCTTGGATGCCTTTGTGTTCTTGATTGTTGAGTTGTATGGTTCTGATTTTGTTTCTTGAGTAAATACATATCAATCTGTAATTTGTATATTGTGAAATGGGAAAAAAAGGGGATTTTTGGGCATCAGGGTTTTGGTACTTTGATCTGATTTAGGTTTTCTCCTTTGAGGTGCTTTTCTTGCTTTCTGGGCAACAGGGTTGTTGTTCCTGTGGGTGTTTGCTTGAAAGATAAAGCTTTCTCCTTTCTATCTCATAGGAAAGGTAAGCAATTTGGGTTTTGTTGACTTTATCATATTTGTATGGATATTGATTTGAAGTGAGTGAGCTGGTTTTGTTAATGCCTTTAGGTCTTAGTGGATTTCAGGATTTAGCTGTTCATTGCTCGTGTTTTAGAGGTTTCAAAAGTTATAATAGGCTAGCTTTTGCACTTCTCTTGACTTTTTGTCGTCTTCGTTCGTTGAACGCGCTGTCGTGTTTGTCTTAAGTTTTAGCTTGAAGTAATCATGCCTGTAATTGGATTGTAATGACTAATGATTTTTGTCTTTGTGAACATTTCTTTCAAACATATCTTGTTTCCAGAGCTGTATTGATTTATATTTTTGTAAATATAGCAATTGGAGAAAAACAGGCCCAATCTCGTTTGCAGCTTTCCAAACCATTGATCCCCTAACTGACACTCAGACAACCCTTAGAAAGCCAAAACAGTTTCGTGATGTCATGCTCAAATCATCTGAACTATGCCTTTATCAGGAAACTAAGTGGTCTGCTTTAGTTTTGCAAAGGAAAGTTAGGAAATGAGAATGTAGAAAAAATAGGGTACACGAAAAAATGAGGGGAGAGGACTTAATTGTTGCATGTTTGAAATCAAGTCAAACTTGATCTGTGAAGTTAGGGGAGAGGACTTCAGTTGTAATTGTAAGGGACATATACAGGATTGGATTGATAGTTATGAGGAATTTATGCTGCACAATGCTTTATGGAGGTAATGTCATATCCAATATAATCATATTACTTTGGAACCTTCATAATCAATCAAACTATATCGTTCGATTGATTGGCTCTTGGTATCCAGACTCTTGCACGGGCAAAACAGTTTTTGCAAAATATGTTCATGTGTTAGTCACGTATGTGGTCTCAGTTATTCTTAATCTCTACCAACTTACTTGCCCGCTGTCTGCATTACAGTTTCTATGTTATTGTTGGCAATCAAATGCTAATAATACTCTGTTTAACTTTTGAGAGGCAAGGGTTTGTGCCTCGTGGTTGTTTATTAGTCTTCTATTTTTCATTATGAGACATGACTGATCTTACTTCTACTTTCCTAATTTTTCATATTAAATGTTAGTTTGTTATTGCAGGTATATCCGCTTACAACTTGCCATATTCTAGCACTCTAATCAGTGCAGTTGGGAATTTTGTGGCACATAAATAAGCTGAGTTGCTGGTTCCCTTTTGGTAGCCAACGTTTCTTAAGGACTTCATTCCTTTTTTTCTTATGGTAATGTTCTGTCTCTGTACATAAAAATTCGTTCTTTTGGTTTTCATCATTGCTTAACTATAATAAAATATAACATGATAGTTATATGGACTAGTATGGTCCGGTCCATACACTGGCACTGGATCATATGGCTCAATGGTTTTAGGCTAAGAAAGCAACGTCCATAAACATTATATATTATTACTTCCTTTTAATTTCAATGACTTACTTCATTAGTCTGAACCAAACCCTCCAAGTGAACTATTTTGCGTTGTATAGTTTGTTGGGCCTTGCTTTTTATTATACATTATATTATCATTATTACCAAGTCCAAGTATCTAAAATGAATTTAGCGTATGTTGATACTCTACTCATTCATGTGTTGTTTTTTTGCATGTGAAGGTATGGATGAATATGAGACTCAATTCTTTGTTCTTTTGAACGTTTGGATTATAATGACACAAGTCTTTACTATGAATGCACAATTGTTGAGGTATAGACAACAACAAAGGAGACAACGGGAAATAGCTAGTTTAGAGCAGAGGACATTTGTTAGACTTCATGTTAGGAGAGAGGAAATAAATGGTATCACGCGATTGAGTGATACTAACTGTTTGTGGGAGCTACGAATGGATAGGAATGCATTTGCAGTTTTATGTGATTTACTACAAACTCGTGGTGGATTGGTAGATGATGGTCATGTTACAATAGAGGAGCAAGTAGCTACTTTTGTTAACATATTAGCCCACCACAATAAAAATAGGTCAATGCAAGTTAGATTTTTTAGGTCTGGTGAAACTATTAGTCGATATGTCCGTAGAGTATTGCGTGCATTACTCAGTTTGCAAGATGTGTTGTTTGCAAAACCAACCCCTATCCCAGAGGATTGCACGGAATCGAGATGGAAATGCTTTAAGGTAATAATCATAGTAAAATCATTAATAACATAATTATTTGTAATTGCTAATTAATATAAGTTTTTCTTTTGTCTAGGGTTGCTTAGGAGCGCTAGATGGAACATACATAGGGGTCACTGTGCCTGATGTCGATAGACCAAGATATAGAACAAGGAAGGGTCATATAGCAACTAATGTGTTAGGCGTATGCACACACGACCTCAAATTCGTATATGTGTTATCCGGTTGGGAGGGATCAGCTACTGATTTGAGAGTTCTTGGTGACGCTGTTACTAGAGCTAATGGCCTCAAGGTCTCAACTGGTAAGATAAACAAGCACCTAGTATTTTTCCTTACCTTTGTTGGCCAACAACTAAAATTTATTATCAACTAATATAGGTACATATTATTTGGTTGATTCCGGATATACGAATGGTGAGGGTTTTCTGGCACCGTATAGAGGCACTAGATACCATTTGCAAGAGTGGGAAAACAATTCACGTGCACCTAGGAATCATGAAGAATATTTTAATATGAAACACTCACGTGCTAGGAATGTCATTGAGAGATGTTTTGGCCTCCTCAAACGACGTTGGGCTATCTTACGAAGTCCTTCCCACTATCCAATCAAGATTCAGGGACGAATGATCACCGCATGTAGTTTACTTCATAATTTTATCAGAATGTATATGGCAGTTGATCCTGAAGAAAATGCAAGGCTTGCATTTGATGAATTACCTATAGGGGAAGATTTACCAGAAGTATTAGCCTACATTGAAACCGTTGAGTCAAGCCAAATATGGACTCAATGGAGGGATGATCTTGCAAGAGAAATATATGATGAGTGGAGAGGAATGAGGGCTTGAAAATTGGTTAACATGGTAGTTGTTGTAATTGTCTTTTAGATGTGGACTCAATTTAGTTGTTGTAATTGGCTTGAAAATTCGTAACATCAAGACTATTGAGATGTTTGTTATTGTAATATGGTAATTGGGAGTTATCTAGATGTTATGGCTTATTTGATATGTTTATTTGTGTTACTAAATTTTAATAAATTTTAAAATTAGGGTGTAGTCATTTTCATTTGATTTGGCTTATTTGATTTGGTAATTGATTAGTACAACTAATATAAATTTAGTCATTGTCATTTGATTTGGCTTATTTGATTTGGTAATTTGGTAATTGATTAGTACAACTAATATAAATTTAGTCATTGTCATTTGATTTGGCTTATTTGATTTGGTAATTGATTAGTACAACTAATATAAATTTATTTGTGTTACTTGTGTAATATATGGCTTATTTGATATATTATATGGCCACCTCACGTAATTGGATTGATCATGAGGAGGATGTACTACTTACCATCCTCGAGGAGATGGTTGCTGATGGTGTTAGGTGTGAGACCGGCAATTTTAAGGCTGGTACTTTTGTAACGGTTGCCTCCAAGATGAGGGAACAGATTCCTGGCATTAATATAGAGCCGAAGCATATACAAAACAAATTCAAGCGTCTGAAAGAAAAGTATTCGTCTGCATATGACATGATGAATACATCTGGATTTGGTTGGGATGATGAGAAAAAATGTGTTGTTGTGGATAGTGACGAAATACTACAGGAGTGGGTGAAGGTAAATATTTTTTTTCTTATTCTTTATCAATTAGTTGCTTTGAAAGTCTTAACCTTGATTTCTTTGGGTTCTTATTGTAGAAACATCCCAATGCATCTTGCAAACCAAATAAGCCATTCCCGTTGTATCCACGGCTATGTACGGTGCTTGGGAGAGACCGAGCCACGGGTAGCATTGCTGAATCAGCGGCAGATGCAATTGAAAATATGGGTTTGGAAAGTGAGGATTGTGAGACTTCTGAGATACCTCCGCTTTCACCTACCCCATCTCCTTCTGTTGCTACATCTAGTGCTTCTCAACCTGTTAGGAAGAGGAAGAGGAGCAGGAATGATGGTGATGCAAATATTGTATCTGTTATCAGTGAAGGTTGGAATAAAGCTGTTATTGAAATGAAGAAATTAGGTGAAAGTTTTACTTTTAGAGAAGCAAAAGCTAGACTACCTTCTGAGCTTCAGGCCATGGGTCTCCCATAAGATCAGGTGTTAAGAATTTCAATGAAGTTAGTGAAAGATACCGATCTGATGGGTATTTGGACCACCTTGGATGACTCACAGAAGCCAGATTTCATTAAAGTGTTTATGGAGAGCCTTTGAGGTTTTAGTATTTGTGGTTTTAGTATGGGGAACTTTATCAACTTCTAAGTGTTTTCATTATTACTTTAGCAAGACATTATTTGTTTTTTAAGTCAGGACGAATGTTTGATTTCGGATATTTCATGTTTAAGTTATGCATATTTCATTTTCTTTGTTTAAGTTCTAAATGTTTAAACCCTAAAATGTTTACGATATGCATGATCATTAAACTTATATATTTTTCAACATTTGTCATGTGCTCTTATGTGGTTTGCCTTGTTCCTGCAATGGGGAATATTTAGAGGGGTGTCCTTCTAAACAAGGCCAATTCTAATGTTTGTAGAACCTAAACTCCCTGAACAACAACCCACAATTGAAAGGACCAAAATTAGGGACTAAAAATTGAATTGGGGTGTGGGTTTTGCAATTTGCACAATAAAATTTGATGGGTTTGTGGTGAAAATTCGAATGGAGGTGTAGAAAACGGGAAAAATTACAAATTTTAAAGGGGTTTGCATGTGAAACACAACATATACCTATTAAAATTTGGACCAAGAAAAACAAATAATGGATAATAGTGTTCAAATTTGAACAACTTATTAAAAAAAAAAAAAAAAAAAAAGAGTCATGTCCCGTTCCGCCCTTAAAATTGTACCAAACAACAGCGGAACATGGGTATTTTAGTCATTTTAATCTTTTGGTTCCGTTCCGTCCATGTGCTACCAAACGCAGGACGGAACAACCGTCTTGTTCCATCCTGCGCGTACCAAACATAACACAGAACATCTGTTCCATCCCGTCCCGTCCCGTCTGCGTACCAAACGCTACCATAATACCGGTATCATCTTCATACGTTGATAACGTCAATATTGTTACTCATTATATTGATAGGAAATAATCCTAAATAGTCTTGATATGACACGTAGAAAGTATAAAACTTTTGTCGCTACTGTCGATTTATTGATTTTGCTACGGTAGTAGTTGTGCTACGCTATTTGAGAGCTTTTCCCAAATTAAATTCAGTTGTTGAGTATGAAATGTACCTGAGGAGGAATTCGCATCTCCAAAAAGACAGGACCCATAATAAAACCTCCACCAAGACCAACCAATCCACCAAATAATCCAGCTATTATGCCAAAGGAACAATAACAAACAGGATTCTGCACTCTCCAGTTTGCACCTACTTCTCCCTTGGATGCAATTACCCTCTGCCCTTCGATGTATTCACTGGCAATGTCTAATTAACCAGCATGTTAGGCATGCGCAAAGAAACTTCTACCAGGAACTGAAGAAATAGTTGATCAACTTACCTTTCGATTGCTAGTGTTTGGAAACGTCCAGTGATCTCTAAAGAAATGAAACAAGGTGCAGTATTAGATGGATCAAGTAATGCATAATGTACATTCAACGTAGACATGAAAAGTTTAAAATACCACCTTTTTCGTCACAGTTTCTTTTTTCCACATGTCAACACCTTGGAAGAACGACTTAGTTGATGTGCCTGCACAAAGAAGTGAAAAGGTGAGCATTGAGTACTAACATTTTATGAATGAGGAGAATTCCGGTTTAGAAAAGTGTTACCTAAGAGTACAACAATAAGTACGGTGGTGATCATCCATTCAGATAGTCCAACATTCAAAGAAACTCCAATGCTGATCTCTAACACCAACATTGGTTGCAACAGAAGTGCGAGAACATAGTCGATGAGGGGCAACTCAAGTGTGGGATGCCTTAGCCTTAAATTGTACAAGACAGTCGCTGCTGCTCCCCCTGTGATCATAACTTACCAACCGAATAGAAACATGTGAAAGTGCATTCAGTTGAGAAGGTAATTTACAAGGCAAATTTTTCATGTGTTCAGCATATGAACTTTTGTAGAAGTGCATATGAGTATGAGGCTTCCTTAGAAGGCAAAAGCAGAAAAAGCTGTGATGAAAGTACTTACATTTTGATATAGCTGCTGATGATTTCTGATCAAAGCTGATAATCAGGGTGAGCATCGGAACAAAAAAACCACCCGCTCCAACACCTCCAACACTATCAAACGCTGCCCCAAGGAATCCAATAAATGTACCGACCACGATTTTCCATCCAATCGCATGTCCTGTCACCCAATTTCAATTACTACGAGCATTACGAAATATTCAGTAAGAACCATGTATCTAGAGTGCCACACTTTCTAAAATCTATTTTTAAAAATTAAAAAACAAAGGTGATTGTTTAATGAAGGAACTGAGGAAAGTAAAAAGTATACATATATGTAGAGGTCAAAATTTTTACACGGCTATCATTCTTCAGAAAATTTTCTCACCAGCCAAACAGTTCAGTTCCATACAATTGAACTAGATTCACAACATTAAGACAACATATCCAACAAGATTAGTGAAAATTGGACTTACAGGCCAGTCATACTTGTAAACCGCTCCACCGGGATGTGAAAGCGATTTGGACACTCTGATCATGTATTCAGGTTCATCCTTTTCTCCATTATTCCAACTTGAAGATTGTTGCTCAAAACGTTCTTGTGCCGAAACAAATACTGCAGCCACAAAAAGGAAAACAACTTCAATCAACCTCAGCCTTCACCAGTTCGATTTTCTCCAAGCCATCTGATGCTCCTGAACTTCCGACAAATTCCTCCTCAAACCCAAGAATTAAACAGAACAAATATTCTAACGAAAGCTCGTTGTTGTTATTTGTTGTTGTTGTATATCTATGTGTGTGTGTGTGTGTGTGTACTTTTTATTTTTGTGTATAATCTCTTGGTGAGTGGTGACTTGATTTAGTTTTGTTCCCTTTAAGGAGGAAAGTGGCGGAGCTTTCTATCTATTTTTTTGGGATTCTGGGTGGTGTCTCAATAATGGTTTCAGTGGTAGCTTGACCGGACGGCTCTAATTTGTTTTATTAAATCTGATTATTAGATGGAGATTCAAGAAAAAAGGGGTAGAGAAAAGATCTAGGAAGATTTGGACAAAGACTTAAAAAAGACATAGAGTACTTGGAACTAACCAAAGAAAAATTCTCTTCGTTGGTCCTTGCCTTGGCTTTGGAGTCGGCATCAATCTTTTTTACAAGCATTCTTGGTCTATTCCCTCTTTTCCTTTCCCTTTACTTTGTTTTGGTTGTCGTCGTAAATCGGTTTAGTCACAATGATAGTCGTCACACTACTAAAAAATATTATTTTGTAGACAAATTGTAAGACGACAAAGCAAAATTTTATTGGCCCAATAGTCCTCCCCAACAAAATTTTAATTTAGCAATTGAATACTCTTGCCAAAACCAATTTATGGCTCCAATCTTAGCCGAGAAAATGCTTACGTAGCCGACAATCATTTTGTCTGAGTAAATCACTACAAAAAAAAAAAAAAAAATGTTTAAGCCGACAAAACTATAGCAAACGATTTAATTTTGTGGTAAGAATACTAAACCGACAAAGTTTAGAGCTTTTCGTCTAAATTTGTATGTGATCTGGTGCAGTGAAAATTAGACAACGCAAAGTTCGTCGTTAGTGGAATTCCTAGGCGACAATGTTTTGGATCGCATCGATAGAGTGGAGGTTCAACTTTGGGTTTTGATCGCGCAGAAAAGTCCTCTCTCTTTCTCTCGTACACTTGGTTCTTCGCTGTTTTAGTTCTTGTTACTTTATGATGATGATGACTTGGTTAAATACAACATAAATTTTGGAATATGAATTATGAATATATAACTTACTTAAATACAATATAGATTTGGTTTTGGTTTTGGTTTCTTTATCTACTTACTATTTACACTATATAATTTGGTTTTGTTCTAGATTAGCTTCTTGAGGTCACCGTTATTGGTTTTAACAAGTTGAAACAGCCATCGTCTCTTGAATATGATAGAACCAAGCACCGCATTGTTAGCGTGATCCGTGGTTGGGACTGAGGTTTAGTTAATATGCGATAGCATGGATGTCGATGTAAATTTCCGTCGTTTTCAGTCTTGACGAAAATGTACACAATCAATATCTTTGATCAGAGACCTAAGCCTCACGCGCCCACGAGGTTGGGGGGGGGGGGGGTTAGGTAAACGGATCTTCGATGCCTAAGTTAGTTTCTTTGAGAGGGTAAAGTGTTTAAGGCTTTTTTAGGGTTGCAAAATCTTTTTTCAATTTGGTAGAATATGGGGTATTTATAGGGCTAGGGCCGACCATATAATGTTTAAGGGAGAGATATTCTCTAAATATTCACAAGATAATTAATAGGAAATAATATCTTGAGATAATGGGGTAATTATCCCTAATTGATTTAAATTAGGATTACTTACTTGATTGGAGTCAATATTCAATTAGGAATGTAGTAAAGATAGGATTTGGATAATTAATCCTTATCTTTAATTCCTTGCCAAGGGCAGGTGAGCTGTGGCCAGTTGTGTTTAGTTGCTGAGTCCTCTAGGGATGTGAGCTGCACGTGGGAGCATATGAGAAGTTTGCCCATTTATTGAGGGCAATCTTGTCCTTCTTGAATAAAAGTCCACGTGTCGCCTCTAGAATTTTTGGGATTATTTTAGGCTCCACAAATGCCCCTACACCTACTGGGCGGCACGCATGAAAAGGGCAATAGGTGTAGAAATCCTAAGCTGCTTGGGTTTGTAGAATTTCGTCCCAATTTGAACTTGATCTTCTTTCTTGATTTGGAGATAGACTTCTTCTAGGAAAAGGAAAATAATTGCCCTTGGTACCTATTTAATTTTGCCTTAAGCATGGGATTAAATAAATTTGGAGAACAATCATTATTCCAACAAGGAAGAGAAGCTAGAGGAAATTTTTATTCCCCCTCCCCTAGCGTTCTTATTCTCTTTCCCTTGCAAAGAGTCGTCTTTCATTGTAGTTCTTCCTTTCCGTGCCACACCAAGGTAAGAAAAATTTGAATTTTTTGTTTTTCTTGAATTTTTGGGAGCCTTGAGGCTTGAGGAATTGGCTTGGTGGGTGCCAAGTATGCATGAATGGCATGGTAGGGAGGCCACAGGCTGCAGGTGGTGGGGCAAGGGTGTTGGCTGGCGTGGCGAGACCGGCTTGGGCTGGGTCTCCATGGCTGCACCTTGCGAGCTACTGGGCAGGGGCTCGTGCAGCAGAGTGGCGAGGGAGAGAGAGAGTCTGGCTTTGGCCAGCTCTCGATCTTCAATGGCTTGCGTCGCGTGACTCGGCCTTGCTTCCTGGGGCGCCTAGCGTGCGAACAGAAAGGGGAGAGGAGGCGTGGGCCTCCCCTCGTGTTGGGTCGGCTTGCTCCTTGCGTATATATATATGTGTGTGTGTGTGTGTATGCATATATCTTGCTTTTTTTTTTTTTTTTTTTTTTGCAAGCTGCCTTCTGAATGTTTTTCCTTTGTGCTTTTTGCAGAAATCTTAAGATGCCTTCTTCTGATCGTAAAAGTGACTAATACCCTCCACTTTTGTACCGTCAAGGTGGTTCTTCTGGCAAGGTGGGCTACTTCAAGGCTGCGCACGTCAAGATTAATCCTGACGAACTGTTTCGGGATTTTCTTGAGGCATACAAGCATGCAATTCCATCTAGGGTCTGCGTCAAGCGGGTGAAATATGATAGCGGCCGTGAACCATGCAGCGAGGGTGCCTCTGCTTGGAGGAAGGTCATCAAATTCCATTCGTATTACTTTGTGTTGGGATTCACCTTTCCCATGCCGTATCTTTTCCAGGAGGTGATATGATCCATGAAATGCGTGCCTGCTCAGTATTCCCCAAATGCAGTTCGTGCGATGGTGGGGTTCTTAAACTTGAGCAGGTTCTTTGAGCTTGTCTTGACCATTAATGAGTTTTGGTACTTATTCGAGATCGACCACAAGAAAGGCGTGGGGCAGCTGAGGTCTCGCCATAAGTTGCTTGATGCTTTAAGCAAATGCGGTTATGAGTGGACGAGAGATACCTTGAACATGAGCGGAGAGTGAGAGTTTGACTCTTCTCCTGAGCTGCATGTTTTCCGACTACCTTTATTAGTGGTAAGTGAATTGTTTCATTCTTGTCCTGCTTGAATTTTTCGTTGAGCTGCTCCATGCTTTAATTTATTGATCGTCTTTCTTGCTTTTGTGTAAATTCGGAGTTTGGCTCAACCTCTAAGACTTCTGCAGATATGAAGAAAGTGCACGTTGCCCTGGGCATTCTTGTTGAGTACCGTGAGTAGCGCTAGCTGCTCAGCCCTATTTGTCGGAAGAAAGGTGACCTGCCCCCCAAGGGAAGAGATAAAATAGATAAAGAACGAGGTGTTGGCTCGCCCGATCGCTGCTGTAAAGCCTATTGCTAATGGTGGTGGAAAGAAGAGGTATTTCTAATCGGCTTATGAACCTTCGGTTGAGAAGAAGCCAATGACTTCTTCTGCTGCTCATGGAAGCTCGTCTGCTGCTGAGAAGCTTGTCATTGATCTAACTTCCCCCAAGGGGGTGAAGGTGACCGTTGAGCATGAGCCTGTGAAACCTACTGCTCTAAAGGCGATCGCATCCATTGCTGAGAGACTTTATCGGCGGAAGAGTTTGGTGGTGCCTCTGGTGTCCTAGTTTGTATCGAAGCGTCCGTCGGGAGCTAAGTCTGGTTTTGCTTCTGAGAAGCTCATTGCTATGAAGAGCAGGAATGCGGATTCTGCTGTTAAGGTGGCACCTAGATCTACTCCTCATTCTGTGGTGACTGACTCGTCTGCTAAGAAAGGTAAATCTACTCGCACAGGCAATTGTGAGAGATTCACCGAGTCTGAGGCTGGAAAGTTTCTTGAGGTTTGTGCGTTGCTGAAGACTGACCTGCTTGAGGACGTTGATGCATGCACCAAGTTTGTTGACATTGTTGGGAAAGTTGTCATTCGGTCAGACTCATTTACGAAGTGTCCTTACTCGAGGAGGTCATCCCTGATTGCTACAATGCATAAGACTTTGATCCTGGCAGCTGAGTTTATGCCCGTTGATCAGGATGCTGTCGAGTGTGCTAATGAGGTCGAAGTGGTGTTGGTGGCTCAACTTCGCTTGGTTGTTGAAAAGATCAAGAAACTCGAATCTGAACTCAGCTTTGTTTTGAAATGATCTAATGTCTCTACTTCCACTTTTTTGCAGTTAGAGATCGCTCGTGAGGAGGCCGCCCATTTGGATGCTAGGCTTAGTGTCACTCAGGCGATGTTGGAAGCTTCAGAGAAGGAAATCAGTCGTGTTTCTCCGGTGGTCGAGGACCTTGAGTGTGTCAATTCGGAGCTACAATCTATTTGTTTTTCCAAGGACGAGAAGCTTATCTTCATGCATGCTGAAGTGTGTCGTCTTAAGGAGATTGCCAGTAAGCTTGAGTCCAAGGAAGTGGATTTGCAAGGTGCACTGTTTGCTAGCGAGAACCTGAAAAATGAACTGGATGGGCTGCAGGGTGCTCATACTGGGCTTGTTGAGGAGAATGTGCAGCTGAAAAATGAGAAAGTTGGTATTGAAGTGGCGCTTGCTTCTTATCAAGCCGATTTCTACAAGCTTGGCTATGTAGACCATCTTCATTGCAGACCGTCAGATTATGAGTTTTCCAAGAAGGACTTCGAGATTTTTCCATTTCTTTAGTTGATTTTCTTAATCTCTCGTTTGAGGCTGCCTTTGGTGGAGCAGCTGAGGGTTAGGCAGTCCAGGCAGGGGTGGCTAAGGATGAGCTGATGGAAACTTTGGTTGCTGGGAGCGGTGTGGCTACTGAAGGTGTAGCAGTCAAGGAACTAATGGTTGAGTAAACTGCTAAGGAGTAGTCTTTTTTCTTAGACTTAGGAATTTTCTTTTTTTCCTTTTAGTTATGCTTTGCTTGAACCTTGTTGGCCTTCGAGCCAGTTTATCAATTTGCTAGGAATTTAATAAACAGATTTCCTTGTTTTTGCTTCATCGTTCTATTTTGTCATGTCTTTTGTGAAACTTTGCCGTAGGATGGGCGACTAGTTGATCCCACGTCGTCACTTAGGTTTTAGTTTCAGCTTCGGGGCTTTGGGAGCCTTACCTGCTTGTGGTATTTTGCAAAACTTTGTCGTAGGACGAGCAGTTCAGTTGGCTACTTCGATAGAGCAGTTGACTCACACGGTCACTTTAAGCTTCATTTTTGGCTTTGGGGCTTCTAGAGCTTTTCCTACGAAATGAAGAAATATTTGATTTCCAACTTATAGAACCGGCCGTCGAACTCGTTGTCTCCATCGAAGGCAGGCGAGTTCGCGCAGCTACTATAGCTGTGAATCTCGACTCTAGGTAGCTTCATGAGCTTTAGCCCTCTGATAGGAGCATATTCATGCGACTTAAATGGCTTGTTCTCGTACATTTACGTTATGTTTCTTTAGTTATTTTAGTCCTTTATGCTTCTTTTGTGTGTTTTCAGGATCATAGAACGTGTTTGACGAAAGGATGCATTTTGGAGTAGTTTGGGGCATTAAATGGATTGCATATGCTTAAACGCCAAGTAGATGGACGAAATTGAAGACCAAACTATCATAACCACCTATCATTAACATATCATACACTTATCATAACAACATATCATACACTTATCATAATCATTCACTTATCACTTATCATATCATTCACTTATCACTTATCATAACCATACACTTATCAATTATCATACCCATAATCATCCATACCTTGCACATGCTTTCCCATTTCATTATTCATTCACTTTGCATTCATTCAATTCAAGCCACATGCACTTATTCTTTCATCATTCAACCACCAATTCAACACATGCATCTTCAAACATATCAACCCTACATGCACATTCAATCATCCACATCTTGTGCCGTGCATAACCCACTTCATTCCAACCTAATTCACATGCATTCTCACTCTTTAATCACATGCATTACCATTCTTTAATCCAATTCAGCCACTTAATCATTCAAATTCCCATCAAAATCTGCCATTGCCGTGCATCCCATTCCACATTCCAGCTTTCCTTCTCTTTGCAGCCACACTTCCACATGCATTCCCTCTTTTCCTAGCTGTTTTTCCATCATTATTTCAACCTAACATTCACCCACATGCACCCTTTAAACAAACCCAAACATGCAGCCACAAACAACCTCCCTTTGCCGTGCATAACCCACCTTAATTCCAGCTTTCCTTCATTGCTTCCACATGCATTTCCAACCTAGCAATCCCTTTAATCATTCACTAACATTGCAGCCACATTTCCACCCACTTCCTAGCTGTCATGTTCCCTCTTATTTACCTATAAATAAGCATGCATTGCAGCCACAATTGATACATTCCATTCACAACACAAACACACATCCATAGCCGTGCATATCCTTCCATTTCTGTGCAGTTTTTCTCCTCCATTGCAGCCACTATCCAACCACTTCCCATCCCTCCAAAACACTTCACATAATCCCCAAAGCTCACCTTAGACCTTGTGCTACAACAACGAGGAAGAGAAGAGTGCCTAAACGTTCATACAATTCAAGTTTGAGTTGTTGGAATGTTTAGGTGTTTCTTTGATTTCAATGTTTAAATTCAATTTTCTTTGTTTTGTAATGGAAGAGAAGAGTGCCTAAACGTTCATACAATTCAAGTTTGAGTTGTTGGAATGTTTAGGTGTTTCTTTGATTTCAAAGTTATGAGGAACTAAACCCCCTTTAGCTAGGGGGTGATTCGAAACTATGTTTATATTTGCAATATGAATTGATTAACTTTCGTTGGAATTTCATAAGTTGTGGATTCAATTTGTTTAAACCGTTTGATTGATAACTTATTTATGTACGTTTATTAAGAATGCGCGCTTAATTTTCATGCATAAATATGACGCTAGAATATAAGTGAGTTTCACCTAATCGTTACGAACTTATATTCACAAGTAGTGAAGGTTGCTTATAAACAATCGCGTTAAATGAATTCTTGGCATAAGTTTCATGCGTATTCCATAGTAACGAATGCCTCGTCAACACTTATAGTTTTCATAATGCTTAATGATCTTTGATTGTATCTTTATTGTGCTTTTCACGTAAAGGACTTTTGGAGAATGTTGTGAATTGCGTTGCGCAAACCCATCCAATTCATTAACTTAAAGGAGAACTTGACGGTTAATTTAAGCGGACCTAATTAACCCGGGGCGTTGAGTTTCATAATTTATCGAAAGACCAACTGAGAATCAATCTTGTATGCAAGTGTAACATGTGTGGAGAAGAACCCCTTGGCTATTCCATCATCCATATTTTCATTGCTTTCATATTTACGTTTTGCCTTTAATTACACTTTGTGCATTTTATTCTCGTCAAATCAAACTCAATCCCCCCCATCTTTTGTTAAGTCTTATTCATTTGATTTGTTTTAAGTATTTTACATTTGTTTAGTTTTGCATTCTTTGAGTTTAGTTTAAGTGTTTTAAACTTTATATTACGTTGTTAAGTTTTGCATACTTTGAGTCTAGTATAGTGTTTTATATTATGTTTTTACGTTTTTGAGTCAGTTTCCAAGTGATTTGCAATCCCTCCTAATCCCCGGTCCAGAACGATCCCTACTTATACTTATACTACAATTGTCAAAAAGAGGGTTTAATTTGTGTGCGTATAAATCTCGCATCACCCTCCCGGGGCATGTTACGAGATTTTTGAGTTATAGAGCCGTCGGTCAGACTTGTGCTTCTTACAGGAAGCAGAAGAGGTCTGTGTAGCTGCTATAGTCGTGACATTTGACTTTAGTGGCTTCTTGAGCTTCTAGCCTTCCCGGGGCATGTTGCGAGATTTTTGACTCATAGAGCCGTCGGCCGGACTCGTGCCTCTTGTGGAAAGCAGAGGAGGTTCACGTAATTGCTATAGTTGTGACACTCGACTTTGTGGCTTTTTGAGCTTCTAGCCCTCCCGGGGCATGTTGCGAGATTTTTGACTTATAGAGCCGTCAACTGGACTTGTTCCTTTCGTAGGAAGCAGAGGAGGTCCACGTAGCTACTATAGGCATGTCGTGACACTTGACTTTGCGGCTTCTTAAGCCTTGGCCCTCCCGGGGCACGTTACGAGATTTTTGACTTATAGAGCTGTCGGTCAGACTCATACTTCTCATAGAAAGCAGATGAGGTTCGCGTAGCTGCTATAAGTCGTGACGCTCGACTTTGTGGCTTCTTCAGCCTTAGCCCACCAGGAGCACGTTTTGAGATTTTTGACTTATAGAGCCGTCGGTCGGACTTGTGCTTCTCGTAGGAAGCAGATGAGGTCTGCGTAGCTACTATAATCGTTGGCCAAAAACATTGCTTATAAGTAAGAAGACGAGTTCGCGTAGTCATGGCAGGTGTAAGTTTCAACTTACGGGCTGCCTTGGGCTTTTAGCCGTTAGGTTGTCGGCCATACATCTTACTTACAGAAGCACACGACCTGCGTAACCACTTAAGGTGTCATCCTTGGCTCTCGGAGGTGTTTTTTGGAGTGAGCTGTAGGCGAAATCGCTCCTCAGAGGCCATATCCTTCCGAGTTACAGCTTTGATCCTTTAATTTTGATTTTTGATTTTTTTTATTATTTCTCTGATTTATATGTGGGTTTTCATTTCTTTTATCTTCTCCCTCCCTTTGCTCTCTCTCTCGATCCAAATTTGCAAGCGCTAAAATAGGGTTTGGCTTTTGCTGCTATTAAATAAAAAAAACATACTAAAGGTCAGTTGCCTTTTGGAGAATGGATAAATTTGAGGGAAAAGAGAGAAATCAGAGTGGAAAGAAGGAAGAGAGAAGGATATGAACGAAATTGTTTCGCATACTCGTTCGCTCTATTCATATTAAGCTCGTTCCTACACTGTATGTACACAAAATGCATAGGACATGCACATGACAGACACATGTTATGCTCACAGATCTGAGCTCAACCCAAAAATCCATAGCTCACAACTCTCCCTTCGAAATCAGATATATGACACGATCAGACATATGACACAATCAGATAAATGACCCTAAATTTTATATGAAGAATTGAAGATTCATTAATTTGAATTTGGTATCAAATTTGATTGGGTTCAAATATTTCAAGGATTTGAAAAAAATTGTAGTTTGAATGGGCACGAATGAACCCAACTGAAACAAAGGAAATTGTTTTGCGAACTCGTTTGTTTTTTTTTCATATTTGCAGGGCCTGCCTCTGAATCAAAGGAAAAAGTAGTAAACAACATTAATGCAAAGAGTATCAAAGATGTAAATACACACCATCTACACATAATACACTATATGCACACCACATGCACATAATATGTACAGTACATGCACATGATATGCACAAAATGAGAGAAACTTTAATGGCAACATATTGGTATAGTGGATACAATTAAAACAAAATTGTTATGTATATAAGGTTATAGTGACAGTTTGAAAGGTCTTGTTACATATATCAACCACTGCTTAACCATGCATGTGGAAAACATGATACTCGTTGTCGTTATTTCACGGACATGCATGACCTTTAACGTCCTCTAAGTTTTTTTCTTAATTTTGTTTTTTGCTGAGGCCAACTAGGTTGTGGTCATACTTGCTAAATTCTGAGGCACAACATACATGCATCATAACTAGTGAACATTCTTGCTTCTCATATTAAGATGTAGTCATGCACACCATATGCACACCACATGCACATTACTGAAAAATTTTCACAAATTTATGCAATTGAGCACTTGAACAATAAATTGTTCTATCCCAATCTCGTAGCACATCAAAACTTGAAATCTATTCCACCCATACGCCCCAACATAAAACACAAACCTTAAGTAATAATTCATCTTACAAACAATCCATTTATTCCATAAATCATTGATGAAGGAACTTGGAACTAAACACCCTACCTTACTATGCATGTCGAAGCTTCAGTCGCGGGAAAAAATGGAACTTTTCGGCCAAAACAGAAAATATGGTACAAAATCCAACTCACTTTTCTCACCCCTCTCTCTCTATCTCTCTTGCATCCCTTTGTTCGAAATCAGAGGCATGAGGTGAACCTAAAGCCCAGCTCACTCTTCTTGCCTCTCTTTGGACTTCCATCTCCTCGAAATCGGAGCTCAGAGAACTGAGGAAGAGAGAGATAGTAGAGAGAGAAAGTGAGAAAAGAGAGAGAGGAAGGGAGAGAGAGAGTAGAGGGAGAAATTAGAAAATGAGGGAGAGAAAGTGAGGAATAACCCATTTATATGTGAGTATTTTAGTAATTTCAGTTTTGTGCATGGTGTGCATGGTTTGTGCATGGCCGGTTTGTCATATTTCTGTCACAAGATTAAGAAATTGTCCCATTTTGGGGTATTTCCCTTTATTATAACATGATAATAATATTTAAACAAATGATATTCATTAGTATGAACATATAACTGATGCAGTGCATGGGGAACAAATAAATTTAAGGCTTTAGTGACTTCTCATCTCTCAAAACCTTTGTGACCTTCTCTTTTAATTGAATTGCCTAGTAACTATCCTACACTTAAATATTTAGTATACCAATGCTTTGTAATTTCCCTATTTAAAGGGCTCCATATGTATCCTTAAAGTAGTCAATTAGAGAATTCAAAAGTTAATCTAAGAAGAGAGTGGGTTTTCTCCTTCCTTAAAATCAAGTGTGAGACTTGGTCGTGTCGAGTGAATTGACGATTAGCAACGTGAGTGATTCCCTTGCCCCTGGTCGAGTAATTCCTAGGTTCTATCCCTGTAGCAACGTCGAGTGATTCCATTGGCCCCTGGTCAAGTGATTCCCAGGTTATCTCCCTCGGTTCCCTTGGTTCCATCCTGCATCAATAACATATAAGATTATCCAGTAAACAAATATATAAACATTTCATCGATATAGGGCTCAAAATCAGTAATTGATTAGGTTACTTAACCTGAGTAGTACACTTTGGACAATTCTCTAGATTCAAAGGATGATGAACAAAAGAAAGTAACTTCTAAATATGCTATAATTAAGAAAATCTTCTTTGTCAACCAAAGATCGAAAACAACATGATTATTTCACTCCTTTTAACTCTTTGTGAACCATAGAAAGGGAAATGTATTAAACGAGAATCAATAAATAAATAAAAAAGAAAAAAATATATAAAGTGAAAATAGAAGTGCGAAAATCATTTTCTTTTAAATTTAATAAATTGAATAATAACTTAAATAACAAAGAATCTTACATATGATTTCACTAGCTTACCATCTCTCTCCCACCTCCTATTTTTTTTCTATTATAAATTCTCTTGCATATATAACTTCCACCATCACATGAATAACAAGCGTAGAAAGCTATTAGTAGCGTGAAGAAAACATATCTCTCCTTCAATACTACTATTTTGTGAGAACATGAAATGAAAAGTTTCTTTCATAATTAATTATTCTACTTTCAACTTTTACAAAATTCAGACATCAACCATCATTTCTCCCTTCAGTTCTCTAATTAAATATAATCCTAGGCACCAAACCAGGTTCGACTTTGTTTCAAACTGGCTAGAGTTTGTTTCCTCCACTCCAAATCCAGATTAAAGATATATAGTCCTACTAATCAATTGAAGTACACAACCCCTTCCCCATTTGGTTGATATCTCCCATTACAAACCCATTTGTAATGTCGCTGGTGATGGCATGGACTGCCACCAAAATCCATTGATATTTTGTTAGAACACGCCACGCAAGTTTTTTCTCATAAAAAATGTGGTCCAACAGACGGCTTAATCCTTCGGCTTCTCATTTGGGAAAAGACACCCCACATATACTGTTTGGTAATATTCATGATTTATAATCTTTACTTAATATAATCAAGATTTAGACAGAGGACAAATCAAATTGAAAGTACCCAAGACAAAAACTAACATGTTCATATTTGCTTTATGTGATGGAGAAAAATAAGGCAAATAATGAAGGGAAGCCGTCTTGTCCATGTGCGGCTATTAGAAGGAGAAATCTTGTCCATAGGAACTGCTTTGACTTGCACAGGAAGCTAACTTTTGGCTGATTTTTGTAGTGTTGGGTCTACTTTACTAATGTCCTGGTGGGAAAAATCTTGTACATAACCAGTTATTTCTCACATTATTTTTATCTTACATGTCATTTACTTGGTATCCCCAATGCTAAATTGGTAAAATCTTGTATGTCGTGATTTTGCCTTGATCAAGTGATATGAGAGATAAAGAGAAAATGGGATACATTACGGGTTACATGGTAATTCTCTGTTCCCGAGGTTGGTTCACATTCTATATATATGCCCGGCCTCCTCAGCGTTTAGTCCACATCCTTTATAAATATAAAAGGATACAAGATGCTTTCTCTAGTTTCAGGAAATCACATCCATCAAGGAAGTTGCAAGAGATCAAATTAGGAAATTCATCAGTTCTATTTCTCCTCATATAATAAATGAATTATTTAACACAAATGCCATACGTCATTAGGAAGTAAATACGAACCAAATTCAAAAATTTGTCTTCTAAATGAGCAAAATTGCTGCTCAAGAATGGAAATTCGCTAACTTACCATGCAAGGGAAGAGTGCACTTGAAACTTGAAAGAGTAGGGAGGACAGTTCATTTCTCTTCCCTCCTACCTACATACCGCATAAGCTCATTAGCCCAGAAAAAAAGAGCAACATTTGAGAGAGGCAAAACCCTAATAATCATGTCGAGTTGAAAGAATCTTGAAGCAAAACCCTAATTAGGGTATGACAAGGGATGCTTGAGATGGGGAGAAGTGATGGCAGAAGAAGTTACTAAAACTAGGCATCATAAGTGCAGATGTTTTCAAATCCCATGTACTCTTTATGCTTAATCTTTTCAATCATATCTACTATTCCAATTCCACCTGTGAAATTAAAAGCAAATTAAGCACCCATTTATCACCAAGTGGAATATAAAAAGACAGAATCGAGTTCACGGGCAGTAATACATACCTAGTGATATTGCACTCACAAAGATTGTGAAGGCAAGAATGAAGATAATTATAGATGCTCTCCCCAAAAAACTGACTACCTTTCTCACCACATATTGCCCTACTAGGGCTGAAAATGTGGCCACAGCAGTAAAGTAGAGAGCTGCAAGAGAAATTTTTAATCCAACATCAAATTATTGAAAAATAAATGAACAAATTTCCTCTCCCTACCATTCAATTTGTTTTTCAATTGGCAGAAACTTGGATGGCTAAGACGATTACCATAAGGAATCGGAAATCGTTTTAGGAGGTAGTACTCTACAACAGACAGGGAGGCAGAAAATGTCATGGCAAATGTGGCTGTGGCACTTGAGACCTGCATCAAAGTTCTCAATCAATGAGCCAGTTTTGACTAGGGAAAGTGAAAGATGTGCTGCTGTATATAAAATTCGTAGCTGTTTTAAGTGAGGTTTTCGCACTTCTCGTTGTGTTTTACGGTTAAAACTGATCTCAATGATCTTCCCTCTATAATAATATGTATTTCAAGTTTTTGAATTGAACCGGAATCAGTAAATTCAGTAAATGTGAAATCAACTACTCCACAAGTATAAAATCCACCTGAGGTGGGATTCCTAGCTCCAGAAAAACAGGACCTAAAATGAAGCCTCCACCAAGACCAAGCAATCCACCAACTATACCGGCTATGATACCACAGGCACTACAAAGAACAAGCTGGTTTACTGTCCAATTTGTGGTTGATTCTGCCCGGGACGCAATCACTCTATGTCCTTTGTACAGTTTAACTGCCTCGAATATAGTTACTCCGAAAGCCACGGGGATCTAAGAATTCATTTGAGGAAAAAATAATGCCAAACAAATATGATTTGAACAAAAAAAAAAAATCATTAGTTCAAGCACAAATGAGCATAGTATTTGAAGCACGAAAAAAATGGAAAATGAAGACTTATGTTTTCTTCTAATTATAAGAGACATGAAGGGTAGGTACCTGCAAGAGATTATATGCCCAATATGCTGCCGAACAAGTTGTTGTATAATTCTGTGCCAACAGACAAGTTCCCGAAAAATCAGATTCAATGCATAAAATAGAATCGAAGGGAAGTACAAATCGTGATCTTGTAACGAAATCCATCCACATTGTAGGTATTACCTTAGCGATCTGCAATGCAAGAATTATAATCCAGACAGCAAAAAGAATCAGAAGTTCCTTCCAGTAAAGATTCTCAAAGATAGAAACCTGAGAAGGTTAAAGAATGTCAGTCTCTAAAACCATGCATCAAGGAAATCTCAGGCTGCAGGGAATCCTACCTCTGTTCTTTTGGATTCCTCGGTTTCTGTTGGAGTGCCGTTGCTCGGGCCACTGGGTAGAGGCTTGTAATCAACTTCTGCAGTAGCATCATCACCTGCATAAAAAAATTTCCGGCATCTAAATTTGAATTGGTGTAAGGCTAATGCTAACAAAGAAAAATATGATAGATCAAATTACCATTTGACTGCATCCGTCTAGCAGCCTCCTGAAAATTCGAAAACTAGTTGAGCCAAGATGCAGGGATGAATTAAATTATGTCTCATATATACAAATTGAACTAACAAAATTAAGATGACCTTTTTTACTATAGTTTCTTTTTTCCATGTCTCACTGCCCTTGAAGAATGCCCTACTTGATGTGGCTGCATGTCATCAAAATCTGATCACTATACGAATCGAGGAAGTTGTCCAGTTGGTGAAACTAATGAATTCATAATTTCCTATAATTCTTACCTAAGAAAGTAATGATTAATAACACTGTGATCATCCAGTTAGCAAATATGACATTGAAAGCAACTCCAATACTGATCCCAAGCACAAGCATTGGTTGGAAAAGAAGTGCCAAGTCGTAGTCGATGAGGGGGAGGTCAGCTGTCGGATGCCTTAGCCTTAGATTGTAGAACACAGATGAAATTGCAGCACCTGTGATCATACCTGACCAACCACACAAGCACTCGAAATTGTATTCAGTTACATTCGAAAGGAAAAGGTCGATAACTTTCATATCCATCAAGTTTATGGATTAGAAGTGCATAAGAAAATTCCACACACGTCATTTGGTAAAACGAAACATTAATGAATCTAATTGAAATTATAAGATTGGTGTTGACATTGCTGACTCATTCGAAACATCTGAAGCTTTTGTTGTCTAATGGTTGTCGCTACCATGGTATTAAAGAACCAACATGTTTCTATTCGTCATCAATTCTCACGTGTAGAATGGGGCTGCACGTCAAAGAGTGTTAACTTGATATACATTGTTGACTGACGAATTTCCTAGCAACTTAACTTGAGTCATACTAGGACCAAGAAAAAAAAAAAAAAAAAACTTGAGGGATAATAGATTTGGTTTCAATATTGCATGAACAATCTATTAATATAAAACTAAATTTCTATATTTAGAAAAAAAAATACTCTTATAAGGAGTGCACAATTAGATTTTTGGAATGACAATAATAGTTCCTTAGATGATAAACTGTGCAAGGTATGAGGAAAATGCGGCCGGTGAAAACTCAAGAGGAAAGAAAAATTATGAGAAAGTTGTAAGGCCTTACACTTTGATATAGCTGTTGATGATTTCTGGTCAAATCCAATAATCAAAGTGAGCATGGGAACAAAAATGCCACCCCCACCAACTCCACCTACAGTTCCAAAAGCAGACCCTAGAAATCCAATTATTGTACCCACCACAATTTTCCACCCAATGGTCATTTCCTGTATATCCAATTTCACCCCACATTAAGCCAAATTTTGAACAATTACAGCCCCTCAGAGCGTGCAAAAAAAAAAATAAATAAATAAATAAATAAAAATAAAAAAAGAAGAAGAGATTTTTCACATATAAGTCCTTGATACCTCAAACTTTAGAGATAAACCCTTCAAAGTTCAAACTCAATATTTTAGAGAAAACCTCATTTACTTTGTCGAATCTCAAAGAATTTAATTTATAACTGAATTTTAATTAAAGCGTGACAACTTGATAGATAAATGAGATTTTTCTGTTCTCCAGGTGAGAAAGTGCATTTTTTTTTTCTTTTTCTTATGATTGCAACAATATTGTATTTAATTTACCCAAAAATAAAAAATAAAAAAAATAAAAAATAAAAAAAGAAGAAGAAGAAGAAGAAAATAATGGTTCTCGACGATTGTAAAGCACTAAACAATTAAATCTTGTACTCAACTTACACATTGTCTTGTTATTTTGTGAGATCATGGAGTCCAAATCCCCATATTATAATTTTAGATCAAAATATACAAGAAAATAATGAGGAGCAAAGATGGAGATAATAAACATGGACACGATCAATCATGCAAAGAAACGAGAAAAACATGCGTTTATTATATGCAGACGATGTTGACTTTTTTTTTATTTAAGAAAAATGACATATTTTATTCATGAAAGGGCAAAATATATGATTCAATACCAGAAGAACATGACTTTAATAGGAGGGCTTGCAAACAAAAATCTGAAAACTACACTAACAATAATTCCAGATGGAACAAAAAACTGAAAGAGACAGGATATTTAGGAACCAATAACCTAGTGCTACAAGATCACATAAGAGATGAAAGCTCTCAAACCAATTATGGGGTCGTAAAATATCATGATTTCATCTGGACAACATATGCATAGAAAGATATAGCGACTCCAAATTATCTTATAATCCCAAAGCTAGCATTGTTTAACAGTAGATCGACCACAAGCAGGTCACCTCCGATACTTTGGTGAGCCACCAGATCGACCACACAACGAGGAAACTAGCCTATAATGAAATCATCAAACTCAGATATGACGAACAATATTGGACTTGAATAACAACAACGCACATATAAACCCTCCTAATATTTTAAAATGTGCCAATTAGCACCGCCCAACCAATGTCTATCACAAAAAGGAGAGGAAAAAAAAAAAAAGAAAAGGAGGTGAATCTCACTAAGTAAAACTAAAGCTCATATCATCACGTTTTGCCAAAGCGTTCACTACTTGATTACCCTTAAATACAGCAAATTTATCACTTTTTTTTTTCTATACATAAAGTGAGAACAACAAAATGGTGAAACATTTGAAATATAAAAAAAAATACCATCCACTTTTTAGAAATTCAAAACATTACCATTTAATTGATGAGGGACAAAATAGTAAATTTGTAACATCCCACATCGTCCAGGGGAGTAGATCCTGTAAACTTTATATGTATATTCCCATCTCTACATAGCACGAAGCCTTTTAAGAGCTCACTGGCTTCGGATTCCATAAGAAAAGTTAAGCGAGTTCGCGCAAGAGCAATCCTAGGATGGGTGACCTACTGAGAAGTTCTCGTGTGAGTTCCCAAAAACAATACCATGAGGATGTGGTTGGGGCCCAAAGCAGACAATATCATGCTACGGTGGAGTCAAACCCAGAATGTGATGAGGGTTCGGACAGGAATGTGACAAAATTCATAACATTTTGAATGAACTTAAAATTTAATTTAATTTAAAAAAAAAAAAAAAAAAAAAAAAAAAAAAAAAAAAAACCATGTAGTTTAATATAAATCTAAAAACAAATTAACATATAAAGGCCAATTTAAAAGAGGCTAGTGTTAATTAATTTACCAAATTGTTATACATTTATCATATTTTATGTTAATTACTTTTTGCTCAGTGGACTAAAATAGCATTGAACTTAATTTTTATGCTGATATCAATAATGTTTTAACAAAATTTTGATGGAGAGGTTAATGATGAAAAAGATTAAAACCTTTTTTAGGTAATTTTTTTGTCGTAATCGGATTTGTTAAATTCAATATAATTGGGATTGGTTTTTGTTTATACAACGACATATTTACATTGAAGGATGAAAAAATATATTAGGATCGAACTCATCATTTAACGAAATTCGTATTTAAAACCTCTCAGTCACAAATGAATAACAATACCAATGCATGTAGTTAAGTGGATTCTGGTCATAAATGGGTTGTTTGAACTCAAAGAGTTATCCATATCCTGTCTAAA
Source organism: Pyrus communis (assembly GCF_041283825.1). Lineage (NCBI taxonomy): Eukaryota > Viridiplantae > Streptophyta > Magnoliopsida > Rosales > Rosaceae > Pyrus > Pyrus communis. Next base: position 20,225,605 of record NC_142581.1, read on the forward strand.
CAATACACATTAAATCGGATTCTGGTTAAAATCCAATCCATTGGCACTCCTATTGGAATCTTACACTACTTCTCAATAAACATTTTCTACGAAGTTTGTGCTAACTTGAAAAGCCATATTTGTGAGTTGGGGTTGAATGTTGTAAATAGTGTTTTACAGTTTGAGGAAAGCTTGCATTAAAACATGCATGTCTTCCGATAGCCTTTTTGGGTCTCTAAAAGGTATACAACAGTGGCTTGCCACCAGATATTCTTCTTAAAAAAAAAAAAAAAAAAAAAAAAACATATCTTCGAATTTTGAAACAAAAGCTCCCTAGGCTCATTCTTCAGAGCCCAAAACATTTTTTTATATGAAAAAATAAATTACAAAATATAGTTGAAAAATCACCAGAAAACAAGGGAGTAACAGAAGAAAAAGAGAATAAGGGAATGAAATGTGAGACTTACAGGCCAAACATGCTCATAACTGAATAACCGACCCAGTTGCCCCAAAAAGTTTAACATTCTGGTCTGAAAATTGTGAGACTGAAACGTTTGGCTCCCGTTAATGTAAATGGAAGCATGCTGATGCTCTTGTTCCAAGGTTTCTTGCGGAGCTGAAGAAGCTGCAGTTACTGAAGTTACAACAAGAAAACCAGTCACAGTGAATATAACCCACCATTCTAATCCACCTTCTGCTGTTGCCATGGAAAAAAGAGATAGCTACCCCCAAGAAGGTCAAACTTCCTGAAACAAAACCTCTTGGATCGATCGAGCAATTTAAAAATCTGAAAAACTAAAAGATACCAAGTGATAACTGATGCATGCATACATATGTACATATATATATTTGCATGATATTATCACCGACACAAACAAAGAATTGAATTATTATCATAAGTGACAGAGAAGTTGGAGTGATGAGGACTTAAACGACAATTGAATTTCATTGTACGTACCTATGTAGTCACTCCTTTTTAATATTTTTTTAATGGAAATGATAATTGATACAAGGTTCCGTCTCCTTCTCAATTAATAATTGTACCAATTGTATCTGATCACAGTTGGCTTTTGATAAGAGATAGTACTATTTGATCTCAGTGAACGACTAAATACAAGCAACAAAATTCTGTGTTTCGACATCCACATGTTTACTTGGTGAACGTAATGCACGTTGCTTTTATTAGGTGGAAATGCCATTGATTGCGGAAAGGAATGCACTCCCGATTCATTCCACCAAATTCATCAAATTCATATTTGAACTTTTGAAATTTGATCCAATGGTTAAAAATATTTTTTTTTTTTAAATTATAATAATTTTAGCCGTTTAATCAAATTCAAGAGCCCAAATTTATAAATTTGATAAATTTGGTGGAAGAAATATAGAGATAATCCCTTTCTACTGATTGCTATCCCTAATTCATGAGTGGCAGCCATCTCATGTGTGTTTTTCTGATTTTTTAAGAAAGTCTAGAGGTGTTTAAGAAAGGGAACTTTAAATAAAAGCTCTCGGTATTATTCACTTTAATAAAAAATCACATTTTTACACTAAAAAGTCAATCCTAGTACTATTCACTTTAACCTTTATTTTATCTTTATCATTGAAACTCAAAGTATTCAACTCATTTTCATTAGTTTTCCTTTTAAGAAAAGGGTTTTTGAACTTTAACCCTTTAAGAGGGTTAAAATTTAATAAAAATTTAGTTTTAGATTATATATTGATTTTAGTCTCTTAATGTGTATTTAATTCAAATTCATATATATTTTTGTTTTGATATTTAATAGATATCTTATTTAATATCATTACACTAACTTTTAAATTTATGATTTTACACATTTTAATTCATTAATTTTATTTAACTTCCTGTAATTAGTGTACCTCAACGTCCGTATCATAATATATTTTACTAAATTAGTATACTGAAATGTCTGTACCTAAATATTGTAGTGAACTAGTGGCACATAAAAAATATGCAAAAACATAAGTGTACCGAAAATTCCGTAATACTAAACTAGTGTACCGAAATGTCTGTACATTAACTGACACACCCCGACCGAAATCGGAGCGTGCTGGCCGTCACACGAAGGTGACGTAGCCATGTGCACGTGCGGAAGCTAATAGGGTAGCAATATAAAAATACGAATAATTAGAAACTAGCATACAAAGTACTAAAATAAGTGCTAGTAAGTGAGATACAATTTCAGAGCAGGTCTATAGCAGCCCAAACAAAACGACAACAGTAGTACGCCCGAAGGCGACCCTACAATGGGGAGTGTCTGTCAGAACGCCGGAAAGCCCTCAAGGGAAACCACTGCAACGGCTAAGCAACTAGAACCTGGAGGGGCGCAAAACAAAAGCGTGAGTGGGCAAAAACAAAGCTTTCGAAAACCATTTATAAAATACTTTCTAACCCCTCGCCGTAAAACCTGTATACTTCCCAGAAAATATATATACGCATAATACATGTGCTAAACATGCTCAAATATATGCCATGCCGAAGTCTCATAATGATATGCAAGTGCCCAGGTATAATCATATCAATATCATGTAATCTGGCAGCCGGAGTCACCTAACGTGACCTGTACGGCTGCATATAGAGCTCAAATCTAAATCTCAATATCTGAACCTGCCCACGAGTCGGAACCACCTAAAGTGGTCTGTACGACAGGCCTGGGTGTAATTAAGTGCTACGATCACGTGAAGGCTGGGCGAATATTCGCGGGTCACCTACGAGTCGGAACCACCTAAAGTGGTCTGTACGACAGGCCTGTGCACCTACCTTGAATCCAAGGTGAGTATAAGGTGCGGGAAGTGAACATCACGTGAAGGACTGTGCCCTGGCCACGGGCGGGAGCACTAACACCGGGGGTGCAGGTTATGAGCTCTCTAACTATCTCAAACCACTACTGAAACATAAACATGAATAACGCTTACCTGGCACTTACCTGTGCGTCCACAGCACCCAATATGCATATGTATTTATATGCCACTACTAATGCATGTGATGATGCATAAACGATAATAATAGTATGCATGGCATAAAACAATCAACTCTTTTATCTACTTTCTGGGAATGTAAATGTATATAGGTATATACGGAAAACAAAAGCCCACTCACTGGTATGTAGAAGGGTCGTAGCCCCCCTGTCTCGCGTGTGCACGCTCGTCCTCGGGGTACGTGTCACCTAAATGCGAAACAACTATAAAAACGTTAACTTTAAAGCACATAACCAATTCCTCGTAATAACTTCTCATACATTGCTCAAAATGGACAAATAAATATACCAACGTGCTCTACACAACCTCAGGATCATAACCATATTTTTAGAATAATTTTCCTCCGCCGCACACGCCTCCACGCGCCGGCCAAGGCACGGACCTACGCGCCCCCCACGCGCGGCTACGTGCCATGCACACTGACGGTGTCAACAGACGCCGTCAGGAATATTCCGTTAAACTGACGGAATATTCCGTTAAACCTAACTGACGCCGTCACTGCCGTTAGGAATATTCCGTTAAACTTAACGGAATATCCTCCTTTCTTCTCCGATCAGTCCCCGACGCCGGCGCCGTCGCCGTCGCCGGAAAACCTGCAAATCACGATTTCTCGCTCGTTTTTCCACCTTTTTCCACGTTTCTTGCACCAAAATCAACCCTAGAGCTAGTAGAACATGTCCCAACAAGTTTTAAGGCCTAAAATTACGAGATTATACCTGTCCAAATCTTCAAAACTCGGCCAACTCCACATCCAACGATCCTGACGTCCAAATTCACCCAACGAGCTACTCCCAAGCTCCTGGGAACTTCACAAAGACAACTACAAGCTCAGAAATCCCAAAAACTCAATGTATAACTTTTGCATGAACAGTACTCGAATCGGCCATTGTCGAATCGACGTGAAAACGATGAAGTTCTTACCTGAAAATGGTACGATCGTGCTCCTCTCCGCCTCACGAGTTCAATGGTGTAGTTGGTTCCCTCGATCTGCAAAGGTTTGAGGGTTCTTGGTGTGTGTCCGTACACTTACAGAAGGAAGAAGAAGAAAGAAGGGAGAGAGAGAGACACGGGACAGAGAGCAGAGGGAGAGGGAGAGTGAGTCAGTGTGTGTGTGGCCCTACACTTGCCAACACCACACAAAACTACCAAAAACATCACGAAAACCAACTAGGGGTAGAATTGTAATTTCACACGTTCGTTCTAATAATCCCGGGACGGGATGTCACATTAACATATTATACTAACCTAATGTAAACTTGTCGTAATAATATTTGATATATATGGTTTGTTCTAATTTAGTTAGAACTTCATATATTTTTTGCCGGGTAGGTTTAGTCTTACAATAGGATAGCAATAATGTGGTGGGGGTGGGGTTAGCCTCATAATAAACTAGTAATAATGCGGTTCAAATTCGTCTTTCGCGAAAATCGAGCCTAAAACCTCTCACTTACAAATAAAGACAAATACCATTAAACTGTAGTATTAAGTGACTTGCCCATTTAAACTCTTTATTTTGAATGGAAGTTCTCACATTGTAAGTAAAAAGGACCCATTTTCACACAAAATTTTAATTAGTTTAGCAAACAAAGCTTCAATTGGCCTAAAGTTCAAAGATCTTTACTCTAATTTTCTCAAATAGGTAAAATCAATATTTTACTAATGATAAAATCTTCCTAGCTCGTACTATCGAAGTTTTCTTAAAATGTAAAGGTAAAATCAATATTATACTAATGATAAGATCCTTTCTCCATAATTCATGAGTGGCAGCCATCTCATGTGTGTTTTTCTCATTTTTTAAGAAAGTCTGGAGGTGTTTAAGAAAATCCAATTTTTTTCTGGAGTACGTTTAATGTGTTTAGGAAAGTTGATACACAAAATAAGGAAAAAAAAAAAAAACAATTATCTGTTTTAAACAACTAATAAAATTACAAAAGTAATTCTTTCTGTGATCCTAGACATTGGTAAATCAAATTCAAAACCGGTGGTAATAACATTTGATCATATATGCTTTGTTTTATTAGAACTTCCACTCTTTTCCATCCCTTTAAACCCTTTATTTTTTAATAGAATTCTTCTAACGGTGTTATTCAAATGTCCATTGTTCCACATTATAACAAACTTGGGGATTAATACTCATAAACTTTTAATTGAAGGACAAAAACTTCAATTGAGCTAAAGCTATCTCATATAGAAAAATACATAAATAGAACTTTTCATTCTTTTTTTTTTTACAGGTAAAATCAATATTATACTAATGATAAACTCCCCTGGCTCGTACCACTGAGGTTTTCTTAAAAAAAAAAGTAATATAATAATGACATGAGTGGAAGAGAGAAAATAAGGTCTGAAACATAGAAAATTAAGCGAGATAGACTACATATCAGAACCCGGACTATGACTAATTGCACAAGTAACCGACCTCATTATGTGCTCAGAGAATTTGGAAAAGGCTAGGCGACCTCATTATGTGCTCTGAGAATTTGGAAAAGGCTAGGCCCCTGATAGAATAGCCCCTCGTCCCCTAGTGAAATGAACCAAGAAACGCTACAAATTATACATTGAAGTGGTTACAACAATCAAATAAAGCTAAATAAGAAAATTTGTTGGTTCCTCAAATCAAATCCTCTTTGTACACCGGACAACCCACTTGGGCTGGATCTGTCCATCACACAATTTTCCGAGACTCTTACTTGTCGGGCAAGGTTTGCTGCGTAGTGTGCTGCAATGTGAGTTTATTGTTAGTTTGAATGGTGCCTTTGTGGGGCATTTGTTAGGCCTTGAGGGTCACAATCAAAACTAACAAGAATCTAAGCATGCCAATGTTATCTTTATATAACAGATTGTTGTATACGTGTGAATTAAGTTGATTACTTGCGCCACAAGTTAATTAGACTTCTTGATTATCAATGGATTGTCACAAATGGGTTAAGTCTGTATAAAGTTTTTTTTCTTGCCATGTAAACAAGGACTTTTAACTCATGATATTGTATGTCTAATATGAAGGGGGTTCAAGGCCCTTCCAACCATTACAATTAACTTTAAAGGAGTAAAAGTTCATTAGTTTAGCTAGAATGATCACAGGTGAAACTTTGAATTAAAAATAGTTGAAAGTTATATAAAAACGTAATGAGATATGCATTAAACAACAGATCTACTTTATGTAAGTACAAACAAAATAGACTCGGGCAAGATTTAATCTTGTCGGGTAAGGTTCAACTTCTTGCAACCTCTTCACTTTGCGTTTACAGGGGTTTGTAGACTTTAGGAAACAAAATTCAAATAGGATTTACTCGAGGGAATCGATACTACAACATTGGGGGACGGTAGCAGAGCTTCTAAACTTGACAACAAATGGCTTTCTATGGGGGATCTACAACTAAATGGGGCAGAGTATGAACTTGTCTGAGAGCAAAGTTTGGATGTCCTTTGATTGATTGGTTGAGTTTCCTTGTCTTCGGTGTCCCTTTCTGCTTTTATAGACAATTTAGCCCAACTATTCAAGCTTTGCCCTTTGCTCATGGCTTTCGGAGGTTGATGAGAGTCATCCCTTATTTACTCATCCATGCCTTTGAAAAGTGCTTTTGCTGGGGTGAGCTGCCCTCTGTCACCCATCACCTCTTACATAGGCATGTGGCCTATACCTTGCTAAAATAGTTTTTAAACTCTTCTTGGGTTGTTGGCTTGCCCGAGCCCAGTCTTTCCTCTTGCTTTTGCGTTCTTGGGCCTCCATCATCATATAAATATTAACCCAAATAGTGCCATCTTTTAATCATTGTCAAGTCTGCTAATCAAGACATTGATAATGATTAAAAATAAATTGCATGCCTTAACTTGGTATTCACGCCACTTAATTAACTGTTTCAAATAAACCTTTGCACTAACCACGACTTTCAAAATTAACTAACAACCCGTTAAATAACTTTCACTTTTCTTTTCTCGGCCATCATCTTCAACTCTTAACTCTCTAAGCTTCCTAAACCTCTCGAATTTTCAGCCATCTTTTGCTTTAATCTTCAGCTCCATTTTCACTTTCTTCTCTCGAATTCGACCATGGCCCCCAAATCACGCCCTGTATGCAAGTCTGCAGAGGGAATCGTTAACATGCGCCACCGGCTCCATGGCCTTCATCGCCCTTGGGCTGGCCTCAATTTGTCCATTTTCTTCGAGGAGGAAGAGGTACACTTACTAGGGCATGCTTAGATTGCCTGAGTCCTAATTGCAGTGGAGAGCAACATTTGCCCCTACCAATTGGTTCACTCCCAACCCCTACTCTGCCGAGGTTGAGATTTCTCACTCCAAGTGGTCCAACTTCAGGAAGGTTTTCCTCTGATGAAGGATGATGTATGGTTTCAATCTGTGAATGAGCTAAAGCCTATCTAGAAGTATAAATGGATGTTGAAAGGCATCTGTGAGCTCACCATAATGTCGAAGACCCCTATCCCTATCAAGCAAAAGATTCTGGCCACAACCATCTTCTTTTGGAATAATAAGACCAATACATTTGACTTCAAAATGGGTCTCATAACTCCCACCATCCTAGATATGGGCCAGGTCTTTAGTCTAAAGTCATCAAGCAGGTGTGTGGACATCACACATGACTGGTCATCTCCCTCTCGCCCGACTGCTGATAGCTTGGAGACCTCCTAATCCATCACCAATTTAAAGTACAACTCCACCACCTTCAAGAGCTATGAGACCTTATTCGCGAGCTTCATCCCTTTTGCCAAAAAGATGTTTAGCCCGTCCTCCCCCACTACGGACCCAGCACAAGAGCACATATATTTCCTTCTTTATTGGTTGAACAAGCATGTGTTCCTAAACAAATCCAAATGGGTGATGATGTTGCCATAAAGCCCTTCATCTTGGAACATTTCTACCATCTCCTTTATGAGATGATAAGGGGTCAGCCCTTCGAGACCAACGTCAATAGAGCTACTTGGATGGTACATCTCTGGCTCTAGTGCTTCTTTGAATTTCAAGTTGCCAACTTAGAATTTCTAAAGGGCATAGCACTAGCCCGAATTCTGGCAGAAGCCCCTACCACCAATCACTCTACGCTTACCTGTCTTTACTTCTTTAGAATCTATCAGACTTGGGTAGATTTGGAGTGGGGTGCCTCTGTGCTTATAAGATACCCTTGGTTCTTGGACCGACTCTTTCAATACTCCTTTGGGGAGGATGCTAGCAACTCATGCAAGGAGAAATTCATCAGCTGCATTCAACAGAATGAGACCTAGCTTAGGGAGTTCGAAGTGACTAAGCAGGTTACGAGCGCGAGCTGGAGGTCTATTACCCTAACTTCTGTGGCAGGCCATTAGGGTTCAGGTAGGCAATCCCAGTTCCATTCTTCGACTTCCTCCACTGCGGGACCTCCTATCGTCTCCGTTCTCCCTCTGAAGTTACTTTTCGAGCAAATAGGCTGAGCTTGAAGGTTATGAGCAAGATAGCCCACAAAATTGTGGCCCTCAACTTCAGGTGCACCTCCATGTTCACCATTTGGTGGGAGGCCAAGTGGTCCAAGAAGTATGATGGAGACCTTAGGGAAGCCCATTCTTTGGGCAAATCTTCTTCAAGTCTCTTCCAAAGAAGGAAGAATTTGAGAGCTAAAATGAGGCTATCAACCAAAATGACTAACTTCTACTTATCGGTAACTCATATTGCTGCTTTTCTCCTAGTTTCTTCTTCACATCATATTTTATAATTTGTGTTTTGCTAACCCTTTTCCTGATTTTGCAGCCTAAGGCAACACTGATGAAGTGAATGTCAGGCAAGAAGGAGAGGTCGTTGATGCCTTAGTCATTCAAAAGGTTGATGTAGAGGTAGGCATATAAGGAGTAAGTTCTGGTCACGCTCATGAATAGAGATGAGCGAGTTAGAGACAAAAGTTGGGCCTGAAATAAAGACGATAGCCCTTCGTCGGGCGAGGTCTTCTGTGGTTAAATCATCTGAGTCCAAATACGAGGAGAGACCCTAAGCTCGACTCGCTTTACCTACCCTGAGAGTTACTCCTACTAAGAAGAGGACTAGGTCTCAAACCTCCTAAGCGTTCAAAGCTTATTCTGCCCTCCCTACTGAAGTAGGCAGGAAGAAACAGAAACTCGCCAGTAAGTGATCAAGACTTGGTTTTTCCTTTTTTTTTTCTTTTGATTTTGGAGTGAATCCATATCTTTTCTTGTAATTAAGATCTCCTATCAGCAAAAGGCCTGCCCTCACTCCCCAATAATCGCAGGTGAATGGGGAAATGCAGCAAAGTGATAGAAAAGTTCTTAGCAAGACTCTAGAGGAGTTGAAGGTACCTTTGTTACCCTTTTAAGCACTTAGTTGATTCTAAGGTTCACCCCTCTCAATACTTAGCTATTTCTTTTTTCTTTTTTCTTTTTTTAAACAAGCTACCAAAGTAGAGGGGACTTCACAAACCGAGCCTTCTTCTCTTCCAACCCAACCAATGCACATTTCCTTTCCTCGGGCTAAGCTGTCAGAGGTAAAATTCTTTCTCTCAACACTTGTCAATTTTGTAATTCTAAGTTTTAAATATTGACTTTATTTTTGTCATTTAACAGGCAAATAGGTCAGGTAAGCACCAACTCCTTATTCTTCATCTCTTCCTACAGCAATGGTGGTAACCCTCATTTCCCAATTCAATCTAACAATTGAGGAGATACTCTATTTTGTGGAAGATGACAGTGCCTCTGTAAGTCTCCTCTCTTTAAGCCCTTTTAAGTTTGTCTTTAAGTTTCTTCATTTTGAACTTACACTTTGTATGTTGTTTCTACCAATCTTCTCCCTTGCCTGAGACCATCACTCAACCACCACCAGCCGTTAGGGAGCCTATAGTCCCCGAGATACCAATTGTCTCTGAGGTAACTAGCCTCAAGGCTCCTCAAGCTCCTCATCAGGTAAGCCAACCTTTCCATTCTAAGGCAACTGCAGCAACAGAACCTCATCCCAAATCTCAAAGGTCTTCTTAAGTATGAACACACTCTCACCCTTGTCTTTTCTTTACTCTGGTTTAGATCATCCACTACTTGTCTTCTTTCTGTCTTAATAGGTTGCTGGTGAAGGCTCGAGCAAGTCTTCTCAGCCCGCCGCAAGTAGGGGAATCCTCCCAAGACCCCTAAAGGCTTTTGGAGTCATAGGGATACCCATTCCTAAACCTAAGAAGGTTGTTGCTGCCATTGAGTCCGCTCTATCTATCTCTGCTGAGGCTGTCACTGCTGAAGCTGCTTCTGGAGGTGCTGGTATAATGTATCCACCCCTAGCCTCCATTCCTGCCATACCCTCTTTACCCAAATTAGTCAGAAAATTTAGACAAATTCAAACAAAGCTGAGACCTACAAGGCACATTTCCGAGCCTCAACACCTTTAAGATTAATGCTGGGTTTTTAAAGAATGGATGTAGATGGAATTCATTGCTTCCTTTATTCTCAAGGTAATTCAAGATGCTGAGAGAGCTCTCAAGAACTTGTACCAGGCTAAACAGATGACCAAGGTGCAGTACGAGTCCTTCATCTCTTTCTTCGAGAATCTGAGGGCTTTGAGGGACCAACATCTTCAGGCTTAAAGGAAATCCAATAAGGTGAAATGCTACAAGGAAAAGCATACCAGAGCCTTCAGTTCCTTGCAACAGCTAGTGGAAGTGAGCTCGACCATGGAAGATCGAATCATGATGGTTGCTTCTGCGATTCAAAAGTTGGAGGAACAACTCTCTACTCTGAAGGCTGAGTAGTTGACCCTCTCAAGTAAGCTGTACCAGAAGATTGAAGAAATGAATAGGGTCAACTATGAAGTAGAGGATTATGAAGCCTAACTAGTCAATAGTAACATAACCTTAGAAGAGCCGAGTTGAATCTTTACCATTGTGCAAACCTACCCTTCTAAGATAGCTATTTTAGCTAAAGATGTAAACATATTAGGCTAGGGTCTTTGTAATCTCCTCCATTTATGAAATGAAAAATCACTTCCTTTTTCACAACTTTACTTGCTTATCTCCATTTTCCTAACAATACTTAACCATTTTAAACCTATGAAAAAGACCTTTACTACTTTGCTTAGACTTCATCAATATAATAGTCTCTAACATCCCAAAAAGTTGGGAGATATTTCTTCAGAAATTTCGCATTGACTGGATGTTTTACAAGTTTTTTTATAATCTGCCAAGTAGTGCCATCCTCGGTCTAACAGTTTGGTAATTGTAAAAGAGCCTTCCCAAGTAGGACTCCACTTCCCAAAACCTCTAACTTGAGCTCCTAAGGGTAAAACTACCTTCCGTACCAATTCTTCTTCTTTGAAGGTTTTCATTTTCATTCTCTTGTTATATGTTTGGGCAATAGCATCTTTCCCTTTTTGGATTTTGTTTAAAGTTTCAATTCGGGCTATATCCAAATCCTCAATTCCTTGACACATGACCTGAATGAATTCATCATTATGTAGGCCAAATTGGTGTTAAAGTCTTACAGAACTCACATTGATCTCCATAGGGAACACTGCATCTTGCCCGAATGTCAATACATAAGGAGTAGTGCTAGTTCCTGCTCTTTTTCCTGCTCTTTTTGAAGTCCTATAAGCCCAAAGAGTATCTCCTAACTTCTCATGCCATCTTTCTGGGCTATTTGTCACCATTCTTTTGATAATGTTTACCAAAATCTTATTGTTAGCTTCTGCTTAACCATTAGATTGAGGATTATAAGGGCTAGACTGGATCATATTTATCTTGAACTTAGCTGCAAACTGCAAACTCTTCTACCTCTTTTAAAATAAATGATGGCCCTCTGTCTGTAACAATTGTCTCTGGGCACCCTATATCTGTGTAGGATTTTGGTCGATGAAATATGTTGCCCATTTAGTAAAGCAATCAGTTGCTACAATTATGAAGGTATGCCCATTGCTGAAAGCTGGGTAAATTTGCTCAATGAAGTCTATTGCCCACCCTTTGAAAGGCAATGGCTTTACTACTGGATTCAACGGTATTGAGCGTGTATGTTGGAGGGGTTCATGCCTTTGACATTCTTCTTATCCTCTAGTATAAGCTTTACAATTTTTCTTTATGTTGGGCTACAAGTAGCCATATTTCCTTAGCAACCATCCCATCTTTGTCCCTGCTTGATGTGCTCCACAAATGCCTTCATGTATTTAGCCATCACCCTTATTGATTCTTCCAAACCCAAGCATTTCAACAAAAGCCCATCTGGAGTCTTCTTTAGCGAAGTTTTGTCCCACATAACAAACTCAGTTGTTTGTTGTCTGATCTTCTTACTTGTGGGAGAAAAATGATCTTTTAAGTATTGAATGATAGATGTTCTTCAGTCTTCTATCTCATGCTTTTTAGTCATTATATCCAAGCTAAATCCTCTCTCAAAGACAAAAGGGAGATTTCTTTTTTGTATTTCTTCATTCATCTCAGGCATTCTCTCTTAAACCTGTGCCCCAAAAGCCATCTGCGCCATTTCATTGGCAATTAAATTTGCTTCTATGGGGACATAGTTGATTGTTACTTCATTTCCCCATTATTCTAACAACTGAGTAACTGCCAAGTAATATCCTGCCATTGTGAGGTGTCTGCACTTATATTCTTCATTCAATTGATTAATCACCATCTTAGAATCGCCATATATTTCTACTTCAACGACCCTCAACTCTATTAGAATTTCCAAGCCAATGATCAATGCTTCGTACTTTGCTCTACTGTTGGTAGTATCTTTGTAATCCAAAATGAATGAGTAGCAATGTTGAATCCCTTTTGGATCAACAATGACAATTCAACTCCTGCAGCATGTTGTGTACAAGATCCATCAAAATATAGCCTATAGGAAGTGATCCATAAGTGATGTGATAAATAATAGCACTCAAATTAAACCCTCTTGTTGACAATTGTAGTATAAATGCAAGTAGGGATCGTTCTAGGCCGGGGATTAGAAGGGATTGCTAATCTACTAAAAACTGACTAAAAATACAAAACTAGGCTTAAAAACACTTAACTAAACTAAAAGACTTTTAACTAGACTTATATGACTCAAAACAAACTAAAAAGACTTAAAACAGCACAAAACAATCACATAGACTCTAAGACTTACTTTGGATGAATTCTAACTTTAACTTGACTCAAAATACTTAAAAACACAAATTAGGACAAATTCTAACTAATTTAACACAACTAAATAAAGGGGATTGGGTTTTTGATGAATTTAAAGTAAAACAAGTAATTCAAAGACTCAAATAAAGTTTGGCACGAAATTGGGTAAATGGATGGATGATTCGCTAGCTAGAGGGTCCTTTTCCACACATGACACACTTGAATACCAATTGATTTCCAGTTGCTTTTTCAATAGACCATGAACCTCAACACCCCAGATTAACCATGACATCACTAATTAACCCTCAGATTTTCCTTAAGTCATTGAATTGGATGGACAATGCATCGGCAACCAAATTATTCTTTCCAAGTTCCCTACATGAACTGCATAATAGATACATAAGCAAAGATCATTAAGTTTCGTGAAAATCATAAGCATTGACAAGGTATTCGTAACTATGACATCATGATCCTCATGCTAGGAATTTAACTTAACATGATTGTGATAAGCAACATTTACTACTTGTGAATATAAGTTTGTAACGATTATGTGAAACTCCCTTATATTCTAGCATCAAATTCAAGCATGCAAACTAAGTAGGCCTTCTTAATCAACATACAAGATTAAGTTCTTAATCAAATGGTTAAGTAAATTACATTCACAATTTATGAAATCACAACTGGAATTAATCAATTCATATCACAAATATAATCATGGTTTCAAAGTCTCCCCTAGCTAAAACAAGTTTAGTCTCTCATGTTCACAAAAAAACAAAGAAAACTTAAATTAAACATTGAAAACAAAAGATAGATTACACCTAAAAACATTCCAACAATCCAACTTGAATGCAAAAACGTCCAAGGCTACTTCTCCTCTCCTTCTTCCTTGCTATGCTACGGCACAAGTGTTTAAGGGTGTGAAAAGTGAGTTGTGGTGTGTTAGGGTTAAGGATAGATGAATCGCAGGGAGATATGGTGGAAGAAGGGGTGCATAATGGTGTACGGAAGGTGATGAAGGCTACAGATAAAGGTGTAGAAGGATGAATGATGGCTGGTTCTCTGTATGGATGAATGGAATGTGTGTATAGGTGCGGCACAAGCTTTTTATTTTAGGGAAAGGATCTTAACTTTAATTAAATGGTTTAGGAAATAATTGGACCCCAAATCCCCAAGGAAAAGGAGAATTAAAGTCAGAATCCTAAGGGAAAAAGGGAAGGGATTTGCGGCAAGGAGAATAAGAAAAGGAATGTTGTATCCTTTGCACAGCAAGGAAGGATAAAGGGTAAGTTGGGTGCGGCATCCCCCTTTGGCTGGGGTTAAGGCTTCTAGAACTTGTATTTAAGTGTCCTAAATTAATTAGGGACCCTCTTTGGCAGCTGGAACTTATGTAGGAAAGATATTGGGAAACAAAGTCAAAATAAGGAAGTTTGACTCATGTTTTGACTCATGTTTCCTTTTTTGTGGCTGATTTCTTTACTTTCAAATCTTGAATTATTTTCTTCCATCTCTTTAGCAGATTCCTAGCCTCCTTTGGTCTTCAAGTTCATCCATCCACCTTGCTTCAAGCATGTACTAACCATTCCAAGCCCAAAACTGCTCCAAAATGCTCCAAATTGCACTTTCTTGCCACTTTAGCCCATTGGACCTACAAACACACGAAAATAGCTCAAAATACTAAAATAATTAAGAAATAACAACATAAATGTAAGAAAACAAGCTAACTAAGTTGCCTTAAAATGCTCCTATCAAATTCCCCCACGCTTAGCTTTTGCTAGTTCTCGAGCAAAAACAAAAACAAACAAAACAAACAAAACACAATCTAGACCTTCCAACAACTGTCTCAAGGATTTCCAATGAACGTGACATATTAAAAATCATTACTCACATAGATTTTAGCTCTCTTTACACTTGAGCAAACATTTAACCATAGTTACCACTTACTAGCTCACATTTAATCGATTAAAACAACATTTTGAATGTAGTAACATGCCTTAGAGAATTCCCTCAATTCCTCACAAGATATACTCTCTATTTTCACATAGATTTTCTGACTACGCTCCCTACATTAGTTATATGTGAGAAGATTAATGTAAACATGTAGACTAGCACTCACATATGTTATAACAAAGAAAGTATTTTCTGGAATTAGTAAAATGATATGTATATGATCTCATGAATGGAATGTTACTACTTAGAACGAGAACCAGAGATTCCATATGCTCATACCAATTTCAAACTCCACATATTGAACACATAACATCAAGAAAGAAGTCAAGGGGTTGTAATGAGGCTAAGGTATTGGCTAACAAAGAAAGGTAAAGGATAAACAAAGGTTCTTAAAGCAATAGGAAGCAAAGTAATGAAATTGACACTTAAATTCACTTTTGATGGCAGAAATTAACTTAACACAAGGGGAAAGTTCATACAACACTTTGGGTCAAATTCAAATTTTTGGACCCTTTCTTCAACAACCAATACTTGTGAGTTCATTCTCACTTATTTCTCAACTCTTTTTCTTTCTTCTTTTTCTTTCTTTTCACAAGTTTTCTTCTTCTTTTTTTTTTTTTTTTTTTTTTTTTCTTTCTTTCTTTTCTTTCTTTGCTGTGCCCTTTTAAACTCCTCCACACTTGTTTTCTGCAATATGTAAGTCAAAAGGAATTCCTTCTAAGTCATGCTTCACTATCCTTTAAGAACAAGGGTATGGATAATCCTAATCCAGGCTAGGTGAGGATAATGTGGTTAACAAAGAAAATAGGCTAGATAAGGCTCAAAAGGGTTAATCCTACAGTACATATGCAAAATGGTTCGGCTTTTTGGCTTTGGTACAACTAAACAACTTCATCTTATTGTATGTTATGCAATCAATATCATGCTTTGAATGACATAGGCATGAGTTCTAGTATTTGGAACTATAATGATGAAACGCATTCTAAGTAACAACCAAGCAAAGAATAATGAGATCATGCAACGACTTTAGAAAACAATAATCCACAGATTTATAACTCTCCAAACAAAGTATAGGCTCAAGTCTCTCAGGGTTGTAGCATTAGTTTGAGTTCCTTACTTCAAGCATGTTACAAAAACTGATTTTTTTTTTCTTTGTGATTACATGTGAATTCGTAAACAACAACTATAACTAAGCATGAACCAAACAGCAAATCAAACTTCTATCCATGTTTGTAACTTTCTTTAATAGTCATGCAATTAAAAACCAAATCCTTAGCATTGTGTTGGAATATCCTAAGACACAAACAAACACACAAAAACAACTCTTTTTGGGTTTTTCAAAACTGTTTTCCAAATTTTTTTCAAATTTTCGTATTTTCTGTTCAAGACACATAAAAACACTTCAAAACACACTAAAATCACTTAAAAAACAGTGAGAAACAACATTAGAAGTGATAGGTGATAAAATCCCACGAAAATCATGCAAAAACAACTTGTATACCCCCCAACACTTAAATCAAACATTGTCCTTAATGTTTCAAACAAAGACTCACTTTCAAACAAACAACATAAACTAACAAACACAACTATCATGGAAAAGTAAAAGCAATAAAGAGAAAGGTTTAGGAACGCAAATCTGGTTATGGATTGTTGGATTACCTAAGTCTTCTTTATTTGAATGCATGAGTTGTCTCCCAAGAAGCGCTTGCTTTAACGTCTTCCAGCTAGACGATACCTCTTCTTAAGCTCTATTGGAACCCACGGCATGGAAGGATACATCATCCACAATCTGCCCTTCAACATTCTCATAATATGGCTTCAAACGATGCCCATTCACCTTGAATTCTTGGCCATTCTTTAAGCTTTGGATTTGGACTGCACCATAAGGAAAAACACTAGTAATCACAAAAGGACTAATCCACTTAGAACGTAACTTACCGAGAAACAAACGAAGACGAGAGTTGAAGGGTAACACTTTCTGCCCTATGGAGAATGTTTTGCTACGAATCATCTTGTCATGGAATGCCTTTGGCTTCTCTTTGTAAATGCGAGCATTCTCATAAACATCAAGCCTAATCTCTTCAAGTTCATTCAATTGAAGGTTCCTATGAATTCCAGCCGTATCTATGTCCATGTTGAATGTTTTGACAACCCAATGCGCCTTGTGTTCTAATTCCACGGGAAGATGGCATGGTTTGCCATAGATAAGTTGAAATGGGGACATCCCAATGGGTGTTCTGTAGGCTGTACGATATGCCCACAATGCATCTTCCAAATGCAAGCTCCAATCCTTTCTTGTTGGCCCAACGATCTTCTCCAAAATCTGCTTGATTTCTCTATTGGAAACCTCGACTTGGCCATTTTTTTAGGGTGATAAGGTGTTGAAACCTTATGTGTGACATTATATTTCTTGAGCAGCGCCTCAATGGTGCGATTACAAAAATGAGACCCTCCATCACTTATGAGCACTCTAGGCATCCCAAATCTAGAGAAGATGTTAGTTTTGATGAAATTTGCAACCACTCTAAAATCATTAGTATGGGTGGCTTTAACTTCCACCCATTTTGAGACATAATCAACCGCAAGCAAAATATAAGTGAACCTATATGAAAAAGGAAAAGGACCCATGAAATCAATGCCCCAAACATCAAAAATTTTAACATTGAACATAGGGGTCTGCAGCATTTGATCCCTTGCACCTATATTGCCCATTATTTGACAACGATCACAAGTCATACAAAAAGTTCTAGCGTCTTTAAAGATTGTAGGCGAATAAAATCCACATTCTAACACCTTAAGGATTGTGTGTTGTGTGCCAAAATGACCCCCACATGCATAAGTGTGACAAAAAGTTAAAATCAAATTAAACTCAGAATCATGCATACACCTACGAAGAATCTGATCAGAGCAATATTTCCACAAATATGGGTTATCCCACACATAAAACAATGCAACCTTCTTGAGTTTATCACGTTGGTGTTTGTTTAAGGTGGTTGGAACTTGTTTAGACACCAAATAATTCACCAAATCTGCATACCATGGCTCTTTTACCTCAATGAACAGCAATTGCTCATCTGGGAATGTCTCTTGGATAGGTAATGACTCCTCATTGCACACCAAACGACTTAAGTGGTCAGCCATCACGTTTTCACTCATTTTCTTGTCTCTAATTTCAATATCGAACTCTTGGAGGAGGAACATCCAGCGAATTAGCCTTGGTTTGCCCTTTTTCTTGGTGAATAAGTACTTCAAAGCTGCATGGTCAGAATAAACAACCACTTTAGTGCCAAGTACATAAAAACGAAACTTATCTAAAATAAACACAACAGCAAGAAGTTCTTTTTCAGTGATAGAGTAGTTCAATTGAGCATCATTCAAGGTCTGGGATGCATAATAAATGACATATGGCTGCTTGTTCTTCCTTTGGCCCAAAACAGCCCTTATTGCATAATCTGATGCATCACACATTAACTCAAAAGGTGTGCTCCAATCTGGTGGAACTATGATTGGGGCTGAGGTAAGCATCTCCTAGAGGTGTTTGAATTCCTTCTCACACTCCTCGTTGAATTCGAATGACACTTCCTTTTGAAGGAGACGGCAAAGGGGTTGTGCAATCTTTGAAAAATCCTTGATAAATCTCCTATAAAATCCTGTATGTCCAAGAAAAGAACGAACCTCTCTTACCGAAGTAGGAGAGGGTAGGTAGCATACAAGATCTATTTTTGATTTATCAACCTTAATTCCTTTTTCAGAGATTATGTGACCCAAAACTATGCCTTGTTTTACCATGAAATGACATTTTTCCCAATTTAAAACAAGGTTAGTTTCAATGCATCTTTTCAAGATTAAAGTGAGATTATGCAAACAATTATCAAATGAGTCAGCAAAAATACTAAAATCATCCATGAATACCTCAATGATCTTCTCAACATAATTAGAAAATATACTTACCATGCATCTTTGAAATGTGGCTGGTGCATTGCACAAACCAAAGGGCATTCGACGATATGCAAAAGTACCAAATGGACAAGTAAAAGTGGTCTTTTCTTGATCATCTGGAGCTATAACAATTTGATTATATCTCGAATAACCATCAAGAAAACAATAAAAAGAATGACCGCTAACCTTTCAAGCATTTGATCAATGAATGGCAAAGGGAAGTGATATTTTCTTGTAGTGGCGTTTAGCTTCCTATAATCGATGTAAACTCTCCAACCTATTTCGATACGTGTGGGCACAAGTTCATTCTCTTCATTCTTCACCACAGTGATGCCGGACTTCTTTGGAACAACTTGGACTAGCAAAACCCAACAACTATCAGAGATAGGATAGATCACACCACAATCAAGGAGTTTGATAATCTCTTTCTTCACGACTTCCATCATTGGAGGGTTAAGCCGGCGTTGAGCTTCTCGAGATGGTTTAACCCCCCTCCTCCAAGAGTATACGATGCATGCATGTAGTAGGGCTTATTCCCTTATGTCAACCAAGGTTCATCCAATGGCTGTTTTGTACTTCTTGAGCACCCTCACCAACTTGTCCTCCTCTTGTGCCGTGAGTGAAGAAGCCACAATGATGGGCAAGGTCTCTTGTTCACCCAAGAAAACATACTTCAAGTGGTTTGGTAATGGTTTAAGCTCAAGGGAAGGTGGCTGTATCACTGAATGAAGCAACTTATTAGTTGAAACGGGAATTGAAATTAGGGTTGGGGACTTACCATTTTGCCTTGGCAATGACTCTAGGGCAGCCACCACTTCAATTACATCGTCACAAGGGGGCATGGCATGGAAGTCCAGATTAGTGTCGTGGGTTTGAATTAGTGCTGCCACTTGGTTTTTTAGTCCTATTCCACTTGTAATGACCGTTTCAAGTGCATCCTCATGTAATTATTCAAGATGTTCCTGTGCCAATGAATCAATGATATCAATAGAAAAGCATGAATGATCATCATTAGGATATCTCATAGTTTCAGAAATATTAAAATCAATAACTTTCCCATCAAATTCCATCGTTAAAGTTCCCTTGAACACATCGATCTTGATGGTGCGAGTTGTTTTCATGAATGGTCTCCCAAGAAGGATCTGCAAGGATATGGAATGGGCCGTATCTTCCATCTCAAGCACATAGAAATCATCCAAGAATATCAAGTTGTTAACCTGCACCAAAACATCTTCCAAAACTCCCTTTGGATATGCATTAGAACGATCGGCTAATTGAATAATACACCATTATTTTTCAGCTCTCCCAGGTTCATGAATGCATAAATAAAGTATGGCATGACGTTAATTGAAGCTCCTAAGTCTAACATAGCATGTTCATACATAGTTTGGCCAATAACACAAAGGATTGTGAAACTACCTGGATCTTTGCATTTTGGAGGTAATTTCCTTTGTAAAACAGTACAAACATTTTCACTTACCCTCACCACTTCTTTTTTTGAAACCCTCTTCCTTGTTATGCAAAGCTTCTTCAAGAATTTGGCATACTTTGGAACTTGTTTGATTGCATCAAGGAGTGGAATGTTGACTTATACCTTCCTAAATGTCTCAAGAATGTCCTTGTCATTCTCCTCTTTCTTTGGTTGCATAAATCTGCGAAGGAAAGGTACATTGGGTGGAATAGGGTTAGAATTAATGGAATTTGAACCCAACTTACCTATATTGGATGAATTGGATGAATTGCGGCCTCTAAGTAGTTGCGGCAAGGGTGTTGCCACCTTTGTCGTGGCTTGGCCTTGTCCCTCTCCCTCAATTTACAACTTCCCATCCTCTTTTTTACTTAATTTGGATGGTCTTGGGTCAGCTCCAACTTCTTTTCCACTTCTCAATGTGATAACTTTGGCAAATTCGAATCCTCCCTTCGGGTTGACAATGGTTGAACTAGGTAATTTGCCTTGATCTCTAAATTGTCCCATGAATTCCGCCATTTGCCCCCATTTATTTCTTCAAGTCATCCACCTCCTTAGCTTGATTTTGTACTCCCTGCATCAAAGTGGTTAATAATTGAATAACTTTATCATTATCCAAAGATGTACCTGAATTTGATTGAACCGGAGGTGCTTGAGGTTGCATTGGTGTGAATGGCTTTTGATATATCCCAGAGAGTGTTGGACGAAATCCTCCTTGTTGTTGAGGTTGTTGAGGCTCCCTCCACCTCATGTTTGGGTGATCTCTCCATCCCGGGTTATAAGTATTGGAGTATGAATCGTGCCCTGGCTAGTTTTATCCTTGGTAGCCCACGGCATGGACACTCTCCCATCCACCATTCTCAATCAATTGAGGGCATTTTTTTATATTGATGTCCTTGTATCGAGCACACACCACAGATTGTGTTTTCTTACATTTTGGGTTTTTCAACAACCTGTGACACAAGAAGAGTGAGATTAGCCAATTGAGATTGAATTTCAAATATTGCACTTACCTCATTCATATGTTGCTGCCGTGGTATGTCTCTCTGCCCAACTCCTTCATATTGTTGTGCATTCAAGGCTTGGTTGGCAATCAAAGTCTTGGCATTAATTGGTGTTTTGTTAACCAAAGCTCATTTCGCTGATGCATCAAGCATTTGTATCTCAATTGGAAAAAGTCTTTCATAGAAATATTGAATGAGAAGCTCTTCTTTCATTTGATGTTGAGGACATGATGCAAGAAGAGTCTTGAAACGCTCATAATAGGCTGGAAATGACTCCCTTTGATTTTGTTGAATTCCACTAATCTTCTTCTTCAAGAGAATGGCTCTTGAAGTGGGGAAGAATTTTTCTAAGAACGCTCTCTTTATGCTCTCCCAAGATATAACCGTGCCAGGTGCTAATTCATACAACCAATCTTTAGCTTTTTCTAAAAGAGAGAATGGAAAAGCTTTCTTCTTCAAAATGTTAGCATCAACGTTGATTGGAGTCATGCTTGAACAAACCACTTCAAATTCCTTCAAATGCTTGTTTAGATCCTCCATGGACAGCCCATGGTACTTTGGAATGTGGTGCAGTAAGCTAGACTTCAATTCGAACTCACCAGTCTTATCTTGAGCTGCCCTAAGATATTGAATGCATAGGGGTGCGGCATTGTCCATTCCCGAGGCTGAAGCCTTCTTCATTGTTCGATTGTCTGCTGCCATGACTTGTGCTTCTTCTTCCTCTCTTGTCATGGCCTCTTCTTCCTCCTCAAAATCATATTCTAAGCTAAAACTTGGTGGGTTAAGTTCTGGCTCCTTCCTCTTCCTTCTCAAAGTTCGCTCAAAATCATTGTCAAAGTCCAAGATATTTGCACGAACAGGTTGAGAGCTATGAGTCATAAACTGTACCTAAAAACAAGAAAAGAAGACAAGGTTAGCAACTACAACAAAAAAACACGAAAAAGAAACAAAAAGAAACAACGGGGGATTAGCAAAGTTGCTAATCCCCGGCAACGGCGCCAAAAATTTGATGTGATAAATAATAGCGCTCAAATTAAACCCTCTTGTTGACAATTGTAGCATAAATGCAAGTAGGGATCGTTCTGGGCCGGGGATTAGGAGGGATTGCTAATCTACTAAAAACTGACTCAAAATACAAAACTAGGCTTACAAACACTTAACTAGACTCAAAGACTTTTAACTAGACTTATATGACTCAAAACAAACTAAAAAGACTCAAAATAGCATAAAACAATCAAATAGACTCAAACTAGACCCTAAGACTTACTTTGGATGAATTCTAACTTTAACTTGACTCAAAATACTTAAATACAAAAATTAGGATAGATTCTAACTAATTTGACACAACTAAATAAAGGGAATTGGGGTTTTGATGAATTTAAAGTAAAACAAGTAATTCAAAGACTTAAACAAAGTTTGGCACGAAATTGGGTAAATGGATGGATGATTAGTTAGCTAGAGGGTCATTTTCCACACATGACACACTTGAATACCAATTGATTTCCAGTTGCTTTTTCAATAAACCATGAACCTCAACACCCCAGATTAACCGTGACATCACTAATTAACCCTCAGATTTTCCTTAAGTCATTGAATTGGACAGACAACACATTGGCAACCAAATTATTCTTTCCAAGTTCCCTACATGAACTGCATTATAGAGACACAAGCAAAGATCATTAAGTTTCGTGAAAATCATAAGCATTGACAAGGCATTCGTAACTATGACATCATGATACTCATGCCAGGAATTTAACTTAACATGATTGTGATAAGCAACCTTTACTACTTGTGAATATAAGTTTGTAACGATTATGTGAAAGTCCCTTATATTCTAGCATCAAATTCAAGCATGCAAACTAAGTAGGCCTCCTTAATCAACATACAAGAATAAGTTCTTAATCAAACTGTTAAGTAAATTGCATTCACAATTTATGAAATCACAACTAGAATTAATCAATTCATACCACAAATATAATCATGGTTTCAAAATCTCCCTTAGCTAAAACAAGTTTAGCCTCTCATGTTCACAGCAAAACAAAGAAAACTTAAATTAAACATTGAAAACAAAAGATAGATTACACCTAAAAACGTTCCAACAATCCAACTTGAATGCAAAAACGTCCAAGGCTGCTTCTCATCTCCTTCTTCCTTGCTATGATGCGGCACAAGGGTTTAAGGGTATGAAAAGTGGGTTGTGGTGTGTTAGGGTGAAGGATAGATGAATGGCAGGGAGATATGGTGGAAAAAGGGGTGCAAAATGGTGTACGGAAGGTGATGAAGGTATAAAAGGATGAATGATGGCTGGTTCTCTGCATGGATGAATGGAATGTGTGTATGGATGCGCCACAAGCTTTTTATTTTAGGGAAAGGATCCTAACTTTAATTAAATGGTTTAGGAAAGAATTGGACCCCAAATCCCCAAGGAAAAGGAGAATTAAAGTCAGAATCCTAAGGGAAAAAGGGAAGGGATTTGCGGCAATGAGAATAGGAAAGGGAATGTTGTTTCCCTAGCACGACAAGGAAGGATAAAGGGTGCGGCATCCCCCTTTGGTTGGGATTAAGGCTTCTAGAACTTGTATTTAAGTGTTCTAAATTAATTACGGACCCTCTTTGGCAGCTGGAACTTATGTAGGAAAGATTTAAGGAAACAAAGTCAAAATAAGGAAGTTTGACTCATGTTTCCTTCTTTGTGGCTGATTTCTTTACTTCCAAATCTTGAATTATTTTCTTCCGTCTCTTTAGTAGAATCCTAGCCTCCTTTGGTCTTCAATTTCGTCCATCCACCTTGTTCCAAGCATGTACCAACCATTCCAAGCCCAAAACTGCTCCCAAATGCTCCAAATTGCACTTTTTTGCCACTTTAGCCCATTGGACCTACAAACACACGAAAATAGCTCAAAATACTAAAATAACTAAGAACTAACAACATAAATGTAAAAAAACAAGCTAACTAAGTCGCCTAAAAATGCTCCTATCAATAGGCTAGTTATTCTTTGTACTTCTTGCTATATTCATTCCTACTTGCCTGAATGAGCTTTACTAGGTGGAACCCAAAGGCTAGCCACCTTCAGAGTTCCTGGGATGTTGATAAACTCCTCCTTGGATTCTTAGTGCTCAGATAGGAAGTCTGCAATTACTTGTCCCTTTATTGCTCTTTGAGGTACATACTGAAAACTGAACTCTGATAGTGCTAGAATCCATTTCCCAATCCTTCAAGATAGGATTGGTTTAGAGAACATGTACTTGATCACATTAGTTTTGGCAATTGTGTGGATAAGGCAAGGCAACATGTAATGCCTTAATTTGCAAGAAGTAAAGTACAGAGCTAAACATAGTTTCTCAACTGGGGTATATCTTGTTTCTACCTCAGTAAAGACCCTACTGAGGTAATATATTGCTTGCTCTTCCCCCCCTTCATTGTTTTGTGCCAATAAACTCTTTATTGACTTCTCAAATGTAGAAATGCAGAGTTTCAAAGGTTGCCCCGTTAGCGCCGGGGAGGAGGGGGCATGAGCACTGGTGGAGAGGCTAAACAAGCCTTTATTTTGTCAAAAGCTTGTTGGTGTTGAGGGTCGCACTCGAACTTCTCTTGATTCTTTAATCTCAACAAAAGAGTCAACAGTTGGATCTTACCCGCCTGATTAGCAATAAATCTCTTTAAAAAGTTAATCATCCCTAACAACCTCTGCAATTGCACTTTCTTGGTGAGGGAAGGTGACTCTATTATAGCCTGAGCTTTATTCATGTCTATCTCCACACCTCTATGATAGACTAGAAATCCCAAAAAGTTGCTTGATATTAACCCAAAGACACACTTTCTAGAATTCATCTTCAACTTGTGGGTTTTCATCCTTAGCAAGGCTTGTCTGAGGTCTTCTAGGTGCTGATCTTTAGTTCTAGACTTCACCACGATGTCATCAAAGTAACCTTCATGCTATGCCTGATTAAATCATGAAAAATAGTATTCATTGCCCTTTGATAGGTAACACCAACATTTTTCAACCCAAATGGCATGACTACGTATTCATATGCTCCTATATGTCCTGGGTATCTAAATGTTGTCTTATGTATGTATTTTGTAGCCATTTTTATCTGATTATATCCAGCATTCCCATCCATAAAAGATAAAACTTTATGTTTTGCAACCGCATCGATGGATAGGTCAGCCATGGGCATGGGGTATTCGTCTTTGGGAGTTGCCTCATTAATGTTTCTATAGTCAACATAACATTGAATAGCATTAGTTATAGCTTTTAATACAGGTACAATGTTGGCCAACCACTCCACATACTTTACAGGCTTAATAAATCCTGCTTTTACCAGCCTCTTGATCTCTTCTTTTGACTTTTTCTTCATTTTCCTTCGACATCCTTCTTGGTGCTTGCTTCACAAGTCTGTACCCCTCTTTGATAGGCATTTTGTGCTCTATTAAACTGGGTTCCAATCCAGGCATCTATGTGTAATACCATGCAAAACAGTCTTTGAATTTATGCCAAATATCAACTATTTTTGCCCGATCTCTAACATCCGGCAAGCCACTGAGTTGTTTTGGCCTTAGGTCCTCCTCAGTTTCCAAATTAATGGTTTCCAAATGGTCTTGTACCTCAAGCTGGTTTGTCCGGCTTTGTACACAAAAATTTTATTGACTTTGAAGCCTCGGGCTCATCCTCTGGCCAATTTAAGTCATATATACACCTTGCCATATGAATGGTTGCTTTCATTTCCTTCTCCCAAAACCTCATTTCCTTATCTATCTTTGGTGCCGAAAGTTCCTTCTCCTCACTTTGCCATTTCTTTGGTTGATCTCTCTTTAATCTCTCTTCTTTATCTCGCGTATTCCAACAATCTTTTGATTAAGAACATGACTGCTACTACTTGGTCCTTCTTCTTTTGGTTAGTTATCATTGGTGTTGGTAGGCAGGGACAATATAAGGCATGTCTTATTCCTCCTTAGTTAGAGAAAATCCTTGTTGTAAGTGTTTCTATGTCGTCACCTTAGTATGGCAGCGATTATGATTAGCACCTAGACACTTCAAGATCCTAACATTGGGATTATAGAAATTGGCTTTTGCAACATTGGTTATAGGGAGAAATGGTTGTGACTCAACCTCCACTATCTCCTAAAATCCTTGTTCCTCATTAGTGGTCTCATGGTAAACTGCGACTCATTAGTGTAAGGTAGATGGCACAAATGGACTTTAGTGGATCCAATCCCTTCGCAGTAATGCTCCATAGGTAGAGATGTTATCCACTACAAAGAATGCCAACATGATCATTCTGGATCCCAAGTCTACTTCAAAAGGTAGTATCTCATGTGTTTTAGTGATAACACTAAAAAAACTAGACATTGTGTGATCAGTAAGGATAATATCTTCCTCACTTTTGTATAGCCTCTTTATCTGTTTAAATGGGAGCACATTGACTGCTGCCCTCATCTATCAACACCCTCTTGAAAAGAACTCCCTCCAAATGAGCTGGCACATATATGGGCTTCAGATGGTTTGCTAAGGCTAGACTTGGCTTGCTGAACACCATCTTTTCAGAGTAAACCCTATCGGGCTCTTTTCCTATAAGGTCGGGCAAGTTTGCCAAGCTTGATCCCTCTTTTCTAACTTCTTCAATATCCATAAGTGTCATCATTGGCTCTTATGCCAAATAATCACATTTCATTGCTGCTGGTTGATCTAGTTCTGCACAAAACATGGAAGTTACTTGGTCCAGGTACTTCTTCATTCTTCTCTCCAATCTGGCACGGAAATTAATCCATCTATGCTTGGGCATCCTTTGTTAACATTAACTCGGGCATTTCTTATTCTCCTGCTATATCGAAGTTATGCAGTTGTTTTGGAGCTTCAAAGCGAACATCTTCCAGCAATGGTGGAGGTATCCCTCTCTCATGAGAAATGGTTCCTACACAGATAGGCTCTAGATTCCAACCTGGTGTAGGTACCATCACCATGTTTTCTTGGCCATTCTTAATATCATGTACTTACCTGGGTGAAGATTTTAAGGTACATGATCTCCTTCACCTTCAGCTTTACTATTAACTCTTTTTACCTCTTTCTTACTCATCTAACTGAGTTATCTTCCTGCTGAGTGAACCTCTCGAACTTAACATTTTCAGAAGCTTCTGAAATGGAAGGGATTTTTAATAAGTTTATATGAGCCTTGTGCTCCCTCTGAACCCTCCTTATCATGGATACTCTCATCTCTCTAACAGGTCTTCCATCTTTGCCCACCACGTACCATTGTCAGCCCAAATGGGCTAAATTTCCTTTTGTAGCTGGAGGAATCAAGCTCATGGTTCTCTCTTGCCATTCTTGTCTTATGCTACTGTGGTAAGCTAGTTGGGGAGGTTTAACATCTACCCATCTTGGCAACTTTGCCTCCTTATCTTCTACTTCTTCAAAGGCTTTAAAGTTTCTGAACACCTCATATAAGCTTGTAGGCTTTGAATCTCTTCCCAACCTTTAGAACATAATCTTGGTAGTTTCTTTCTCAGCAGTTCGAGAAATGCTTTTACGGGCATCTTGTTCCTCTATCGCTCTTCTTTTGACCAACTTTCGATTGATGATGGCACCTGTCGCTGACACCTTGAGTTCACACTCACACTGACATCTGCTCCACAAAACCACTCATTTAACCACAACTACTTAAGGCCTATCAGGCAACCTTTTGATGCCTATTGTTGGCCAAACTGCTTGCCTTTTTTCTATTCTTTCATCCAAGGTAACCTTAGTTTTCCCTTTTTCAACATAATTAAGGTTGACCATGTTGATTAGGGCTTCTGGGAATAGATCTGTGTCAACCATCATATTGGCTTGAGGTTTCTCTAGCAATAGTTTTCCCTTGACTATAAGGTCTTTAAACTGCACACAATTAGTTATGGAGTGATTGAAGGTGCAGTAAACCTTACAGTACTTTTTCCCTCTAAGTTCTTTAGGTTTGGGCATCTTCTTGGTGTTTTCAGGCAAGATTACTCTAGCTTTTACTAGTTCCTCATATATGTCTGCAGCTTGGTTAAATCAAAGGAGTATGATTGATACTTCAAGCTTCATTGGCACAAAGCCTCCATCATTCATCACGATCTTCTGGTCTTTAATGGGCTGGACCAATCTATTCACCATTAAAGGTTTGAAATGAGTGATCATCTCTACAGCATATAACTCATTCCTCTCTCCCAGACTACTATCATTTTCTCTTGGATTTAGGCTTTCAAACTATAGCTGGTGTATTAGGGCTAGGGCTTTGTTTTTATAGAAATGATACACTTTAGATGAGTGTTTCACTTGTTATTCCTCTATCAACAGCTTCTCATGCTTAGTGGTTATAATCACCAACTCTTGAAGCTCGTTAAACTACACATCATAAAACTTCTTCCTCAAATGTAGCATTAGAGACTTCTGGGCAATGGCTATGAGTGGAGCATGGTTGATTGGGAACTGGTATCTTATCCTGGTTTTTCTAAACCTCATCATGAAATCCTCTATAGACTTGTGTTCATACTGCTTTACTTCCTCCAAATCATTAATGGTCATCTCAAGTTCCCTATATAGATATGTTTATGAAAGGCCATCCATATGCCCCCAGTTGGCAATGGAATTAGGGGGTAACAGAGAGTACCATTGGGAGGCCAAGCCTACCAGTGAGTTTCCAAACAGTCTTAACTTGTAGTTGGGGTTTTCATTGAACACCACACAGTGATTTGAAAACTTGAAAATATGATCTCTGGAAGACATATTACAGTCTTCCTCATTAAAAGTTGGGAATGCGGGCATCTTGAAGTTAAGAAGGAAAAGATTTTGCTCATCAATGTACTCAGGTAAGACTTCTGGTATGTTATTTTGAACATCAGGTGGGCTAGTGGCTGAGCATTCTGTACCACCATCCTTCTTAGCTCTGCCAACTCATTCCTGAGTTACTGGTTAGTCATGTTATTGTGTGCGTTATAAAAAGTCCCCTACTTTGGGCTATGATCGATGCATGAGAAAGCTCCCCTCTATGGATCTGGCTGTCTCCATCTAGCCTATCCCCCCTTGTTAGCCAATGGTAGCGGTCTGTATGGAAGATACTTGTCCACAACTATGGGTAAACCTTTTCTGCTTGTTTCTCGCATTGGATTGGTCGCATCAATCTTCATTCCTTCCTGCCAGATCTGTCTTCTACCATCTAGTAGAAGTAGCAGAGGATTAGACAAGTCTGTCTGTCAAAACTCTTCATCTTCTTACCTACTAGTTCCAACATCATCCTCCTTTTTCCCCATGTCCTTCCTTTGCTCGAGTAGGGGGAACAAAGGATTTATTGGCTCATTCCCTGATTGTTTCCCTGGTATTGCCATTCCTTGGTGTGGAGTACTCTAACTCCAGCTTTTTCTGTAGAGTTCTTGTTAAGGAACACAATATGCTAACCTTTCATCTGGTATCCAGAAAAATTTTCTCCATACTTCTTAGTACTTGCACCATAATGGCTTCCAAATCTTCATTAGTAACTTTTCCACCCGACTTCTCAGAAGAGGTCGGGCTCTCTAGGATCACAAGGCCTCGTAGTAAAGGAAAGTCTTTCAGGGTGATCTATCATGCTTGTTTTTGTTGGACAAAAAGGTTGCCTAAATTCCACCTTTCACTTAAAAGCTTGATCTTTCCTTCTTCTTGGCATACAATAGCACGAAAATGGTCCCACCGGGCATGCCAAAAATATGTTGGGGCTGGATATGTCCCTCACATAGCTCTCTTAGGCTCTTGGCTATCGAGCAAGGTTTGTTGCTCGGTGTGCTGTAATGTGAGTTTATTATTAGTTTGAATGGTGCCTTTGTAGAGCCTTTGTTAGGCCTTGAAGGTCAAAATCAAAACTAACAAGGATCTGCGTGTGTCACTGTTATCTTTATATAATAGATTGTTGTATAAGTGTGAATTAAGTTGATTATTTGCGCCATAAGTTAATTAGACTTCTTGATTATCAATGGATTGTCACAAATGGGTTAAGTCTGTATAAAGTTCTTTTTCTTGCCTTGTAAACAAGGACTTTTAACTCATGATATTGTATGTCCAAAATGAAGGCAGTGCAGGGCCTTTTCATTACAATTAACTTTAAAGGAGTCAAAGTTCATTAGTTAAGCTAGATTGATCACAGGTGAAACTTTGAATTAAAAATAGTTGAAAATGATTTAGAAACATAATGAGATATGCATTAAGCAACAGATCTACTTTATGTAAGTACAAACAAAATAGACTCAGGTAAGATTTAACCTTGTCGGACAAGGTTCAACTTGTTGCAACCTCTTCTCTTCATGTTTATAGGGGTTTGTAGACTCTAGGAAACAAAATGCAAATAGGATTTACTTGAGGGAATCGATACTACAACACTAGAGGAAGGTTACAAAGCTTCTAAACTTGACAAAAGATGGCTTTTTTATGGAGGGGGCCTACAACTAAAAGGGGTAGAGTCTGGACAAAATGCAGCTTTTGGATATGAATTTGGCTGAGAGCAAAGTTTGGATGTCATTTGATTGATTGATTGAGTGTCCTTATCATTGGTGTCCCTTTCTGCTTTTATAGACAATTTAGCCCGACTGTTCACGCTTCGCCCTTTGCCCATGGTTTTCGGAGGGTGGTGGGTCATCACTTATTTACTCATCCATGCCCTTGAAAAGTGCTTTTTGCTGGGGTGAGCTATCCTCTGTCACCCATCACCTCTTACATAGGCATATGGCCTATGCCTCGCTAAAATAGTTTTTAAACTCTTCTTGGGCTATTGGTTTGCCCGAGCCCAATCTTTCCTTTTGCTTTTGCATTCTTAGGGCTTCATCATCATAAAGCCTAGTGTTAGCTATTAACCTAAACACAAACCAAAGCAAGTAAAACGATTGGCAACCTCATTTACATCAAGAGCTTTAGAATTTGTTTGAATGTGCTTTTAAAATGATTGAAAGCACTTTTGGTGAAAATATTTCTAAAACTAATATTTAGTAAAAATGTAAGTAAATCCTAGAAAAGCACTTAAAGTGCTTCCTGGAAGAAGCACATAAGTGGTGCTTTTTACAGAAAGCATTTCAAGTGCTTTTAGAACCCAAAAACATTTTTGTAAAAGCACTTTCATTTATTTTAAAAGCACATCCAAATAAGCCCTTAGAGTATTCTATTAACACACCCACCATTATTTATCTACCCTAAATTCTTAAAAACTTGTTAAATTGCTTAAAAATTAGAAAGGCATAACTAATACTTTAGGAAAAATAGTTGACAAGTCCTCTATCTATTAGATATTGGTACCCAAAAAAAAAAAAATGCAACTTAAAACTTTACCAAATGGTCAACATTCGCTTCTTTCACACAGAAAGGGAGATGGCGGACTAGGATTAATTTGTTTCATTTACAGTACTGTTCACCTTTAGAGGCAGTTGTTTTTTTAATGATTATAGTGCTGGTTTTATAGAACCCTCAATAATCAATTTTGCTGCATTTTTTTTTTTCTCTGATGGAATACTAAAATAATGCAGCGTGACCAAAACTACAATGCAACATGACCATAATTGGATTCTGTCACTAGTAAAAAAACTCCTTGTGCGACGAAACACAAGTCGTCGCGTATAGCCACTTTGCACGACAAAATCCAAATATTTCGTCGCCTAAACCAATTTATTTTCTTTTTTATTTAATTTTTTATTATAACTTTTAAAATATAGTTATTTTCATAAGTTTTTATTATTTTTTTAAAACTTTACGCGACGAATATCAATATTTCGTCACCTAAGCCCAATTTATTTATTTATTATTTAATTTTAAGTTAAACTAAATTATTTTCTTTGCGCGACGAATCAACATTTGGTCCCATAAACCCTATTTATTTTAATTTATATACACTTTTAAATTGGAAAATAAAATTATTTTCTTTTTTATTATTTATGAAAAAAAAATTTTGATTTTGCTAGACGAATATATATTTCGTTGCGGAAAATCCTTATATTTGGGCAGGCACCAAAAATGGGATGCGGGAATTTTTTTATTTTTTTATTTTTTTTTTAAAGACTTTGAGCAACCAAAACTTCATCGCGCAAAACCCTAAAAATTTGGGCGGGCGCCAAAAATGGGACACGGGAATTTTTTTAAAATTTTTTTTAAGACTTCACGCGACCAATATTTCGTCACGCAAACTCATATCCTTCGTCGCGTAAAGTGATATATTTTTTAAAACCAAAATAACTCCTCCACAATTTTCTCAATGTCTTTCTTTATTCTCTTACCTCTCATCTCCTTCCCTCTCCTCAAATCCGACCCTCTCTCTCTCACTCACTCCACTCACTTAATATGTCTTCTCTCTCTTCTCTATCTCTCACTCTCACTCACTCACTCACTCTCTCATCTCTCTCTCACTATCTCCTCTAACTCTCTCACTTTCACTCCTCTCTCTCTCTCTCATTCTCACTCACTCTCAATCTCGCCAAAAGGTATTATCTACCCAAATTTTAATTTTTTTTTTTCATTAATATGTGTTTTTGGAGTTAATTAATTGGGTTTGGTGTAGGGTGGAGTTTGGGGTATGCCAATTTTAAGGGAGATTATGCCGATTTTTTGGTATTATTTTATGTTATTTTTTGGTTATTTGACCATGTTTGTTTTGTTCGTAAGGAATTGTCAAGATTTTGTACTCATTTGGATATGCTTTTAAAATGACTGCAAGCATTTTTAGAGAAAATATTTTTGGATTCTAAAGAAGCACCAGTTATGTGCTTCTTCTGGGAAGCACTTTAAGTGCTTTTCCATGATTTACAAACATTTTTAGTAAGGATTGTTTCTAAAAATATTTTCTCCAAAGCATTTTGTCATTTTAAAATCACCTCCAAACAAGCTCTTTGACGGTAAAAGTTGAGGATTAGGATGCTATCGGACCATATCCTCCACCACTACCACCACCTTAGACTTGTATTAGGTTTTTATGATTGTACTTTGTTAATTTATGTGTACAATTTTAGTATAATATATATTATGGATAATTTGATCACTATTTTTCATATGTAATTTTATTTTGAATATGTCAATTTAAATTAAAGTAATTAAAAAAATAAAGATACAATTAAATTAAATTAAATTAACAAAGTAAAAATTTGAAAAATCTTGCGCTATCAATCTTTCGTCGCACAAACAATTACTATAATTAAATAAAAATAAAATAAATAATAAAATAAAATAAAATACCTCGTGCAACAAAAAATTTTATCTTGCAAACAATTAATTTCATGGTGCAAAGTATTAAATTAATTTAATTAAATAAAAAAAAAACCAAAATTTTCATCTCGCAAGGTTTTAAGTGACGAAATCATAGTTTGCACAACAAATCTTATTTCGTTGTGCAAACTGTTTTTTATAGTAGTGTGTGGGGTGGGGTTCAATGTTGCTGCAAGGTCAGTTACTGAATTACATAATTATTTGGGGATTACTTAATTATTTACTCAAACTAACTAAACATAAATTATAATTCCCTTGATTTATATATGCAGTCTGAGGATCGGGAATAAGCTTGGGGCTGGGCATCCAAAAGCGGCTGCATTTGCAGTTGTGATGGTAACTTCAAACTCCTTCCTCATCTCGATCGGTGGTGTGTGCCATAATTGTATTTGCATTGTGAAATGTCATAAGTACAGTCTCAAAACTTTCTTCTTATTTTGCAATATCTATTATTCTCAATAGCATTCTACTTACTTTGTTAGGTAAGTGAAATTTCACATTAAGTATACGAGAAATAATTTTTGTACATTAGTTTTCTCCTTCTGAACTCCTTTTTTTATTTATACACTTTATTTATTATTTAACCCAACAAAATAAAGTCATTTCCCTACGTATATACATGCCTTCGCTTAAATAAAATAAACTTTTACTAATTAAACCATAGCTTTACCTACCTGGCCAACATGTTGCATACAGACAATTAACCCATCTGAGGCACGGTGTAAAGAGTTGTATGCATGGTTGATTAACAGAATCTAGACTATAGTAATTAACAAATATTCTGTAAGTTTATACAAAAGACTATTGTAATCTAGACTATAGTAATCAATTTAAACAAGACCTATTAATTGAGTACTTATCTATTTCTCCTTTTGAAGGGAGAGATTTTTCAGTGCGGTCGGAACACGGGATGTACACCACATGTTACAATACAAATGGTAAGATATGTATATTAAAAGGTTAATAACTTAAAAAATAAAATTTCTCACCACTTACATAAAAACACGTAGTATACCACTCATGTTCCCGTTACAATGAAAAATTTCTCCTTTGAAGGAAGATGATACTTGAGGATGCAAAATCTTCTCCTATGTGCAAAAATACTTATAACTTAAAGATAACTAATCTAATATCTAATCTAACAAAATCTATCATTTGACACAAAAAAAAAAAAAAAAAAAAAAAAAAAAAAAAAAAAAAAAGATAATAATGTCATTAAGAAAATAAATAATGAGATAAATTACTCTGCGAGAGATAAAAAGTCATTAGTGACCAAATCCCTTATAGATAGACAATGCAGAAGATTGTGAAGTATTAGATTTATCACCTTAATTTTTGAAATTTTACAATAAACTGTGTGGGTACTTAATAACTTAATTGGATGATATCCATTTTCTCCTACCACTCAACATCGAATGCAATGGGCTAGTAGTTGAACATCAAAATCGTACGTGGTCCTAATTAAATTAATTTTCCTCTCCCGTCTTTGTCTATTGGAATCAAAATCTGCCTTTTCTTTTCATGTGTGATATCTATACATCCATTTTTACTTCTCACTCACATTTTATTAATTTATGTCATTTGATATTCTTCAATTCATTGGATCAGACGACTAAAATTAATAATATGTGTGTGAAGTAAAAAAAATATATATAAATAGCGCACCTCTTTCTTTTTGGCACTGATTTGATATATTCGTTTTTGGGATAAAATAAAAGGGGTGGATGTTGGGTGTGGATGGCATCAAGCATTTGTGGCATATATAACGTGGGATGCTACTACATCAATGGTGTTCCATTGGGTTGCCTTTTTGGCTTAGAGTTCGATTTTGGAGGTCAGGTATTGTTTGGAACCAATATTCTAGTCCGTTAGATGACAGGGTTCTTATAAGATAATTTTTAGTTATTGTTGAAGAATAATATTATGATTTTAAATCATAATAATTATTTCTTGATAATTTATTAAATTATCTTAGCACTTTTCTATGCTAAACCGAGAGTATAGAGAAGTTTGATTCAACATGCAAATTAGGACAAGACTGAGCTTTAGGTCTTTGTCCAATCTTCACGTGGATTTTGCCACCAAGGAAGCATGACTCACGAAGAAAGATTCGGTGATGTGCTCTGAAAAATGATGTTACACGTGGCGATGATAAGATGGCAACAATCACCTTGCAGATAATTAACCTTTGGTCTGATTTTTCACACCGTGAGTCAGCATGTAGACTTTTATGTAGCCAGATTCACTCAGCATGAATATTGTGAACTCGGTCAACCATGTGTGCCGCGAATTGTGCCGCTAAGGATAGCTCAATATGATTATCAATTCATGTAAACAGTGGTTGATTATCTATTAGTATCAAGACGTGATTTGTTGTTACAACAGAGGCTTTACAAGGTGGCCATCACGTAGCGAGTTCAGTATTGTAAATACAGGCGTATCTACAACATTGAAAGCCTATTTAAACACACAAACAAATCCGTCGTGTGCAAACATTTGCTCTTCACAAAACCTCTCATTTATGAGAAAACAGTACTTTGTCAAGCACACCTACAGTTAGTCTTAAGAGCATCTCCAAAAGACTTAAAGGACTTAAGGACTTAAAGGGAACCTTGTGTCCCTAAAAGAATATTACATCCAATGCGAGAGTTCTTATAGTATAATTTCTAAATTTGAGGTTTTTTTTTTTTTTTTTTTGTTACGATTTTATGTAAAATTTGATTAGTTGAACATTTTTTCTTTATATTAACCTTTTTTAAAATTAATTTAACGGTATGTTGGTGTAAAATAATTTTGTGAATACTTTACCAAAAAAATATTCAAATTTGACTCCAAATTTTTTTTCTTCACAAATACGCAAGTGCATACGGATTTAAGTATTAAATTAATTTAAAAATTACAATAATTGAATAGTTAAAGTAAATACGTTAGCTTACTATTAATTAAAAAAAAATACATTAATTCAATACTTTGAGCAAATGTGCAAAACAACAGCCAAATGTGCAAAATCAACAAATATGATTCACATGTGAAAATAATTGTGCAAACCAGCAAATGGTAAAAGTCCAAATCAACAAATAAAAACAAAGGTCAAATCAAATGTGCAAATCAACGACTGTATGCGCCCCCGTTTCTAATATGAGGCAGGTTTCACATTGTAAAAGTCAGATTTGTGAATAAAAAATTGAGTAAGGGCAGTACCTACAGGACCCTCAAATGTGAGGAAAATTATAAGGACTCTCGTCAGTCCCTATACTATAGGGACTGTAGCTCCGACTCATTGGAAGTTATAAAGTCTATAAATTTAAGTACATATGATGGTAGAGGGTGATATGGACTCTATTTAGGGAGTCCATTGGAGATGCTCTAACAGCACTGTGGTTAACGACCGGTGACACCTTCAATTGGTCTTAACAGCACTAGAGCCGTAGAATCAGGCGATCAAGAATCACCTTCAATTGGTCTTAACAGCATTACTTCAAGATCGACTGATTATTTATCCAAGTCTCGGTCAGTAAGGAGTCCTTATGAGGTCACTTTATTAGCCTTCTAGGCGAAGTAAGGTGTTACCAAGTTATATTGCTCGAAAAATTGAAAGCTGAGTTTATTTTATGATTGGATATTCACAAGTACATTTTAGAGTTCGGCATTCACACGGTTGAACCATATTTACAATCAAGACACTTATCTATTTTGAGTATTTGTGTCTATACAGTTTGGTAACGGTTCAATGCACTTATTTTGCACAAATATAATTACAGCGGTCGAGTCCTATGCAATGATTCGTTAACTTTGAAAAAACTAGCAGCCTTGTCTTCAGGCTCTATAACCCAGAGGCTGAGACGAGTTCCTTCCTTGGCCGCAATCGCAAAATAGAAGTCAGCAGCGCATTCGACACCACCACCACCACCACATTCATTTACTCACCGACAGAGCTCGGTCGTTGAGTTGGCACAAGCCTCATTCAGCAGAATGACGTAGTTAGCTTATTAGTTATTCGGCATGAGCGCCATGTAGGCTTGCTAGTTTTTAAGGTCAACAGGTATATATGTTTTTTTCAACTTTTAATGTGATTTTTTACTTCACTTTTTCTTTTTATTAAGTATTTTAGCCACCGTTCTAAAAGTCACCACCTAGCACCGCCTAGATGCTAGGCGGCTGGCCTCCCCTCCTCCCCTTTCCCCCAGCTCCGGTTAATCTCTAGTCATTTCAAAATTAAGAAATAGTGCATAGCTGCTTGGGCACCCGTTTAGATTGCCCAGACCTGCCTAGTGTCACGGGCCATATGTTACAAACAAAGAAAACGCCCAAGACATCATATATCTAAGCCCATAAAGCCTTGTCTTCATAGAAGCTTCTGGAACCTTCTGGAAAAATCAAGAACATGGCGGAGCGTTCAAGATAATCTAGAGCATTCCGGAACAATCCACACAAGTGTACAAATTCAAGCCTCACCTAGAACAATCTAGATTAGGCAAGTTGTATCTAGAACAATACTAGATATTTTTGGATGTAAGTAGGGAATTCTAGAACCCTCCATTGAGGAGGTTACTTAGGCCTATAAATAGGAGGCAAGGCCATTTGGCCAAAGCATCAAAGAATTGTAAGCAATTGTAAAGTTCTCCTAAGTTTCAATACAAAGCTTCCTTTCTCCCATCTTCTAAGTGATTTTAGCATTCTCCAAGCTATCTTAGCTTTCTTTGTGATTCAATCCGGGGAAGCGAGGCTTCGAAGGCTTACTTAGCTTGTTCATCGAGGTATTCAAGTCTAAGTGCCGCACGGGCGGAAGGCTTAAAGAGTCATCCCGTGACAGCTGGTATCAGAGCCTAGTTCGTGAATCACTTGAAGGAAAGTAGGATATGGCAAGTGGAGAGATGGTGTCCGGAGTCTCCGACCCAAGGGAGCGTACTGCCGAGGTCCAAGACGTTGCCAAGAGCAAGCCAAAGTTAAAGGACTTGCAAGCATCGATGGAGACCATGGAGGAGCGACTCGAGAAGGTGGAACGAACCATACTCGAGTTCGATACTCGACTTGATGAGGACGTTGTCGACAAGGAGGAAATCCAAACCATGGTGGACAATGGTAAGGATGAACTGCGTGGCTTGGTGGAAGGGCTACGAGATGAGCTCCTTGGCGCCCTCAACACCATGGCAGACAAGATGCGGAGGGAAGTCCAGGTTCACCTTGACAACATACAGGCAAGGTTTGTGGCGCTTCAAGAAGAGATAAAAGACACAAGGGAACTCAAGGGAGATGTGGCGTTTTGTAAAGAAGCAGTCGTGAAGCAATTCGTGCAAGGGCCGAGGGAAATCAAGGCATTGGACTCCAAGGTAATCGACTCCTTTAAACCCAAATCCTATAATGGGAAAAGGGAAGGTGGAACGTGGAGCGATACTTCAAGTACCTGAAGCTTGAAGATGACGAGTCCAAAATCTCAACGGCAACCATGTTCTTAGCTGACAATGCCCTTATGTGGTGGCGTCGTCGGAGCATGGAGATTGAGCAAGGTACGTTCTCCCTTACCACTTGGGATGAATTTAAGAAAGATCTTATGTTGCACTTCTATCCCCAAAATGCCAAGTACGAAGCCAAGGAGAAGCTAAGGTGGCTCAAGCAAACGGGGAGCGTCAAAGACTATGTCAACACCTTCGTGAGTTTGTTATTCGAGGTGCCCAACATGTTAGAGGAAGACAAGCTCATGTACTTCATGAGTGGACTGCAAAATTGGGCAAAACTCGAACTACAAAGGAGACACGTACAAACATTGTCTGATGCCATTGCCGCCGCCGAATCCTTGATTGAGTTTAGATCAAGCCACCAAGGTGATTCCAAGTCCACGGGGAAGAGGGGTAACCATGGGAAAAGTGGGGGAGCACATAAGCCGAAGGATAAGGCTGAGACAAGCAAAGGGGCTGAGACAAGCAAACCGAAGGAGAAGAAAGCCGATAAGCATGACAAAATCAAGGGTAAGTCTTGGCAACCCACTTGTTACTTATGCGACGGCCCTCACATGATGCGAGATTGCCCACAAAAGAAGGCCCTTAAGGCCATGGCTTTCAAGGAGGACAAGGCCGAGGAGAGTAACGATGCAAGGATGGGATGCATCCGTCTACTGAATGCCATCCAAACAACCCTCCCACAACCTAAGGCTCAAGTTGAGGGAGGATCATTGTTCGTCGACGTCAAGACTGGTGACAAGACGACGCGCGTGTTGGTGGACACGGGAGCAACCCACAACTTCATGACGTCGGAGGAAGCTACAAGGCTTGGCCTCCGAGTCACAAAGGAGCTCGGTAGCGTGAAGACGGTAAATTCCGCTGCCACCTCCATTGTCGGAATTGCGCGCAATGTACAAGTAGACATTGGCGCATGGAAGGGAAAGATCGACTTCACCATAGTCAAGATGGACGACTATGGCATAGTCATTGGGTTAGAGTTCATGGACAAGGTACGAGCCTTTCCCATTCCCTTCTACAATATTTTCTGTATCTTGGACGACGGAAGACAACCTTGCATGGTGCCATTGGAGAGGCAAGCCAAGAAGTGTACCCAGCACTTGTCGGCAATGCAATTTGCCAAGTCCTGGAAGAAAGGCGAGGCCACATTTCTTGCAACCCTAATGTTGAATGAAGGGGAGGAGAAGTACGGGCCTTTGCCGAAACAAGTGGAAGCCGTCCTTATGGAGTTTGCGGACGTGATGCCTAAGGAACTGCCAAAGAAGTTGCCACCAAGGAGAGAGGTCGACCATGCAATTGAGTTGGAGCCTGGTGCTAAGCCTCCATC
Organism: Pyrus communis; assembly: GCF_041283825.1. Lineage (NCBI taxonomy): Eukaryota > Viridiplantae > Streptophyta > Magnoliopsida > Rosales > Rosaceae > Pyrus > Pyrus communis. The sequence continues at coordinate 20,266,015 of NC_142581.1, forward strand.
CAAATCACCTTATAGGATGTCGCCACCCGAGTTGGAGGAATTGAGGAAGCAACTCAACGAGCTACTTGATGCTGGCTACATCCAACCCTCCAAGTCCCTATATGGTGCACCCGTCTTGTTCCAACGCAAGAAAGAAGGTAGCCTAAGGTTGTGCATCGACTATAGAGCATTGAACAAGATTACCATCAAGAACAAGTACCCACTTCCGTTGATCGTCGACTTATTCGATCAACTTGGTGAAGCAAGGTACTTCACAAAGTTAGATCTTCGATCGGGATACTACCAAGTGAGGATAGCCCCTGGAGACGAATCGAAGACGGCGATGGTGACCCGATATGGATCGTTCGAGTATAAAGTCATGTCATTTGGTCTGACCAATGCCCCTGCAACATTCTGCACATTGATGAACAAGGTATTCCATCCTTATCTTGACAAGTTTGTCGTGGTTTACATTGATGATATCGTTATCTATAGCAAGACATTGGAGGAGCACGTCAAGCACTTGCGCATAGTGTTCAAGACCCTTCGGGAGCATGAACTCTATGTCAAGAAGGAGAAATGCTCCTTTGCCACAAAAGAAGTAGAATTTCTTGGCCACAAGATAAAGGAGGGGAAACTTATGATGGAAAAGGGCAAGATCAAGACCATTCAAGAGTGGGAACCGCCGACCAAGGTACCAACACTACGATCCTTTCTGGGGCTAGCCAACTACTATCGGAGATTCATTAAAGGGTATTCAGCCATAGCGGCACCCTTAACAGACCTTCTTAAGAAGAACAAGGCATGGGAATGGACGGACCGGTGTCAAGAGGCCTTTGAGAGGTTGAAGAAGGCCCTAATGGAGGAGCCTGTACTAAGGTTGCCCGACCTTAGTAAGCCATTCGAGTTGCACACTGATGCTTCCGACTTTGCCATAGGAGGAGTGTTGATGCAAGAGGGACATCCGATAGCCTATGAAAGTCGCAAGCTAAACAATGCCGAGAAGAGGTACACGACCCATGAAAAGGAGATGACCGCCATCGTCCATTGCCTTAGAGTTTGGAGGCATTACTTGCTTGGTACTCCCTTCATCATCAAGACGGACAACGTTGCCACTAGCTACTTTCAAACCCAACAAAAGCTCACACCTAAGCAAGCAAGGTGGCAAGAGTTCTTAGCGGAGTTTGATTACAAGCTAGAGTACAAGCAAGGAAAGGAGAACGTGGTGGCCGATGCTCTAAGTAGACGAGTAGAGTTAATGGCTACGGTACTCAAGCCGCAAAGCCATCTCTTGGGCCGTGTCCGAGAAGGTTTGTCACATGACGTCCAAGCCAAGAACATTGTGGAGTTTGTCAATGATGGAAAGACAAGAAGGTTTTGGCTTGAGGACGGCTTGCTATACACCAAGGGCAAGCGGATCTACGTCCCAAAGTGGGGAAGCTTAAGGAAAGAAATCCTGAAGGAGTGCCATGACTCAATGTGGGCAGGACATCCTGGCACTTACCGCACGTTGGCTTTGGTGAGCGATGCTTATTATTGGCCACAAATGCGGGATGATGTAGATTCATACGTGAAGACTTGTCTTGTGTGCCAACAAGACAAAGTGGAACAAAGGCAACCGGGAGGACTGTTGGAACCACTTCCCACTCCATCAAGACCATGGGAGTGTTTAACCATGGATTTCATCACACATTTGCCCAAGTCTGATGGATGTGGATCTATCTTCGTCGTGGTCGATAGATTCACCAAGTATGCCACTTTCATACCCGCACCTGTGGAGTGCACAACCGAAGTAGCTGCACGCTTGTTTCTAAAGCACGTGGTGAAGTATTGGGGTGTTCCGAGGAGCATAGTCAGTGATCGAGATGCTCACTTCACGGGTAGATTTTGGAAGGAGCTCTTCAAGCTACTTGGCTCAAAGTTAGACTTTTCCACCGCTTTTCATCCCCAAACTGATGGACAAACGGAGCGGGTTAATGCATTGTTAGAGACTTATTTGCGACACTATGTTAGTGCCAATCAACGAGATTGGGCTAAGTTACTTGATGTTGCCCAATTCTCTTATAACTTGCAACGTTCGGAGTCGACGGGGAAAAGTCCGTTCGAGTTGGCTATAGGGCAACAACCCTTGACCCCGAACACGGTCGTGACTGGCTACACGGGGAATAGTCCGGCCGCTTTCAAAACCGCTAAGGAGTGGCAATTAGCCCACGAACTTGCTCGAGCTCATTTGGAGAAGGCTTCAAAGAAGATGAAGAAATGGGCGGATCGTAAGCGAAGGAATGTGGAGTTCCAAACCGACGACCAAGTCTTTGTGAAGCTTAATGCGTCTCAGCACAATAGTACTCATGGCTTGCACAAGAGCTTGTTGCGGAAATATGAGGGACCATTCGCTATCATCAAGAAGGTTGGCAAAGCCGCTTATTTCGTGGAACTCCCACCCCGTCTCAAGTTTCACCCGGTGTTCCATGTGAGCAACTTGAAGCCTTATCATGCAGACAATGAGGAACCAAGCCGAGGTGAGTCTCATCGAGCACCCCTTTTGATGACGGAGGCATTTGACAAAGAAGTGGAGAGCATTGAAGCCAAGCGTGTCGTGGTGCGACCAAGACAACCAAAGCATGTGGAGTACTTTGTCAAATGGAAAGGGCTACCATACTCCGAAGCAACATGGGAGAAGGAGACGTCCTTATGGCAATATAAGGACCTGATCAATACATTCGAGAGGCAAGAGTCGACGAGGACGTCGACGGCTTAAGTGGGGGAGGATGTCACGGGCCATATGTTACAAACAAAGAAAACGCCCAAGACATCATATATCTAAGCCCATAAAGCCTTGTCTTCATAGAAGCTTCTGGAACCTTCCAGAAAAATCAAGAACATGGCGGAGCGTTCAAGATAATCTAGAGCATTCTGGAACAATCCACACAAGTGTACAAATTCAAGCCTCACCTAGAACAATCTAGATTAGGCAAGTTGTATCTAGAACAATACTAGATATTTTTGGATGTAAGTAGGGAATTCTAGAACCCTCCATTGAGGAGGTTACTTAGGCCTATAAATAGGAGGCAAGGCCATTTGGCCAAAGCATCCAAGAATTGTAAGCAATTGTAAAGTTCTCCTAAGTTTCAACACAAAGCTTCCTTTCTCCCATCTTCTAAGTGATTTTAGCATTCTCCAAGCTATCTTAGCTTTCTTTGTGATTCAATCCAGGGAAGTGAGGCTTCGAAGGCTTACTTAGCTTGTTCATCGAGGTATTCAAGTCTAAGTGCCGCACAGGCGGAAGGCTTAAAGAGTCATCCCGTGACACTAGGCACTTGCCTATGTCGCGACTTTCAGTTAGACATGCAAATAAATAGCTTTCATTTTGCATTTTATTTATTTTTAATAAATTGAAGGAGACTTGTGTAATACTTAGATGAACACACATTATATTTTTGTTCCCTATGTTTTCATTATGGTCTAATACTTTATAATCTATATGTCATTCTGTTTTGTAGTTTTGTACTTTATGTATCCCAAAGAAATTATGTATTTTTTAAGTATAAGCAGACATTTATTTATACGATATATAATTTCCATGTTGTATTTGTTTTCAATTATAACTAGCAAGAGGGTCCACGTGTTGCTACAACTGGTTTTAAAATTGTACAAGCCATGTAGAAAGTTCTAAATATATATACAATAGGCAATAGTATTTAAATACAAGTAGAAATTTATTTGCATCCCAAGTCTTCAATCTCTTTGTCATGGTGTGAAGTCCCTAGTGTTTTCAAAACCCTGAAGAAAGGGCACCACAATCCTGCTTAGAGATAAGTTAGAAATATGAGAAAATTTGCAAGTTAGGTTCATATATACAGTGTTGTTATTTATTTAAATCAAAGGCAAATTGAAGGGTTTTTATCACAAATGGTCTCTGAAATTAACCCCATCAATTATGATGGTCTCTGAAATTGAAAATTGATCAATGTAGTCCTTGAATTTAACCTCGCGAATCAATGTCATCCTTCCTCAGTGTTATGTCCAAATTAACTTTAAAAAGGGTAAGACAACCAAGTACAATGACCAAAATAACCCTGTTACTTATAATTTGACTTACTACCTCTCTTTTCCTTTATCCATCTTCACTTTTCTCTCCATTTTTTCATGGATTTAGCGCTAAACCTAAAATAAAAAACAACAAAGAGTGGAAAATTTCAATTTTTCTTAATATCAAGTAAAAAGAATTCTAACTAAAACTAAAAGAAAAAAATAATTAACAAATGAACTCGTCATTTCCAGCTGAAATTGAAGCTACAGCTTTAATGTCATTCTTTCATTATACTGGAAGACTTTTCTCTTTTGAGATCTTGACCAATTCATTTACAATCTTATCCATTCCTTCTTTTTTTTTTTCAAAGAAATTGGGTTAGCTCCAAAAGCTTATGCCAAAGTCCACCTTTGATCATTTCTCTTGTCAAAGAAATTGGGTACCATCACATGTTAAATTAATCATTTTCTTTTTTTTGTGTGAAAAATTGAAAGTAATAAATGATAGTGTAACAATTGTTCTGTCCATAGAGCTATCAAATACAATTGAGAACGTGGGAGTGATGCTTTTGTTTTGAGCAAAGCTATCAGATACAATGAACCTGTAATAATGTAATGTTGTGCAAAAAACCAACACACTTGAGCTAAAAAATTACTAGTTAAACAAAATCAATTTAGCATTTCCAAATTAATCTTAGTTACATAATTTCCAAATATCTTCAAGTTTATATGACCAACAAAATACCAATCCAAGATACAAAGTTTCCCAATGTGCTTCTCACATATTTGTAGACTCTTAAAGCCTCCACAGTCTTCCTCTCTTGGGAGGTGACTTAAACCTCTTCTTGTCTCCTGGTGAATTGCTTGTTGATATAACTACCTATTATAAGTCAACCACTCCATCTTACATTCAAATAGTACACTTATTTTACCTTTAAAGAAATTATAAGCAAGGATGTTGACAAACCCTTTCCATTGTTCGTGAGTTATCCGGACAAGTAGTGATTGATTGAACTTGGGGTTGTGAAGTACTTGTTGCTTGCTCTTTCCTTTTGGGTTACACGTTAAACAACATATCAAAAACTTGATATAACCTTATTGCGTACAAAAACTTTCACATGTGAACAAATTGTTAAGGATATAAAACAAGGGACAATGCAATCATACCTTCTTCACTTTTGGCTGACTAGTTGATCCTTCTTTTGGCTCCTTTTTCCACAAATCCTCTAAGTATGGCCCTTTTTTCCACATTTGGTACAAGTAAATGGTTTGGTGTAAACTCATCTACTAAGCTTTGTCCCTTCATTACTACTTGCCACTAGGGGAGGGACTTCACCAGGCTCTTGACCCTTTTTTTCTTAAGCCTTCCAGTTTGCTTCTTGTACATTGGAGGATTAACTAGAATGGGTTGGATTACATGATTAGGCCATTGATCTGGGGTGGGCATTGGGGTTATGAAAGGGGAGTAAGCCCTTAGATATGCTGCTTGCTTGTAGCAATCATCCATATACATATGCGTCTTGTTGTTTTCTAGGAATACAAGCCATTGCATTTGCATATAGAATTCCACACAAATCCCATTTTTTGCAAGTGCATCTCTTGATAGCTAAGTCCACAGCAAACTCCCTTCCGCTCATGGTTCCAACTTGGTACTTCATATTCCTAGCAAGAGTTGCAATGCAATACCTACCATCTTGTTTTAACTTGTCAATAATCTTCTGAATTCTTGGACCAACTTGTCATTTCCACTTCAATGTCGCCACTCTTCTGTTTGCCATCCTAACCATCAAATCTTTCATTACTATTCTGAGCATACTCAATATAAACTTGTCCCTAGCCTTAGCAATAGCTCCATTGAAAGCCTCACACAAATTACTTAGTAGAATGTCAAACTTAAATTCCTCTTTAAAGTGTGACCTACTCCAATTGTTGGCAGCTTTGGTATTCAACCACTTATATGCCTTCAAATCTTCATTTTTAAGCTTCTCCATTATTACTTGCCACCAAGGGACTAATGTTGATCTTGCTGCATCTTATAAGATTTGTTTCAATGCTGAGCAACTGTGTTTCTTCTTAAAATTATTGTACAAATGTCTGACACAGTGCCTATGCTTTGCATTTGGCATCAGAGATTGAATAGCATTGCCAAGACCCTTTTGCTTAAGCATATCCATATAAGTTTTTTATTTCTAAATCTTCCTTCAAGATTTTAATAAACCGCTCCTAACTGCTCTGGTTTTCTATCTCCACAATTGTATATGCTATAGAAAACATCTCATTATTTGCATCAATCCCAATTGCTGCTAATATCTGTCCAAGATGTTGGCCTTTAACAAAGCATCCATCTAACCCAATCACTGGTACAAATGTAGATTCTCTGAAACTTACATACATTCCTTCTCATTTGAGTCTTAAGAACAACAGTACTACCTGGATTAGTTTCCTTCAACACTTCCATATATTGGCCTAGCCTATGGTATTGCTTTACCCAACTTCCTTTGTTAGCCTTCTCAACTATTTGCCTTGCTTTGTATATTTATTGAGTTGAGACTTCTTGTCGTAATCCCTTTGTACTGCAACTTTGAATGCCTCAATTGACCAGTCTGGATCTATCATTAATTGTTCAGAATACACAAGCTAGAAACCTTGAATTCAACCAGTAAACCTTTTCATCCCTTGAACATTCATGTTTCTTCACAAGGGTTTTTATTAGGAATGTATGAAAGTTATGTAGCCTACCTCCATATAGCAGAAAAGGGCATCCATTCTCAAAGTTTACCCTAATTCTTACATTATCATTCTTCTTAAACCAAATCTTCCTTCCATTATTGCAATTATAATGCACTACTGCCTCCTTCAATTGCTCCTTATTGGCAAATAACATTCCTGTGGATGCATTTCTTCCTTCTTGATCTTGGACAAAATTGCACCTACAAAACAATTAACACCTTTGGTCAAAGCCAAGAGCCTCACGCGCCCACGATAAATTGGGGGGCTTTGTCCGAAGAACCTCTGATGCCAAAGTTAGAATTTAGAGAGAAAGTGTTTGAGAATTTTAGAGAATTTTAGCAAGAGAATTGGAAGGGAGTCTTTGGGAGAGAATGGCGAGCTTTTATGGGTGAATGGCCGGCCTCTTTGGGTGAGAGAGGACCGGCCACCTAGCTCCTTTTGTGGGCTAGGTTCTTGATTTGTTTCAAATTGGGAGTTATGAAATAATTAGCTAATTAATCAAAATAATTCCCTAATTAACTTAGCTAATTATTATCATAAAAAGGAAAGATGTGATAGAAAAGGTAGAAAGCATGGTTGATTTCTTTAGGGGTGGAGGATAACCGGCCTTATTGTGCTTTTTGGGTAAAATGGATGACTTAATTGACAATTAAGGGATTAATTAAGCAATTAACCCATTAATTAGTCAATTATTATGTTTTTAGAAGGAATGTTTTAGGAATTATGGAATGAATAAATTATTTAACTAATTGATTAGCTAAATAATGATGTAGAAAATATACGGAATGAGATAGGTTTTGGGAATTACCTTGTAGATGGGATTTGATGAAATAGGTTTTGAATTGTTACCTATTTTGAGCACTTTCGACTTTGTTGAGGGATGATTGCCAGCTGCTCATGCGTAGGAATCCCGTTATGCCTCAAGGGTATTTTTGTCCTCTTTTGTCCAAAAATCCACGTGTCGCCTAGTGAATATTTTTGGCTCCACAATTCCCATCTCAAAATTTGGATCTTGTAAATCAATTGCCCTTTTTCAATGCTTAAACTTGGGCATCTGACTTGCCCTCTGTCTCCTCCTCTTGCTGGTAACTTCAACACCTTCTTCATCTTCTTCACTGCTAACAATGCTATCAAGGTCACTTGACAAAACTTCATCATCATAAATCTCCCCTATCAACCCCACCTCTTCAGGCTCTTCTTCAATGGGGTTGTCAACATTTTCTACAAACATGTTATCATCTTCTTCATAAAGTTGTTCTTCAAATTGCGCTACTAGTATATCATCTTCTTCCTCTTGCTCATAATCACTGTCAATAAGCTCCTTGTCAGTCCTTTCCTCTTCCTCCTCATCATCATCATCTTCATTCACACCCCTTGCATTGCTTTCATCTTTATTCCCACCATTATTACAGGTTGCAACTTTACCCTTATGCCCTTGTTGTCCAATCCCAAAATCCCCAAACTCATCATCCCAAGAGTTAATCAAATGTGGTAGTTAAATATAAAGAGAGATAAGACACTTACATATTAATATTGATCTAATATCAAAGCATTAAAACTAGAATATTTTCAAGTTAAATCATCACTTTATTTAACCTAAAAGAGAGAGAAGCCAATAAATTAGGGAAGAGGAAATTGAGAGCAAGGTATTGTCAAATCTATGAAAAAAAGATATGGATACTCTAAGCTTGAGAGGAATGCGAAGAACATGCTAATTAGTCATTCCCATCAACTTAATTAAGTTCCTTCAATTTTATTATCATAAAAATTATTAGCATAATTAATTTATTGGGTGTGGCTAGTGATGGAAGGAAGCATGTCGCTCCTGATTGGAAGACTAGCAAGGTGTTCATGGTGCAACAAATGAAGTGATGGGTAGAGGCTTGAGAAACTATGGGGAGGGGAGTAGGAGAAACTAGTTCACGAAAGAGAAAGCCCATTTCTATTCAAACCATACACCTAAGTCAATGCCACAACAACCAATCCAATACCATTAAACAATGAAAGAATTTAACACAAAGTAACAAACATATACATTGGAACAGCAGAATAGTCTAAACCCACTTCAAACCCTCAAACACTGACATTACAAAACAGCCCACTAACAAATTTCACAGGAAAACAACACCCACTTAGACCATCTCCAACCCTTGGGGCAAAACTTAAAAATTTTAGCCTAGAAAATTTAAGTTTTAACCCAGTAACAACTTTTCTGCTCTAACCCTTTTGGCCTAAAATTTTAGCCCCAGATTATTAAAAAATAAATTTAGGCTAATTTTTCTTTAAAAAAATTTAACCTTAAAAAGAAAATATGTAAACTATCCTAAATTAATTTTATGAACATTTTAACCTAAAAATATTTAAATTTCGATAAATATTGAAAAATTACTACATGAAACTCATGAAACACTATGAAAAAAATATGAAACACATGATAGAGATGTATAAACACAAAACACATGAAACAAAAAAGGGAAGAAATGGTTTTGGAAGATGGTAGAAAGAAAACTTGGAGGACTTGTAGGAGAAAAGTAATTTTGTGGGAAATGTTTGAACAAATACATAGGTATTTAGAGTTTTTAGGTGAATTTTGAGTTAAATCACTTTTTAAATTATTTTAGCCGTTGGATTTAAATTTTGACCGTTAGATCTTTTTTATATCATTGGATTTGATCATATTCAATATCAGCAGTTGGATTTAATGAAATTATAAATATAAACTAAAAAACAATTGAACCTGGACTGTTGGATCACCCAACAATCCATTGAAGCACAACCCTTGGATGAGAAAAAGAACCATTAGGCTCATCAATGCAAGGAGACAAGTGGGTGACAAGCCCACGTGGGTTGGTCACTTCTTCTGCTGGGCTTGGCACATGTCGAGTGTGGGCGCGTCCAGGCCTGGCTAGTGGGCTTCAAACGCCTTTTCTCAGTCTCACATGTGGGCTCTGATGAGTCAATATTATATTATATATTTTACCCTATTCTTAGTATAATTTGGTAATTATTTTGGTAGAATTTTGACACTTTGCTTTATATTTTCAATATAAGACATTCGACTTCTTCTGGGATGAAACGGAATTAAATGGACGAATTTTGGAGTAATTCAAATTGAAGGACATTCGTGTGTTCCTTAGCTTGTTTTTATCAAAATTTCATCAATTTCTACCAAACGGTTATTTTCTAGCGATTAAATAAATGTGCAGTGCGCGTTGCTGAAAAGTGACGTTTCTGGACTTAAATACACTTTTTGGAGCCCAAGATGACCTCGGATGAGCTCGTGGCCTTCTGGAGAAGTGTTCAGAATAGTCCAAGCTTTAGATCCAGTTATTTTGGACTAGTTTTGGAGCTGATATGGGTCCAAAACGTGGCTGTGCAGAATTTTGGGTGAATTTACCAAGTCAATTTAGGATTATATTTCCTAATTTATTTCAATTATTTGGTTTCTTAGTTTTATTCTAAGACCTTTCACTAGGAGGTTTTAATTAGAGAATAAATAAGCCTTTTTGGCCGGCCTTAGGGTTTTTTTCTCTTATGCTCCGTTTGGATACAGTAAAATAAAACAGAATTTCACTTAAACTAGGGAATTAGGATGGGAAAGCAGTTTTCCCACGTTTGGGAACCTTGTTGCGAGAGAAACGGCAATTTCCATGAGAAAAAAGGGGGAAATTGGGGATGAAGATTACCGAGTTTAATTTCCATCTAAATAGGTGGAATTTCACAATTCCAACAACAGAGAGAATCCCAAATCCATCGGATGGAAATCTTGCAGGCGCCAAATTTCATGATTAGGGCGCCAAACTAGTATGATTAGCGCCAAAGTTCACAATAAAAAGGGCTTCACTCTGTTATAACTCACCAATCTTCGAAGGGATTCTCACTTGTGCTTCATCTTCTTCCTTCATTCTAGGTCAGCCTCTTCCCTCTTCTCTCTTCTTTCTTGAATTATTTTAAGCTTTTTGGGTATACTCTTAACAGCAATTGTGAATTTTGGTGATAATCATATGCTTGGTGTGCTTATTATTTTTTTTTATCTGATTGAATTGTGTATTGGGTCTGTAACCTTATCTGGGAAACAACTCAAATCCAGAATCAGAGTATAATCGTCTTGTTAATTAGTGAACGCTAATTCAATCTGATTAGCAGACCCCATGTGATCAGTGATATAATTTTAATCAACTGTCACTTAATTAGCCAACAGGAGTTGCTGCAGAACTCAAAATAGCTGGTTTGATAATCTTTAGATAGAAATAGCATTTGATGTCAATCCAAAAAAGCACATGACTTTCTAGCGCATATCCAGTCAAAACATATCTAGCTTCTCCTAGTCGCTACCGAATATCTTTAATTATGATTTATGGCAAGCAGAAGCAGCAATATGAAAATGATGATTTTGTTAAGCCACCGAAGCAGTAATTGAAAGATTGAAAATGATGATTTTGATGGCCTTTGGTGTTAATTTAGAAAGTTCCTTGATTTGAATGTGACTTGTATGGCTACTCTTTTGGTTAAAATAGAAAGTTGCATATCCCATAACTGTTGTTGCATGTCACAATATATCTTTGTTCATATATTCAAACAGGTATGGAAAATACTGATGTTGTAGACATGCTAACGAGGTTAAAGCGAAAACGTGCTATAAATGAAGAGGAAAATAGGAAAAAGAGGAAAATTATTGTCGGTTCGATTATATATGTTATTATGCATTGGTATAGTAAGAGTGTTCTTCTCAAAGAACCTTCAAATGATTGGGATCAAGAAAGACAATCTTTCCTCGGCCAATTGTTTAATGGAAAAGATTCAACTTGCATTGAACAATTATGAGTTAGCAAGAGTGCATTTAAACGGTTATGTGAAATTTTACAAGGGATTGGTGGATTAGTTCGCACTAGACATGTGTCCATTGAAGAATCTGTTGCAATTTTTTTGCATATACTTGCCCACAACTTGAAGTTTAGAGTTGTCAATTTACACTATTATCGTTCCAATGAAACAATTAGTCGGCAATTTCACAATGTGTTGCATGCAATGATGAAAATAAGTCAAGAATATGTGAAATATCAACCATGCATTATTGGTAATTCTAAAAGAGAGAAATGGCGGTGGTTTGAGGTAATTCTGAAAAAAAATTATGTATTTGTTTGATATCTTCACTAGCTTTTTAGACTTTAATCTTTTTTTCATTGTATGACATTTTTATTTAGAATTGTTTTGGAGCACTTGATGGAACTCTCATTCCAGTAACAATAACGGCTGAGGAAAGGCCAAGATATCGAGATAGAAAGGGTGATATATCCACTAATATGTTAGGAGTTTGTGGTCCAGATTTAAGATTTTTTTATGTGTCGCCTGGATGGGAAGGCTCTGCATCTGATGCTCGTGTTTTGCATGATGCTTTACATAGGAGTAACCGGTTTCATGTTCCAAATGGTAATGTGTGATACCAATTAGTTCTATGTTAGAAAAACAAAACTTTAAAATGTATCTAAATTTGTCCTCTAAATTTTTATTGTAGATAAGTATTTTCTTGTGGACGCTGGCTATACTAATGGACCGGGGTTTTTAGCACCTTACCGTGGAACTAGATATCACTTGAAAGAGTGGGTTGGAAACCGTCGACCTAAAAACTACAAAGAATTATATAATTTGCGTCATTCAAAGGCAAGGAATGTTATTGAGAGGGCATTTGGATTGTTAAAGAAACGATGGAGCATATTACGCACACCATCCTTTTTTTATATTAAAACACAAGTTAGGATTATAAATGCATGTTGTATCTTGCATAATTTTATTAGAACTAAGCAAGCAGCTGATCTAGTGTTAGAAGCTCAAGATTTACAATTATTATCTGCTAAATTTGATATTCATGTAACTGCCGATAACATTCGAAATCGTGTGAAATCTTGGAAAAAGTTCTATGCAATAGTGAGTGATATACTAAGTCAAAGTGGATTTAGTTGGGATGCAACCAAAAATATGAAAAGTGTAGATGAAGATCATGTCTGGCAAGAGTACGTGAAGGTATGACAAATTCATTATTTTTTCTTTTGTATGTGTGATATTCTTTTAACTCTTCTTATACTTACGGTTTGCTTTTTTTATTTTTATGTTTTGATTGGTAGTCACATAGTGGTGCTAAAAGTTTTCGTTGGAAGGTCATTCCAAATTGGGATGATATAGTGGATTTGTATGGCAAAGATAGAGCCATGGGTGAGGGTGCTGAAACAGGTGTGGAAGCTGTTGAGATTATGACTCCTCCGCATAATGAAACTAATCATATTGATTTGGATGGTGATACGCAAGGTTTAGAAGATATTGAAATTATTAATGATATTTCACCTACTTCAGCCAATGTTCAGAAGACTCAAAGCAAGAGAAAGCCAACAAATGTTGTTTATGTGCCTTATACAAAGAAAAAACCAACCACCCCTAAAGATATAATTGCATATTCACTTGCCAAGATGGCTTCATCCTTTCAAGAATATATTTGTGCAGACACAAAGAAACTTGATCAAACAGAGGTATATGATGAAGTAAATGCAATACCAGATCTCAGTGAAGAAGAACAAATCAAAGCATATGCTTGGTTGATCAAAAATGAAAAGCAATTTCTGATGTTGAAGACACTCCCAGTTGAGAAGAAAAGGAATATGGTATTATTGTTTACTTCACGAGGCATATAGGATTAATTTCATTATATTTCCCATTTTAGTGTTTTTTAGTAAGATTTTAGTTAGAATAAAAGCCTTTCATGTCATGAAAGTTCATTGACATTTGCAAGTGTGCTTTACTGGGATTTTTCTACTACAATCAATTTTATCACATTATTGCAGACTCATCACATTATTGCAGCTATTAATTGTTGGAAAATTTACTCTGATTTTAACTAATGTCTTGCTAATGTATCATTTTGACGCAAACCGATGAAATGCCTGAGAGGGATGTTGTTTCTTGGACTGAGTTGATACTTGCTTATACCAAGGTTGTGGATATATGGAATCAACTCGGGAGTTGTTTGAGGGGTTGCATGCAAAAGATATGGTGGCGTGGACTGCAATGGTTAATGGCTATGCTCAGAATGCCCATCCAAGATAAGTGTTGGATTGCTTTTAGAGAATGCAATGTGGTGATGTAGGGACTGATGAGATTTCGTTGGTTGGTCTCATTTCGGCTTCTGCACAATTAGGTGCATCTAAGTATGCTAATTGGGTTCGAGACATTGCTGAGAAATCCGGTTTTGGAATGTTCTTGTGGGTTCTGCATTGATAGATATGTACTCCAAGTGTGGAAGCTTGGATAATGCATTCAAGGTTTTTCAGGGAGTGAGGGAAAGAAACGTATTTTCTTATAGCTCAATGATTTTTGTTTGATGACTTTAACCTTGATGATTTATAACTAGTTTAACATTTTTATTCAAATTTGTATTCCTCTATTTAATACAAATTCTAGAGAATATCCGAACAAAGAAATTTGGAATTCCCGTCATTTTGTAATTTCTATGTATCTAACATCCAAATGATGAAATTTCAATTAACAGGAATTTAATTACTGTCAATTGTAATTCCCGTCATTTAAAATTTTGTGATAATTTAGAAATTCTCCATCCAAACGCAGTGTTACGCAATTTTTGGGGAGAAGATTTTGGGAAAAGTTTAGAGATTTCAAGACTTAATAGTTTCAAGGTGTCTTTATTCTTTTTTCTAGTTTAATACAAAACTCTTTTTAATTTTCTTATGAACTTATGCATGCCAGTTTTGGATTGTTAATCACTGGTTTAAACTATCTACTTGTCTTAGTGATTTGTGACCATTAGGATATTTAAAAAAGTAATTTGATGCAATTTTGGCAGAAGGCTATTTCCTAAAATTGACTAAGGCTTCTTGTGGTTAATATGTGTAGCTTCTTAGGATGGACGACATGTCTTAAGAGTTATATGGTTTTCCCAAAGGTTTTCACAAAACTTAATGAGTCTTGCATGTTCACATTTGATATGGATGCCACAGACGGGTTGCATGTTAGATATATGTTCTATGTTGGAGCGTCCAAGTATGATATATTTTAGGAAAACCTAACCTTCAAAATATGCATGTGTAATTCATAAGAAATTAGAAGAACTACATAGGATTGTTAGGGTGACAGCGGAACCCTAGTACTTTGTCACTTTGAATTCTAAAAATTGTTTCCTTTTTCCTTATTTAAAAATTGCAGATTTTAGTCAACCTTTTTGATTAATTTCGTTTTTCTTAATTTAGGTCATTAAATCAACCTTTTCCAATCTTCGTTTTCAAATAATTAATTAAGATTTTGGTTTTGCATAAATTGTTTTAAATAATCCCTTCGGAAAACGACCTTGCTTGATCCGTTTATACTACAACTACCTTATTCTCTTGCAAGTATTTGTGTTATTTTAACCTCTTTGTGTAGGTACCTAAAAATCCTATCAGCTCCACCACTAACTTTGGCCTAAATCTTGGCCAGAATTTGGCAATTTTTTGAGTTTTAACACATAACTCCATTTTAGTACAAGTGTTGGAATGAAATGGGGTGGGAATAGAAGGGTAATTTTGAGACTTACTTCAAAGGTTGGAGTTGGTCTTATCAATCCGAACAAAAAGCCATATTGGAACCACTAAAAGTGCAAACAAACTCAAAAACTAAAAGAGATTCGAATTACTCACCACATTGTGGAGGCTTTCCATTTTTTATATTTCTGCCATCATAATCAACCTAATTCACCCTCGCAAACAACCAATCTCGAATTATTCCTGACAATCCTCTAATTTAGTCGAATCTAACAGATTTCATTAAATCTCATGTAAAAAATCCCCAATATCTTTTCAAACCCTAAGTCTTACAATAGAAAAGAATTCGCAGAAGAGGCAGGAATGGGGAAGAGTGAGAAAAAGTAAGGGATTAGGTGGGACAAGTGAAAAAGTGGGAAGGGAGGAATAAGATTAGTAGGGTATTATTATCATTTACCATGAAAATGTTGTCACGTGTCCCTTTTTAACGTTGATTTGGACGAAACGCAGACAAAATGACGACATTGATTCCCAGGGTTAAAATTCAGGGACCACATTGACTGATTTTCAATTTCAAGTACCATCATGATTGATGGAGTCAATTTCAGAGACCATTTGTGATAAAAACCCGAAAATTGAAGGGGAAAATAATCATATTATGATTGCAAAGCTTAACACTTCAAAAATTTATTACAGAAACTCAACAATGGGTAGAATGTTCCTAAGATTTATATTTCCAAAAATTAATCTATTGACAAAGCGAAAAACACAAATCAGGATAGAGAAAATATATAAAATTTGAGGAGAAGGTCACAAACACATAAAAGTTATTTAATGGAGCTTATTCGACCAAATTTATTGAGCACTTGCATGGAGTATACATGTGACAAAGCCAAATATAGATGATGGTAACATTCAGGTAATATATAATTGGAATCTTAACTTCATGTGCTCAACTAAATGCCACACACATACCAAAAACAAATACAAAGGGAACAAATAAAGGAGTCTATGAATTTCCATGTTGTGTACCAAGTCAATATAAATGTACTCCAATATGACTAGCTCTAAAAGAAAGACATCCATCCCTTCTCAGTATGGTTTATCATCTACAAATGAAATAAAAGAATAAAAAAAAAACATTGTAGCCAAAATAATTTCTTGAGATGGTAGATAAAGTAACATGTAATCCTGTGTTGACAAATATGCAATTGGTAAGTCAAGCAATCGAAAAGATGCTGTCTCTCAATGAAACTAATTTTGCAGCATTTTAAACGTTAAGAGATTCGGTGCATACTAATTTAACATAAAAATTAAGTCCACATTAGACTTACATTCTTATTCGAACCGAAAAACACAATGCTTTAGCTGAAAACGCAATCAGCCACCGAAATCGAAAAGAAAAAGCTTTATGCATTATTACAGAAAAGAAACAGAAATTCCAAAAAAGAAAAAATAGGCGAGCTGAACTGAGCTGCAGAGAAATGAAGTAAACAACCTGCAAAAATTTCTAAAAAAATGCACCCAAACACCTCTAAATTCAGAAATTGACAAATCCCTAATAATCGAATTCAAATCAAACAATCATAAACTAAACGAAACGACGTTGAAATTGCAAATGGAAAAAAGTAACGCCCAGATTTTATTTTATTTTTCCAATAAACTTATTTAGATACACAATACCGAGATACTTGATGACATATTTATGTAAGGCTTTTTAGTTAAAATGGTCCCTGAAATTGAAAATCAATAGAAATGGTCCCTTAGATTGTCCAGCATCCATTATTTTGGTCCTTCCATTAAAAACTCTGTTAAGTGGACCTGGAGCTCATACCGGAAACTGAGATTTTTGGCCGGAAGTTTTGGCAACTTTTAAACCTTCGTAACTCAATCGTTTCTTAATCAAATTCGACCCATAATATATCAAAATGAAGATAGGAAAGTGTTGAACAATATTATACCCATTTGGAAGCCCAATGGTTGCCGTTCATGGCCAGAAAATAGCCTGAAAGGTGACTGGTCCGCAGAAAAATTGAAAAACTCGCTGGAAAGTGGGTAAACTTTAAACGTTTATAACTTCTTCAATACTCAACGAAATCAAGTGATTCAAAACGAAAATCATACTTTTCAACGAGATGAAGAGAATGGTAGCTTTATTGATGGTTAACTCGCTGTGGTTTGGCCGAAAAACGGCTCGAAATTGGCTAACTTGATGAGACCAAGACAACCACTTTTGAACCATTTTCCGGCCAAACCACGGCGAGTTAGCCATCGAGAAAGCTAATGCTCTTTGTCTCATCGAGGAGTATAATTTTTGAATTGAATCATTTGATTTCATTGAGTATTGAAGAAGTTATGAACGTTTAAAATCTACCCAGTTTCCAGCGAGTTTTTCAGTTTTCCCGCGGATCAGTCACCTTTTAAGTTATTTTCCGGCCAAACCACTGCATTTTAGCCATTGATAAAGAACCATTCTATTCTTCTCGTCGAGAAATATGATTTTTGTTTTTGAATCACTCGATTTCATTGAGTATTGAAGAAGTTATGAACGTTTAAAGTTTACCTAGTTTTCCAGTTTTCTCGCGGACTAGTCACATTTCAGACCATTTTCCAGAAAAATTACAATAATTTAGCCATCAAGAAATGTACCATTCTCTTTTTCTCGTCGAGAAGTATGATATTTGTTTTTGAATCACTCGTTTCGTTGAGAATTGAAGAAGTTATTAACGTTTAAAGTTTACCCAGTTTCCCGCGAGTTTTCTAGTTTTCCCGAGGACCAGTCACCTTTCAAGCTATTTTTCGGCCATCTCCTGTAACCATTGGGCTTCCAAATGGTATAATCTTGTTCAAAACTTTCCTATCTTCATTTTGATATATTATGAGTCGAATTTGGTTAAGAAACGATTGAGTTACGAAACTTTGAAAATTGCCCAAACTTCCGCCCAAAAATTTCAGTTTCCAGTATGAGCTTCGAGACCACTTAATGGAGTTTTTAACGGAAAGAACAAAATAATGGATGGTGGACAATCTCAATGGCCATTTCTATTGATTTTCAATCTTAGAGACCAAAGTGATGTGTTGGGCAAATCTCATGAACCATTTTGGCTATAAAACCTTTATTTAATAGTGTGCTAGTTTTGTGTGTCTAAATGCATCACTATTCCTATAATATTTCTATCAATTAATTGTCTACATTGCGAGGCTGTTAAAATGATTTACTATATACGGCACCTAGTTAAGTAGTTCTATAAAATTTAGTTGTGTAAAGAGGATAAAGTCATGTACATACTTGTTAACTAAAGAGAAATGTTCCAGTTACCCTTTCTCTGTAAAAGACTATCCTCCTCTCAGTAGCCACAACTGGCTGCAGTGATGAGGCAATTTTTACCCTCATGAAGAGAAGTGCTGAATACATAGAACCCATCGCACTCAAAATATCTTGTTGCTTTTTCCTTGATTTCAGAAATTTTAGAAAAAAGAAATTATGGATCCAGAAATGAGGGGTTCCGTTTCTACACATTTTGGTTCCATATTTTCGCCATGAACCTAGGTTGCTATGTCACCATGCGTTACATTATTATTATTTTTTTTTTTATTTTTATAAATTTCACGTTTCACAGCCCTAATAATATCATCAACATAAACGAACAAAGAAGGAACATGCAATATGATAAACCACTATCTAAATTGCTATTTTAGCAATAGCATTAGCACCAGTGTTTTAGATACATGTTGAGATCTCTATAATTGAAGAGGGCTAGGGCGGGTGAAATTCATATTTTTCATTGACTGAATATTATAAACCACAATTTGATTCCAATTAACAAAGATAGAAAAACAATAAATAACGTGTGATATGAATGTTATATTATTGATTGGGATTTTACTGAAGAAGCAACACTACTAGAAAATATTATTTTGCCGGCAAATTAATTTTGTCGGTAAAATCGAAATTTCTAGTAGTGCAAGACACTGCTTGCAAACTCCTTAGTCGAAACTTTGCACTTAATTTGCTTTCATCTGCAAGATTCCGAAAGGATATTCACGATCAAAGGAAGAGAAGAAATTTCATTGAAGAAAACCCAAAAGAAAAAGATTGATGCTTACAAAAATCTTACCTCTATATATTTTAATCCGAAAATAATCACTTGGTGGTACTGGTGGACGACAATTGCTCACAATCTTAGTAAAATGAAGAATGTGGGATCATGATTTTTCAGGACCAGAGTAAGGTGACCAGACCTAAGTGAAATTTATTTTTAATAGAGTAAAAAGTATCAACAAAATTCTAGATACGAATACCATAGAGGTCCGATCATGAACTCAACAGCTTTATGATAACTGACCAATTAAGATTACAAGGGGTATGTATGGAGAGGAAAGCTCAGCACATGGGGGTGGAAGAGAGCTGTCGGTACAATGAAGAAAGATATATCACGCCACGTTTGAACTTCATCCTTTCACATTCCTACTTCCTTGGGACTCGGTCGAATAAGTCCATTCGTGACTCGGTTTAACCTATTCTCGATCCAAACTGTTATTTCAGACCCAAACAAGCACTTTAAGAAAAACGGCAACATAATTAGTAGGTCCAAAAAGTTGGTAGAAGCACCTAACATTTTAAAAGACTCCAACTAAAACGTTTTACATTTGTTTTTGAAACTCGGAGATGAGTATGTGGCAGTAAAATTTGACAGGTGAACTGAAGCTAGAACAGGTTACTGAAACTAGGTATCTTAGGTACATATGTTCTCAAACATAGCTAGTGCAAAGATTGTGGTGGCTAGAAGGAAGGCAATTATAGATGGTCTCTGGCCTACCAGGGCAGACATACAAGCTGGCCCCAGGAACAAAGTGCAGAGCTGCAATGGAAATTGGCAATGACCAAAAGGCTTCCTACCATTCAACATTTTATTTAACTGAAACTTGATGGCAAGGCTAGGGAGTTACCGCAGGGAACTGGAAAACGTTTGAGGATGGTAGTACTCGATAGACCTGGCCATTCTTAAACGACTTATTAATCCGATCAGAAATTACATGAAAATAACGGATTTCAGGTTAACACGTTAACTAATCGGGTAGTGATTAGGTTACACGCTAACTAAATCCTTATTGTTGGATTCTTTGATCTCACTTACGATTTAGTATTACGTTTTTCATTTTGTTATTTATTGATTTAATATAGTTTTTCTCTCCGAATAACGCGTCGGGTCATATTAGGACGAGTTCAACGTCGGGTCATATCAGGTCGAGTTCAAGTATGGTTATGATACCTGTCATTTTAATGGTGTTACAGGACACGACCTGTTAAAATATCGCGTATGTCAAGAAAATAACACTAACCAAAAAAAAAAAAAAAAAAAAAAAAAAACATGACACGAGTGCCAGATCTAGTACTCGACGACGGACATTGATGCGGAAAATGTCATGGCAAATGTGGCAGTGGCAATTGACACCTGCGGAACGATATATAATCAACTAGCGAGGCAAGAAGGAAAACAAACTTGATGTGACGCGAAGGGGTCGATGTATCATATATAGTTTAAGGATCACGTGCAACTTATCACTAAGAGACTAAAGGGAATTTACGTGATGCCGCCGCCACAAAAAAGAACAAGCTGGTGTGCCTGCAGGTCGTCGCTAGATGTCTTAAACAATGTCGAGTGCAGGATGCCTTAGCCTTTTAAATTGTAGGAACCAGGAAGTGTTTCATTAAACTAACTCGTGTGACGAATGACAAACATTTATTAGACGAGTGACATGCTTGAGTCTATTTTCTTGATTGCAAGAAAGTTTCTCCCCGAAAGAGGGTTTCCGAACAGGAAAGCTCACCGGTGGTTTTATTGGCTACACTGTCCATGTGATTATGCTAAGTTGATGACGTGAGGAAGGGGCACCTCAGATTCAGTTTTGACTTCTAACTTGCAAGAGGGAAGCGAATTGTAATGTACCATTACCATGGAAACCTACTCACCAACAAGTATCGACTCTCTCTGGTGCCCTGAGATACGATTATATTTCTATAGCACTCATTACGCGATGTAACCTTTAATTGTATGATCACTATAGATCACGCGACGTAATATGAAGATGTTTCATCGCCAGTTGTAGGAGCACTATACCAACACAAGGACGCATCCTCGTTGCATGCAAGTTTCTCCTCTCAAGCTGGCCATACTAAGCTCCAACCAAATACTATAATTCCATTACATTCTCATTCCCATCCCCTTGTACACCACATCCTTGATAATTAATTTAGGTATGGGTTACCATAGTAGGTAGATCAAGCCGAGCAATCAAACTTGTTCAAGCTTTAGATTAGCTCCTTCCCCTTGCCCCCAGTCTTAACCAGATATCGAACATGATAGACACAAACAAGGCAAAGAGACGGGGTAAAGTGACGATTTTTGAGTTTCAGATGGCAATGTCGAACTCGAATTTAGTTTCAGGGGCAAATGTCAATCAAGATTGCAATTCACATATCACAAACTAGACATTTTTATCACAACCACGAATCCCTCAATCTAGGATTAACAAACTGATTCCAATCAAAATCTATCAATTTAGACAAATCCAAAGTTGAATTTAATGCAAAATGTTCAGTGCAAATATTGTCAAATGTCAGAGTTCACAACACTATACAGTAGACAACAAACACCAAGTTAAACAAATTCCCAAAAGATCAAAATTAGGGTTTCAAATTCAAACATAACCTCCCACCAAAATTGGTCCTCCGCCATCTTTCTCTTCCTCCTCCTCACCCTTCTTCTTCTCTCCGATCTCTAATCCCGCCAATCCATCCACACAATCCCTCTCCCCACCACCTCTCACGTCCTCACCTCCCACGATCACCTTATCCCCTTTCTCCTTCTCACCGCCCACCACCACTTCATCACCGCCGACCTCCACCGACCCACCCTTGTTTCCGCCGCACGATCCCGCCGACCGAGTCTCCGGCTCGGCTCCGACCAGCTCGCCGGTGTGATCCTTCAGGTCCAGCCAGGGGTCATTGACGCAATCTTCGAACGATTCCTCGTCTTCGTCGGAGGTGAAGATCGAGGTGGCGGGCGACTTGACGGCCGTAGCTGCTTTGAGGAAGGCTTCCTTGATGGAGTCTGGCGGGAAGGCACAGTCTTCGAGGCCAGCGTCTTCGAGACGCGGAGGGAGGATGTGGTGCAGTATCCCAGCTCCTTTATTCTCGGTGGCCTCCATCGTTGAAATCAGAGAGGAAGAAAAGCATCGAGGAAGAAGAGGAAGTGCAACGCCAGCGATCTATGTAGAAACTACAGGGTCTGTTTGGTCGCTTGAGTAAACAATTGCGGCTTCCTTGTAGCTCTGCTATATTATCCGCTGTACACGTGTCATGCGTCGATGATACAAAAATAAGAGAAATAAATAAAGAGGAGTGTTTGCCAAATATAGTAAGTTTACAATTTGCTCCCTTGAGAATAGACCTGATAATTTTTTACACGATTCATTAATACGACACGTAAATGATACAAAAATAATGAATTTTGGGTTAACTTGATAACTAATTGGGATATTATCGGATCACACAATTAGAACCCGTTAATAACGGGCCTTTAACAGGTTTACACGACAGTGACACGTGAGTGACCCGTTTCGACATGTTAAGAAAAAAGTTATTTTCATGACTCTAATTTTTTAAACTACTAAAGAGACTTGTTATAAAATACAATAGCATAACGTATGTCTATATTGTATATTAAATATGTATTATTGTATTATTATTCTATATAAATTTAAAATTGTTGTAAGCCTATTTGATTAAACTATTCTAAGAGAATAGAGAGGGGGAGGTCGGCGGCAATAAGGGAGAAAAGAGAGAGATTTAAATTGTGATGTGTGTGTTGTATCATCCCATTGTGCATTTATTTATAGTAATATGATATGTTAAATCCTTATCTTTTTAGGATTACAACTTTAATAGGATATTAACTACTAAAGGGAATATTCAAAGATATCCCTAGATACACTAGGATTTACACAATCATATTTATATTCTAAATATGACTGCAACACTCCCCCTTGAGTGTGTAAATACTCAAACAAAACATCGCATCAAATCTTCAGCAAATAAGGTAGAACAGTTGATGAAGTCGGCGGCACAACGGGCGAGTGTGAGTCAAAATTTAAAGAAAGTATGCATTGGTAGTAAAACTCACAAAACCTCGCTTTGGTAAAACCTAAGGCAGGTGAAAACTCATAGACTAAGGTGAAAAATGAGAAGTATGCATAATGTTTAAAACAAACGTCAAACAAGACGAAAGTAGTGAACTCAACGGAGTATGATCATCCCAGGATGGGTGCCTCATCAAAACCTCATTAGGTAGCAAAAACCCAGTGGGAAAATTGCTTCTAATCGTAGGAAAAACAGTACATTAAGATCAAGTGAGTATGTTTCAGGATACTCTCCCTAAGTTAGACATAACTTCCAAATAAAAGAACTACAAGCAATTCAATTCAAATAACTTATGCATACTGATTCCTTGGACGAGCTTCTGAAAAGTAGACCTAGGAACGAATTTGCTTAACTTCAATGTTCTGATGCTGCTGTTACTAGTGAGAATAAAAAAACTTCAGCAATATGTGCTTGGTGTTGTCTCCCTTGATGTATCCCTTTTTTAACTGCTCGATACATGTTGCATTATCTTCAAAGATCGTCATAGGAAGGTCAACGACAGTAGTAAGACCACTAGTGCTTCACATATTTCCATGACTGCTCTTAACCAAAAGCATTCACGCGATTCTTCAGGCAGGGTGAGGATCACAGCATGGTTCGAAGAAGTCGCAACTAGCGTTTGCTTGGTAGACCTCCAAGATATAGCGGTGTCTCTAATGGTAAAGACATAGTCCGTTTGAGAATGTGCTCTATGTGGGTTAGACCGATATCCAGCATCTGCGTAACCAACAAGGCGGAAATCAACCCGAGAATCTAGGGGGATGAAGGCTTATTTCGAGGATTTGTGGGTGTAGAACAAGCCCAGATCCGTCATACCTATTAAGTAACGGAAAATCTCTTTAACATCATTTCAGTGTCTGCATGTGGGCGCATTGCTATATCTAGCCAAAAGATTAACAACGAAGGAGATCTCGGGTCTAGTGCATTGAGCCAAGTACAATAAAGCCCTAATTACACTTAGGTATGGAACTTTATGCTCTAAAATCTTTTCTTCTTCCTCCTTTGGACGAAAGGGATCTCGTTTAGCATTTAGAGTCTGAACATCCATATGAGTACTCGAAGCCTTCGCTTTATCCTCATTAAAACGTCGCAACACCTTTTGGGTGTAGTTCGATTGATGTGCTAGGATTCTATCCGAACAATGCTCGATCTCCAGGCTGAGACAATATCGAGTTTTCCTAAGATCTTTCATCTCAAATTTGGTTTTTAAGTGAGCGGCAATTTCCTCAAGCTCTGCGAGAGTTTCGATGAGGTTCATGTTGTCGACATAAACTGCAACGATCGCAAATCCGGAATATGACTTCTTTATGAACACGCATAGGCATAATTCGTTGTTCACATAACCCTGACTTGTTAAATATTCACTCAGAAAACGTGGCATTCATCAATAAAACGTGGTTCAATGTCATCACTAAGCATAATGTCAGTAGTTACTGTGTACACAAATGCATCATCGACGATCATCTCATTTCGATTCCAAACCTTATCCAATACTGCGTAGTGGACTGAAATCTCGCGATTATCGAGAGGTCAGGTTATCTCATCTAAGATATCACCGTAATCTAGAATAACCTCATGTGTTGGAATAGATGAGTGGTCGATGGTCGGATTCAGACTAAGGTCACTAGTTTGTGCCGTTTTCCTCTTTTGGGATTGTGAATCCTTTGAACCAAGGGGTCTGCCATGCTTCAGGGTCGAAGCAGATGGTTAGCTAGCTGCCAATGTACCAGGCCGTGTGAAAGGTATCTCCTTCCTACCTTCGGGGACTTCCCAGCCTTCCCATGCGATATTACGGCATACTCGAGGTACGTCTATCCTTGCAGGTGCGTTTGCAATAGGTATATGTGATCTTGTCACCTTAGCTAGATTAGTAAAAGCATCCGGCATGCTTTGAGCAATGCTCTGAATATCTATAATTCATCGCACCTCAGTTTCAGACTAGTAGTGCAGGGATCTAAATAAGACATAATGGGAGCATACCACGACAATTCGCGGCATTCTCCAAGAATGTTAGCATACTTATCTCCCCTAATGACGAGAAGATTGTCTCATCAAAGTGACAATCCGTAAAACGTGCGGTAAAGAGATCTCCTGTCAAGGGCTTTAAATAGCGAATAATTAATGGCGAATCATAACCAACATAGATTCCCATGTTTATCTGAGGACCCATTTTGGTATATAGTGGTGGCGATATTGGCACATAGACTAAGCACCCAAACACACGTAAATGTGAGACGTCAAGCTCTTATCCAATAACCAACTATAACGGTGAATAAGGTTGTGTAGCAGTGGGCTTCAAGCAGACTAGCATGGCTACATGCAATATTGCATAGCCCTCGACAGATACTGGTAGTTTGGTTCGCATAACCAAAGTTCAAGCTATCAATTGAAGTTGCTTTATGAAAGCTTCTGCCAGGCCATTTTGGGTGTGAACATGGGGTACATAATGTTCGACTTTAATCCCTACTGACATGCAATAATCGTCGAAAGTCTATGACATAAACTCTATAGCATTATCTAGACGAATAGACTTGATCGGATAATTACGGTGGTGAGCCCTTAGCTTAATAATTTGTACTAGGAGTTTCGCAAATGCAGCATTGTGTGTGGACAGTAAGTAGATACGTGACCAATGTGTTGATGCATCAACCAACACCATAAAGTATCTAAATGGTCTGCATGTTGATTGCATAGGTCCACAAATATCCCCTTGAATCCTCTAAAGAAACTTAGGAGGGTTGTGAATAATCTTTGTAATTGAAGGTTGAGTATGCAACTTCCTCAAAGAACAAGCTTTGCATGGCGAGAATCCAACATAGAGAGGTAAATGATACCCATGTGATGATTTGAGGATACGGCGCATTATGTCGCGTCCGGGATGTCCCATACAGTCATGCCAAAGTAGCAAAGTGCTTTAGAACTCAGGCACAGGGCCGACCACATGGTGGGCTTGTATGCCCCCGAATGGTTGTTATGTACAACCCACTCGGGAGACGTTCTAACTTCTCGTGAATATGCTTTTGGCCATACTCATAAGAAGTGATACAAAGAAATTCATAACCATTCTCGTCAGTGGTTTCAATATGATATTGATTATCTCAAATATCTGTAAAACTTAGCAACGTTCTTCCAGAACGTGGAAAATATAGGGTCTCTTTAATGGTTCAGATAGTACCATTAGACAACATTATAAGGGCCTTTCCGTATCCTTCAATCAAGTTGGATGAGCCTGAGAGAGTTGTCAGATGTGCTTTCTTAGGCACGAAGTTAGTAAAATAGTGTCGCTCACACAATATGGTGTGCATGGTAGCACTATCAGCCAGACAACTAACTTCCCCACTAGACATACCTAGAAATAATTGATTGAATTGGTCGCATGCATAAATATAATTCCATTCATTCAATTAATCAATTCGAGAAATAGTATCCATAATTCAAAACAAACCAAAACCAAACAAATTATTCCAAATACTTAGAAAATTTTTCCAAAAATTAAACCATAAACCTAAAAACTAGGGCGGAAGGGGGGTTCGGCCTGTTATAAATATTGTAACCACACTCCTATATCAAATCCTAGATATCCTCGTCTCAGTTCAATACGGATTTCATATCCTAAAAGCTCTCTCCCGACTGTTATAAATATTGTCATCTAGGGCATACTCTGGTAATGCATATAAAGCACTTCATTTGCATAATGCATAATCCTTGCTTATTCTCTTGCCCCTACTTTAGTTTTAATATTACTTACTAACTTGACTACGAAAAGCCTTTTGCCGATATCCTGTCGGTACTCAAAGTCTGACTACGGTTGTTTGCTTTCTTACATGTGGTCGGACTTGCATAGCTCTTCCATCCGCTACAGTGCGTGAATTTGGTTCCAACATTATCCATGTGTCAGGTGATGTTAGAGTTGTTATTTTAATTGTCTTTGCATTTACAATTTTACCCCTCTATGGTTGAAGATGAGTTTATATCTCCTTATTTCCTTCTTTCTCTCTCCTCTTTTTTCTTCAGTACTTCTCTCGCCTTTTCTCTCCTCCTTCTGACCTCTCTCTCTCCTTCTCTTCTTCTTCATATTGTTCCCTAGATTTATGAGTTTTTTTTTATGAGAATTATTTTTAGCTTTTATTCTAGTATTATCTGAAAGTATTTGATTTTGAGGTTTGATAATTTGGATGCATGAATTTTGAAACTGATCTTGTAGAATTGCTAGAATTTCTAAACTAATCTTGCAGAAGTGCATGTATTGTGAAATTGTTCTGGCAAATGTGCAAAAAATTATAAAACTGATCTTGCAAAAATTAATTTTGACAAATCTAAAATCAATTGATGTTTTTATAAGTGGTGTAATTTTGGACGAGTCTATGAAGGGCACGGCTGAAATTTTAAAATTTGATTTCTTTATTTTGGAGCTGGATTTGTTGTTGTTTCAACTGTTGCCTCTTTGAAATGCTTCAAAACTAGTGGAGTTCTTGAAATGTATTTTATGTTTTTGTCTCCATAGGTAAAGCTCCCATTAACTTGATTCTTGAGTTCCCTGCATTTACTAAAATTCATGAGTGGAAGCCAGTTCATTCCTAAAATTTACCACATGTTTACTAACCCGTACGGAATCGAAAAAAGTGTAAATTTCCCCTAAAATCCAAATCAAATACTAAATATTAATATCTTGGTGCTATACCATTTCAAGCATCAACTTCAGCCTTCACCAAGATGAAAACTGCAGTGCAAAGTGTGGCCTAATATGTTGTTGATTTCAAACAGCTACAGTAAATGAAAGAAGTAAAGAACCACTACACTTCCAGATAAACAAATTAAAAGGGAAATAAAATCATTAAATATAAACAAAAGCAATGCAAAGTAAACAAATGACTCTTCCCATTCACTTCTAATACAAATAAAACTTTGTAACCGTTCCCTATAATCATCAACTTTTAAGATTACTGAGTCTTAAATCACCAAATATCGTTGATAAGAACTGCATTCTGCCATCCAAAGAGCAAAAGCCCACTCAATAACTCCTCAACATTCACAGCCAGTAGATCTTTGCTGCCTCCCTCCGCCAGCAACGTCAATTGTGTCCGGAAGGTATCTTCATCATCCACAAACAAAATCCACAAGTATTCAATTAGTACCCCAGTAGAAACTGAGTATTCCAACTAATTTAACATTTAAATTATGCGGAAAAGGTAAACGGGAAGAGGTGCTTATAATAAGTTCACATAGTATAAGAGTCGTCTGTTTTTCTTTTTGGCTTGTGGTGTTCGTTAAATTATTGCTATAACCTAAAATTCTGCAGTTTTGGGGAGAACTGGAACTGAAGCCATAATACTCTATTTTACTTTTACCCTATATGTCAACAAGAGCTGGGTTCTATCTTACTTGCCAACAAGAAATGTTATACGTGTAAAACTTGTGCACGACCATCATATGATGTCACCGTGCTGATGTGGTAGTAATTAGAGGCATTAATAATACATGGTGAGTACTTGAAATGAAAAACTTCCTTTTATTTCTAACAAATGACTTCCTTTGCGTAGTAAGACACACTAAGTCAGCGTGATGACATTATACAACGGTCCACACAAGTTTTTCTCTGGTCGGACAGATATCTGGTTCTTTTATAATAGCTGTGCAATCAAAACCGAACCATTACGCAATAATTTTTTAAGTAACATGACTTTCATGATTTTTTCACTAACGCACTATTGATTGGACAGCTAATATCAAAGACCCTTCTTCCCCATTTCAAGTTAAAATGGAGAGGATTCTTGTTCAGAAACCATAGAGATCAAGGAACCAGCTTTTAAGACCAGTTTCCTTTTCTTTACAGTTTACACACACACGTAATATTTTGAAACAGAGAAGTTCTGTTTTACACTACTTTGGTGTATGTTCTCTTAAAATCGAAGGGAGTTGGTGAGTATACACCTTGGGTTAAGGTGGTGTTAAGCAAAAATGCTCCCTTAACTAGGCATAAGTGTGTTAAACGATAAGGTAGCCTCTCTCCACATAAATCACATACCTCAAAGGGTTGAATGCAAGAACCCCTTATTAAAAAGGTGAGGGAATACCACTTGACTGTAATTACTAATTACTAATTATGAAAAGCAACTACAACCAAGAGGTATTTCTCCTCCTCTATAGAAGTAGGTATACATAACAACTTGTTGTGGACAGGAATAAATAAGAAGAATTGCTATCTATACCTACCATCACAATTTGATGGAAATTAATTGACTGGTAAATAAATTTTGTTGTCCAATTACTCTAAATTGATCAACATCACCTATTCAGATAATTATCTCAAATTAGGGTCCCAGATGTATAAGATATTTCTTAAAATAATTGGAGAGGGCCTAAATTCAATGCTGAAACAGAAAACTTCGAGGGAAAAGTGATTGGAAAACAAAATGATAAATCGGCTAAGTAAAAAATACTTACATTTCTTCTTCAGGTTCATTCTTCAGTGCGTTTTTGGCTATGCACTGGAAAGCATCATCCACATTGAAGCCCTCTTTTGCAGAAGTCTCAAAGTATGGTATGTTTCCCTTGGAAGCACACCAGGCCTTTGCTTTCTTTTCAGACACCTACAGCCAAAAGAGTAGAACGATATGCACACACTATAAGAAAGGAACTGCTGATGTACACACATTCTAGAGCAATAACATAGAACCTCCATATTCTAGAATCTAGACAACTTACCACTCGACTATTTCCGCCATCAACATCAATCTTGTTTCCCAACACAACAAATGGGAAGTTCTCAGGGTCAGATGGACTGGCCTAAACATCAAATACACACAACGTAACTATCAGTCAACACTTCATATGTGTGACTATCTACGGAGATAATCAAATTGTAATTACCTGAATCAGAAATTCTTCCCTCCAGTTGTTAAGATTATCAAATGATTTCATGACATTCACATCATACACGAGGACACAGCAATCTGCACCACGATAGAAAGCCACACCAAGACTCTGAAACCTTTCCTGACCAGCAGTATCCCAAATCTGTACACATGAATAAACGGTGTAAACCTTCTAATTTGCAAGTGCATGTATATTGACATTTTCTCTTACAAACGATTTCATGACATTCACATCAATAGTTGATTCATATCACTTCCCATTGCATGCTGAGCGTGATAGATAGGGGTGTCAATACTACAAATGAGATAGATGATAATCTCAAACATGAAGAAAATATGGTTCTTTCTATTATAAGTTGGTGTGTGTATGGAAAGCAATAGTTTCCAAAACTGATATAAAGCATAGATTTCACCTTCCATTCTTTTTTCATTTTCAAAACTACTATTTATCTGTACTCAAAAAAACAAAAAAACTACTATTTATCAAAGTACCTTTCGCAGCCATTACTAAATACGTCACACTTTTCAGCATCAATAACATTATAACAAAGACAGAAATAGCAGCAATCTTTCTCTTGACTCCAGAACCCCACAATGTTCAGCTGTCTACACAAGTATCATAAGCTGTCCAGTATTCACTAAAGAAAACATTCTTGATCTTGAGAAATATAAAGTCTGAATCTTCAACTTGGAATTGTTATACCCTTGGTAAATTAAGTAGATAAACGGAAACCGACATCTTACAACAGCAACATAACCAAAGGAAAGCAACTATTGTCTAAAAGAGAGGTACAAAAGTAACAAATGGGTTTTTCACTCAGAAACAAAATGTATAAGAATACATAATCTAAGTGACAATCAGTTAACGACAGCTAATCGAACTAGCAACAGAGTTAGGGGTTCAGTCATGATTGCACAACATTGCATCATATAGCGTTTTACTTTCATTGAATATATGAATGCTCAGAGATCTCTAACCTGCAGCGTGAACAACCTATCCTCAAACTGAACCTCCTTGGTCAGAAAATCGGCTCCAATTGTCGCCTTGTACTGATTGCTGAACTTGCGATTCACATACCTACAGTTCAAAAATCCAAATACAAACAATGAATTACAAAAGCACCATATATGAATCAAAATCTCAGAAAGTTGGAACATTATCAATAATTAAAAAAAAATCCATGATCTAAGTTGAGGACAGAACTGATTCATCAGCGATGTCTTCCCCACCCTGCCAAATCAAAATAAATAAGCAAACAGATATCAGTTCACAAACACATTTTTAGAATTTAACAAATAATTGCATAATTACAAGAAAAATCGAACTTTTAAAAAAGAAAAAACTTTATATATCGAAACATGCAACAAGTTGATCAGGCTGGGTTTCCATTTCTATAAAATAAGACACAAGATTTAGAACTTTTCCCGGTCTTTTCATCATATTCCTCCATTTTCTCAGCAACCAAACAAATAATTATGAAAATTATGGAAAAATAATTCAACAATTTTTCTCATATTTAAAGCGAGCTTACCCGCTGTCGCCGAGGATAATGACCTTCAGAAGCATGCGCCTACGAGAAGCCATGGATCACAGGATTGAAGATTCGAAATCAGAATTTCCCAGAAAAAAAAAGTAAAATAATTAGGGACAATTTTCGAAATTCGAATTTGGTGTTTGAAACCTTCAGAGAGATTTGCAACAAAAACAGAGAAAATATGAGAGAGAGAGAGAGGAATATTCTTCCCGGAGCTGGTATTGTTGTTTGGAAGCAGAGTTTAACCCGATTGGGATTGGTTCTCCTTTTCTGGACCAATTGAACTAGGACAGGCTGGACAATGATCCCACCGCTCCCAGAGTTTTGAACTTTTTTATTATTCCTAAAGTGCCCCAACTTTTTTGTTGATTTTACACTTTTTTTTGTACTTTTAAAGTTTGGACATTCTATAAGGGAATTGTTATTAGAATTCAAAAATCTCATTCTATACTTCAAACTTTTTTATATTAGGAAAGAAAAATACACTTTGTGAGAAGTGCAGAATGAAATTTTTAGAGTGTCAATAACACTTCCCTTCTATAAAAAGGATTTTTTTTTTTGTTTTAATGATCAATTGGTGGTTTCGTCACAACATTCCACTCTTTTGAAGGATGATAAGATATTTTAGTCTCTTCTGACAACCACCAGCACTAAAAATCGAACTTCGAATGTATCGTGTAAAATACAAGTTTGAAATTCATTTATAATCATTAGATAACCGTGTGTGGTAGTTATTCTATAAAAAAAAAAGATTGGAAACTTGAGAATATCCCATTTTTGTCTCTCGAGTCAATCCACCAAACTTAGTTTCTTTCTTTGTTGGTAGGGAATAATAAGACCATTTATTGAGATATTTCCTTTCTTCTTTCTTTTTCCACTTTTGATAAGGACTCATTCAGGGCCGGCATACAAAGTCTTTAAGGAAGGAATTTTCATTTTTATCAAAAAAAGAACTTGTTTTTGGGACACATATCACATCGAATTTTAACAATTTGAACAATTTATTTTTTAAATTTCACTTCATTGATTATTTTTGCAAAATATTTGTTAAATCGGAAATATCTAAGGTATCTAAATGATTGATGAACAGTAACATTGAAATTTCATTGTAACAATTAAATAGATATATAGTTTTGGATTAAATTGAAATTTTTGCAAAGATGATTTATGACTCAAGACTTATAAAATTAGACAATTCAGATCGTGAAATTCGGTATAAAATGAGTACAACAACTAATCTCCAATTTTCGGTAAAAAAGGGAATCCTTCCTTAAAGGGCCTGCATGCCAATATACGTATGTATATATGTATTGGACTGCAACCTGGTCAATCGAATTTGATATACAATTCACAAGCAAATAACACAACTTGTACATACACAAAAGGTATCAACAACTTCAAGAAATGTAAAATATATAACCAACTGTATAATATAACAACGAAAAAATCCGCCGAAATACATACAGAATTATTCCTCCTCCTAATTCTTCCCAACTTCAACGAACAATGTCAAACTTTGTTCCATTGTTAAATCCATCTGGAACACAATGTTGGACGGCCACGAAAGATGTATTGATATCGACATTCCAGGCGTCTGATTTCATTCAAACTCCTGGGCGGTATAGAAACACTCGAATTCTTCAAACAACTCTGCATGCAGCTCCCGCAGAAATCATTAATCTAGCTGAAGACTCGTACATTCGATCTATCAAATGTACCGTAGAAAATGGTATTTTTTCATGTTAGCAGGTGTGTGATTCTTTGTTGGGTATCAGTTGTCAAGCGCTTCACTCAAGATCTTGGGTGTCTTTCTTTGTTTTCCCGAGTTCCATCGCTCGGGTGGTTTGTTGGCCTTCGCCACTTGAGGTAGACTGGAGCAGATCAAAATCACTGCTAGGTCCACTGTTCTCACTGGTCCCTTGCTCTTGGCTTTCTAGTGCTAGTTTTCTGAATTTATTCAAGTCTTCCTTGTACTCAGTGGCGTTGTACTCTGAGCTTCCATAACTGAATACCGTACTCTGACCTGGTATAATTCCCTCATTTAACTCATCCGGAGAAAGATTTCCTTCCAAAGCTCGAACCACCTGATTTCAATCAAATCTTAAGGATCAAATGGCACATGCAGAACAATGTCTACATGGATCGGTTAAATAGGAAAATCAGCACACAGTCAAATTGGAATTACTACGTTTCTTCGGCGTACTAACAACCTTAAAATGTACAACTGTACAAGGTGATAGGAAAGATCAATGAAACGGAAAATCTAAAGTAACCGGCCACAAAATCTTACACGACTAGGTTGGTTCAACCTTTGAACTGTCTGTCTGCTTGGGTTTACCAAACCAATAACTTAACATCGGATTCAAACGTCCCACCAGGAGATTTAAAGCTCCGTTGGTTCATTGAATGGAAAGGAAAACAAATCTTATGTGTTTTCCAGTGGGTGATGAGAAATGAGAATGCATTTTTCCCATTAGTGTTTGGTAAAGGTGAGAAAGTAACTAGGAAATATAGGGACCAAATTGGAACTTGAATTTCCGTAGTTCCATACATTACTCAGATAAAGAAAATTTATATAAACATGAGCAATAGACTACTTTAGGGATCAACTTGAGAACTTTGAAAGATTACCTGGCTCATTCGCGGCCGACGTCGGCCAGAATGACGCACGCAAGCAGCAGCGCAAGCAAGCATACAGGCCATTTCACTGGTGTTGTAGTCATTCTGCAACCTTACGTCAACAAGAGCATCAAAGTTGCCCGTTTCCAATGCTTTCGCAAGCAAAGGCCTCGCCTGAAATTCAATGGCATAATCTATCAGTTTTTTCATGCCACTCAAGCTTTCTACTGAAAAACAAATTCCGTTCTAATAGGCAAAGACAAGAACAGAAAGCTACACAGAAGAATTGGCCATAGCCATATACCAAAGAACTATCCAGCAGAACAACAGAACTTGGTAACAGATCAAAACAAAAGTGTGCTTAACACTACGTTTGGATGAGGGAAATAAACTTGGAATTTGGATTAAAAAAAGTCAGAATTTATAAATTAACATGCACCAATTCCCTTGTTTAGATTCATAAATATAGAAATTTAGAATTTCCACGTGGAAAAACAAACTTGGAATTTGGGACCTCCAATTCCCAAGTTTAAATTCCATGTAAATATGTGTTACTTCCCAATTTCTATGATTGAAGGTTTAAAAATAACAAATTCTGTATTCAATTCCGTTCTTCTTTAGGTTAACCAAACAAGAAAATTCACAAATTCTAGAAAATAAATCCCATCATTGCAATTTCCGTCATTTTAAAATTCCATAGTGACTTTAAATTTCTTCATCCAAACAGAGTGTAATAGTTTTGTGCTCTACAAAAATATGATGGTAAACTACAGGTGTTAAATTGGCAGTGAGAATATTGTATACACACCCACTCGACCATGCTATCATCAGTGAAGGTTTGAGTTTTATCGATGGGTTGGCGTCCAGTTATCAATTCCAATAGCACAACCCCATATGAAAAGACATCTGACTTCTCAGTGAGCTTTCCGCTAGATGCATATTCAGGAGCTAAGTAACTGCATTTGGTAGGTTTGTGAGAAAGCAAGAAATGGAACTATATTAGAAAATCAACCATTACAAGTTTATAAACTAAAAAAGAGATGTTTTTTATTTCACTCCAAGCTCGACAACATGGAATCAGTAAAGCTACGAGTAAAAAGTAAAGCAGACAATTAAACTTACCCAAAAGTTCCCATGACCCTTGTGGAAACATGAGTATCTGTATCTAAAGACAACTTGGCAAGTCCAAAATCTGCAACCTGAACAAAGATCACATACAATACAAAACATGAGTCAATGTTAGAAGAACTTGAAACCAAATTGACAAAAATATTCGGTAGTTCTGTCTTAATGATGGATTTGCTTCGTCAAATGATAAGCATAGCCGATTGTAATGTTTGAGTCAAAGTTATCCACATAGCCAACATTCAAGTAAAATGTATGCCTTTACTTTGGCATGGAGAATCAGAAGGGAGGAAAAGAATCAAGGTTTTGGCGAGATAGTTACGGTACTAGCCCAATACTATTCATTTTTTTCAATGCAATTTTTGCAATTTTACCTTTGTAAATAAGGACTAACAAGTCTACCTTTGCCTCAAAGTGATGATCAAGAAGAATATTAGCTGCCTTGATGTCACGGTGTATGATCTTGGGTTGACCTGGAGATATAGCTCAAGAGTGGGTGAATTCCAAAGCAGACAACACAGACCAGAAACTTTTTTTATGGTTGTCGACAAAAAAGCTAGCACGCAAAGAAGCTTACAGTCCTCATGGAGATATGCCAATCCTTTTGCAGAACCTAGGGCGATTTTCAATCTAGTTGGCCAATCCATAGTTGGTCTCCCCTTTCCTGTAATTTTTCTATTTGATAATATTCCAATCATTGATATAAAAAGCAGAAGATTAACCAAGGAAAATACTTACCATGCAGATGAAATTCCAGGGTATTGTTTGGAACGAACTCATAAACAAGCAACCTCTGGACCCCACTAATGCAGTATCCAACCAGTGAAACAAGATGTCTATGATGGACACGACTAATAACTTCAATCTCTGCTTGGAATTCACGCTCCCCTTGCCCACTCCCAGCTTTCAGCTGCTTAATTGCAACCACTTTCCCATTTGGTAGGACTCCTTTATGAACATATCCAAATCCTCCTTGACCAAGGAGATTGACATTGGAGAAACCATTTGTTGCCATCGCCAATTCTTCATATGTAAATGTGATTTGTGACGATCCAAAGGCAAAGCCAGACGATGCTACTGAGGGTGGTTTCTCAGAGCCCAAGCTGCTACTAGTTGAACTTGAAGATGGTACTGGGGGATGAGTAGGCTTTGGAAACAGTTTTACTTTTTGTGCTGGTGGAGGAACATAATTATGTTTCAAATGCTGAGGTGGACCACCAAAATCATCTGGAGAAATCAAAGAATAGTAATTATACAAATTTAATTAGAGGCAACGATCAGATGTCAAGAATAGTGGGAGTTTCACAAATTATAAAGATTTCAGAAATCTGAGGTAAATAGAGTTAAGTGATCACTAAAAGCTGAATAATCTAAACCATGTGACATGCTAAAACTAAATTCGTTAATGATATTTCATATAAATAATAAAATCAAGCAGAATAAAACGACCACTTTTTGATTAAAGTTAAGCCTTTCTAAACACGGAAGACCGGCATTGTCTCTAAATCTCAACTTTTGCTCTCCTCAATTTGAACCACATGATAGCTTCTACCTAATACTTATTTCAGTGGAGATGCACGCAGCACTGAACGTTCAACGACGCCAGGGTATACGAAGAGGCCTTCCCCCTCACTCCCACAACACGCTTCTTCCACCTCCTTTATCTTAAGCACCAAATGAACTAAAAACTAAAATCGAAACGGTTATCAAACCGGCACCCAAATAGTTTCAATTTCTAACCAATTTGTAACTGAATTCAGTTCAACTCACGCAATGCCAATGAGGAATCTTAAGCAGCACAAAATTCATCACAACAAAATCCAAGTTTTTAATGAAAAGGAGCTCACTTTTGGGTTCTTCTGGATAGTTCCCCGACTCCTGCGCTCTCGCCTGCCGCCTCTTCCGCCTTCTGTAGAAAAGGAAGAAAATGCCCACCACAAGTAGCGTACAAAACCCTCCAATCACAACCCCTACTATAACGCCTAAGTTCGGGTTCGTCGGCAATCCCGGCGAATTAGACGGAGGTGGCGGAGGTGGCGGAGGTGGCGGAGACTTGGTCGGCGCTGAGGCTGTCACCGTTCGAGGAGGCGGAGAAGGTGTGGTGTCGTTGGTCGTCGAAGGAGGAGTTGGCGCTGTGGCGTTGGTCGCAGGTGAAGCAGGAGGAGGTGACGTGGAGTTGGTCGCCGGAGACGGCGCCGACATTGCCGCCGAGATTAAAAGTCTGCGAGGGAAGGAGGAGCTGCAATTTGAGAAGAGAAAAAGACTGAAAGAGAGGAGAAAAGAATACAGTCACATGGGTTGGTGGTGGCAGGGAAGAAAGACATAACGCGGTGGGACCCATTTTTGCACCAAAAAATATTTTCTTACCAAACGTAACTACAATGACGATGCTGTGTTGATTCTCTCTCCCAACATGCGTAATGAGTTGTGTTTTTACGAACACAAAATTAAAATTAAATTGATTTATAAGTATTGTAGCCGATTCCTTTTTAATCAAAGTTTTAATTTGGGTCAAGAACTTAGAAAGAAAAAAAAAAAAGATTTTTTCGTACAAGGAAAATTTAAATTAAATACTAAATCTAAAATATTTTTTAACAAAATAAAAGTTGAAACTTTTTTAAGATTAGAACTACCAAGCAAAATCCAAGAATAAGTCACAAATCATGTCGCTGTGTGATTTTCTTTACACTATGTTTGGATGAGGGAAATAAATATGGAATTTTAGTAAAAGTCAGAATTTATAAATTAACAGGCACCAATTCTCTTGTTTGGATTTATAAGAATAGAAATTTAGAATTTCCGCATGGAAAAAAAACTTGGAATTTGGGACATCCAAATCCCAAGTTCAAATTCCATGTAAATAGGTGTCATTTTTCAATTTCTATGATTGAGAGTTTAAAGATAACAAATTCTATATTCAATTTCATTGTTCTTTTAGGTTAACCAAACAAGAAAATTTACAAATTCTAGAAAATAAAATCTCGTCATTTCAATTTCCGTCATTTTTAAATTCCTTAAAGTAAAAATTTGAAAAAATCAACTGAACCGGTTGGGCCGGTTTTTAGTTAATTTCGGTTATCTAAGGTTTGCATTACGGCCGCCAAACACAAGCTTGTGGTTCCACTTATCATCAATGTGTTAACAGGAGAATTGGTTTGAGACAAATTTGCATACCTAGGAACCAAATGCGATGAAGTCCATTATGATAGGTGCATTATTTATCATATTTTCATATTAATTATCTCTAATTTTTGTTAAGGAATTGATTATAAAAAGCCTTATTACTTTCATTTTTCTCAGTTTCAGCCAATCTGCACATGCATGACGTTTTTTTTGTGATAATTCGACTTTCTGGAGGAGTTTCGATGCAAGGTGAATTGGACAAGGAAGTTAAGAGGCTGAACATTGTTGTGTCCAAATTTCATAATTTTCCATGGAGCCATTCATTCCAGTTTTACAAATCAATTCCACAAAAGTTGTTTTCCCGTCAAAATTGCACAGCTGTGGGAGAATAGAGATTTGAAGGCTTTCCCGATTTTTCCTAGTGGCGTCCGATATATGCCTATAAAGATAAGAGATAAAACTACGTTTTCCATATTTTTACATATTTTTCCAGAAGATAAATCGACCCCAAAACTGGCGTGCAAGACAGATGACGTGTTTCCCAAGTCAAGAAAGATTCTTTCCTAGTTTGTGTGTCATTAATTGTTTAGGAGTTTGTTTTATTTTAGGAGAGTTTCTCCCAAACTTTTTAGGGTTTTCTAGTATAAATAAGGTCCCTAAGCTCTCTCTGAGATCCATCCATCCACCACCATACCATACTACCATTCAATTTGTGAAGAAGGGCTTAGGGATGTGCTTTGCCATGGATTTCGGGTTCTATCTTTCTTTTATTTTCATTTCTATGTGTAACTAAGTTATTTTCTAAGGTTTATGATGAAGCCATGACATGAATATTTGCGAAGTACTTTGTTAATTATTATCCGATTATATGCCATGTTATATTCTTAATCTTTGTGGGTATTTTATTCTAGGTTCGAGTTTCTAATGACTGATCATCTTTAGGAATTTTGCATATAGAGATTTAGATAAATCTATGAGGATGATCAATATCAAGCTAGTCCTACTTGGTTGACATGATTCTTCTACGCTTAATGGTTTTTTATGTGTTTAATTGTATGTCTAACCAATAGGATATAATTATCATGTAGAGATACAAGAGTTGATGCCTGAACACAGATTAATTCATACCTTAAAAAGAACAATCTTTAACATTGGCATGGTAATTTGATAGTAATTGGCTCTAGGAAAAGTAAATAGCATTGTTATTGGTGGATTCATAACCTTAGGCTTTCTTGTGTCCTATGTTTATTTTAATTAATTGTCTTTTCTTTTTCTTGTTAATTATAGTTTTAATCAATTATTCGATTCAATCTATTCTTTGTTTGTTTAATTAAGTCTAGTGTGATTATCGACCTTGTATTTGCATATATTACTACAATTGATTAGTACCCTTGCGAGTTTAATTTAGTTTAAATTAATCTATTATTTAGGTTAGTTTAAATACACATCACATTACTCTTATGCAAAGTTCTACAACGATTTCTCAAGTTCAAAAAGTAGTCCATCTAGGGTTTTGGGCACACCTCTGCCTTCATATGAAGAGCTGTGTGACCTTAGCAACACAAAACTCATACTAGCCTTACTGTGAGGAAGCAAAACCCAGTTAGAAGTGAAAACCTCACATATACCCAACCACAGTGCTCCAAGGTTACACTGCCAGATGGATGCACTGTATGCCCCTTATGAAGGCTTGGGGGACCCAACCATGTTGTGTGAGAAAGCCATTAGTAGGGATGAGTTGTATATGTTGTTGACCATACACTCTCCAAAAAATCATGCTAGCTAACACAAAATCCCACACACACCTCATCCTCACTAACACATGAACCACTCATCTCTTTGTGAATTAGAGAGAAGTGCAAATGGTTTTCATGAGTTGAATACATAGAGAGATTTTCTAGAAAGAAACCACAAAAAGAGAAAGATATAAACCATCTCCCTCACCCTCTCCTTCTCTTCTCGTCCCTCCCTAAGGTGGGCAAGTCTTGTACTGGTCTCTCAAGCTTGCTCATCCATCACCATACTCTTTTAGTCGATGAGGTGTCGAGAGTTAGAAGATCTCTTCCTTGAGGTCTTCTCGATGAGCTTATCTAGGTGGATAGAAACAATTTTCTCAAGT
This sequence comes from Pyrus communis, assembly GCF_041283825.1. Taxonomy (NCBI): domain Eukaryota; kingdom Viridiplantae; phylum Streptophyta; class Magnoliopsida; order Rosales; family Rosaceae; genus Pyrus; species Pyrus communis. Next base: position 20,306,874 of record NC_142581.1, read on the forward strand.
AATGGTAGAGAGACAAAATTTGTAGACAATTTGTGCAAACCAAATGATATGTCACAAATAAGAAATAAACACATGTATCAATGTTGAAGTAATAATTCAATCATCAACTTCCATATGATTTAGTTTACAAAATTTTGTCTATAAATTTAATCTCCCTAACATTACTCATCTTTCGCCAAGTAAGAGGAAGGAGATTCTCATAAGCCATAGAGTGAAAAGGGTGAGAATTATTTATGAGTCAAAGAAGTAAATAATAGTTTATGGCTAAGGCTTGCTAGAATTCTTGAAGGAGAATTCTAGAGCTCCAAAAGTTTGAAAGAGTGAAGAAGGTTTCTCGAAACCCTATTTAGATGTGAAATTTCCTCTGGTGAAGTTTTAATTCTACAAGGGAAGATGCACATAATTTCGGTTCGAGGTCTTCGTACCGCCACAACTTTCCGATGGGATTGTTCTCCTTGGTGACTGAGTTTCGATCTGGAAGCTCCTTGGGTGATGATGCTTTGACTTTGTGTGGAGTTTATCAGGATTACTCAAACTGTGCACAATTGGGGCGATTTTGGCAACCTTGGGTTTGGATGACTGATTGCCATGGGATTTCGACAGCTGTTGCAGATGGTTTTCTAATTGGGATTTTTTTTTGTTTTTCTAGCTTTGTGTTAGGGTTTGTATGGGTCGGGGCTTATGCCTTTTGTTTAGGTCTTAGAGGAGGGATTTGTGTATATTGTAGGTTTTGTGTATATTTTAGTTTTTTGGATAAACTTTGCTTTACCCAAAAAAAAAAAAAAAAAAAAAAAAAACAATCAAAACAATGTTTCCTTTGCTTTCATAGCGCGCCCAAATGATGACACGTACTTAAAATGCACACGACTCCCAACGTATGGAACTCAAGAATCTGAAACGTTTTCATCGACTGAATGCGGTGTCAGATTCGAAGTGTGTGACAAAAATATTATACTCTCTGAGATTTTAGAAACCATTCTGAGATGAACATGGCATAGTCTGAAGGTAACTACCTGTTAAGCCCTAAACCCGGGATCAATAGAAAAATTTGAAACCGAATATAAAACGTGAGTTAAAAACTAAATAAATGAAAGGAAATTGAAACCGGTTGGAAAATAAATTTCTTCTTATAAAATAACTTATGATTCATAAACAAATCAAGAACTCTTTACAATTCTAAAGTAAAAAAGATGAATAAACATTCTATTCTCACATCTAATCCAATCTCATCATGCCTACCCTTTTGAATGTCTAGTTTGTAAACCTACATAAGAATAGAGGGATGGGCTAACAACTCAGTAGGGACATAACCTTACCACAGCAACTTGACAATACTAAATCAAGTGCCATGAAATGATATATCAAAATATCAAATCATTATTGATAACAATGCATGAATACAATGCAACCTCTTCGGCTACCCCACGCAGACCTGCACGTCCCATATCATGCATTTTACCATTGTAGTGGTGGTTCGAATGTTCTATTATAGAAACTAACCCTCATACGATATCCCAAGTTCATAAACCCCTTTTGCTAGTCATCTTATGTAATTCATTGATCTCCAGCCCAAATCACCCACATTGACAAGTTCATTGATCTAAGTGCACACCGGGCTCACCTAGAACTGGTTTCACAATGAATAGATTCAACTACACAAAAGATCATTTCCAACTACCCTCATTTCCCGAATTCCAATCTCAACAATGAAGTTCCAACCACATCTCACAACATGAGTGATGCACAAATAATGTCATTTCATCTTTTGCATGTATCACAGTATATTCTCAACGAATAGCATTCCAACAATAATTCCATAACCAATAACAAGTAAACACTTAACTGATGCAATTAGCCAATTAATATCCAACCACATTAATCAACCAAAAAGTTCAAAAATATTATAACACTTCACGAAATTTAATAAAATAAATTTCCGCAAAGGTCTGCCTTATTTCCCCTACCTGGATTCCAAAACTAAACCGAAGATGCACGTCACTACCTTAATAACTAAACTCCATGTACTTGAGCAAGCTTCTTGATCACTCCTAACGCCATGCTTTTCTTTCCTAATTTCTCTCTATTTATGCATATATATTATAGGGAGTTTTAACGAAAAGTCCGCGATACTGTTAACTTTAACGAAAAACCACATTTTTACACTAAAAAGTCAATCCTGGTAGTATTCACTTTACCCTTTATTTTATCCTTATCGTTAAATTTAGTTTTCCTTATATTATACAAACCAACGTACCCTGCATGGAAACTAAATGCAATGAACAAGATATAAAGATTTGGAGGAATTGTATGAATAAAAGCGAAAGGTGGGGTGATATTTATAGATGTAGAAAGTCGGCAAGTATAGCAGGAGGTGTCCAATATCATTGGATAGTAAGGTATGAGAGCTTGACCTTGTTAGGGTAGTAGAGTTGACAGCCAAGTGGATAAGATAAATCGGTGTCACTTTAAAGAGGATGAATGGTACACACGGAGCAACCTCAAGCTCCAATGTAATGACTATGCAAATAAGATTGGAATGAATGATTGCATGATGTTATCTCTAACTTGCCAAAGACATCTGTTGCACTTGTGTCCTCCTAATATGAAAGCCACCAAGATAGGATATGTATGCCTATATCAACTATTCTAAATTTGACAACAATGGTAAGGTAAAATATGGGGCCGGGTAATCTCACTAGAATGAATGCATGTAAATTAAAACAATATACATTGGAAATACTATATGAAACAAAATAACTATCTTAATACCAAATAAATAAAGTACATAATATATATAGGGAATTGTTATTAGCACTCCAAAAATCTCATTCTACACTCCAAACTTTTTATATTAGGAAAGAAAAATACACTTATGATGAGTGTAGAATGAAATTTTTGGAGTGTCAATAACACTTCCCATATATATATATGTGTGTGTGTGTGTATCTATATATTCTAAAATATGGGTTCTCACACTACCTTTCTTCAATGGAATGCCTCTTAGAGAGGATAGTTAGGGCAATTGTGGGAATGTGATTTTTGCCATATAGCTCCAAATGAGTGGCTTGGAGTTTATCATAGCTCTCGGACTTACTCACTCGGGTTGAGGTTAATATCCTCGGAATGATAGGCGGGTTCATTCCCGTCGAGAATGATTGACTTGTTCCTTAAGAAAAGGAAACCTAATTGGAACTCAATTACGAATGTATCCAGTATATCTTGGAAATCCATGTATACACTGGATTTGGCTTGCACCACAAGTAATCACAATCCTAAGAGGCCTAAGAGGAAATAAACTACTTCCAAAATTCCCTCTTGGATTCTCCCGGGTTTACAAGGACTCCTATCCTTATTGACATGATCGTCAGAGAGTTCTTGAGCAGTACAACATTTGTGCCTAGGTTTTTGTAGGTTTTCGACGATTGCTAAACTATGCAAGGAGGTGCAAAATTTTGATTTCAACAATGAGCGCCAATAAACCATAAGTACCAATCTGGAAGCACAAGTATGACATCTTATTCACATGCATCCATAAGGATGGGTTTCTTAGTTAGTATGTAATAATATTTTAACACATGTTTTATTGTTCTAAAAAAATAATGAATATGTTATTTAATTTTTCTTCTAAGTGTCATTTTTTGATCGGGCCAAATCAGAAAGTGAGCATATAAAGTACTCACTAGTGAATACCCAAACACGCTCATTATTTTTTAAAGCAATAAAACAAGTGTTAAAATATCATTGAACAAAATCAAAAGATGAGTACTCACTAATGAGTACCCAAGCATTATCCTTTCCAAAAATACACTAACGCAATTGGGTTGAAATCTACTTTTCTAAATATTATTTACTCATATTTCTTCAAGAACAAATACAAGAGCATATAAAGTAAAGCTAAACTAAAACTTGATTAAATTTGATCAAATGTTGATAATGCTACTCTAAGTTTTCATTAACAATGAATATTTGATTACGTTTTTTTTTTTTAATAAATGATATTATCTACACTAAAAGGCTGGGGGAGTGGGTTAAGCTTCACAATGGACTAAAAATAATGTGATTGAAATTTACATTTGACAAAAATTGGACCTAAAACCTCTTAACAAAAATGGCAAAATAGAGAAAATTTAACTAGAATCATTTTTTTCTTTTGAGAGATTTAATAAACTAAATTCGACTCATTGAGGGCAATGTCAGGTGTAAGTACTTAGTTACCTTTTCCTCACAGGTTTGCAAAATCAAACAAGGAGGAACATGAGAAGTTCAAGTGAACATCCCTCTCCTTCAAAGTAGGGCCCAAAAAAAAAAAAATTAAATAGTAAAAAAATCTAAACCTTGAAAGTAGGGCCCAAAAAAAGAAAAAAAGTTTATAGATAGATATGCAAATTATGCATGGGAATTACTTACTATAGTCAAATTATCCACCTCATCTGTACGTTATGGACAGATAGTGACATATACTTTGAAAAGTAAAGATGACAAATGTGCAAAGACTTCGTGTTTAATTTGCTGTAAATTGGAAATTTATTTCGAATGGACATTTGAACTACTACTCTCAAATAACACCAAAAAGGTTTTTTATTTTTATCTCCTATATATGGAAGTTTATTAGTCATAAATCTCAAAATAATTAAGGGGGTGTATTCAATTGAGATTTTGAGAGATTTTAATTCTTTTAATGAATATAGAGGTATTCAATCAGGATTTTAAGTGATTCTCTGAAATTCAAGGTGTATTCAATTAGAATTTTAAGATAGTTTATTAAAATCCTTAGAAATACGGGTGTATTCAATTAGGATTTTAAAGAAGTTTGTAACATTCCAAGTGTATTCAATTATAAATTGATTTTAAAGAATTTGATAAAGTTGAGGAATTAGAGGGAATTGGAGAGATTTCGTAGTGTATTTTAAGCATCCACAAATTTCATCTCTTCCTATGAGATTTCGAGGGAATTGAATCAAAATTTTATATGAAATCTCTACAAATCAATTAAGGGGGATGTATTCAATTGGGAATTTGAGAGATTTAATAGATTTATAAATCCATGAATTTTTACAGAGTTTAACTGATTTGTGGAGATTCTATGTAAAATTTTGATTTAAATTACACTACAAAATCTCTCTAATTCCCTATAATTCCTCAACTTTTCCAAACTCTCTAAATTCTAATTCTAATTAAATACACCTGGAATGTTATAAATTTCTTTAAAATTCTAATTGAACACACCTCAATTTCTAAGAATTTTAATAAATTATCTTAAAATCCTGATTGAATACACATTGAATTTCAGAGAATCACTTAAAATCCTGATTAGATAAAAGTATTATGAATAAATTGCCTAACCCTGTATAATGGAAAAACAACCACTTAATCCTCTGTAGAATTGAAAAAGAGATTAAGAAGCAGACAAAAATGACTAGGGATTGTCGGATTGATCAAAAGGGTATTAGCCCGTGAAGTTTGGTCAGAAAAATACATTTAATTAATACAAACAAAACTTGGACTAATTTGCTTGTAAGTTGTATTATTATTGTTGATGAGTTGTCATGGTATTATTCTTTGGAGAATTTTATACTATGTTTGAATGAGGGAAATAAATTTGAAATTTGAATAAAAATATAAATTTATAAATTAACATGCATCAATTCATTTGTTTGGATTCATAAATATAGAAATTTAGAATTTCCGCGTGGAAAAAAAAACTTGAAATTTGGGATCTCAAATTTCCAAATTTAAATTCCATGTAAATAGGCGTCATTTTCCAATTTCTATGATTGAGAGTTTAAAAATAACAAATTATGTATCCAATTTCATTGTTCTTTTTAGGTTAACCAAACAAGAAAATTTACAAATTCTAAAAAATAAAATCTCATTATTTCAATTTCCGTCATTTTAAAATTCCTTAGTAATCTTAAATTTATTTATCCAAACATAGTGTTAGAGAAGAAATGAGTAAAAGCAGCATATATCCAAGCTTTAAATGATATGTATAATAAGGCAAGGACTAAGAACTCATGAAGAACAAACCAAAAGCTTCCCTATAAATGGGTTACATCAAAGTTCATTTTAAATCCTTACCTTTTTGCATTAGTGATGGATGAGTTAACGGACATATTCAAGATGATATTCCTTGGTGTATGATTTCCGTAAATGATATAGTGTTGATAGATGAAACTCAGGAAGGAGTAAATGCGAAGCTTAACCTTTGGAGAGAAGTGTTGGAATCCAAAGGTCTTCACCTAAGTCAGTCAAAGGCAAAGTATATGGAGTGCAAGTTTAGTGCGAACGAAGGTTCAAACGAGTTAGGGGTGAGGATTGAAGATCAGGAAGTACTAAAGAGCGACCGCTTTCGCTATCTAGGATTCATACAACTGACCCTACTTAGGGGCAAAAGACTTTTTTTTGTTGTTGTTGTTGTTGTATGAGTTGTCATTTTGTCAAAAGGTACAAAATTACTATTTTGCCCTCCTTTTGTCAATAATGTGTATCAAAAGTGAGGGCAAAATAGGAAAAAAAAGTTGTCAAGGAGAGTTTTCTTAATAATAGTATAGATAATATTCTCTTTTTTTTCAAAGGGTGGGAAGAGTTGGACTTATATCTCTTTTATCATTAAAAACACAAATGTCACTATACTAATAGCTAATTGATATGTTACACAAATGTTCATAATTTTGTTTTCCTTATGAATAATGATATTCATTCTTAATATACTCTAAATTCGTCTAGTTAGTGGCGAATCAAATGAAGGGAAGGGGGGCACGTGCCCCCTTTCAATATTTGTAAGTAGTTTGACAAAATTACCACCAAAACCTGAACAACAACATCTCTTCAATGTAAATCTATCATTCGATCCTTGTCCAAGATCACCAAGACACAGATTTCATAGTTGGTTATGGCTACTCATGGCACTGTTTTTGGAAAAAGTTTAAAATTAATCATTTTCAGTTAAAATAATAAAAGGCTCTTTAACTCTTCCTCCTCTCGGCTCTATACATATTTGACTTATAGATACAAATAAAAGAGCATTAAAGGAAGGGACGTACGCTAAAAATACAACGCCTAAATGCTCAACGAAATGCCTCACCAAAAAAAAAAATTGAAATTTGTTTTTGGTGCTATGCACATTACTGTTGGAATGCAATGAGTATAGAGTCTTGCATCTGTTGTGACCCCGTGAACTAACTTTCTAACTTCACCCCTCCGTTTAATCTACTTGCACTCCAAAACAATTGATGGATGTGGTTTTTTTAAATCTAAGGTTCAAGCACTCTCTTAATGTAACTTAGAATAGTAAAAAATTATAATAAAAAAATTATTCTTCTAAAGTTATTCCCATTTCACCAATTAGCTTTGTTCACTTTTATCTTCAACAAACTTCGAATGTCTAATTTAAGGGATCGAAAATAGTTTTTGGTCTAATATTGTTCCTTTTAATATTCTCATTTCTTCTTAGTACTAATTCTCACCACGAGTTTAAAACTCAAATTCTAAATACGAAGGGATGTTATTTGAATGCACAAAACAACACGTTTTGCTGATAAACTGACACACCCTGACTGGAGTCAATGCGTGCTAGCCGTCACGTGATAGTGTCGTAGCCAAGAGTGCAAAATAAGTAATTAAAATGTGGACAAATTAAAACCAACTAAAACTTATTTAAGCTAGAGATAAGTAAGCATGCGGAAGTGGTCAAACCCAAAATACAAACATCCTGAGCATAAGTAATATAAAGTTGCAAACGAATTGAACAGGTACTAAATACACAACCATAGAGAAAATATCCCTACATTATTTGATGGAGTGTCAGAACCACTGATTAGTCCTCGTGTGCCACAAAAGGGAACAACTATCTAGAACCTGGAGGGGCGAAAAATAGAAAGGTGAGTGGGCAGAAACAAAACTTTAGAAAACACATTTATCTTTTCTGAAAATAATAACCCCTCACTGTAAAACACATATAGTTTCCAAAAAATAATACTACGTAGGTGCAAAAATGAATGCATGAGTGCATTGAAAATAGAAGCATGCCATACCACAATATCTCAGTGATAATAAATGTAAGCCAAGTGTGAAATCAATCTAAACTAACATGCCAGTTGGAGTCACCTAATATGACCTGTACGACTAGACCTATTGCTCATCAATCTATGCTTACACACGAGTCGGAGTCACCTAGTGTGACCTGTACGACAAAGTTAGGTGTAAATATGTACGTTATAGTGTTATGATCATGTGATGGCTAGCTATAAAACACAGGTCACCTACGAGTCAGAATTGCATTATGTAGTATGTACAACAATGCTAGCACCAAACTTGGATCCAAGGCGAGCGTGCGGTGCGAGAGGTGAACATCACATGAAGGACTGTGTCTTGGCCCGGGGCTGGAGTACTAACACCGGGGTGCAGCAATGATGAGCTCTAAATGAATATATGCATGCCCAATCAATACAACCATTTCAATCACATAATAACTCACCTGAACTTACATGTGCCTCTGTAAGATCATTTAGCATAAACACAATTCATAACAATGCAACATTTATTAATATAACATTTTATAGACATGGCATGAAATGCAATATTCACTTTAAAACATTTTTGGAAACCATAAAGTGTGTGTGTGTGTGTGTATAAACAAATGCTCACTCACTGATATGTCGAAGGATCGTAGCCCCTAGCCTTACTTGTCTGCGCTCGTCCTCAGGGTAAGTCTCCCCTATATGCGAAACAACTATTTTTAGTTAATTAAATAGCACATACACAAGAATCTAGGAGTAACTTCGCATAGTTTGCTCAACACAGAAGGTTTAAATATACAAAAATGTTCTACTCGAAGTCACGGACCAGCACGTAAAAACCACTCGCCGGTCGGATGCCAGACACGCCCTCACGTGTCGTCCAACCCACGGCCATATGCTCGGCCACGCGCAAGCATGTACACTGCATGCGCGATGGAAACCCTAACGGATGTTAGGAATATTCCGTTAGAATCGACGGAATATTCTGTTAAATAGTAACGGTTTTACCTAACACCTTTAGAATATTTCGTCAACTTTGACGGACTATACCTTGTCTTCTTTGGTGAGCTTCGCTGTTCGCCGTCTGGTTCGCCGGAGACTGGAAATTTTCGCCGGATTCTGGGAAATTTTTCAAACCTTAATATCTAGCTCATTTCTCAACCAAAATTCATGAAATTTATATAGATTTGAAGCTCTTGAGGAGTATAACAAGTTCTACCTCTTAAGCATCCAAAATCGAATGGAAAATGGCCTGAGAATCCCATGAAAGTTATGGCCAAAACTGGAACTTTTCAAACTCGCGTGATCCGACGTTCACTCCTTCCCAAGCTTAGTCTAAGGTCCCTATGAAGTTGAGTAGATGTTCCCTCACGTCCTAAAACCTTGTAATCTCGCCAAGATCACGACGATACCAACTCCACCAAGTTGGAGCTTCCGAGTTGGAGAGTTAAAACTTGTCCGTTCGATGATCGAATGGTATGACTGGGTTCGTGAGGTCGAGAGGAGTGTGATGGTGGTGATTTCCAACTTGATCTATGAAGATTTGGTGTACGTTCAAGGGTGTAGGTGTCTCGGGTGCAAGAAGGAAGAATAAGGTGCGAGAAGGAGAAAGAGAGAGTACCTGATTGGGCAAAGGAGAGAGATATAATCTAATTGGACTAGGGAAAATGGGAACTAAAATAATTGGTGAAGGTACGTCACGATGACGCACTCGTGACGTCGAGGCCAATTTAATTACGACAGCGAGAAAATAATTTAAAATTTGCATATATATATATATATATATCCACGTCACTTAGTTGACCAAACATGATAGCCACTTTGCACACTCATGGAGAAATTATATACAAAATAAGGACAGGTCGTCACATAAACTCTCTAATACATATGTGTCCCATTATTGTTTATTTGGGGAGTTAAAATCTAATTAAAATTGTCCCCTACAGTTTGTCCTCAAACTGCAAATACTTTGGGTAAAGAACACATAAAATTTAACAACAATTGGCATCTGCATTATTCTAATCTAATGTATTAGTTGTAGACTTGTAGGAAGTTCATTTTCTTATTGCTTCTCTCTTTCTTAAAAAAAAAAAAATAAAAAAAAAAAAAAAAAAAAAAAAAAAAAAAAAATTGTTAGCCAAAAAGAAAAATGCAATTTCCATTTATGTTTTGACCCACCCCCTCAAGAAATCGGAAATTGACAACAGTGGCGTGTCGTGGCAGTTGAATTTCCATAGCCCAGAAATCCAAACACACATCTTCTTCTCTCAGACTCCGATATACATCAAACCAAACAGCAGAATGTGACACAAACACGAGATAAAAAAAAAAAAAACCACGCAAGCAGAAGCGGCAGAAGCAAACGGCGAACATCCATACCTAACGGTCCTCGCGTTGAACCCAAGCACCGCCTTACTCCAATCCTCTCGTTTTCCTTGCAACTAAACAGACAACAATTCCTCACTCATCGATCACGGCGTCGTCGCTATGCAGTTCGCTCGATTCGATTCGTTCTGGGCGTTGGAGACGATTTTCGGTGTGATCCGCCGGACCAGGATTGGTTAATCGCGGGATTGGTTTTGTGTATTCGGGGTTTGGTTGGAAATGAGCACGCAGAGGCAGCAGGTGGCCGTCCGGGACCTCGTTGAGGAAGCCAAGAAGCGGATTGTCTTTCTCGCCATTTGCGTCGTTGGCTTGTCGTACCTTATGTCCTGTAAGCTCTTCTTCTTTGGGGTTACTTTTTTCTTTTGTTGGGAATTTTCAAATTTTGGTATTTGGCTTTTGATTTAATTTCATTTCTGATCAAATTTGGATTGATTTGTATTGTTGAATTGCTGTCGGTGTGATGATTACTGTGTGAATGTGCATTGCAAGGAATCTAATTTCTTGCTCCTCCTTTTAATTTTGTGGGAAATGTTTTGAGTAAAAAAAAAAAACTTCAATTCGAATAAGAAAGTGATCGCCTTTTCCTTGTATATGCCATTTCTTGAGCTAATTAGTTAATTCTATTCATCTCCCAGTATTACCCATTTAATGATTTATCCTGTTTTTTCGGTTGGAGGTTACATTATCGATACCGGAAATCTTGGGTTCTGGTTCATTATAGTTGTAGATTGCATGCTTTAGCTTCATATTGTCCGACTGTTTAAGGGCATGCTTTGAAATTTTGATTACTTGTGTTAGAAGCCAGCATTTTGATTACTTGAGGTGTGGCTTATTGTTATTTTAATTTCAGTGACAAGCTCCTCTGTCTGGGTGAACTTGCCTGCTGCTGCCTCGTTGATTGTCATCGTTCGTTATTTGTCACTAGATTATGACATGCGAAGAAAAGCTGCAGCATACAACAGCAAACCTCGCTCGGCAAATACTACTTCTCAAAACAAACCTATTCAGTGGCCTAAAACTAGTCAAAAGTCTGAGTGGAGAAGGAAAGTTAATTCTCCTGTTGTCGAAGAAGCTATTGATCACTTCACCCGGCATCTAGTTTCTGAGTTTGTGACCGATCTCTGGTATTCTCGTCTAACACCGGATAGACAAGGTCCAGAAGAACTGGCGTGCATTGTGAATGGTGTTCTTGGGGAAATTTCAGCACGCATGAGGAATATAAATCTAATTGATCTTCTCACAAGGTTCTTTTTATTAACCATGTACAACAGGGTGCTATTTAAGACTAACTAAATGGTTACTGAAGATCTAATGTTTATATGATGGTGCAGGGATCTTATTAATCTCATATGCTCTCACTTGGAGCTTTTCCGCATAGCTCAAGCAAAGGTTCAAAAGCAACATTCGGGATTCCTTACGGTTGAAAAACGAGATATGGAAATAAGACTCATCTTGGCTGCTGAAAACAAATTGCACCCTGCTTTATTTTCTGCAGAAGCTGAGCACAAGGTTTTTTTATTTTATTTTATTTTATTATTTTTATTTTATTTTTATTTTTATTCTCTTTCTCTCTGATACTTTGCTTTGTCAATCTGTAAATTTGACCTGAAGGACTGAGGTATGGTCGTGTATAATCTGCTTTCTCAATTGTGATGACCATGTTTTCTTTACTATTCATCTGCAGGTTTTGCAGCATCTGATGGATGGCCTCATTTCTTTCTCGTTCAGGCCTGAAGATCTGCAATGTGCTCTATTCCGTTATATTACCAGAGAACTACTTGCTTGTGCAGTAATGCGACCTGTCCTAAACTTGGCTAGTCCCAGGTATTCATTGGTTTCGTTTGGGTTATTTTTATTTACAAACTGCTGTCATTAACTCTCCAACTTTTTGGTGATAGGTTTATTAATGAAAGAATTGAATTGTTGGTCATTAAAATGACCGAGGCTAAAGGTGTTACTGTGGAACAAGAGGCATCTCGATCCAAACAAGAGGGGCCCTCGAAAATATCATCTGATCACTTTTCTAGGTTCTTAGATCCTTCTGTTACTGGTGTTGAACTTGTGCAACTCAAGAATGGCCAGTCCAGAACTGCTATGGAGACACCTGCAACAGCAAATGTAAATGGATCAAAAGATCCATTGCTCTCGGTTGATACTCAATCTTCCCGTTCGTGGAGCACATTGCGAATGAACTCCCTCACTAGCAATGAAAGAGTTATAGAACATAACCAATCAGGAGGAGAATGGGGAGATATGTTAGATCTGATGTCTCGCAGAAAGACTGAAGCCCTTGCTCCTGAAAATTTTGAAAACATGTGGGCAAAAGGGAGAAATTTCAGAAAGAAGGAAGGTGAAATAATTGAGCATTCTTCTGGTGGGAAGTCAGTTACAGTAGATCATTTTATGGAAAAATCTAGGCCCAAAGATAAGGAAAATGTTTCGAAGTTCAATCTTTCTGACAGAGGCACTTGTCAAAACAATTTCCGCCCTGGAGATCAAAACATACCGAATCGCTATCGAGGTTCTTCATATCAGGATGATGATGAAGACGACCACATGCGGTTGGACGAGTTTGATGCAGGAAGCAGTACTTCTTATACTTCTGAAGGTGAAGAAACAGACAGTGTTACAGGTCTTGATTCTCCTGGAACTAAAGTTTGGGATGGTAGAAGTAATAGAAATATGGCAATGTCTCACATTCATCACCCACTTGAAAATTCTGGACGCCATATCAGGAAACGGACCGTTAAAGGGAATCTTCACCTTAACAGATTGTCTAAAACCCAGTCTTTCCACAAAAGATCTAGACCAAGCAACAAGAAAGTGCCGGTTTGGCAAGAGGTAGAGAGAACAAGCTTCTTGTCTGGAGATGGACAAGACATACTTAATTCTCCAAATCGAGATGCAAATATTGACTCTAGCGATGATTCTGACATTGAAAGTTTGGGTAGAATTAACAGTGGGGCAGCCACTTCTTCATCTGCAACTTTACCTTTCACGGATGGTCATAGCCTGAATTTTAATTCCCTGAAAAATTCTACAGTAGTGGATTCTTTTTTCAAGTTGAATTGTGAGGTACTTACTTAAATCTTAATACTTTGGCTTCAGTCTGCAGGCTGAATGTTGTTCTGATATGTTGATAGATAAAAAATAAAAATAAAAAATTGAACTCGTTTTTGGTCGCAGGTGTTGGGTGCAAATATTGTGAAGAGTGACTCAAAAACATTTGCCGTTTACTCCATAGCTGTTACGGATGTAAATAATAATAGTTGGTCAATCAAAAGAAGGTGCTAAGATTTTTCTCTAATTTTTTTCTTTCATCCTTCAATTCTAAATGTAGTTTTTATAATGTTAGAAGAAGATAATGTATACTTCTCCCTTGTATCTTTGCCTTGGTAACTCATCAGTATTGTGTTTCTCCCTACAGGTTTCGTCATTTTGAGGAGCTACATCGGCGTCTAAAAGAGTTTCCCGAGTACAACCTACACTTGCCACCAAAGCATTTTCTTTCAACTGGTTTGGATTTAGCTGTCATTCAAGAGCGATGTAAATCACTTGACCAGTATGTAAAGGTTAACAGCTCAATCCCACTCTTCTTGCTCATTATTGCTTTTCATAAATTATTTGAATGTAAATTAAAATTTGGATATCCAACCCAACTCTAATTAAGATTCTCTCTGGCCCCTCTATATTCCTATTTTGTTGTCAATGTTCTTTTGGTGCTTGGCCCCGAACTTCTAGGTCACCTTTGGCTGATTAAAACGCATTCAGCTGTACGTTGAGTGGATTGAGAACATGCACATATACGTGAGTATTTAGTGATTGGAACATTAATTTGGGTTCTGGATGGTAGGATCAACATAGAAGCTTTTGGGGAAAGTATAATTCCCAGAAGTTTTGGAATTTCAAAGTTAACATTCCATTTCCAGAATTTTGGAAAATTCTTTAGGATCGTGATATTTTTTTTTTTTTTTTTCTGGGAGTGTTGGAATGTATGAAAACTCTATGGAAAATTCGTGGAATTGTTATAAGTTGAAACCACTTTGACAAAGACATTAAACAATTCTCAACAGTACTAAAACAAAATTATTACAAAATGGAAAAAAACAACTCAATTATAACAAAAAATACGACTCATAATTGTAGACTAGAGAAAGTGATGTAATTCACGCAAGATAGTGAGAGAAAGGACTGGTAATGTAGCCAAAACATTAATTCATCCTAATTACTGAAAAAAAAGCCATTAGAAGAAAAGAAACTCAAACACAGGCAGGCACAAAGTTGAGAAATTGAGAATTGGACGAGATAGAAAGAGTCCCTGCACTTCTCAGTAAATAAAATCAGGGATGATCGGGTGTATAAAAGTTGTTAAAACATGCACATGAAATTAGGACATGTAGAGTAAACACGTTACACATGAAGAATGTTTGAAGTGCTCAGATCGAGGGTGTTTGGAATTTCAGATTTTGAGTTTCATTTTGGAATTTTAAGACTGATTGCGGATGGAATCAAAATGTTCAATCTGGCTTGGAGCTTTAAACATGACCGTTAAATATGAGAGTTTAAGGCAACTAAATTATGTGGAATAATTCCACTCTATTTAACAATTTTTGCTCTGGATAAAAATATTCATGCCTTAAGCTTTTAATTGCTCATAAACTCTCATCTGTTGTTTTCAGAAACTTATGCAGCTTCCAAGAGTTTCAGGATCCATTGAAGTTTGGGACTTTCTAAGTGTTGACTCCCAGGTTCAGTAATCTCTTTACTGATTTTGATAACAGGGGAGGCAGTTGATCTTTGAAAATTTACGAGAAAAGCTTACCCTGTTTTATCTTTCAAATGCAGACTTATCTATTTACAAATTCCTTTTCTATAATCGAAACACTGTCAGGTAAATCAGTTACATGCATAATTTTGAATTCATTAGTCTTGTTTCCTCATTCTTTCTGACTCTGATATTCCTTATTTATTTGGGAATTTTCTAGTTGACCTAGATGATAAGCCATCTGGAAAAAGCAAAAAGGTTTCAAATTTTGGTGGGCCGGTGACTGATCTGTATTCCTTGAAGAGGGAACAGGGTACTGGAGTTAAGGGTTCTGCTTTACAACTGAAGAACAATGCTGTGGCAGATGGGTTAAGAGTGAACACAAAAGTTTCTGATTCTCAGGTAAAAAGTCCCGGTAAAGAATTTGGAAAGTCACTCATTAATTCTGGCACTGATTCAAATGCTAGAGCAAAAAAAGATTTATCTTCTGTCACAAACTTGGGTAAGACCATAAAAGGAAGAGAGGAACAAGAATCTGAATTGTTTCTTGATGCTGATAGAGACCCTACACTTCCTACAGAGGTAAAACTTTAAGTGCTATTTGTTTTATTATGTTTTCCTTTGCTCCCATGTGTAGCTGTACTTTTAGAATAATTCTACTGAGTCATGATAAGATGTGTCTTTTTGGATGTAGTGGGTACCTCCAAATTTAAGTGCTCCCATATTAGATTTGGTAGATGTCATTTTTCAGCTCCAAGATGGTGGATGGATCAGGTATTTTGTGTATATGGTTTCAGAATCATGCCCTCTTGTCTTATTGTGGTATTAATTGGACAAGTTGAAGTGGTAATATCATTTCTATCTTATGAAATGATAGGCGGAAAGCTTTTTGGGTGGCCAAACAAATACTACAGCTAGGGATGGGTGATGCCTTCGATGACTGGTTAATAGAGAAAATACAGCTTCTGCGCAAGGGATTGGTGGTTGCTTCTGGGATCAAGCGTGTTGAGCAGGTACTTTTTGATGCCATTTGCTTCGTAGGTGTCCAATGAGTTTCGAAAGCTCACATCAGAGTTCTATTAAATTCACTCTAATTTCTTGATCGTGTATGTTTGATAGATTGAGTCTTTGAAATTTGGTGCTTTGGAAGGTTTACAATATTTTTGCATATTATGACTTTATTCAGTTTGCAGTTATTCTCATGGTGACCGTTAAAAAAATTTTCTTAGGACCTACATAGTTCAAAGGGAAAGCAATTGGTGACAGCATTTGTTGCATGGCCAACTTTGCATAATTTGTCACTTGCTTTAGGAGTGAGATAAGATTTGGTGAATATACGATGCTAACTGATTATGTAGGCTCACATGAAATCTCGAGGGTTCTATCAATAACATTCTTGCTTTTTATATTCAGTTAAAGAAAGAGAGGGGAAAGATATTGAAGAAGGGAAAAATAAAGAGGAGAGGTGAGGTGAGAGAGATGAATAAGAAAACAAGCATAGTACATAAAACTAAAAGTGGAAAATTATTTAAAACTATTTTGAGTTTTATTTTACAAACCACTGTATATGTATGTATTTACACCTTTCTTCCTCATTCACCTCGTCTTTGTTTTTCCTTTTTCTTCTATGTTTTTTTCTTTTTAAATTTAAAAGTCTTACTAAAAGGACCCATAACAAGCTGATTTTAAATTATTTATGATTCAATAAGAGCCCATATGATAACTTTGTGTTTTCAGTTTTTAGTTATTTTTAAGTTAATGAGATAGAGGGCAAAATATATGGGACAAAAGAGGGAGGTGAGGTATGAGAGTTGTGAAGAAGAAATGAGGGAAAATACATGAAACTAAAGCCGAACACGTCAAATGGTTTTTGCTTAGGATTTTGTAGAATGATCCATATCCATTTTTCCTAATCCCTTCCTCATATTGTCATCTTTTATTATTATTATTATCATTATTATTATTCTTGATTTTTCTTTATCTCTCTAACCGAAAATAAAATCCCAAAACCAGAATATTACCATGTGCGATATTTCTTCATGCATCTTCAGGATTTGGGTTGATGTACTTTAGTGTTCCTTTCTATATAGGTTAAAGGCTAATGCATCTTTATTGCGTTCTCTTTAAGGCTTATTACTAGTGGTAATCTAAATTGTCCCTACTATCAAGAGTAGCAAGGGAAAAAATGAAACAACCTAACTGATGCAGGAGCCAAGTCCAAAGAATATAAGTAACCCCATCCAGGTATCAAGCATCACATGATTGAGTCTCTATAGTTTTCGTGTAGTTAATGCAATTTTTGTTTGGTGAACGGAAACTATAGTAATGCAATTTAACCTTGTATTTTAAGTCTAGGAGCCTTATCCTCATTGTCTTTGGATCTTTTTCTGTCACCTGTTCCATGTCAAGTTTTTACTTTTAGAATCTTTCGACTGTTAGTTTGTCTTTTGATGTTGCATATATGTATGAGCCCTATAAAAAGGGTACCTTGTGCACTTTATAGTAGTGAACAGTAGAAGACGTTAAAAGTTATTGTGAGCCCAAGACACCTTTGGTGCAAGGCTGTAGTTTCTCCACCTTCTGTCCTGGACTGGTTCCAAGAACCCATGGTGCAATGTCTGAGATCGCAGCAAGTCAGATCTCTTCTTCTTTTCTTCTATTGCTTACTCTTTGCCCTGAGTTTTTGAAAGTGTTTGCAGCTTCAGTTAGTTCTTGTTTTGACGATAATTTTTAATATGGAGGACTTCGATGCTGGTGTTAATTCACTGTTAACTTGATTTTAACAGATACTGTGGCCTGATGGAATATTTATAACCAAGCATCCAAAGCGAAAACCACCACCACCTACCAACTTATCGCAAAATTCACCTCAGGGTCAGAAGCCTTCTGCAATTTCATCACCTAGGCTTGACGAGCAGCAGCAACAGGAGGCAGATCGACGCGCAAAGTTTGTATATGAACTAATGATTGGTATTGTTTTGTTCTGAAAACCCTCTAATTATTTTCTGCACTTGCCCTCAGTATATTACATCTCGTGTCTCATAAAGGAAATGTGGGTGGCGTAGTATAATTTTCTGGTTATAAATGTAGATCATGCACCTGCCGCTATTGTCGGTCTTGTTGGTAGTAAGGAATATGACAAATGTGCCAAGGATCTCTATTACTTTCTCCAGGTAATTATTGTTTTAAACAAAGCGAACAACGCTGGCGTGTTCTTTCCAACCTTTCTGTCATGTTTGGATTCTTTTAGACAGTTTTAACACTTCTTTTTCCTTGCATAGTCATCTGTTTGTTTGAAGCAACTGGGTTTTGACCTTCTGGAGCTGCTGCTTCTGTCGACATTTCCGGAGATGGATTATGTTTTTAAGCAGTTGCAAGAAGAAAAACATCGATTTGGCGAGTTTAGGGCACAATAGTCGGTCCTAATATTAGAAGGTAAATTTTCTGAGGATGATACACAGGAACATGATTGTGTTGCCTGCTTTGGCTTTTTTGTAACCGATATTCATTTGTATTGGCGTCAAGGGTATCAAGTCATCCTTTACCTGAATTTTGTAAAGTAGCTTTTTAGCTAGAAACTTGAGGAAACTCAATGTAAAGCTTGAGATTAGTGCATATATACAACACACCTTATTCAGAGAAACTACTCATTTGCCCTCTGTCCCCCGACTTTAACCCAATTGGAGTAATAATTCCTTAGCTAAAAATTTATAACCATTGATTCCTTAACTCATCAAAAAGTGCAGTTATGGTCATCTTCATTTTTTTTTGTTAAAATTTTCGTCAAAATGACACACAGGCAGCACACGTGAGGTTGAAATATGGAAAACGAAATGAGAAATGTAGTAATGGTCACTCAACTTTAACCAAATTAGAGAAATTATCCCTCAACTTTAATCCAATTGGAGCAATGATCTCTCAATTTTAATACAATTGTAGTAATGATTCTTTTAACATGACTCATTCCAACGGAATTCTAATGAAGTTGACAAAACTGATCATAGCTATTTTGATGAGTTAAGAGGCCAAAGGTCATGAATTTTAGTTGAGAGATTATGACTTCAATTAAGTTAAGGAACCATTTCTATAATTTTCTCACATGAAATTTATTTACGATTAAATCGACGATTAACCACTAACAAGGGCGAAGCACCACTTCGGTTCTTGTATTTTGCAATTTTGACGAGATGGTTTACTCGATGTTGCAATATAAAAACAATGCACTAATTTTTCAAATTTCGAATAATGAGTTAATTTGTCAATTTTCAACGAACATATAAAATTGGTAAAAAGATGCTTTAATCATTTCCACAGGCCCAAAGGTGGCAATTAAGATGCTTAATCATCATTTACATGTTGGAGAAAATGTGGTTTACCAATGGTCAGACAGACTTAATACTTGTCAGAACAATTTTTTTTCTCAAATTTTACAAAAACTAGAAGCTCATTTAAATGTATTTTTAAAATGACTAAAAACGTTTTTGATGAAATCATTTTTAAAACCAATATTTAGTAAAGATGCAAGTGAATCCTAAAAAAGCACTTAATTGCAGAAAGCACTTCAAATGCTTTTGGAACCCAAAAACATTTTCCCTAAAAACGCTTTCAGTTATTTTAAGATCACATCCAAACAAACCCTAAAATACCGATAAAACTCAAAAGCACTTGCATAAATTCTCGTACAACTTGAAAGACAAATCACACTACAGTCCCCAAACAACCTATTGGTTTAGGATGTTGATCTTCCTAGCAAATGCAAGGACATGCAGATTAACCATGAGCATCCGCATCCTGAAAGCAGATAAGAATAATGGAGAGAGGGGGGAAGGGGGGTGGGTGTGTGTTTACAGTTCAAGACGCTGGTTGAGACTCAACCCTAGTCTAGTACTGAGATGAATTTGAAAAAAATGGTTATCAAAAAATGCTAAGAGCTTTTTTATGTTTGGTAAACATTCAACTTCAGTTTTTTTTCAGAGTTTCGGGTGAAAAAAAAGCCAAAAACACAAAGCTGCAAAACCCAACTTTGAAAAACAAGCTTTTTTGCACATCTGTTTTACATAAAACTTTATCAAACACTATAATATTGCATTTTTTTTTTTTTTTTTCCAAAAGCACATTCACAAAAAAGTTTACCGAACACTCTGCTGCTTTATTTCACAACTGCTTATTCTCACAGCATAGAAGCAATTTTTTTTCAAAGCACATCAATACCAAACCAGCCCTAACTAAAACCCTTCGATGGAATTCTAATAGAAACATTAAACAAACTACATATGGAAAAAGATGGGCCCAAAACCTACATTACATCAACCTATTATCCTGTCAACACAATTTCCCAATCTCAATAGCATTTCAGGCTCACTAGACGACTGGAAACAAAAGACCAGCATTCAGACACCCAACTGAATTACTCATACGCTCAGACACAGCCAAACAAAATATTGAAAATGCAGTTGGATTATACAATCATACAAAACTGTTCTCAGCTCCTAACCCTCAGCACAATATTGCTCCAACGTATACCAAAAAGCACCAAAACGCCAAAAACAAAAAGACACCGCACATCATCAAAACATTAGACAACTCTGAAAGGCAAGTGACATTAGTCTCATCCATTCTTGTCCAACGCGGAAAGAAAGATCAAAACTAAAGCAATAAAAGTTATAACATCCATCAAAAACAATAACAGCATTCATATAGAACTTGTCCAGAGTCGTAATCGCTTTCTAAAGCTATAGTTGAGTACCACAAATCGCAATCAAAATGAGCACTGGGAAGGCTTAAGCAGTTGCAGCTGCTCCCTTCTTCCTTGGTGCAGCTTCGGTACCTGTTCAAAACAAAATACCCAATACAAAAATCGATATAAGCACAAAACTCAAACCAAGGAACCAAATAAAGAACAAAAAAAAGCGACAACCTAAAAATCCCACAAAATGATCTGATGAATACCTTCTCTGAAGCCGCTCTTGAATCTGCGTGGCACATTGCGAAGATACCTCATCCTTCCAGTTCCAGTGGTCTTCCTTCGGATCGCCTTTTCACTCCAGTTGTCTATTTTGAAACATACAAAAACCATAGCAATTAAACCCTAAAACAAATAATCCTAAACAAACACCTGTCTGCTGAACTGACCATCAAAATCAATAATTCATTTTCTGGGTAATCATATATCTTAGCAAAAATGCAAACTATAACTTCAAATCATCGACCCAGATTCATGGGAAGACCAACAGAGATCCATACATATATATATATATATATATATATATGTATACGTATAGAGAGAGAGAGAGTGGTGGGAATACATACACTTCCTCTTGCGGGCAGCAGGAAAGGCACAAGCAGAGCACCTACTCTTCTGAAGATGGAAGCTGCGACGGCCACACCTGACGCAGAGGGTGTGGGTCTTGTTCCTCCTCTTACCGAAACTCCCTGTTCCCTTCCCCTGTTTTCGAATTACGCATACAGATAAACAAACGCAATCAGTTCACTACAAGATCTACCATAACCGAGTAAAACGGAATACACAGGGACAATGAGAGAGAGATAGAGAGGTACCATGGCTGTGCGCAGAGAGAGAAACCCTAGCTCGTGCGATGGAGGTTTTCAGGCTAAAGATGTGAGCGGCGGGATGAGGAAGCTTTATATGTGGTGTGAAAGATGACGAGGGTTTTAGGGTAGTTGATGGCGTGCTCAGCCTGGGCCGCTGTGTGCCTCTAGCCTGAGGCCCGTTTGTGTGGTTTCGGCTATTTTGGGCTTTGCTTTCCATTGGACACCCAAAATTAGGAGTGGGCGCTTGAAAATAAAAACTGAAATCGAAAGATGAATCAAACCGGATCGCTTTGAATGGTTTGGTTTTCATGATTTTGAAATATTTTTGGTTTCAAAACTAAATTGCAGTCTTAAAAAAAACAATTTGGTTTCTGTTTTGAACATTTGGAGCTGAACCAGAATTGAAGCGCACCGCAAAAATTAACAAAAAATTACAAGTAATCGTGTTATGTCATAGTGTCTAATCTCTTTTGGGGTAAATTTGCAACAGTTAGATGTAAATGTATGGTCTGTATGGTTAAATATTAGTTTCCAGATTAATTGAATTGTCTATTTTAAGTAACACCATTTTGATGCATTAATAGTAACATATATAGCTGTTGCCTTCCCAGGTCCTTATCATATAGAGTTGTGTTTAGGTTCTGGATTTCTAGCAAGCACATATAAATAATCATATAGAGAGGTTGATATATTCCTTTCAGTAGGGTAATGAATTTTTTTTTTCCAATTGGGCTCGTATCAATGGCATAGAGCATTTAGTTAGTTTGCAAATGGTTTGAAACCGAAATCAAAACCGTTCTAATGATCTAATTTGGTTGTCATAGAAATCAAAACCATAAGATGACTCAAATGGCACAGATATATCTAATGGTCTAGTTTCTGTGACAATCCTTCTCCCAGCAAGGATCTAAAATATGGCACTAAACATATTTGATAAAATAAATTATGGCTGTTTGTTAAGAGTATTTATCTTTGTTCCCAAATCCTAAGGTCAATACTCTCTGAATAAACCCTGAAAGGTCGGCGCAGTTTAGTTTAAATCAAGTTCGGACCAAATATATAACCAAACAGATTAGCATTCAATGATTTGGTTTGACTTCGACCAATATTACCATTGAAACCGAACCAAACCAAACCATAGTTAATTGGTTTGGTTCGGGTTGTTTAAGCCTATTCCCCACACATCAATATAAAAATGTCCAATATTTCAAGAGTTGAATTTTCTAAACCTCTATAAATCTCACACATTCCAATTCGATTAAAATATTAAGTTTTTGGAACATAAAATGTCATTTTGTGAACGATGACTAAATTTCAATTAAAATAAATCTCATGTTAGCAAATTTTGTTATTACAATCTCACATAAGCCTAAAATACAAAACAAATCTCCTAATTGTTAATAGTCATTGCAACTTATAATATGTTCACACTTCTAATATATGTATGGTTAGACATCCAAATAACCTATAATATGTTGACATGTGTAAAATAATTAAAATTAAAAAATAGTTGATTTGGTTTAGTGTAGTCGGTTTTAAAAGGATGAAAACCGAACCAAACCAACATAAAATCAGTTATGTTCTGTTTTTAAATTCTTTAATATTTTTCTTAGTCAAAATCTAACCAAACCAACCAAAACGGTTTGAATTGACAGGTTTGGACAGTTCAGTAGGTTTGATGCACACCCCTACTAAACGTATACAATCGCATGCTTTTGGGACTTAGCAGCCAGATTTTGTGTCATTCCAAAGTCACAATCATGTGCATTTAGCTTCTAAAGAAGGCCAACACCATTTACCATTTCCTCTGCAAACTGCAACAGATTTTGAAGTGTGGGGGTGGAAAGGTTTTGGTTTTAAAGCATAGCAACCGTGAGAAAATGACCTGAGTCTGCATAATTCCAAATGCCGTCTTATCTTCATATCACCACATCATGATACCAACTTGCAAAGGGGACCATGCACCACCTCATGCTTATATAATTGGAACAAGGATTACTCTAAATTGTGGTGCTAATTGGTTGTTAAGGGGCACCGAATCTCGGATTAATTTGCTAATTAGAACTAATCGATTCTTGATCTAGGAGAAATGTTATGATCAGTTGCGCATGTGCACTTGAGTTGATCTTAATCTTTCATACTTATGTACCACAAAATATGAATGGCCATGAGTTGCATGTGTGCACGTGCGACTGATCCTAACACTCCTCTATATAGAAAGACTCTGTGCAAAAATATAAATCAAAGAATTTTAGTGAATAAACGGGTGAATCGTAACCACTTGAATTGCAAATTAGCAATCAAATGTAAAAGTGTTTTGGGAGCAATGTTATATATGTTATGAGCGTGGGACAGACCTCTGTGATGATGAACAAGGACCACGTAGGTAAAAAAGAAATCTCCTAAATTTGTGTAACAAACAAAGAATAATTAAATAACAGTTTTAACTTTAGGCTTTAGGCTTTAGCTTTGCATCTTAATCAATGCCACTGCACTTTATACAACAAGGAGTCAAAACCAACAAAAATCTAGACCTTCATTCCGGTAAATCCCACTTTTTGTTATCTTTTGAATAACCTATTTTTCCATCACCAAATAAAATGCCAAACTTGAATTTTTCAATCTCTAAGAAAGCAAGATCTTCTCATCTCTCATCTTATATCTTCAGTTAGTCAATAGTTTTAGTCTTTTAGAGAGAGAGAGAGATGAGGGCAAACGAGATTAGAGTTTTGTCTTTCTTTGTAGATTTGAAAGAGTGAGGTAAAAGAGAGGAAGAAGCATTTTTGTACCTCAGTAGAGCCAGAAATGGTGCTAGAGAAAACCATTGATAGAAGCGAAAAATTCTTTCGAAAAACTCTAGCAAACCTCAAGTCCTTCTTCTTTGGAGGGTACAAGAAACTGCCCAAAACCATTTCCTTCAATCCCTTCTACTGTGGGAGAGACCTCAAATATTAGCAAACAGATCACTTCTATCCCGGTTTTTATGAGGAGTAGGAGTCCACTCTAGATAAGGTGGCGAAGATAGATAGTGCGGCGAAAGAACCAACAAAGGAAGAAGATCAATGTAGTCCTAAGAAGATCAAACAAGAAGGGGGTTAAAGCAGAAAAAGCAAACTGGGAGTTCTCATCTACGAAAAGGAGAAGCTAGGGCATCTTCGCAGAACGCAAATGCAGAAAGCTATACTTTAGCAAGGAAGATGAAGGAATTTGAAATGGTGGATTCAGGTGATGTGGAATAAGTGCTGGATGTAGAAGAGGCGCTTCATTACTACTCCCACCTCAAAAGTCCGACCTACCTTGATATCATGGACAAGTTCTTCTTGGATATATACACAGACTTCTCCATTCCACTAGCGTCTATCAGCGTGAACAATTCAAAGCGGAGACTGGGATCAAAGAGACTTGGCTTGATTAGGTTGTAGACAAATATGTTGTGAGTTTTTTCTGTTGTGCAGATAGATTTGTTGTTCTTTCCCACATTATGTTTCCATATCCACTTTGTGTGCGATTATTGTGTGTATTCGGTTTTGGTTTTCACTTTTTCAGCCTTCCAACACTTTTGTGAATCCAATATTGTTTGTTTGATGAATTATTATTAATGAAAACCTGCATTAATAAGATTTACTGCAGAACAATATGAATACGACTTAGTTAATCGGTTTCAGGTATTAAACAAACTTTTTACATAATTCAGAACAATTTCTGGAGCCTGAACAAGTATCCATGCTTCATAACTCCCATCATACCGCTTTTGAACAATTGAGCCGGATCTGACCCATTGGTGTTATCAACACTTGGAGGTCTAAGAGCTTCATCATTGCCATGGAAAAGTCACAACGGAACAAGTAGGCATCAAAAGCACATGCTCTAACCCAATTCCAAGTTTTTTCCCTAATCGTCAGCTGCTAATCAGCATAGAGGATTCCTTTGCCTTGCATAAGATTCCGGTAGCTGATCTAGGTCCCTCATTGTCCATTGCCAATTATGCCTCCTCGAATGAGGATCACTGCAAGTCTTTGTGGAATTGAAATTGTGCTCTTCGTGATGACACAAAGCCATAAGAATGAAGTTTTTATGCTGAAGCAGGTGTTGAGTGGCTGTAGTTGCATCTTGATCTCATGAAGTGAAGGAACTCAACATCCAAAGATGGGTCAAGCTTACGAGTACCACTGAAGTATGGTTTTCAAAGAATTTGCAGTGGATCACTCCAATGCTGTAACTGTGAGCACCTGAAAACAAATAGATGAAACAAAGACTTGATATCTCATACTTACAGATGTAGCTATTCCTTTCAAAAACAAAGAAGGGAAACAACCACACTATGACAAGAAAATACCATCTCCTAAGCAGACGTATGTCTTACAAAGCAAAGAAAATTTAGCTAAGGCAGATATATGAAAACATAAAACCAAGCCACCGAAACAATCATAACCAATACAGAAGATAACAAGAAGGATGAATACGAAGAGGCTAACAGTTTCTATTTCATCAAATGCCCTTGCTGCAAATGATGCAATCGTCTAGCGTAAGTTATCTTCTGGAGAAAGAAGTTCATAAGTTGCAAGGTCACAGAAAGAAAGGGTGACATTTCTCTTTCCATACACAAAGGATAAAAAGGGGCCACCAGCCTGAAATTCATGAACTCAGTAAACTACATTTAACCCATTTCTCTATGGTTGCTAAGGTTGAAAGTAGAAGTGGGAGTCTTCTACTTTCAGCAAGCGGCAGTGTTCTAGCAATAATACGGGTTACTCAGAATGAACGTGTAGTTTATAAAAGTAGAGACTGCATATATAGGGGTTACTTGGAATTGAATGTATAATCTATGAAAGTAGGGACTACCTACATATAGTGATAAGACTCCCATTAATCCAAGTTATTACTAATTAGTAGGGATTTGTCAAATCATATTATGATAACATTATAGTTCTAATTGATATTGATTTCTTGTCTAACCACATAATGTCTCTTGATTAGTTGCACAAAATAAGGACTCTAAATCTTAATTAACACGAGACTCCATAATTTCCTCAACACCAATTAACTCGTTGACCAAGTTAATTAATTGACAAGAAATCAATAAATCATATTCATTGGCACTCACATGCTTACATTCTCCCACTTGAGTATCAAAGAATATAGTACCCATTTTAATTAGGAAAGGTGAGCACTGAGTCCTATAAGATTTGCAATTGTGCCCTTAAACAACTTGTCACTGTTAAGATAAATGTTGAACTATAGAAAATGAAACATTTGCACTCTATAATCACAAATACTTAATTTGCAAGCACCATGTTGTAGACAATATTTCAATGTATTTCAAGTTGATGAAACCACCCGTCAACTCATTTCAAGAAACTGATCCTCATGAAAACTCATAGCTCATAGATTTTTGTCAATTAAAAAACTGATACAAATTTTGTCTCTTATCAAAACTTATGAACAAAAGGTTACTTTCAATTATTTACCACTAACACTTTAATTTAATAATACATAAACAATTTCAAACTCTCACTGATTAAACGTGATAAAACTACATAGACAGTGGTGGGGACTTTTAGGTCGAGGTGGACTTGGGCTTTGAGAACGTCCTCTTGTCTCCCTTGGTGCGGGTTCGCAACAAGTCCCAGGATATCTCGAAAGAGATAGCTTGTCATAGGAGATACCCCGGTAACATCAACGGCTCGAAAATAGCATGAAAGATCAAGATAATGACTTGCTTAAATGAAGCGTGGTGTGGAAGCTAGAAGATTACCAGTTTACATAAGAGAGAAGGTTGGCATGGTTGCATGGCATTCTTAGCTGCATGTTTTGGGCTTTCCTAAGGTGATAGCAAGGCATCTAATGGTTGAGATGTTTGATAAAAGGCTATGGAAATTGCTAAAGCTGCATGAATGGTTATGCTTGAGGCTTAGAGTAAGCTCCTGGACAAAATGGAACTCTATGGGCTTCTTCCTGGGTGGTTTTATTTTACTGCATTTTCTCCATTTTTCGCTCTGTGTTACTTTGAAATCCCCCATGTAATGGCTTATCCCTCTCTTTATGTAGGTGAAGGGTTCTTGTTCTAGATTTCAAGGGAATATCTCTTTGTGGCTTGGTCTTCCCTCCCTTTCTCCCTAGTTATCTTATTATTCCCCTTTTGGGATAAACTAGATGCACTGTTGAGACCTGCATATTGTTTATTCCCAAGATGTGGCTTTCGCAGGCACTAAAACTAATAGCGCATTTCACGGCTTTTGCTCACTGGCTGTCTGTGCAGGCTGGGAAGGGAAAGTCGGCATTAAATGCCTGACTTGTTGGGCTTAACATGCATTTAATGCAAGAATCTAGTTTAATCCTAACTACGAGGGTTAGCTTGCTAGGGAAAGGGATAAAGTAGGCTAGTTCTCTCTCAATGATGCCTATGTGGAATACGAAGGGTATGAGCTTGGATCTTTGGGCTCCTAAGCAACCTAAAGTCTTCCATGACCCCTATTTCACATAGGCCCGATAACCTTCCATAACCATCCACACCACAATCCACTTGGCAAACCCTGATTATGTGACTTTGCTTTAGCATGATTTGTGGCTAAGGAAGCATAGCGTGATGAATAGGCATGAGCATAGCGTGAACATCCGGCTTAATCACCATAGCATGGAATGCTTGTAAATATATTATTTGTCTATCCCGTGCCTTGTCATGTGCTTGGGCTTGAATGTAGACTTTGCATGACAATTGGGCCTTAAGACTTGATTGGATTGGTGTGTGACATTTATGGGCCCCAACATTAGCCCCTTTGATTATTTGGGCTATGAGGTACTTTGAGTGGGCTAAATAATCAACCCCAGGCCCAAGAGATTCTCTTTTTGAATGTGGGCTTCCTGATGGGACTCTTCCTCTTCCGCTGTGACAGCTTATCACTCTATGTCATTATGCTCCCCTGCTTCTCGTGCACGTCCAATCATATAAAGAAACTCTGGGCATTCCCCCGCCTCCACTTAGTAACCATTACAAGTTGCTCTTCTCTATAGAACAAGTATTTAATTTGTCTTTGCTCTGCCTCTCTTCCTTTAATTCTTATTTCTTCTTCAAATTTTCATAACTGCTTTTTTTTTTCTCCAAGTTCTTCTCTGCTTTCTACACTGGGTTGTGTCCTCTCGTTCATATTCCTTCGAGTTATGCGACAAGGTTTTATCCAGGTAAGGAAATGTTGGAAATGTGCCCTAAAACCAATCATATGATGATACTTTATGGACATTTCACATGTTAAACTAATCTAGTTTAATATTAAGGGCAAACATTATTGTTTGAGTCGTCTCATATAAATGTTATATGCTTAAACGATAAGTCCAAGGAATATTTGATTGGAAGAATGCGATCTAAAGAAGTTAGATTCATGAGACCATTCTTTCGTTGACACATCCTAAACGTTCCTGATCATAGGATTGTCAATTGGGCATTGACAGTCCGTTAAGATCAGTACGTGCTATGTCTTCTCTCAGGGAGAATGACTAGTCTCGAGTCATTGGTGTGTGTGACATCAAGACAAGTACGTAGGTGCTCAATAGAGAATGAGTTCACTGAACACGATCAACGAAGAGTTCTCATATTCATGTCACATGAGAACTCATGGTTGGGATAATGCAAATTAGTCTTTTGACCTGAGGCATCACAGTTGTCTTGTGGTTAGGTCCTTAATCTTTGATTATGTCAAAGTCACTCCATCAGGAGGGTGTCCACGGCATCGTTGGGGTTAAGCCACTTAGCTATGGAGGCAAATGAATGCGCAACAAGGGATCTCTAACCTTCAAACTGTTTGAGGGAGAATACTCTATGATATGATTAAGAATCTTTGGCCAAAGTATGAATGAGATTTAGGAATGTGTTCCAAATCACATTCAAGGTAATCATATAAGCACAAGACTCACATTGGATAGTAGACATGAATAAACTATCAAACCAAACAATGTGGTCAAGAGTATTGTATTAGAGAAAGACCGTATTGCATTTGTAATCCTAAAACTGAATAGGTTTTCCACCTCTTCTGATTAGCTTGGGTAACCATGACATGCTGCTAGGCGTCAACCATGGTTTGTGGAAGCCCTAAAAGTGTATTATCACTAACGGGAGAATTGAAAGTAAGTTTCAATTCACAATCGATTTGAAAGAGTTTGAATCGCCCACTGCCTCGCTAAAAGGAACCTAATGGATCGTACACCGTGTAAGGTAGAGATTGAAGATTCAACGAAGATGAGTAAGAATAATTAAATGGTTTAATTATTTATGGCAAGGATTAATTAATATGTTAATTAATCAAACGAATAAGTTCGTTAAAGACCTAGGGATAATTTTGGACCTTAAGGCCCAATGGGCTTCGAACGTCAAGTCCATTGACTTAAGTTGTATGACAACTTAATGAATAATGATTCACAAAGGCCCAAATAGCCCAATAAATCCCCTTAGGCCGGCCATTTAGAGGAGGGTAGTGAACTTGGCTTAATTGCAAGTTTGCCACTCCATTGTGAGGTGGTATAAAGACATCTTTATAGCCATTTCATCCTAAGGGTTTTTCTTAGGAGTAAAGATGAGAACACAAACCTCCCTTTGCTCTCAAAGAGGCCGGCCACCTTGGAGGGATCATCTAGCAATCAAACTCCTCCAAGGTCACTCATTTCTTCTACAATATGCCTTGGTGTGGAGACTTAGAGGTTCTCAATTTTGGGAACTTGGAGAAACCTTTTCATCCATCCAAATCCATGGATCTAAGATGCAAGGAATGAAGGCCCTCTCTTTGGGTGATTAGCCTTTGCTTATGCAAAGAGGAATCTACAAAGGTATTGATTTCTCAACTCACTTTGTTTTGAGTTGAGTCTTGGTTCACCTATCTACTAGGCTTTGAAGTTCATGGGTTAAGTTTTGTTTTTGAGTGCATATAAACATGATTCCGCCTTTTAATTGTTAATTGCATGTTGTTGATGTTGCTCAAATGAACTTGTATTTCACAAATCTTCCTTCAGGAAATTCTTCCCTGGACCCCTTTTCCGATTTTTCTTCTCCTTTTTGTCTTCTACATTTGCCATGTGATGAAATTAGGCATGCATATTTCCTCTTTTGATTGTGTATTTCAAAGATTCTGGGGTTTCACCATGGACGCGCAAGGCTTGTAGATCTTTCCTTCGGGAAATCGAACTCCACTTCTTGGGTAACCTTACTGCTTCAAGATAATGTGTGTTTTCCATTTGCGATCTCTCTCTTACTTTCCATGTATGTTGTGTGATTGTCATTTAGCCTTACCTTTTTGCATGTTGATGCACGCTTGAGTGGGATTGACTGACCAATTGCATTGATCAGCTTAGTCATGATTAGCTTGACTGCATGTATAACTTGTATTTTGCTTAGGTACGATATAGAACATTTTCCCTGACTAGATTTTTTTAGGACTTTGATAGTATGGCATGTGTAGGGAAAGATGCATGTGCTTTGCATGATACCATGTAGGGAAAATAGTGCCATATTAAAGTCCTAGAATTTTGCATTAAGGGCTTTGAATTTATGCACCTACCCTTTTGCTTTCTTGGGGCACATTTGTTTGATTTTCCGAGGTAGATTTGTTATCGTGCTTCGCGTTGTATACTTGCACGTTTCCTCTTGCATGCTGCACTGGCTTGTGATATCTATGGTTTAATGCTTGTTTTCCATATATGCATTATGGCTGCGGAGTCACCAAAGTGCCTAACTAAGGTTGATGGGTCCCTCACTACTTAGGACTGACTTTGACGAGGCAAGCCATCGCTTCCTCTTGGTTATCAAATCAAAGCTTTCAAAGGGGAAAAGCCTTCCTTAGATTCGGTTTCTCCTATTGATCCCATGCGTATTTCTCGGTGATACATCGAGAGTGGGTTGTTTCCCGCTATGTCGATCCATTTTGAGTTCTCTTGTGGTGAGGCCACTTGTTGGGCAGATTAGATGGATACCGAGCTTAGCTTTGCGAACCAGAGCACGTCCTTGATAAGGGCCAAGGTTTTGGACGCTGTCTTCATAACCAAAAAGCAGGTTGTTCATCTCGAGCCCGAATTTCTTCGCCACGTTAGGCGATGGAGTACAGAGACCCATACTTTTGTTTGTGCTTGGGAATAATTTACCCCCACTTTGGAAGATGTTGCCATTATTATGCATGTTCCAATTACGGGTAAGTGGATCCCTTCCGTTACGTCATTCCTTCTGCAGACACCGACATTTTTTATGTTTTGAAGAAGGGCGTTCCTACCTCTCCAAGCAAGGTTTTTCACTTCAATGAATGGATCAAACACTTTTGGTTGAACAAACAAGAGTCAAACTGCAGGTTCGAGGCCATGTTGTGCTTGTGGCTAGGCCGCTTCGTCTTCTATGATAGCAAGAATACCTTCAGTCATCAAGTGATTCATTGGGCCAAGGCAATCGCATGCAGCCAAGTTGTTCTGATGGCTTCATTGTTTCTCAGGCTCTTTTACCACAAACTAGACCAGCTTCACACTCTAAAAGAGCAGGTCGCGAGTAGTGCCCCGTTGAAAAGTTATCTATGCGCTAACTTCCTGCAAATTTTCTTGTGGGAGCATATCAAAGGTTTGAAGATAACTCTTTACCCCTCTGGTGTAATGAAGAGTTGTTATGCTATTGACTCATCATCTTATTTACCTAAGAAGCTCATTCTAGCTTATCGCTGGTTTGGGAAGATTCCAGCAAAGAAGCATGACTTCCTAAAGCATCTAGATGACTTGAACAGGTTTGTTTTTCGTCTATACGTGTCACTCCTCGAAGGTTTTTCTTTCGTGAAGTTCTTTACTGATGTTCCTTGTGGTGACGATCCAAGTGTGACGTTGATTCTCTATCCGAGAATTTGGATTTTTCTTTGCTTACTGAAAAATCGTTCATTGTGTTGGCTCATTTCGTTCCTTTCCAGGGGAAAATAGTGAGGAAATGAGTGCAGTTTACTCTCATTTCTGGGTGTGACGGCAACTAGGCTTTAACTAAGGTGTGCCAATGTCTTTCCCCGCTAAAGTTGAGACCTCTTTCAACAATTTATTTTGGAATTCTGTATACGCGTCTCCAAAATGTTTTCGCCCTTTTTTTAGTATATTACCAACCGGACTAGGTAGATGGCATCTCTAAAAGCTATGTTGCTTATTGGTTGAAGTGTTTCTCTGCTATCTCCAAGTTTCATGTTAACAAGCAGTCGCAGTTGTCTCCCAACGTTGTCAGCCATCCCAGGCTAGTGTTAGAGCCTATGACTGCTGCTTCCAGTTTGAAATGCCAATGCCCTACTACAACAGAGGAAAGCAATGTTTTGGGTAACTCTTCCTAGAACACTAAGAAGAGTAGGTCATCCAATGTTGGCAAAAGAAAGTCTACAGGTCAAGGGAAAAAAACGACTTCGAGTATATTTCTTGGCTTGACTTCTCTTACTAATCTTCATCTTGCATGTTTTTCCTAAGTGCTTTATATGTTATGCCTCAGATGATGTAGTGAAACACTTCAGGCCTCGTGTGGTAAAGGACGGTCTTCCCAACAATAAGCCAGATGCTTCCCCTACTTTAAAGAAATCGAAGAGCGAAAGGTCCTCAAGAAAGCTAAAGCTTGGTAATGTGTCATATTCCCTTGTTTCTTGCTTTTATTGCTTTGTGGTTGTGTGCTGCTTATAAATTTTGTTATAGTCAAAACTTCTACCAAGGAAGTAGCCCCCGCTGGCCCTACATGTATGACCAGGAATGCTCGAGCATCTACCTCTTCCGACACTCTCAAGCCTCATGAGTTCCTTGGTATTACTGAGGCAAGCAAGGAATAGCGGAGCGCTGGGGAAACTGAATGCGATAAGGCAGCTGGAGAAGGTTTGGCTGCCAAAGAAAGCAATAATACAATTGTCGAGTCCGACCCTGAGAGTAAGGAACATCCTCAAGGTTCCCTAAGGAATGACGAAAACAACAGCAAAGAATTAAGCAGCAAGGATAACAGTAAGGCAGCAGAGGATACAAAGGTATGTCTCCCTATTCTCTATTGATGCTTGCCTTTGCATGAATTTTCTATTGTCTTCTTTCCTTTTAAGCCCTTGAATATTTTGCTTAAGCTTGCATGTGCTTGTAGAAAGTAACTAAACTTCTTCTAGCATGTTTGCTTCATGTTTTTGCATGTGCATGTATAAGCATGTTGATTTGTTTGAATTCTATCTTGGATAACTCTTGTGAGCCTTGCTACTTTGCATTTTTACTTGTTGATATGTTTCCTTACTTGTGCATGTTTTCTTTGCTTTCCTTATAGGTGAAAAATGGTGCTACAGAAGCGATAAAAGATGTTCAAGCCCCCAATTGCGTTCTTCCCGAGCCTACAGTTTTTCCTGAATAGGTTCTTTGCTCTGAGGATCGAACTTTGGCTAAAGAATAGGCATCGTGGCATGAAACCTTCGAGAAGCTCAAGCATAGTATTGCCAATTAAGCCAGGGTATTAAGTTCGATTGAGGAACTGATTCCTTTCAGTGAGGCTTTCTCTTCCCGGATTGACTTTAGAGTAAATGTTCGTTCTGGACTAGTTAAGGCGTTGGGCAAGTTCTTTGAGTGTGTTGGTGATGCAGATGTGAGCTTGGTAGGCTTATCTCATTTTTATGCGTAGGAAGATCTTCGAAGAACTCGGGCTCCTGCTTTATGATATAGAGCACATTTCCCTATTAGAACTCACCAAGCACATATTGTTAAGTTAGCGAGATATGATCAACGATATAGCTGCTTTAGGTGTGCTAGTAGGTTTTCTAGTCGAGAAACTGGGAGAGTTGCGCAATACCATGTTTGGACTTCAGCTTGAAAATGAGAAGGGTGTCTTGGACCAATTTATCAAAGTCAAAAAGTCAGCAAGTCCATGAGATTTGCATCCTTATCTCCCCATCTTTCAGCTTGAGGCCATGGTGTATCATAGCTCTGCAGCTTGGAGTATTTGCACTAATAAGACTTCTCCATGTTCCTGGACGGTTCCCAAATAGCTTCCGATGGCTTGGGATCGTAGATTTATGGATGGTAATCATCGTCATCTCCAGAGGATGTGATGACAGCTGCCATTTCCTTCCCTCGGCGTTTTTGCAGAGTGTCAATGTCTATGGCTTACGTCTTGCATAGAAGCTCTAGCGTTCATTCACGGATTTTTGCATGGAGAATTTTTTGCAAAGTTTGGCATACAATAGAAGGATGTCTCATATACTGATGGTAACGACAGTACTTGGGATCCTTTCTGTCTTCCTGAAAGGGGGTTTATATGGCCAGGGCATCTTGGTGGCCCCATCTGCGAGCATGGTATCAAGGATGGCTTGGAAATCCTCATCGATGCATGCTAATGCTGGATAGGTTTTCCTATCGCTCTCCATTTCTTTCCTTTTTTGCGAGTTGTAATCAGATATGTCATCCACGGCTAAGGCATGATGAGCTTTTTTCTCGTCAGTTTTCCAGGATATTCTCGTGGAAAGTTTGACTGACAAACTAGTCTTCTCACTGCCTTCAAGAACCTCGAAAACTAGCTGATACCGATGTTCTCCAAGTACACCATGTAATCAGCTACAATGTTGCTGATGTAGATCTCCACAAGAGTTTCCTCATCTTACTCGTCATAGCAGTCAAGGGCGAAATCTCGGAAACATTTGATAAAAGTCACCGGATCTTCCCTGTGTTTTTGGCGTGTATTGTTGAGCTGAGTTGTCGTGACCTTTTCCTCATGCTGAAAGTATTTTTTACAAAACTTGCCTACCAGCTTTTCCTGGGTCCAGATAGAACCTGGTGCGAGGATGGTATACCAAGTATAGGCATGATCAATTAGGCTTTTTGAGAACTCCCTAAGGCGTAGGTTGCACTCGCCGACATAAGGACCCAAAGTCTCAATGAAACAGTTATATGTTCCTTAGGGCTACCATTCCTCC